>NC_084834.1:1687747-2302974 GCF_033115175.1 Lepus europaeus
AGTTTGAAAGCTCTACAGAAATGTTTGCTGTTGCTTCTGCATGTGAGTCACAGAGTTGTCTAGTGACGAATGAGTGAGATCATGTTGGCTTCGTTCCCCTTGAGGACGTGGGGGTGAGGGCTGTGTTGATTTAAGGTAGGATTAACCAAGGATAGATACTGGGCTGTTTTATTGAGGGTTTTTGTTTTTTCTCTGTTTTCACTAGCATTCAGTCCAGCAGTGCCATTTTATTTTATTATTTATTTTTTTTTGACAGGCAGAGTGCATAGTGAGAGAGAGAGACAGAGAGAAAGGTCTTCCTTTGCCATTGGCTCACCCTCCAATGGCCGCTGCGGCCGGCATATCATGCTGGTCCGAAGCTAGGAGCCAGGTTCTTTTCCTGGTCTCCCATGCGGGTGCAGGGCCCAAGCACTTGGGCCATCCTCCACTGCCTTCCCGGGCCATAGCAGAGAGCTGGCCTGGAAGAGGGGCAACTGGGATAGAATCCGGCACCCCAACCGGGACTAGAACCCGCCGCAAGGCGGAGGATTAGCCTGTTAAGCCACGGCACCAGCCAGCAGTGCCATTTTAAATCATCCCAGCTAAACCTAACGTGAAGGGAAATATTAATTTTGCAGAAGACCTGTGAATTCTCTGTGTGACAAAAAATAGGCCAAATGAGGTCTCTCTGTCTGTCTCACTTTTGCACATCTACCTATTTGCATATTGCTCATTTTTAAGCTCAGTTTTCATTGATTTAAAAAAATAGATGGACACATTAAATCTTTGTCTATCATTTATGTATCATCCATTATCAATCACCCTTGGGTGGTTTAACAGGTACTACCTGAGAAGTGGATCTATGAACAGCACAAGATGCTAAGCGGACTGAAGCGGCAGTTCTCCACGCTTGTGCTGGCGTGCAGCTTTGCTCAGGTGCGAGGAGGTGGATCCTGTCCTCGCCTGTGTTCATTTGTTTTTCTCTGTCAGTGAGGGTCTGCTGCTCCAGCCCGACCTCCTCCACCCTTCGTGGTTTAACAGCCGTTCTTTCATGAGCTTGCTGTTGTCTGTCACTCCTGACAGGGTAGGAGCCATCGTTTGTTAAAGATCTATTAAAGTTATTTTTCAGTTTCTAACCCATGAACTTCCTTAAGCACTTACACATGTCCACACACACACACACACACACACTCAGACACTTCCCAAAATAACCTTAAATATATGTTTTGTTTAGAATAGCGAGGACCACAAATCACTCGATCTTAGTGCTTTGTGACTGACTCTGGTAAAGATGCAAACTTGGTTTTCTTTTTTAGGTCAGAGACAGAAAAACACCAAGAAGCTGCGTGAGGCAGTCACAGGACCCAGGGACACAAACCCCTTGAAGAGCTGAGGGCTCCACGTGGCCTCCCCACGGGCAAAACCGAGAAGCCACACAGGGCGTGCTTGGGGGCCACACAGGGTCCTTCAGCAGGAACTTGTAGAGACGTAGGCTCAAGGGTCAAGGCTGAAAGTCCATTTCTCTGTAGTCTCGGGACCTGAACTGCCTGTTCTGAAACAAGCTGGCTACTTCCACACCTGAGACAGGCAGCTCCTGCAGGGCTGAGGAGGAAGGCAGGCACACACCTGAAACACTTGACGCCATTTTGCTCACTTCTAAGTACCAAATGCCTGTGCGATTTGTGCTGTTTGTGACGTGGGGAAAACACAGCCTGTTTCTGTTATCCTAGCGTTCACTGCAAAGGCAGAATCGGAAGCTTGCTTTCCCGGGGGGTCTGGGGCCCCCTGGGGTGTGGTGGACAGCCCGCTGGCGCTCTGGGGATGTCTGAGCACCAGTGGAAGCCGTGTGAGTTCTCTGCCGCAGAGGTTACCTGCTTGTATACTTGTTCATCTGATGGACCCTGTTTAGACGGCAAGTCCTCCAAAAATGTAAAACGAGCGGAGCGCCTTCGCTGCGGAATGGTGGAGAGCTCATGAGACGCTGCCAGCCTCCCATTCTGTCATGCTGTCCCCCTTGGGCCGCAGTGTGACAGAGCGGGCAGCCATCTGGTCCTGTGAGCACGGCAGATGAAAACGGAGGAGGCTGCAAGTAGCTGTGTCGTATTTCTGTACGCAGAGGCGAGAGCTTGGTCTTTCTCTGCTTGATGAGAATGTCAAGCTCTAGGCTTAGACTGAAGTGATGGCAAAAGCTCTGACTATACCGGGCTGATATTTTAAGGCACTATTTAACCATCAGCTCCAAAAATACTCCCCATGTAGGTCCTCCGGGTGCCAGGGCATTAGACTCAGGAAAAACAGTCAAGTTTCCTGTTCTCATAAAACTTAGAAATATGTCCTCACATCAGATGCAATGAAGATGATATTCTTGTTTCCTCATTTCTTCAGTCTGTCCATCTGTGTTCTCTTGCATCTTGTTGGGTTTCCTTCCAATCATTATTTTGAATTCTATATCTGTCATTTCATAGGCTTCCTTCCATTCAGGGCCTAATTCTGGAGGAGTATTGTGTCTTTTGGAGGCATCACGCTACCTTGCTTCTCCATGTCTCCTGTGTCCAGACGTTAATGTCTGCCCATCTGGTGTACTCGGCCCTTCTTTATGGAGTAGGTTTTATTGGGAAAGAGTTTATGGTTTAGCTGGAATGCAGGGTATCACTTGGCTTGCTGCTTTGGCTTTGGTTCTAAGTGAGCCCAGGAGTGTAGTCTCTGAGTGATTTCTTTTGTCTTAATCAGCGTCAGCTGTGTCTATAAGTGGCCTAGGGGGCTAATCTGCTGCAGTTCATAGGGGTAGAAGTGTGGCTTTGAGAGGAATAAGGGTTCCTCAGGTGTGTGTCTTTGGTCCTTAGCGAGTTCGGTGTCAGTCTCTGGTGAATGTGATAGGCAGGGCCTTGTTCTTGGTGCTGAGGAGACAGGGGTGGCTGCCCCCTGTCCTACTGGCAAGCCTGATTGACTCTGGGGCTTGTGGTACCATTGCTGTGGCTCTAGGACTGTGTGATGCAGATGGACCCTTCCTCAGGTCCTGCCAGGAGAATCCAGCTGGTGCTGTAGCCTGTAGTACCAACAGCTGTAGTCTTGGGACTCGGGGCTGTGGACTGAGCCCTGTTCAGCCCTACAGCATGACCACAAGGTATCCAGGAGATTTTACTCTGGAGGGTACATGGGTCCAGAGAGGTGGCATGCCAGCAGGTTCTTCCCCATGTCCACTGGGCAGACTCCAGCGGCTCCTAGAAATTTAAAATGAATTTGCACTCCTGGAGTTGCAGCATGTAGTGGGGTCATTACCCAGATCTCCCTGGTGTGAGCAGATATTTTATGGGCTGCTTCTGGCATTGGCCCCCAGCAGCTAAGGTGAATCCTTCGGCTCATGTAGAGTGCATGAGTGTAGCTCTTGGATTAATGCCCAAAAACTTGCACAGTTGCAGGATGCAGGGGTGTGTCCTTTGCCCCACGTGTTGCCCTGACTCTGACTGTGATGTTGGCAGGAGAACAGTCACGCTGAGTGACTTCCCTGCTGAGTACGGCTCCCTGCAGGAGTGGGGAGGGGCAGGAATCAAGGCAGCTTCCCTGCTCCACGCCCAGCAGTGGCTCAGACCCCAGTCAGCTCTCTGGGCTGAAGTAAAAGCCAGGAGCGACTGTGCAATTTCCGCTCAGCTACAGGTGCCAGCAGAGGTTTGCACGGTGATTTCTCCCTACCTGGGCACGGTGAGATTGTGGCTCACAGCTGACAGCTGGCTGTGCTGTACCGCACGGCTGTGGCAGTGTCTCTGTCTTCTCTCCTCTTCTCCCAGGGAGTCTTTTATTTTTCTTCATTTCACTGAAAATTTCCATCAGTCAGACCCCTGGGAGCATAGTCCTGTCTTTGGTCTCTTCATATCCCAGGGGAGCTTCAGCTAGCATGACTGCCCCTGTTTAGCCATCTTGGATCTCCTGAACCTGTGAACTTTTATTAGCGCATTCCGAAAAGCCTACTGGAAAGGGAGAGCTGATAATACTTATTGAAAAAATAGTGATTTTTTTAATCTAAAGTACCAATACTATGATATAATCACTGTGTTGAGATGTTTAACCTTAATTTCTGAATTTGTAGTGTTTTGTTATATAAAAAGTTAATTCCTTCATCTCTAGGATATTGGAGGGAAAAAAATATCGTCTAGTTGGGCCTGGTATTTGGTGTAACCCAAATGTCAGTGTCCCATGTGTCTCATGTCCTCCCAGCTTCTGTGAATTACCCCTGCATGTGGTACTTAAATAAAAAGGTCTTAAGCTTTTCCTTTAGAGAAAACATGTACACCTGAGTTCTGCACAAGACAGACTGCCAAGAAACATACTCACTTCAGCTGGTGTAGCACTCACTATGTGTTGGCCAAGACTGACAGAGACAGGAACAGTAGTAGGTAAACTTGTCCTTCATTGAACATTGCAATTTTTTTTTTAAGATTTACTTATTTATTTGAGAGGCAGGGTTACAGACAGAGGGAGGGAGAGACAGAGAGAGGTCTTTCATCTGCTGATTCACTTCCCAACTGACCACAATAGCTGGAGCTGGGCTGATATGAAACCAGGAGCCAGGAGCTTCTTCTGGGTCTCCCACGTGGGTGCAGAGGCCCAAGGACTTGGGTTATCTTCTACTGCTTTCCCAGGCCTTAAGCAAGGAGCTGGATCGGAAGTGGAGCAGCTGGGACTGGACCCAGCACCCATATGGGATGCTGATGCCACGGAGGCTGAACCTGTTACATCACAGCACTGGCCCCTGAACACTGCCTTCTACGACACTGCGAATGAATCTAGTAAGACAGGGTGGGAGAGGGAGCCAAAATTTTGAAGTCAGACGTGTGACCCTGCATTACTGGTGAAGCACCAGTGCCCCCTTGTTGGTATCAGGACAGTCATTCGTTACATTATCACGAGGCAAAGTCTTGAGCTGAGCCTTATCCTGGAGGTTAAATATTTATTACCAGAGATGCTAACCTTTCCTTTGGGGTGGTCAGGGGCCTGGTGTTCAGGGCCTTGCAGTTACTGCTGTGTGATGTGGCAAGATGGCAGTGTGATTTGATATATAAGCTTCTAAGGCTGGGAAGATACCTGCTTTCTGCTGGCATGGTTGAAGACTGAGGTCCAAGCTTGTTGTTGATGAGAATTGATTGCTTTCAGCATGGGGCCATAGCTGGATTTTATGGGATTTGCCGAAAGCCAATCCTTTCTCTGGGAGGCCAGCTGCAGGAAAAAATTTGGGCAACCTTTATCGTACAGGTAGAAGAGGTTTGGTCTATAATTCAATGAGAAGTAATACACAGTAAATGAAAATTTTCCATTGTTCAGTACCTCTTGCTCCATCCACATATGACCAAAATCCCTTGTGACATGACCAAGGTTTTGTCCATGGAATATGAGCAGAAGTGGTGTTCGAGATTGGTTGCTATGATTCTGTGTCACGAGCGCCTGCTGTCACACAGCTCGACATGGTCTAAGAACAACATGTCAGAGCATGGGGAAGAAAGGAACACAAGGACACAAAACTCTTTCCAGTGAGAGATTTTATTGCTTACACACCAGGTTTTTTTTTTTTTTTATCACACTATTCATCAGCATGCTCATTGAGGTCAATACAACTATCAGGATCAATATAGTTATCAATCTATACTATTTAACACACTTATCAATAAACTTAACACCACTACTTAACATGGCTTAACTTAGCTGCTTAGCTTAACATAACTACTTAGCTTAACTACTTAGCTTAACATAACTGCTTATCTTCTACTTAACTTACTATAATAACACTTAACTATCAAAGTAACACTATTTCCTTAATGACTAGAGGACTACTGGAATCAATACCATTAATATCAATAATACTACTTGAACTTATTCATTAATCCACAGATCACAGTATACAGTGTTAAAGTAATTTTGAGGGCTATCCAGTTTTTTTTGTTTGTTTGTTTTTTGTTTTTTTGACAGGCAGAGTGGATAGTGAGAGAGACAGACATAAAGGTCTTCCTTTTTGCCGCTGGTTCACCCTCCAATGGCCTCTGCGGCCGGCACATCTCGCTGATCCGAAGGCAGGAGCCAGGTGCTTCTCCTGGTCTCCCATGGGGTGCAGGGCCCAAGCACCTGGGCCATCCTCCACTGCCTTCCTGGGCCATAGCAGAGAGCTGGCCTGGAAGAGGGGCAACCGGGATAGAATCCGGCGCCCCAACCGGGACTAGAACCCGGTGTGCCGGCACCGCGAGGCGGAGGATTAGCCTGTTAAGCCATGGTGCCGGCCGAGGGCTATCCAGTTATAATAGCACATGTACATCAAGGTCTCCAGCATTATTTACAGATACCTTGCATAGTGTCAAAACATAGGGTCAAAGCATAATTATATTGTATTACACATGACTAACATTATTTGTAAAAGCTGCATTTTCAAGGCTCGTATCACGGTCACAAAAAAGAGTGTCAGTGTTCAAGGTCCAGAGCTCCACGTCTCGGATCAGTCACTTACAGGCAGGAAGTTGTGGGAAGGCTGTCACTCTAGGCAGTAGGCTCAAAGTTCCCAGGTGGACGGCCAGGCGAGAAGTTGGAGAGGTCCCCTGCTGAGAGGCCTGGTCCGGCTCTGTGGTCAGGTCTGGCAGTAAGCTGATAAGGGGTCCAGGCAAGGCGGTGAGGCGGCATCTTGGCTGGAGTTTTGATCCTGTAGTTGCCTTGTGCTGCTTAGCAAGGGGGCTAGCGAGCTGCCTCTTCAGCTCCAAGTGCGAGGAGATCCAGAGGTTCACACGCACTGGGCCCTCTGTCCGTTGTCGGCTTGTGCTGCTATTTGCTCCATGCAGAGTAGTGGGCTGCCTCTTCAGCTCCAGATGTGTGCAGATCCAGAGGTTCACACACACCGGGCCATGATCCCCGAGAGGATGGAAAGCAGTGCAAAAAGGCTCCCTTTTTATCCTAATTCTTTCCTGCAGCTCACCTGCTGTTCACGTGCTGTCCACGCTTGACTCAGTCCAGTCAGCTCAGAGTTCCCCGAGGTGTCACCAATCCGTTGTCTGGGCTCGGGTGTCTCCCACTCTTGTCCAATCCTCATGCAAGTTGGTGAGGTAATTCCAGCTATCGCCCATAGCACATGCTTATCAGACTGTCCAGAGATGTCTGTCCAGTCTGATGAGGGGCATTTTTCTAGCAAACGCTGAGCTTGACATGAGTGATGTCATCAGCTCCTGGCTTAGCATGAGTGACTCCATTTTCTGTTATGTTCACTTTGTGGCTAGTGGCAGTTTTTGACTCTAGATGTTTTCCTGTGGAGTTTCCACAGTTCACCTGTTATATATTAATGTTAGCCATCGCAAAACACACCAGACACCAGAGTAAGGGAAAGGGTTTATTGGGGAACACCCTATAGACTGGAGTGAAGGGGCGGCAAAGGGAAAAGAGAGAAAGAGAGTATAAGAGAGCAACAGAGAGGAGAGGAGCTAGCAAGGAGAGAAGAGAGAGAAGAGCAGAACCAAGAGAGAAGAACCAAGAAGCCAAGAGAGGCCAAGAGAGCGCAGGAGAGAAGGATCAAGAGCCAAGAGAGAACCGAGAGAGAGCACGTGTTCAGGAACAGGCCCTTTTAAAACTTCGCCTGAGGGTGGGCAGGGAAGCAGGAGCAGCGAATCCCATTAGGATGGGGGTGGAGCCTGGCTCAGGTAGCTGGGCCATGCAGCTACCTGGCTAAAACTGCGCCAGTTTCCTAACATCACCTCCTCTGCTGGTCAGGTAAGCGGTGATCTGTGACTCTTTCCGGACTTCCTGTGGGATTCTCCATGCTCTGAGGACACTGGGCTTTCTCTTTCTCATTCCTGTGAGATTGTGGAGCTAGGTTGTGACTCAGCTTTGATCAAAGAGGTGGCCACAGAGCCCTTGACAGAACAAGATTAAAGCAACCTGGGTCCATGAATAGTCATGTGGAATGGGAAGCCCCACTCACTGAGATTGTTACCCGACAGGTAAATGATCTTCATTGTTCGGCCACTCACTGTATTTTTGATTTCTGTTAAAGCAATGTAGCCTTAATTGTGAAATAACTATACTATTAATTATGAATTATTTGAGGTGAGGAAGGAAAAAATTCCCCTCTACCTTTCTAGGTTCTATGCCCAAGGTTCCATAAATTTGGTTGACAAAAGGCACATCTACAGGGAAAAACAAACAGAAGCCTGTTATCATGCAGAATCACTGAGGAGTAACTCAGTGGGGTGCTTGTGAAATGGAACCCCTATAATGGAAACCCAGCCTCGCATCTGTCTCCCTTAGCCCAAGGTGTCTTTGCCTGTCCTTTATCAAGAGAATTTACGATTCCAGAGGTGGTGCAGCTGGCTCTACCAGGTTCTAATTCCCAGACTCAAGAAGTCATTTTCTTCTACAAAAGATAAACCCTGTTGGCTAGTATTGTCTGGAGGGGTCTGTTTAGAGGAATCACAGGTTCAGGCATGGGATTCCAGGCCTGTGACAGAAGTAACGGATACTTGCCTGTAATGCCCCAAGCAAACAAAGCCTCCTGGGACATCATAAAAATTCCTTAAAGAGCACACCGTCATCGACCAGTCAAGGGAAGGTCACAGGCACCACTGCCGATCAGAACTTTGACATGAGCTGATGTGCAGCCCCAGTTTCAGTCTGTAAGAACCTTCATGCCTACCGCTCCCGGGAACCTGGTAATTAAGCAACATCTGTCCTGATCCTTGCTCTGTGCTTTGTAATAAATGCCTGCTTTCTTCCACCCCCTCGACGGCAGTGACTGGCTTTCTGCGTGGTTTCACTGTTCTACGCCAGTACCTCCAGCCAGTTGGGGGTTGTTCTGTAGCAGTTGGAACTTGAGCTCAGATTGCATCTTACGGGAAGAACAATGGAGTTGTAGAGAACTGGAAGACAGAAGAACTGTTAAGGATGGCAAATGGTGGGAGGGTAAATGTATGGGGAAACTAAGGAAGGTCAGGGATAATTTGCAGCTGTGTTCTATGGATTCCTCTGGCGTCTCCAGGATGGTGAGGGTGCCTGGTGACTAACTTCTGCCCTTCCTGCTGGAGGATGGCACATTGACAAATTTATGTCCCATTTTTAGGCAAACAGAAAGGTATAGCGCTCTACTTGTATATATTTCTTTTCTTTTTTTAAAAAAGATTTATTTATTTATTTAAAAGTCAGAGTTATACAGAGAGAGAAGAGGCAGAAAGAGAGAGAGAGGTCCTCCATCTGATGGTTCACTCCCCAGATGGCTGCAATGGCTGGAGCTGCACCGACCCAAAGCCAGGGAGCCAGGTGCTTCCTCCTGGTCTCCCATGCGGGTGCAGGGCCCAAGCACTTGGGCCATCCTCCACTGCCTTCCCAGGCCACAGCAGAGAGCTGGACTGGAAGTGGAGCAGCCGGTGTTGTGTCCAAATTTCCCAATCAATGCTCAAGGCACAGTCGCGGATGCAAAAACAGAGGTTTATTTGTTACCAGCCGGCTGGGACCCCCTACCCACACACAACCACACAACCAATACCCCCTACCCACACACAACCACACAACCAATACCCCCTACCCACACACAACCACACAACCAATACCCCGTACCCACACACAACCACACAACCGGTACCCCCTACCCACACACAACCATACAACCGGTACCCCCTACCCACACACAGCCACACAACCAATACCCCCTACCCACACACAGCCACACAACCGGTACCCCCTACCCACACACAGCCACACAACCGGTACCCCCTACCCACACACAGCCACACAACCGGTACCCCCTACCCACACACAGCCATTTAGCAGTACACTGCTAAAGGCCCCCTCGTCTGCACAGAGAGGTTTTTTAGCCTCACATTTACAAGGATGCAGTCATCTCGTCATCTGTATGTAGGTTACCTTCTTATTCTCTATATGGCAAGGTATTAGGACCTAGCATGCTCATTGGTTCATTTAAATGTAAAGGCTATACTTAGGTGGTGGGAAGGCCACACAAAGGAGACAGCACAGGGGAGCAACTGGCGGGAAGCATTGGGCCATATATTCCAGGGGAGCTGGTGGGGAGCAAAGGTCATAAATTCTAGGAGAACTTACTCTCTTTGTTCTCAAGGACCCGGCCTGCCTCCTTCCTGGTCCAGGATGAAGCAAGCAAGCCAGAGTACAGAAGCAAAACCAGCATTTAGCAAGCTAGGGACTCCAGCTCCCATACCGGGACTAGAACCGGCACCCACCCACATGGGATGCCGGCACTTGAGGCCAGGGCGTTAACCTGCTGCGCCACAGCACTGGCCCCTATATTTCTTTTCAGTTTTGAGTTTTCAGGTCAAAATAATCTGGATGCCAAAGTGACATATTTTGGGGTGGCACGTTTGCTATTTTTCCTTGACAACAGTGAAATGGTGAAAAATACTGATAGTGCAGACTGGACAACAGCGATATTTTTGCACACAATGGCAAAGTACTTGCTATAACTTTTACTTGAAAGACACACTATTGATCTAAGAGAAGAGATTGGAAAGAATTGAGTATGTGGTTTGGGATTTTTTTTTTTTTTTTTTGAGGATTTCAACAAGAAAGTCAATAAAAAGTCAAGTTCATGCAAGAATTAACCAGTTTGTAGTCAGAGATGTAAGGCAATGGGAAGAGTCCGGAGAGCTGGAGCCTCATATGGTCAGAAAGGCTGACTACTTCTGAACCGCTTGAAGTTTGCTAAAAAGACTCATGGAGATTTTTCTGCAAACAAAACAAAACAAAACCAAAAAAAACCAGAAACAGGCCTTTGGCAAAAGGTTCTGGCTCTGCTAACTAAATCTATTGTTTCAGATGACCTCAAGGTGATCTTTATTAAAATGAAGGCTGCTGTGGCACAGTGGGTAAAGCTGCCGCCTGTAGTGCCAGCATCTCATATGGGCACTGATTGGAGTCCTGGCTGCTTCTCTTCCAACCCAGCTCTCTGCTATGGCCTGGGAAAGCAGCAGCAGAAGGCTGAAGTCCATGGGCCCTTGCACCCATGTGGGAGACCCAGAAGAAGCTCCTGGCTCCTGGCTTCTGATCTGTCCAGCTCTAGCCCTTGTGGCCACTGGGGAGTGAACCAGCAGATGGAAGGCCTCTCCTCTCTCTCTGCCTCTGCCTCTCTGTAACTCTGTCTTTCAAATAAATAAATACCTCTTTTTAAAAAAATGAAGAATGGAGGCAGTGTAGTGGCGCAGTGAGTTAAGCCACTGCCTGGAACACCCACAGCCCATATCAGTGTGCTGACCAAAGTGCTGCTCTGCGTCCAATCCAGCGTCCTACTAATGTGTCTGGAAATGGGGCAGAACAACCCCTAAACTGGTTGGAGGTGTTGCTATGGAACACCCAACCTTGGTCTGCTCGCCTGACACTCAGAAAACCAGTCACTGACGTTGGGGTGGTAGAAAAAGGAGGCTTTTCTTAAAAAAAAAAAAAAATTTATGTATTTGTAAGGCAGAGAAAGAGAGAGAGAGATGTTACACTTTCTGGTTCACCCTCCACTGGTTGAAACAGCCAGGCTGGTCCAGGCTGACATCAGGAGTCTGGAACTCCATTGGGTCTCCCACATGGATTGTGATGTGGGCATGAACATATTAATTTTACTGCAAGATTTTGTCTTACACAAAGACAAGACTTCTAAATGAATTTACATAGATGCACAAATAAGAACAGGGTTGACTTACCATTGAGAGAAAGCATAAATTCATGTGTGAATGTGGGTTGCCCCACAGGAAGAAATACCCAAAGGATTGCCCAAAGGCAGAAGGGGGAAGTTACCTGAGTAACCAGTGGTGGTCCATGGTGAAAGAGAGAGAGAGAGAGAGAGCGAGAGCGAGAGCTCTCTTTTTGGCCTCTTTCCTGAGGCAGAGGGTGATGGCTCTACATTTGTGAAACCACCTGGGAGTTGTATGATACCTCCGAAAATTCCACATGAAGGTTAGTATCCATATTTTCATGGTGTCCCCGGATGAAGTAGGTGCATCCTGGGGGAGGAAGTGTTTGGCAACTGGAGTAATAGTATTATTAAGGTAGCTAGGTAGATATTAACCTATGTATGTGAGAGGGGCCAAAAAAAAAAAAAAAAAAGGGAATTTTTGTAGGTTGAATGAGGGAAGCAATGTAGAAGCAAATTAGCATTTACATATCAAAAGTCTTGTCATTGTTCAATAACCTGGTTGGGTGTTCCCAGCGCAGCTTAGGGGAAACTACCTCACTCTACACCAAGGGGGCTATTAGGTCCACTATGAAGTTCTGGGAATAACTTGATGACATCTATGCCCAGAAAGCCCTCTACCAAGTAACATCCCAGAGAGGGAGGAGGGAGGAGAAACAAAGGGCCCATACCCAAATCCATCAGATCGCTGCTCTGAGTGTAGCCTGGTTCTCGCTTCTCTCCTGAGGTGCCCACTTGGTCTGTCGGGGGTACTTCTCTTCATTACACTTTTGTTCCACTACTCACCCATCTGTGTCCATGCCTTTCTACCTCATTGACACAGACAGTGAACCTGAGCGGGTGGGAACAATGACCCACTCTTGCTTCAGCATTGCACTGGGGCTTGCCGGGACTTCCAGCTCCCTCAGACCTGAATTAGCTGCCTAATTATACTACATCAGGTGGTACAGTCCCAAGTGCTTGAGCCATCTTCCACTGCTTTCCCAGGCACAGTAACTGAGAGCTAGGTCAGGAGCGGAGCAGCTGGGACTTGAGCTGGTGCTCTGATATCGGATGCCAGCGTTGCAGGCAGCAGCTTAGCTCACCACGCCACATACCAGCCCCAGAAAGGAGGCGTTTATTTCCAAATGCAGAGCAAGGAGCTGGGAAGCCACTGCTTAATTCCTGGGCTCCTTGAAGGGTTAGGTGCGAAGGTTCTTACAGATTCAAGCTGGAGCCGAGAGGAGTGTGTTTAGCTCATGTCCAAGTTCCTGGTTGGTCACTGGTGCTCATGACTTCCCTTGGATAGGTTAGTGATGCCCAGCTCGTCAGGGAATTTTTACTTTGGCCTAGTGGGCTTCAGTGAGTCTAGGGGCTGCAGGTGGTGGTTTCCTCCAGGCTGGGCAGGAGTTTCCCTGAAGTGAGACCCTGTGAGACTCCACTGACCACTTAGATTTTAATTACCGGAGAAATTTTCTGGGCCACTTGCACCACTCCCTCAATTCTTTGAATTCCTTTTGATAAGTTTTTTTTTTTTTTTTTTTTTTTTAAGAGCAAGTCAGAGTTACACACACACAGAGAGAGAGAGAGAGAGAGAGAGAGTGACAGACAGAGACAGAGAGAGAGACAGAGAGAGAGAGAGAGAGAGGCCTTCCATCCCATGGTTCACTCCCTAATTGGCCAAATGGCTGGAGCTGTGCCAATCCGAAGCCAGGAGCCAGGAGCTTCTTCCAGGTCTCCCATGTGGGTGTAGGGGTTCAAGGACTTGGGCCATCTTCTACAGCTTTCCCAGGCCACAGCAGAGAGCTGGATTGGAAGTGGAGCAGCCGGGTCTTGAACCGGAGCCCATAAAGGATGCCAGCACTTCAGGCCAGGGTGTTAACCGGCTGCATCACAGCATTGGCCTGATAGTGGTTAGTTAGCAATGCTAGAGGGAGGCCAAGGATACCTTGAGCTAAGGGTGAGTGGCCAGGAGGCCGGGTCTGGTTGTCCTCCTTCCTCAGCACAGGGACGTTCTATGGGGGTTCAGTTTCAGAAAGACTGCAGTGATGGTCTGAGTACTTGGGTCCCTGCCCCCACATGGAGACTCAGTTTCAGGGTTCTGGCTTTGGCCTGGCCCAGGCCTGGCTCCTGCAGGCATTTGTGGAGTGAACCAGTGGATGGAAGATCTCTCTCACTGTCTCTCTCTCAGTTGCTCTTTCAAATAAATAAATAAACACATCATTTTTAAAAAGCAGATGTTTAAAAAATAAAAGGAATAGAAGCCAGAGACTAAGAAATAAAGCAGGCGAGTGGCGCCTTCATGTGGGACTGGTGTCTCTATAAAAAGACAGAGAAGAGAGCTTGTTTTTCCTCCATGTGCATACACCATGCAAAGGCCATCAGAGGACACCATGAGAAGGAGGGTGACTGTGTAGGAAATAAGCCAACTGTGGCTCACCTACCCACCAAAGGATGGACCCAGGAATCAGAAGGAAGCAGAAAGTGAGGCTTTATCCTCCAGCCTGGTGAGCAGCTGGTGGGAGCAGGCCAGCCCAGGCACTCGGTTCCTTTTATCCCTGCCATACAAAGGTCGCATCCCTCTGGTTCTCATTGGTTGACGATGCTGGAGATACAATTTAGCCTGACACACCTATGGTGTAGAGGGGTGATAATCTTGTCTAGCCATCTCATGGTGAAACAAAAAAGCCAATAGACAGTGACTATGAGTAAGTTTGTACAATATGGGTATTGAGTCATGGAAATTGAACCTGTGTAGGTGAAACAGGTCAGTGTCTGCACATTTTCAGACACATTTCATACATCCTGAGTAATGTAGAACAAACTTGTTTCTAAAAGCCCATCTGATCAAGTCATTCTTCATAAAATCTTGTAAAGATGAAACATGGGAGAAAAGTTCCTTCATTGTCAGGCTGTGGGCTCCCAATCCCTCTCTCACCACAGCCTCCCTTTGCTACCACTCCACACACATCAGGCACCCTACTCTGGCTCTATCAAAGTGCTTAGAGTTCCCTAGACACACTGACAGCATGATGCCTCACTACTTTAAACATGTAGTTTCCTCTTCCAAGAATCTCTTCCTCGGCGTGTTTCCCTCTTACCCTGTTATTCTCTGCCTATATGTCCTTGGCTCTTCTACCAAGATCTGGCTGTTTTCTATTGGTCTTTTGAGTGTTATCTTGTATTTCATATTCTTTAGGAAGGCTTTCCAGTATATTCCCAATCTCTAGTATAATTCAATGATCCTCCTACATTTTTCCCTCAGTTTCTTAATTTTAACACTTTGGATAATATAATAAAATATACAATAACATGCTGAATTAAAAAAAAAAAAGCCAGCTGAAGGGTGGGGTAGGTAAACTCAGAGGGGTGTGATCGGCACTTTTGTCTTGCTAGAGGCAGCTCCTGGAGAGAAGCAAGCATCTCGTCCACTCTAAAAGGGACTCTCCCTTTCTCGCTCCAACAGGGACCTGACCTAACTGCTCACTAGCCCATATGACTCCTCACATCCCACGCGCGTGCCCCTCCCCTCACCGGGAGGATGGACCCTAAATGCTGTTAGGAATTATTGAGGGACAGCAGCACGGCATTCCTCTGAGGGTCCCTCTGAGGGTCCCTGGTGGGAAGCAGGTTTCCTCTGGGAGGAGCTTCCTCTGGAGCACGCCTGAAGAGCTTTAGGTGTCAGCGGATGGGGACAGAATCATCAGAGGGCCGAAACTGTCGGCAAGCTCAGAGTTCACCTCCTTTAGGGTTTCTGCGGCTCCCTGCCCTGTGCTCCTGGGGCCTGATAGCATGGCTGTGCCGAGGAAAGCTATGTGTTATGAAAATACACCATGGAGCCGTGTCGACCATGTGCAAGCCAGGAATGGAGCCCTTGCCAGAATCTGAGTGTGCTGTCACCTTGACCTCAGATTCTCAGCCTCCAGTACCATTAGACAGCAACTTTATATTACTTAAAACAAAAACAGGAAGAAAACTGCTTTAAAAACTGTGGCTGGCAAACAATGCCGGAAGTGAATTCCAACACCAGAAACCATGAAGATTCTGAGGAAATTGTATTTCTAAAGAAGCAACTGGCCTACTCTGAAGGAGAGAAACATAATTTTCCCTTAGCTCTCATTGTCTGCAGTTGGGGCAGTCTCCTGTAACAAGGGACAGATCAACAAGAGAAAAAGCAGCACAAAGCAAGTCTACTAACATAGGCATTGCGTCTACACACAAGCTGTGGATTAGGAGTCTACTTTATAAATAGTATTTCAACGAAGGGCGGTCAATTTTAGAGAAGCAACATGACAAAGGAAAAGCAGTCCTAGGCTTCAGAGGCAGGAATACTGTGAGAAGACAAGTGTATGGGAAGGAAGTTTGCTTAGAGAGCCATATCGCCTACTGTGCTGCTTTATAGTATGCTGAACACTTGTGAATTAAAAGGAATTGGAAGACCTTAGAAGAGTCTTCAGAATCAAGGACTTGGTACCATTCTCTTGGTTCTCCCTGCCAAGTTCAGGGAAGAATTGTTTCTGGAATTCACTTATATGACTGAGAAAAAAATCTTCCAGATGAAATGCAACCATCTTAAAACCCGTACTGAGCAACCTCATTAAATAACAAGACAAGATAAACCACCAGAGGAGAGAGGAAACCAGATGTTGTCATCTCCCCTGACACTTTTTCATCTGCTAGCCTGTAGGCACGTCTGAGAGACAACCTGGGAGACTGATCTGCACACGTTTGTTAGAGGTGAAGTTTCCTCTTTTCACTCTGCTGTACCCACTGCCTTTCTCTACAGAACTCTCGAGCCTGCTTCTTTCTGGAGCTCAAAATGCTGCTTCAGCTTCAGCTATCTGGCCCTTTCTTTGAGTGTCTTTCATATTTGGATAGCTTCTGTGCTTATGTGTACTGATAAAACGTGTGAGATCTTTCTCTTGTTAATCTTTCTACTGTCAGTTCATTTCAGTGAATTCAACTTGAAACCTTTGAAAGCAAACTTTGAACTTCCTTATAGTAAGTACCTGAAGAATAAGGTCCCCAAAGAGCCTTACTTTGGGTTTCTCCTTTGAGGGAAAGTTGTGTTCCATTGGTGGGAAGTGAGGTGCTCATGGATGTGTGGATATCCAGAGAGGTGTGCTCTGGAAGACAGCCAATATCCATGTCTCTGCTATCAGATACATACACATCATGTACCTGGCTTCCAATTGAAAAAAAGATTTTTTACTTATTTTAAAATTCAGACCTACAGAGAGAGAGGGAGAGACAGAGATCTTCCATCCACTGTTGACTCCTCAAATGGCCATGGTGGCCAGGGCTGGACCAGGTGGAAGCCAGGAGCCAGGAGCTTCATCTGGGTCTCTCATTTTGGTGGCAGGGGCCAAAGCACTTGGGCCATCTTCTGTTTTTCCCAGGCCATTAGCAAGGAGCTGGTTGGGAAGTGGAGCAGCTGGGACACTAACCAGCCTCCATATGGGATGCCAGCATTTTGTGTGGTAGTTTTATGCCTGGCTGCAGCTTCCAATTTAGTACCTATCTTCTCTCTTCAATCTGGTCCTTTTCCAACATGCTCTGTCTCATGGGATGGTAATACTGTCCATCCAGTTGCCCAAACCCAGAGACCTAGTGTACATCCGGACAGATCCCTCCGTCCTCCCCACACTCACTGTCACACCAAATCCTGTCTGTTTATTTACAAAATATCCCTTAGAGCCTTTCTTTTCAACATAACACTGCTCCAGACATTGGATCTGCTCCTCGAAGCCAGAGTGTTTTTTCCAATGTAACTATGATCAAATTTTTAAAAAATATTCCCAATGGCTACCAGTAGCTCTCAATATTAACAGCAAAGTCTTAACATAGTTTATAAGGCTTGCAGGGTAGGTCCATCTTTGCCTTGTTCTTTAAACATTACATTACTTTGCTCCATTCTGCGATAACCATCATGATCTTTAGTCCTTGAACTTTCTGTGACCCTACTATGAAGAGTTAGATGGGCTAATAGGAAGTTAGGTTAGGTCCCTGTCAGAATGAGAAAAGGGCAAAGTTCCTTTCAGAGTGACAAAGTGCTTGCTTCTTCCCAGAGGCTGCTTTTAGTAACACTTAGTTTTATCATGAGAATCTGTTAGGCAGGATTACCAATTCCATAAGAGCAGGCTAGACCAGATTATGAATTCAACTCTCTGATGGATTTTTATCTCTGCCTCTGAGTGATTGTTATCCCAGCCCTTTGATTAGTTGTTATCCCAGCCGTTTGATTGGTTGTTATTCTAGCTGACTGGTTATTAGCTGTTACTCTTCTACTCCCCTGACTGGCTGAATCTAGGTAGCCACTTTTGTGCATAAAAGAGCCGATACCCTGAGGTTTCCTGGGCAACACTTCCCTTGGAGACCCTCTCCTGACTGTTGCAGCAGGAGGTTTCTCATTTCCATAAATCCTGCTTTGTTCACTATCCCTATCCATGTAGAAATTCTTCTCTGATGGATGACAAGAACCAAGATCACCTTCATCAACCATAACACTACCATGCGGCTTTTATATGTGTTTTACCCTCTTCCCAGAACACTCTGTGGTTCTCCCTCCAAGCCTACACCTCTAGTTAATTCTGACTCCCTAGAATATAAGCTCTTCTAAGTAAAGAGCATATCTATTTTTAGAAACTTCTATTTTTAGAAACCACTTATTTTATTTATTTGAAAGGCAGCAGAGAGAGGGAGAGATGGAGATCTTCCATCCACAGGTTTTCTTCCCAAATGGCTATAACAGCCAGAGCTGGGCCAGACAGAAGTCAGAAGTCAGTAGCTTCTTCTGGGTCTCCCACGTGGGTGCAGATGCCCAGGTATTCAGGTTGTCTTCTGCTGCTTTCCCAGGTGCATTTGCAGGGAGCTGGATCCGAAGGAGAGCAGCCAGGACTAGAATGGACGCCCATACGGCTGCCACAACATTGGCCCCAAGACCATGTCATTGTACTCCTAATGCCTAGCACACTGCCCAGGATTTAACATATTACTGGTAAATAGCTGTCAAAGGTACAAGTATCTAGGTTTGATCTGCTGGCAAAACACCTAAACATGAATATTTACCAGGCAGTTTGAAATTTAAGATAGAGGTCAGAACCAGAGAAATAGGTTTTAGGATCATCCTCAGGGTACCAATATCAGCAGAAGGGGAAATGAGCAGTATCCATCAGGTAAAGTGTGCAATAAGAGTAGAAGAGAGATGAGAATTGAACCTAGGTAATAGTCTCATGGAAAACAAGCAAACAAGCAGAAAGAAAAGACTGTGCCTCTTACCAGGAAAAGTATCTGGGCCAGAGTTGTGCTGTAGCAGATAAAGCCACCACCTGTGATGCCGACATCCATTATGGGTGTCAATTTGTATCCCTGCTGCTCCACTTCCAATCCAGCATCTTGCTAATGGCCTGGGAAAGCAGAAGAACATAGCACAGATGTTGAGGCCCCTGACACCCATGTGGGAGACCTAGAAGAAGTTTCTGGCTTGTGGCTTTTGCCTGGGGCAGCCTTGATCATTGGTGGCCAACCAGGGGATGGATTGATCCTCCTCCCCACCCTGTTACTCTGACTTTCAAATAAATCAATAAATCTTCACAAAAATAAGAAAAGTGTCAAATAATTTGGAGGCCATATCAAATATGCAAATAGGAAGGTTCAGAATAGAGGTTTTGGACTTGCCATGGGACACCGAATCCCATTAAGTTGGCAGGTACCAATGTCATCTTACTAGTTAAAGTGATAAGTTTAAGTTCATAACTGATCATAAAGATAGGATTGTCAAAGGGATAGCATAAATAAGACCAAGTGTCTGCTAATAATAATAGATAGAATTAAAAATGAGAGAACAATCCAACATGGGAAGCAGGCCACACAGCAGACTCATAGACTCACAAATGCCCTACACAGCACTCTGGCCTCAGAATCAGCCCTTAAGGAATTTGGATCTGGCTGAAAAGCCCATGAAAGCATTTCAGGCATGGAAAGCCAAGACACTGTGGCAAAAAATGACCTACATGAAAGATCTCTGTGACTGAGATCCTGGTGGAAAGAAGGTAGCATCAAAGAAGAAGGTACCTTTCTCTGAAGGGAGGAGAGAACTTCCACTTTGATTATGGGCTTGTCTAAATAATGTCAGAGTTTGTGGACTCAAGAGGCTTCCATAGCCTTGGCAGCTCATAAAAGAGCCTCAGGTGATCACTGATGTCATTAATAAGAGTGTCAGTTGTTAAATCAACAACAGGAGTCACTGTGCACTTGCTCCCCATGTGGGACCTCTGTCCTTAATGTATTGTACTATGAAACTTAATGGTAAAACTAGTCTTCAAACAGTACTTTATACTTTGTGTGTCTGTGAGGGTGCAAACTGATGAAATCTGTACTTAGTATAGAGTTGCTCTTCTGTATATAAAGATAATTAAAAATGAATCTTAATGAAGAATGGGATGGGAGAGGGAATAGGAGATGGGATGGTTTTGGGGTGCGAGGGCGGGTATGGGGGAAGAACTGCTATAATCCAAAAGTTGTACTTATGAAATTTATTTTTATTAAATATAAGCTTTCTATAAAAAAAGAATAGGGATTTTGGACAGTAGATGATTGTGTACAAAGTAGAAATGCAAAAGGATCCTGAATAGCTTTATTTTCCATAGCTCTTCCATCTCTGTTTTCCAGCTCACACTGAACTACTTGTCCCTTGATCTTTATACATCTTTCCAGGTGATTGCCTTTAGTGATACTGCTTGTATGGTGTTAGGTATCATAAAGTCAAACTTACATGCTCAGCCTTTGAAAATCATACGACATACTTCAGGCTGTCATATTTGCCTTTCTTCCTTTAACCCAGTCCCTCTCTTTTTATTCTTATTTTATTAATTTTATTTTTTTTGTATAGCACCTGCAATTTTTTAAGACCTGGGGATTTAAGCAAATATTTAGCATACAGTTGCCTTATCTCTATCTATGCCTGTTAAAAAGCTCTCAAATCTGGGGTGGATGTTTGGTGTAATGATTAAGAGCCTTGGGATGCTGGCATCCCAGGTTGGAGTGCTTGGGCTTGAGTCCTGGCTCTGCTTCTAATTCCAGCTTGCTGCTACTGCACACCCTGGGAGGCAGCAGGCGAGGGGAACCAGGACTGAGTTCCTAGCTCCTGACTTTGCCTGTCCTAGGCTCAGCTGTTGCAGGCATTTGAGAAGTGAACGAGCGCATGGGAGGTGTCTGTGTCTCTGTGTGTCAGTGCCTCTCTGCCTTTCAAATAAAACAAAAAATAAAAAAGCTTTGAAATCCCGGCTCAAATGCAATCACCCCCATGAAGCCCTAACTGATTTCTCAGTTAACAGTGTTTCCAGAGCATTGTTACTGTGGGAGTGGGTTACTTGTTACAGGAATAGGTTCCTGATAAAAGATGTGCTTGGCCTGGCTTGCTCTCTCTGTCTCACGGACACTCCCTTGCCTTTGCCACGTTGTGACCCAGCATGGCAGCCTGTGCCAGCTGCCAGCACCGTGCTCTTGTACCTCCCAGATTCCAGAACTGTGAGCCAGGTTTCCATCTGTGATAAATCACCAGGTCTGTGCTATTCTGTTACAGCAGTAGGACACGGACAAAGGCACGTCCTCAAGATCAGAGACTGTTTTATTTCCTATCCTCCATGGTGCCTAGAACATAGGCCTACCTTTACCTTCCACTGGGATTACTGACTTCTGGAGACCTGCGTATGTGTTGTTCTCTTCTTCTCGGATTCCTGTCCAGTGCTGTCTGATTCTGTGGTCTTTTTCTTTCGTCATTTGAGGCCCCACAGTCACAAACAACAACAACATGTGTTCATGGGACACACATTCAATTCAACAATACTGAAATAGGTTGATATTTTACTTGTGTTTGTATGAACTCTTTAATATAGTCTGTGGATGAAAGGGGTTTCATATTTTTAAAGTATGAAAGGCAGTATTCTTGATTGTCTTCAAAGTGCACGTGACATATATTGCGGGAACAAGTGGAATTCCCAGTGATGATGTTGGTGTGCATCGATCTGTTTGCTTTTATGCTTATAAAAGGGAGGGAAGGGGACAGGGGCGTCTTTCAGTCTCAGGGAGTTAGCTTAAGTCTCTAGACCCCTGTGACCTTGCGCCATCTGCTTTGTGGGGGCAGCTTGAAACTGGCTGTATCAATAAAGGGTAAAATATGGATCATATGGGATGGACGATTTCCTATGTTCAGTCCTGACTAGTCACTAAACAACTGGACTATGACCTCAATGAACAGGTTAGACAGTTGATTCTATGTTGTGCCGCTGTGTATGGATGTCATGTGCAGAAGGTGTATCTAGGAAGTAGCTGTTTTCTCACTGCAGATCTGTCTGATGTAGCTCACAGTTGTAACCACAGTCCCCCTCTTCCCCCCTTAGGGCTTTGCTTGTAGCTGCTTTAAATGCCAGGCATGTGTGCTAAAAATAGCTGTTCCATTTTCTTGTGACTACAACCAGGTTAGCCTGCGTGCTTCCCTGGCTTCCCAGGAGGCCACATGCACATTAAGGTTTTGTTAACAAATCTTCGTGTTCTTCTTCTTCTCCCCTCCACCTACAGATGACCCACATTGCACTTCCTCTCCAAGGCTGCAGCGTGGTTAGCCTGCAGGGCTCCCAAATAGCAATGAGGATAGTGGATGCCGAGCTGAGTTCAGCCACATTGGTAGAAGCTCTTGGAAGGAGTGGGCACCAGAGTAAACCTTTCAAGTGGCAAATGTCACTGCCAAAGAAAGCAGTCACTTCATCTTTTTTAAGAGATTCAGGAACCTTGTTAGAGAGCTCAGTGTGCAATACCAGGCGACAAGGAGCCTGAAACAATGAGAGGTCATGAGACAAAGAAACAGGAAGATGCTTGGGAGGAACCTGTGGTCTTAATTCCGAGGCACATTGAAATTTCCTGTTGCTAGGGACTTTCAGTGTGATGGCAGTGTTTCTTCTCTCCCACGCTTACCCTTCCAGCCTCCACCTCACTCCTCAAAATAAAGCCATTGTTAAAGTGAAATTGTGAAGCTTGAAATGAATTGTGTCTAGATTTGAGGAAACAATGTAATACTGATGCAGATTCTCCACAGTCTAGGTTTTGCCCCTTGGCCAGGTGTGCTAGAAATTCTAACTTGGGAGCACACACGATTTTAAAAACTTTGGCTTTGCTGAGGCATAACTAATAGACAGAAGCCCACACACATTTTATGTATACAGTTTGATGAGTTTGGACATAGGAATACACCTGTGATGGTGTTATCACAACCAAGGAAATAAATTTATCCCTCACCTCCAAGAAGTATCTTGTGTCCCTTTGCTTCCGTCTGTGTGTACTAAGAGCATTTAACATGAGTCTGGCCTCTGAACGTGTTTGTAACAGCAGATTGTCCTCTGTAGGCACTACATTGTACAGCAGATCTGGTATGACCTGTGTAACTGCAGGGTCACACCAACTGGACACCAATTAGCATTTCCTCTTCCTTCATTCCCTGGCAACCACCATCCTGTTTTTTGCTTCTGTTAAGTTTAATATTTATAAAAAGTAATTTTAATGTTTTATTTAATTATTGTAAGTTTTAAAAATTTATTCGAGAGTCAGAGAGGCAGAGAGAAAGAGAGAGAGAGAGAGAGAGAGAGAGAGAGAGAGAGAGAGAGAGAGAGATCCTGAAGCTGGGAGCTTGGCATGCTCTCTGGTCTTCCATGTGAGTGACAGGGACCCTAGTACTTGAGCCATCACTGGAGTTGAAGTCAGGAGCTGGAGCCAGGAACTGCCCCAGGCTGTGGGACATCTTAACCACTAGGCTAAATGCCCTAACTTGACTATTTCATATAGTTCATGTAAGTGGAAGCATACAGAATTCACAAGAACATCTTCTAGGAGAATATCTGTTATTTACTTGGCTTACAAAGACTGATGTATAAATTCAGACTGTTCATTGAAAAACAACCTAGCAGACACAAAGAGAAGAGTGAAGGAGTGCCTGCCAGTGTGAGCAGCCGATCACCCTCCTTTAGATGGTGATTGCGCAGTACCGGCTTGGAAGCCCCATTTCAATCAGAAGGCTGCTCCGCAGGTCTCTGGGAGCTTGCAAAGTCTCTCCACAGTAGGGTAGCTTTGTCAACAGGCTCATGACACTCACTGGGCTCTTTGATTTTCCTTTTTGTAATATTCCCCTGCAGGAGCTCCCCTCTCCCTTTTTGCTGAATCTTTTTTCCCCTTCTATTTATTTTTTCTTGGGAATCCAGATGGGTAGCATTTTATTTTTTAAAGTCACTATAAAAAAAGTTATAAAATTTCCAGGCAGAATTATTCTGTCCTTAGGCATTAATTCTTTTAAAGCACTCTCTTAAAAAGGTACAGGAGCCACCACTTGGAACTCCAGCATCCCGTATTGGAGCGCCAGTTTGAGTACTGGATGGCACTCCTGCTAATGCACTGGGGAAGGCAGAGGAAGATGGCCCAAGTGCTTGGGCCCCTGCCTTCCAGCTGGGAGACCTGGGTGGAGTTCCTGGTTCCTGGGTTAGCCAGGCCCAGCCCCAAGCTATTGCAACCATTTGGGAAGTGAACCCGCGATGTCTCTCCCTCTCTTTATCACTCTGCCTTTCAAGTAATTAAATAAATAAATATGTAATCTTTTTGTTTTTTTAGAGAAAGAGTTGTGAAAGCTTAACCAGAAGGTCTTACAGACACTACTCTGGCCACACTTAGAACCACAGGCTTGAGAGATGCTCTGTGTCTTTCTGGTATCCATTATATCACGTCCTTGCTTCTTAACCTTGGCTGTACAAATGCCCTGTCCGCACTTTCTGCTCCCCTCCCTTCACGTTCAAGGAAAGAGTTGTTTCTGTACATGGTATGACGGGGATCTTACGGTAAATGCTCCTCTGTGCCCAGTTCTCAGTCAGTGTGGTGCTTGTGAGGTTCATCAGGGCTGCTGCAAATGCGAGTGCAATGTCTATTGTTGGCAGCGTTTGGGTGGTTTCCAGTCTGAAATTGCACTGTGAACGTGTGAGGACAGGCTTCTCGGAGATCACATGGCGTGTTTCAGTTAGATACAGGCGGATGCTGGATCTTGTCCTGGCTGCTTCACGTCCAGGCCAGCTCCCTGATAATGGCCTGGGAGAAGCAGCAGCAGGTGACTCCAGTGCTTGTATGCTGCTCTGTATGTGTGAGATCTGGGAGAAGCTCCTGGCTTTGACCTGGCCCAGCCTTGGCCGTTGTGGCCACCTGGGGAGTGAGCCAGAAGATGAAATATCTCTCTCTCTCTCTCTCTCTCTGTCCCTCCCTCTCTCTGTAAGTCTGTCAAATAAATAAATGCATCTTAAGGAAAAGTTCAGGCTAATTATACATTGAGTATTTTCTTCAGACCACGTAACTGACCTGCTGAGATCCTGACAGGTTTCATACTGTAAGACCCCAAAGGACCAGGTAGTATTTAATTCTCCAGCTTCAGCTCACGTCAATTTTTCTTTTCAAGATTTTATTTATTTATTTATTTATTTATTTATTTATTTGACAGGCAGAGTGGATAGTGAGAGAGAGAGACAGAGAGAAAGGTCTTCCTTTTTTTTTTTTGCCGTTGGTTCACCCTCCAATGGCCGCTGCGGCCGGCGCATCGCACTGATCCGAAGCCAGGAGCCAGGTGCTTCTCCTGGTCTCCCATGTGGGTGCAGGGGCCCAAGCACTTGAGCCATCCTCCACTGCACTCCCGGGCCATAGTAGAGAGCTGGCCTGGAAGAGGGGCAACCGGGACAGAATCCGGCGCCTCAACCGGGACTAGAACCCGGTGTGCCGGCGCCGCAAGGAGGATTAGCCTGTTGAGCCATGGCGCTGGCCAAGATTTTATTAATTTATTTGAAAAGTAGAGTTACAGAGAAAGAGAGAGACAGAGAAAGAGAGAGAGATTGACTTCTTCTATCTGTTGGTGTATTCCCCAAATGGCCACAATGGTCAGGTCTGGGCCAAATCAAAGCCAAGAGCTTCTTCTACATCTCCCACAAAGGTGCAGGGGCTCATGGACTCTGTCCATCTTCTGCTGTTTTCTCTTGCGCATTAGCAGGGAGCTGATGGAAGTGGAGCAGCTAGAACTCAAACTGGCGCCCATACAGGATGCTGGTGCTGCAGATGGTGGCTTAACCCGCTGTACCACAGTGCCGGCCCTCATGTCAGTTTCGAATTCAGCCGCATTTACTCTAGTTGGTCATTTTCCTGGATGTGGGCTTCAGTGTGTGAGGCTCCTCCTGCCAGCTCCTCTGTCCACACGCAGAGAGCCTGCACAGCTCAGCTTCTAAATGGGGGTGCCTTCTAGGAGAAACCTCTGATCATGGTTAATTTTATTTTCTCTAATTCTCTCTCTGTCTTTTAAAGATCTTGTTTATTTATTTGAAAGTAAAAGCTACAGAGAGCGAGCGAGCGATTTTCCACCTGCTGTTTCACTGCCCACATGGCTGCAATGGCCTGGCTGAAGTCAGGAGCCCGGAGCTTCGTCTAGGTCTGCCACATGAGTGGTAGGGCCCAGACACTGGGGCCATCTCCAGCTGCTTGTTTCCAGGCCATTAGGAGGGAGTTTGCTCAGAAGTGGAGCAGCTGGGACGCAAACCTGTGCCTCTATGGGATGCTGGCGACCCAGGTGCTGGTCTTACCTCTGTGCCACGATGCCAACACCTAATTTTCTCTATGTCTGTCAGATTTCATCCCAGCACAATAACAAATGTTTACTTTCTTGTTTTTCGTCTCGTTTTGGTCTTGAGGTGCTTTACCTTTTGTTCTAGCGACACTGTGTCACTTTGCCTCCACCTTTTCACTATGTGATTCAGAGGTAACTTCTAATTTTGGGTGGGGTGGTCAGAGAGAGAGCAAGTAGGAGCGTTCTTTTTTTCTTTTTTTAAGATTTATTTATTTATTTGAAAGTCAGAGTTACACAGAGAGAGGAGAGGCACAGAGAGAGAGGGGGAGAGAGAGAGAGAGAGAGAGAGAGAGAGAGGTCTTCCATTTGCTGGTTCACTCCCCAGATGGCTGCAACAGCCAGAGGTGAGCTGATCTGAAGCCAGGAGCCAGGAGCTTCTACTGGGTCTCCCACATGGGTGCAGGGGCCCAAGGACCTGGGCCATCTTCTACTGCTTTCCCAGGCCATAGCAGAGAGCTGGATCAGAAGAGGAGCAGCTGAGACTCAAACCGGCGCCCATATGGGATGTTGGCACTGCAGGTGGCGGCTTCACCCGCTACGCCACAGTGCCAGCCCCAAGGAGCATTCCAATATGCTGGTCCACTCCCCACATGCCCACACAGCTGGGGCTGGGCCAAGGCCAGAGCCAGCTGTGGGAATGCATCCCAGGTCTCCCACATGAGTGGCAGGAACCCGCGCACTGAGCCATCACTTCTGCCTCCCAGGCTCTGCATTGCCAGGAGCTGGAACCAGAATCTGGAGCTTGGGAGCATGCATTGTCTCAGGAGGTTAACGCTCTGCTTACTGCGCCAGCGTCCAGTACCAGAGTGCCAGCTTGACTCCGGGCTACTCTGCTTTGCATCCAGCCCACTGTAAGGTGCTTGGGCAGGCGGCAGTGGACGGCTCACGTACTTTGGCTCCTGTCACTCATGGGAGAGCCCAGGAGAGAGTTCCGGGTCCTGGCTTTGGCCTGGCCTAGATGACTGTTTTGGCCATTTGAGTAATCAGTGTTTGGAAGATTCTCTCTCTCTCTCTCTGTGTGTGTGTGTGTGTTTCTGTCTTTCAATTAAATAAATAAATCTTTTTTAAAAATCTAGAGCTAGGAATCAAGCCAAGGCACTCTGATGTGAGAGGTGGGCATCCTAACTCAATGCATCCTGCAGTACTTTAAACAGTAGCTGTGTGTATGCCCAACTCAGATATCTCAGTAGGGTTAGTTGGAGAGGATCGTGGCCTTGGTATTTTTTTTTTTTTATTTGACAGGTAGAGTTATAGACAGTGAGAGGGAGAGACAGAAAGAAAGGTCTTCCTTCCATTGGTTCACTCCCCAAATGGCCGCCACGGCTGGCGCTGTGCTGATTCAAAGCCAGGAGCCAGGTGCCTCTCCTGGTCTCCCCTGCGGGTACAGGAGCCCAAACACCTGGGCCATCCTCCACTGCCCTCCTGGGCCACAGCAGAGAGCTGGACTGGAAGAGGAGCAATCGAGACTAGAACCCAGTGCCCATATGGGATGACGGCGCCACAGGCGGAGGATTAACCAAGTGAGCCACAGTGCAGGCCCCGTGGCCTTGGTATTTTTGAAAAAAGCCTCCCAAGCTAATTA
This sequence comes from Lepus europaeus, assembly GCF_033115175.1. Lineage (NCBI taxonomy): Eukaryota > Metazoa > Chordata > Mammalia > Lagomorpha > Leporidae > Lepus > Lepus europaeus. The sequence goes on from NC_084834.1 coordinate 1,715,639, forward strand.
TTGTGTTATAGTATATATAATATATTAGTACATGCACATCATTACAGATAAATATTTGGAGTGTGATACAATGAGTTTTATTGATGGATAAATGTAATCAAACATATTTGGAAACCATTGAACCAGAGCGTGCCATACCACACACTTCCATATTGAGGAACCAACCTTGTTACAGAGAACCTGAATTATGTCCTCCATTCTACAAGCGATTACTCAGATGTCCGGGAGAACTCCAGCTTGTAATTGCACCACTCTCACTGCAAGGCAACGTCCACGTGTTGCCTGTTTTTAGTTATTCGTGCGTGTCTTTCTCCCTCAAAGGACTGCCAGTTCAGAAACAGCTGGGGTTGTTGTTGAGATCTTTTCAGTCTCTCCAGCAGGCTACTAATAAATGCATTGAGAACAAATAATACAGCCATTGAGACCATTTATATAGCACTGAGCTGTTTCTGACGTTCTATACCTTAAGCACTGACATTTCATAATTTCAGAATCTTTTCCTTTGTTTGTAAAGAACTGAATCAGTGTTACAGCCTTGAAGTCACAGAGGTTGGAGAAGCCGTGAAGGTACGGTCCCTTTTTTGAAATATTAAATATCATTAATATCATAGCTGGGATTATCACGGCCAGTGGTTGGGTAATTTGCCAGTTGCGGAAAAACAAATAACCCCCTCAAGTCAGAGAGAATGTCTGGTTATTTTGAGAACTACAGAGGACTGTGCTTGCAGGCATCACCTGACCCCAGTGTCTGGCTGGAATTCAAATGGGAAAAGTCCAGCAGTTTATGATGGCTTGCATTTCATTTTTTCTAAAAAAGGGAAAAAATTCCCAAACTAAATTCATAATGCAAAACTCTGCCTTAACGCAGTGGTTCTGACTCGAGGAATGTTTGGCCTGGGCTCTTTCCTGAGAGAAGGAAAGCATGAGTGTTTACACAATGCCAGAGACGTTGCGGCTGGGAACACGCAGGGGGCTGTCGCTGTCGTCTGGGGAAGAAGCTGCGGTTCTTAGGAGAACGGCAGGCAGATTATCATCTGGCAAGATTAGGGTTTATTAGAAGACAGAGCATTAAGTGAGAACAATAACAGAATAGGTTTTAAATTTTTTTTTAAATTAACAATTTATATTTGTACTGAATCAATTCAGGAAAGAACCCATTTCGTCAGTACAATGTCTTTTCCGGGATTATCCTCTCTAACTGATGGAGAGATGTTGCAGTTGGCTCCGTGAGCTGTGGAGGCCATAGGCTTTGTACTCTATAAAGATGCTTCCTTTCACAGGGTTCGGAGCCAGCCCTTGCTGGCTTGAAATGTAAGGTCTTGTGCTCTTGCGTTCTTGTTTTGTTCCTGCGAGTCTTAGAAGTACAGCAACTACTCCCCCAGGATTGTGATGCCCAAGGGCATGCTGTCCCAGCTTGATCTTCAAGCTGTCAGCTTACTGAGAGACTCCATGGTGATCAGGTCTTCCCGTGATGCTCCTCAGACCTGCCGTCCTGTGTCAGGGGAGAGGACAGGATGGGAGGTTGGGAGCAGAGGCTGCCAATGGGGAACTTTCCAGAGGTGGAGTGGTGACATAGAACTAACTACCTCCAGCCCCTGCTGGGAAGGGGCTGCGAGGCTGACTCCCTTTCCTCTCTGCAGGGCCTCAGGAGTAGCGTTTTCCCACTTTATAGCCCTCACATTTGTCAAGTGTCAAGTGGCTAGTAGATTCTTATGCATTCAACTAGTGTAACTGGTGAATGAATTATGAATGTGACTTCGAGTCATTTTAAAAATCATCACAGCCCCTTTCTTGTCTTTTTTCCAAGTCACCTTTTCTCTGTAATTCTTAAAATCATCTCGGAGGTAAAATCAGAAGGCAAATTCATTTATTTATTGCTTCTCATAGTTGAGATTTACTCTTTGGAAGTCATTTATGTGCTGAGTGAAATTTGGAACAAATTTTAATGACTCCTGTGTTCACGAGTAGATAATATAAAGTTCTTTGGTTAGTAATTAAATGCCCAATCCCATACATAGCCAAAATTTAATTCTGACTCACATTTTTTTTTCTTTTTTTAAAAAATTATTTATTTTTTATTTGAAAGAGTTCCAGAGAGAGGGAGAGACAGAAAAGTCTTCCACCCACTCGTTCACTCCCCAGATAGCCACCACAGCTGGAGCTGGGCCAGACAGAAGCCAGGAGCTTTTTCAAGGTCTCCCATGTGGGCGCTGGGGCCCAAGCACTTGAGCCACCTTCCACTGCATTAGCAGGGAGCTGGATGGAACCTGTGCCCCAATGGGATGCCAGTGCTGTGGGCTGTGGCTTAACCTACTACGCCACAGCACCAGCCCTTCTGACTTACATTTTAAAAGTTCTTCCTTCTGGGGAAAGTGGACATGGTCAGGAGAGGGCAAGACTGGAAAGATCTGGATTCTGATCTGTTCTTGGTTTCCTTGGGCTTTGGCCTGAGTAGAAAGAGGATTATTTTTCCATTTTTCACATGGTCCTTGGCTGGGGTCTTCAGGGGCCGTCCTGACTGCATCACTGGGGCTTGCTCCAGCATCTTGCTGCTGCGAATAGTTGCTTTACTGTAAATACTTTTGTGTTTTTTTTTTGTCCAGATGCCTTCATTCTGTCCTTCTCTGTGTTGTCCCTGGCAGAGGTTGAATCACTAAGCATCCCGAATGCCATCAGTCTTCCTTTAAGCCCCTCTTGGCTTAATGGGGAGTTTGTAGGATAGCCAGTCGTCGGGCTTGTGGGGTTGTCGTAGTTACAGCACGGATGCACCTGCTGCCTGGAGCCCCTGTCTGGGGTGCAGGAAGTTCTGCTTTTCTGCAGTGGGTTTGGAAGGTTGTTGGAAAAGCATAAAACTCATAAAGCAGCTGCCTCTGAAAGGCCTGAAAACAACACAGCTTCCAGTGTCGAATATGTGCAGCCCGAATTATCCATCTCCCTTAGCCATGGTCGAAAGAGGCCAGCAATGGCATGGATCAGCAGTGCTTGCAATGATCAACTTTTCAAAGGAGCCACCACGACACAGCCATACTAGGCTAAAAACAAAAGCAAGGTGTGCAGATGCACATACACACACAGTACGTACGTTTTATCATCAATTCCAGCTTCCTACTGATGTGCACCTTGGGAGGCAGCAGGAGATGGCTCACGTTCTTGGGTCCCCACCACCCCCGGGAGAGACTCAGATGGAATTCCTGGCTCTTGGCTTCAGCTTAGCCCAGCCCTGTCTGTCTCTCTGCCTTTCTCTCTTTCAGCCATTCAACAAATAACTACAATAAATATTTGACAAACAAGCAGTGACTTCATATTCCGTAGTCGTGGTGTTTTGTGATTATATAGCATTCCTCATTATTCACCTCTATCACACTGTTGTTCATAGAAAACAACAACAGGGTAGTCACAGTGACAATTAGTTGACATTGAATGTTCATGAGAGACTCACAGTAATTTCATGGTGATTATCTCTGTGCTCCGATGGAGCATTTTTTGAATTTTGTTGCAGACGCATTTTGGATGAACTGTAGCTGACCGACATCGCCCTGTCTCTATCGACTTAGCACGGCGCCCTTCCTCGCCAGCCTCCCAGCTCTGTCTGCGGTACTCCTGATGAGTGCTAACACAGGCGGTGAGAGTTAGACAAGCCTGCCTCCAAGTCCTGCGCTCCCCCGGGATCATGGAGCCTTGGGGCCTCAGGCTCGGTTTTCTTGTTTTAGCAAGTACCCTTTGATTTATTTAAAAATTCTCCTGGTGAGCTTCCTCTCACCTCATGCTGCCCTCTTTTCTCTGGACACTGATCAGTGACGCTTGATGACGTTCCGTTCTCTGTGATCTGGAGCATGCACTTGGGCCTGTCCTTGGGGCACAGGATGGCACTGCGGTGGCTCCTTCTGCTTATCAGAGGTACCCTGGGCGGCTGCGCTTCAGCTGCTGAGAAAGCTCCGGGCTGCGCTCCCTGGCACAACAGATCTCACGGAGCTTTAATTACTCGCTGTGACCGGTAGTTGAAAATCCACCCATGTCCTCTCCCGTTTAATGCATACACTTGCTTACAGTTTTAGAATATTTAATGTTCAGGACAAAACACGCTGGATTCCTTCAGGGAGGGTCCCCCCCCCCCCCCCAAGGAATATTTATTTATTTGAAAGGCAAAGTTACACAGAGATAGAGAGAGAGAGAGACAGGCTCTTCCATCTGCTGGTTTGTTCTCCAAACAGCTCCAATGGCCAGGGCTGGGCCAGGAACTCCATCCAGATGTCCCACATGGGCGCCAGGGGCCCAAGCACGTGGGCCATCTTTCGCTGCTCCCAGGTGCATTAGCAGGGATTTGGATCAGAGTGGAGCAGCTGGGGCCCGAGTCCAGCACTCATATGAGGTGCCCGTGGTGTCTCAGGTGGTGGCTTAAGGCCCTGCACCACCGTGCTGGCCCCTCAGGGAGGGCCTTGTGTTAGCTCTTCTGGGCCTGCACTGCTCTGAGGACATCTAACCCCTCGAGGTGTGGGGTGTTCTCCAGGGGACCAGTCAGCAATCAGGCACGGGCAGGAAGAGCCTGCATATAGCGGCCTTTCCAAACTTGCTTACATGTCCATGGACAACACATCCACAGAGTTCAAAGTTTAAAACATATAAAAATACATAGTAATAATTCTTCATTCTACTCCTGCACCAACCTCTCAGTGCCTTCCTAGGAGATAAACAGTGTTACCAGTTTCTTGTCAACCCTCCAGAGATATTTTATGCTTATATAAGCAAATATATTCTTCCATCTCCTTTTTTCCTGCCCACAAAATAGTAATGAAGTATATAGCTTGTACAAAACATGGGTTTTTCTCTTTAAGAATGTGTCTTGAATATCTTCAATAGCAATAGAGAACTTTCTCATTTTTTAGTAGTTCCAGAATATTCCATATTGTAGAGGTATCAAAATGACCTAACCAGGCACCTACAGGTGAAAACAGAGGAAGAATCTAAGTCTGTTGTTACAAACAGTGCTGCTCTCAGTAGCTTGCACCTTGACCTTTTGCTGTGTGTGTGAATGTATCTATGTTAAATTTCAGGTGATGTGATGGTTGAGAGGGATGTGTTTTTAATCCTTGCTGGATATTTCAAGCTACTTCCCCCAGGAATTACACTGCTTGGACTGCCACTAGTAATTTATGGGCATGCTTGTTTCCCATACTCTTGTTTATGTGGTGTATTTTCAATTATTTTGCTCTTTGTCAATTTGACAAGGGAATAAGTGGTATCACCCTAGAGCTCTAATTTGCATTTCTTTGTGAGGTTGAACATTTTATTAGCTTCCTATTTTTGTACAGCAAGTTACCACAAATTTAGCAGCTTTCACAATACACACAGATGTTGTCTTTGCTCCCACAGATCACAAGTCCAGGCACAGGTTAGCTGGGTCCTGTGCTTTGGGTCTTGCCAGCTGAACGTGTGCCAGGCCAGGCTCTGTTCTCATCTGAACGCTGAGCGGGGAGAGGTCTGTTTCCAAGCGTCCTCAGCTTCTGGGAGAACTGAGCTCCTTGCGGTCACAGGTCTCCTTTCTTGCCGGCTCTCCCAGCGCAGGGAGGTGCTGCTGTTGCTGGCCATGTGGCTCGCAGCACGGCAGCTTACTCCACCAAGGGCAGCAGGGGCGTCTCAGGCCAGGCCTACGAAACAGAATCCTGCAAGGCTGATGCAATCAGTGTGACTTTGCTCGCGTTTTTGCCTTAGAGTGATGTAAATTTATCAGGGGACTGCCTGCTCCATCAAATTCACAGTTTCCAGTGAGCACTCAAGGGGAGGGCATCACACCAGAGGCCAGGAACCTAGGGGCCTCTTAAATTTGGCATTTCACAGAGGTTTTCTTCAGTGGAGAAGCCATCCATATTTCCTTTCAGCGGACTCCTGTGACATTCATTGGCGGTTTCTTCACATATTCTGAAAAGCAGCAGGATTGCATAAATGACTACTTGAGAAGAGCAGTAAAGGATGAACCCACCGGGCAGCCCTGGCCCTTCAGAGAAGGGCCGAGGGCAGAGGGAGACGGTTCATTCTCTGAGACCTTGTTTCAGAGGAGTGATGTTTGGCCAAACTGTCCAGTTCTCTCTCTGAGTCCTTCCTCTGCCTGAGGATGGACTTTCGACTTCTAGTTCCTGCCTCGATAAATTCCAATAAAATGTTAAGACAGGGACGGATACTCTGGTACAGAGAGTTAAGCCACCTAACTTAGGGGACACCTGCCTTCCACATTGGAGGAGTCCTATTCAAGTCCCTGCTGCTCTGCTTTGAATACAGCCTCCTGCTGATGAGCAGGAAGGGAGACAGGAAGGGATGGCTCAGGACCTGAGTGCAGGCCATCCCCTTGGGAGACCCAGATGGAGTTCCTGGCTGCTGGTTTCAGCCTGGCCCAGCACTGGGTGTCGTAGGCATTTGGGGAGTGAACCAGTGGGTGGAAGATTCTCTCTCTCTTTCTCTCTCTCTCTCTCTCTCTGTGTGTGTGTGTATGTGTTTGCTCTCATTGTCTCTCTGACTTTCGAGTAAATAAATATTCAAAGAAAAATCTTAAAGTTGACCCATCTCAACACCAAGGGACTTAATATCAAAATGCTTCTTGCTCACCTGGGTCAAACCTAGCATCCTGTTTCTTACCAGACTGAGTTCTATACTATTAGGATTACTTAATCCCACCTTTATAGTCTAGGATATTGTTCCTATTGTGAGGTCAGATGGTTAGCAACCTTTACTCTGGTCCCTCAATCCCCCCTTGCCATGTAATATCTCCGATTCACTGGTCCTCAGACTAAGACGTAGTCATGGTGGGGGGTGTGACTCTGCTGACTGTAGCCTGTAGCTTAGTGTGGCTTCACATCCACCAGTGTGCTTGCCGGGGCTGGGTGTATGACTGGCAGGCTCACCAGCGTTTGTGTCATTGGATAAGGCAAACAGTTCTCTAAAACATCTCTGGGCACAGGAACTATTTTTCTCCATAGCCCCATGTGGATTCAACTTCTTACAAATTATCCTAAATAAGCAAATCTTCTGGGTGGAGATTGGTGACGGATATATCACCTTACCTTTTCAGAATTCGGTAATGTACATGTTTGTGGTCCTGCTCATCTTGACAGTGGCTGGTTTCACCGCTTATGCTCCTCAGATGTTAATGCCTGACAAATCATTTGACTAGTGTATTCGATTGGTAGGGCCTACTTCTAGATTTTGCTCTTCGAAGAGCTTGGACAGAGTGTCTAGATAGCCCATGTTTCTGACTTGGAATGTTAAGAAGTTTTAAAATTAGACTTTCCAGTCAGGGTGTTGTAATGCTGTCTCTGTTTTCACACTGTCTCCCTTTGCTAGGGTAATGTATTAGGGCTCCTCAGAGAAATGGGACATAGATACATGGACCAGCTCTCCTGTGGGGAAAAGCAGCTGGAATCTGTAGCATGTATGGAGTGCCACATGCTAGATGGTAAGCTGGGCATTTTATTTTGTCCTGCTCAGTTAGGGTTAGTTCTAGAAGGTTCGTAATGGAACCAAATACTTGCTGAGAGTAGCAAAACGGCAATAATGATGACAACTGAAATAGCAGCTGGCATTTACTGAGGGCGTTCCACAAAGGCACTACAGAAAGTTTTTGAAATGGAATTAAAAGATACACTTAGGGGCCAGAGTTGTGGCACAACAGGTAAAGCCGCCGACTGCAATGCTGGCATACCATATCGGCGCCAGTTTGAGTCCTGGCCACTCCACTTCTGATTCAGCTCCCTGCTAATGGCCTGGGAAAAGCAAAAGAAGATGCTCTAAGTGACTGGGCCCCTGCAGTCAGTATGGGAATGAAGCTCTGGGATCCTGGCTTGTGCCTGGCCCAGCTCTAGCTGTTGCAGCTTCAGTGGATGGACGATTCTTTCTCTCTTGTCTCTCCCTCTGTCCTATAGCTCTGAAGTTCAAAATAGATAAATCTTTTAAAAAAGGTAAGTTTATTCTAGTAACAAAATTGTTGAAATTTCTGTATACATGCCAGGTAATGTGCTTAACACATTTTCTACATTATCCTGTTATATCTTCCGCAAAACATGAAGTAAGGACTATTATTTCTTAAGATTGTTGTCTTTTCTATTTTTAAAAATTTAAACCACAGAGAGGGTAAGTAATTGGCCAGAAATCACTGTCGTTGGGAGTAGAACAGAAATATTGGGATAGGAACTCAGAAAGGTTTTGAAAGTTGCGCATTTAGCACGTGTAAATATTTGGACATGTAAAGGGTTGATTCTGTAAACTGCTATTCAAATGAAAGATTGTTCATATCATCTGCCCTGGTTTTTTGTAGACTGAAAGTGCTAGGAGAGCAGCAGGCAGGGAACAGAGTCTGCCCTATCCCACTGGATGATGCTGGCAGCAAAAGCCGCAGCCATCTGGCTTGGCAGTGCTCGGCTGGTACCTAGCCCAGGGACCTGTGCAGAGAAAACAGTGGGAGGGGAGGCAGCATCTCCTAACAGCATCTCCACAACCCTAAGGGAAACCACAATGCTGTCCTTCTGTTGTTTGTCTGGAAGAAAGAACTTTTTCCCTGGCAGAGAACTGAAATTTATCTCCATTTGAACGAAACTTCCCAGTCCAGCCTGCTCCCTGGGCCAAATTTAGTTCTGGCCACCCCAGTCTTCCATCTTCCAGGTCTGCTTGATGCTGCCCCTTCTGGAAGTGGGACGGGCAGTTCGTCCGCGTCACACCTGTTTCCCAAGGGATGCAGAGAGAATTCTACACATGCGTCACTCTCGGAGATCATGAAGATTCTCTAAGAAAATCATGCAACTGACTGTGCCACTCTCCTTTTCAAAACATCTCTGCGACTCTCCAGTGCTCACAGAATCAAGCCCTGGATCTATGAGCCACCGGTCACGGCCCGTTACGAAGTGACCTCCCTGTTCAATCATCGGCGTGTCCTAGACATGCACACATAGCTGGGAAGTGGTGGTGGAATTCATGTTCTAGGAGTGAACCCTTCTCTCCTTTTTAATTATTAGTTATTTGAAAGGAGGAGAGAAGGATGGAGGGAGAGGTGGTGAGAGCGAGCGAGCTTTCATCACCGATTCACTCCCTGAATGTCTGGAACAACGGGGCCTGGCCCAGACTAAAGGTGGCATCCCGGAACCTGACCCGGTCTCCCACATGGATGGCGGCCATCACTTGCTGCCTCCCAGTGTGTGCCATATCAGAAGCTGGGAGTGGGAGAGGAACGGGAACGGGAACCTAGGCATTCCAGTATGCGATGTGGACATCGCAAGCAGCATTGTAATTGCTGCTCCAAGATGCTCCTGGCAATGAACCTTGGACTGATAGAAAGGAGAACTCGCTTTCCAATCCTACTGAGCTGAGCTGCATTTTCTGCGACATCTCAGGGCTGCAGTCTCACAGATCCAGCAAGGAGGTGCATTTAGCTGTGGCCAGCTCAAAGTGCGTTCTTCTGTTGGCTCGCCTTCCTTCTTGCTGCTGCCCTCCTGTTGCTCACTTTTGCTTCCTAACACATCAATAAACACTATACCAAGACTCTACTGCCTCAAGCTCTGGCTTCTGGAGGACCTGTTAATACCAATTTCCACCTGTAAAAATACACACTACCAGTTAAACACATTGTTGCTTGTCTGAGGGTCCTGAGTTGGAATCTTGAAGTTACCACTTACGGACTCTAACCTTGCTACGGTGGACCCTGTGGAAGTTTGTTCAAATGTCATTCCACCCTCCCAGTTGGATATTGAAGGGTCAAATGTATACTATCCAAACGCTGATGCAGCCAGCACTCTGGCTGTGAGTTCCGCGTGCTTATGTCAGCCAGCGTTGTGGCATGGCGAGTTAGACCCCTGCCTGTGATGCCTGCGTCCCAGGTATCCCTGATCGCCGGTTTGAGTCCAGGCTGCCCCACTTCCAGTCCAGCTCCCTGTTAATGTGCCTGGAAAGGCAGCAGCAGATGGCCTAAGTGCTTGGATTCCTGCCATGTACATGGGATACCTGGATGAAATTCCTAGCTCTTAGCTTCGGCCTGACCCAGCACTGGCCTTTGTGGCCATCTGGGTAGTGAACCAGTAGATGGAAAATCACTCTCTTTCTCACTCTCTCTCTCTCTCTATGCCTCTCTCTCCCTCCCTCCCTTTATCTCTGTATCTCTGCCTTTCACATAAATAAATAAAAAAATCTTAAAAACTAAAGACTGATTTTGTGAGAGCTGAAAGAGTGAACTCAACCAGAGACCATTGTCCTCCTCCTTGGCCTCTCCTGCTGAGCAAGATTGCACTCCGCTACCCTGGGTGTTGAGAGGCAGTTGCAATGTTGGAATGATCTAAGCATCTCCTCTCCCTGTCCCTGCTCATAGTAAAACAAACAGAATGTTTTTGGTTGGCAAAAGACTATCAGTGAAGTTACTAGTGTGTCTGAGTGTGGTGCCTTCAGAACAATAGCTTTCAAGGAACAGCTGCTGGACTGACCTCAGGAAGGGAGGAGCTGTAAAAGTATGGCCACTTTGACTCGTCTTCTTTAAGACAATGCTGCTCCTCCTGGGAGCCCATGGAGCCTGATCTGAACTGTGATCTGTTACTGTGTGACTAGCAGTTTATATCCCTGGGTGCTCTCTCAGTTCCTCACTTGTAACTCATGAGTGATCATCCCAACCCAGTCTGAGTTCACGGGCAGAAAAGTATCTGTGCAGTGTGTCTGCTTGTGTGTCCATGACTACTTACACGTCTGTGCACCTCTGCTGTATGTGTATGCATGCGTGTGTAAGCTGATCTGTGTGGGTCTCTATGTGTGTATCTGGATGTATCTGTCGTGTGTATAGATACATTCAGTGGTGTGCCTGGCTGGACTTTTATAGACGTGTAACTGTTCATGAGTGTGTGTGCACGCCGGTGCGCAAGTGCATGTCTCTGTCATGGAGGTGTGTAGTATGTGTGTAATGATGGGTGTTTGTCCATGTGTCTGAAAACATGTGCATGCTTAAGAAGTCTTTGTTTCTCTACTTGTGTGATTTCAGGGGAGGGCATGCATATTTTTGGGCTCAGTGCCTCTTATAGAAGTGTACAGAGCACCCCCTAGTGTTCAATGGGAGGAAATACTACCACCAGAACGTAGCAGGGCCTCCATTGCCTTCAGTAAGGCTGGTGGCTGGGCTGGTCCCTGTGTCAACATGGCTGGCTTTCCAGGACTGCCCTTGGGTGGCAGCTGATTTAACAAAACCTCTACCAAACATTCAATGCCATTTTCCACAGAACTGCCAATATAGTCCCTAATTTTGTGTGTGAAGACCCTGAATAGCCAAAATAATCATGAGGAAAAAGGACAATACTGGATACAATATACTCCCTGTGTTCAAAACATATTATAAAGCTACAGAAGTCAAGGCAATATGGTGCTAGTAGAAAATCAGAAACATTGATCAATGTAACAGGATAAGGAGCCGAGGAGTAAGCCCACGTATCTACAGTCACCTGATTTTATACAAGTATGGTTTCAAGGAAAAAAAATGCAGAAACCATTTTCAAAAAGAAATGGAACTTGAACTATCTCTTTTCATTTTTAAGATGTATTTATTTATTTTTGAAAGTTGGATTTGCCAAGAGAGAAGGAGAGACACAGAGAGAGAAAGAAATCTTCCATTTGCTGGTTCACTCCCCAGATGGCCACAATGATCGGCGCTGTGCCCACTGAAGCCAGGAACCAGGAGCTTCTTCACCTTGGGCCCATTCTTACAAACTGTTCTGACTGTAGGCCTTGTTTTGACAGTTAGTACCTGGCTGCCTTCCCAATCTCCTTAGTTGCCTGTCCTTGGCAATACTCTTAGCGTCCTCTGTTCAGCACATTGTCTCCTTCTTTTCATGACGAAGTTGTGAATTCTCCAACATTTTTCTCTTTGCCTCCCATTTAATTATCAGTTCACCTTCCGCTCATGCCTTTGTTCCGGGATCATACTGCTTATAGTTAAAACTAACCACACAGTTGCCTAAACTTCGCTGCTCAGAAACGTCTCCGCCAGTTTTTTCATCATGCTTATATTTGTCCTTTCATGAAGTCCTAAGGCGTGGACATAATGCAGCTGTGTTCTTGGCAACCGTGTGACAAGGAGGGTCTTTTCTCCTGTGTCCGGTCAGATTGTCCTTATTTTCATAGGAGACCTCACCAGCATGGCTTCTACTACCCATGATAAAATATACATGTTTTAATTATTATTTACTTGAGAAGGAAGGAGAGAGGGTGGAGGGAGGGAGGAAGAGAGCAAGAGGGTGCTCCTCTTTGTTGATTCACTCCCCAAATGCTCTCAGTGGCTGCATTTGGGCTGGGCCAAAGCCAGGAGCTGGGATCTCAATGCAGGTCTCCCACGCTGGTTGCAGGGAACCAGGGACTGGAGTCATCATTGCTGCTTCACAGAGCACCTATCCACCAGAAGAAAGCAGGGCTCGGAGCGGGGCCGGGGGCCAGACCCAGGCACCGCAGGGTGCGGTGCAGCCGAGTTAGCAGTTATCTTGGCTGCAAGGCCGAGTGCCGGCCCCTGCCACCCACGTTCCCAGCAGCAATCTGATCAGTCGCTGAAGCTGATCTCTAACAAGTTGTGGACTTTCTGTTTTCAGCTCTTCTGAAAATCCCGATGCCCCATTTACAACAGTTCTGGCGTTTTGTCGTTAGCTCCTCCAAACGTCTCCCCACCTCCAGTTCCAAAGCCACCTCCATATTTTCAGTTATAGTTATCTATCAATCCCAGTTCTCAGTGCCAATTTCTTGTCACAGTCTGTTTTCTATTGCTTTAGCAAAATACCAGAGGCTGGACGGTTTCTAAACAGAAGAGGTTAATTCACTCACAGTGCTGGGGGTCTGAGAGCTTGGCACCGTGCTCCTAGTGAAGGCCACGTGCTGTGCCACGTCAGTGTGGAGGAGTGAATGGAGGCAGCTGCACGCAGCCACGCGCGTGTGTGAGAGTGGACAAAGGAGGCTCACCTGCTTTGTTACAGCCACTCTTGCAGTGAGGCCTAACCCTTCCAAGGACAGTGCCCCGTGACTTCATCCCTTCCCTGCTAGGCCCCACCTCTTCAAGGTCTTACCACTTAACAGTAGCATCACTTTGGGGACCAAACTTTCAACCCAAGATTTTTAGTTCTAGTTTTAGGCAAAAGCACCTAAGCAGTGGCAAGTACAAGCAAGTTCCTGGTGACACACTTGACAGCTTTGAAGAAATGAGCTTATCCCCCTGCAGCCATGACACCGCCCCGCCCTCCAGGTTAGGCAAGATGAAACACAGAACCTGAATAGGCTTGTGACTGCTTTGTTGTAGGTGGATTGCTCTGGAAGCAGTGAGAGGAAAACATTTAAGAGGGACAAGTTTGTAGTAGAAGTAGTTAATAAGCAAGGAGAGCAGAAACGGGCTTGGGAACTATGATGAATATGCAAACAGCAAATCTCAGTGATTGATGAGTCATTGGAATTGTGAAGAGTAGTAGAAGAGTAATGGAGGATGGCTCACATGTCTCTAGCTTAGGTAACTAGGTGCTCAATGAAGAGCGTTTTCAATACTAATTGTAGGCTGGTGGCAGAGGAACACAATGAGTAAAGTTTTGGAGATGGTAGGCTTGGGATCCCCACGACAACTTGAGGTTGGGGATATTTAGCAATACATTGCTTTGATTCTTGTAACTGTGACGTTCAGAGGAGACAGCACTGAAGAAACCACATACACGCACCTGGATAACTCAACTTAAGAAGGCTCCAGCAGCAGAGTAGTCATGACTGAAATGCAGAATCCTAGGTACAGTATACGCTGAGACTCAGAAAAGAATTTATGCTTTTTGTAATAAAATACATTGTGTACACTTCATACAAAGATGTTAAGTCATTACAAAACATGAAACCACATCAATGTTAGGTCAAGAATGATTTAAGTTGACAAGGTTTATTTATATCACATAATAATGGCCATTAAATAATTTTAAGAATAGTGTGCAATAATGATGGAAATGCTGATGACAAAATATTTATTAGCATTTTCCTAGCCTTTAAAAATTGATAAATGATTTAAACAACTATGCTTCCTCCTCTTCCTTCTCCTATTCCTATTCTTATTTTTTCTTTTTTTAAATTTTTTGACAGGCAGAGTGGACAGTGAGAGAGAGAGACAGAGAGAAAGGTCTTCCTTTGCCATTGGTTCACCCTCCAATGGCCGCCGCGGCTGGTGCGCTGCAGCCGGTGCACCGCGCTGATCTGATGGCAGAAGCCAGGTGCTTCTCCTGGTCTCCCATGGGGTGCAGGGCCCAAGCACTTGGGCCATCCTCCACTGCCTTCTTGGGCCACAGCAGAGAGCTGGCCTGGAAGAGGGGCAACCGGGACAGAATCCGGTGCCCCAACCGGGACTAGAACCCATCTGTTTTCAATTAACTTTGTACACATAAGATTAACTGTACTAAGTAAGGAGTTCAACAAATAGTATGGAAAAAAAAAAAAAAAACCTGTTTCTCAGCTGTCGAGACAAGGGCTGTTCAAAGTCACCACATCTTAAAGTGACAATTTTACTTCTATAGATTACCTTTGGGTGCTCTATTAGTTACCATAGATCAGAGAGAAATATGGTATTTGTCCTTTTGTGACTGGCTTATTTCACTGAGTATAATGTTTTCCAGTTGCATCCATTTTGTTGCAAACAACAGGATTTCATTTTTTGTTGCTGTGTAGTATTCCATGGAATACATATTCCATAATTTCTTTGTCCAGTCTTCAGTTGGATATTTGGTTGATTCCATTTTTTAGCTATTGTGAATTGTGCTGCAGTGAGCAGGGGTGCACAGATAACTCTTTGATGTGCTGATTTCATTTCCCTTGGCTAAGTTCCGAGAGTGGGATGGCTGGGTCATATGGTAGGTCTACATTCAGATTTCTAAGGTATCTCCATACTGTCTTTTATAGTGGCTTTACCAGTTTGCATTCCCACCAACAGTATGATCCCTTTAACACTTAATCCTATCTTTATGATCAATTATGAATTAAACTGATGACTTTGACTAATAAGATGGCATTGGTACATGCCACCTTAATGGGATTGATTTGGAATCCCCGGCACGTTTCTAGCTCTGCCATTAGGGGTAAGTCCGAGTGAGCATGTGCCAAATTGCACATCTCCTCCCTCTCTTACTCCCACTCTTACATTTAACAGGGATCACTTTTCAGTTAAATTTAAACACCCAAGAATAATTGTGTGTTAATTAAGTAGTTCAACCAATGGTACTAAGTAGAACAAAAAAAAATACTAAAAGGAATAAAATAGTAAATTGTTCCTCAAAAATCAGGACAAAGGCTGATCAAGTCATTGTTTCTCATGGTGTCCATTTCACTTCTACAGGTTTCCTTTTAGGAGCTCAGTTAGTTGTCACAGATCAGGGAGAACATAAATTGCTTTGATTGTATTGAGGAATGTTCCTTCTATACCCAATTTGCTTAGAGTTTTCATCATGAAACAGTGTTGTATTTTATCAAATGCTTTCTCTATTGAGAATCATAAGTTTTTTATTCTTCATGTCATTAATGTGATATATCACATTGACTGATTTGCGAATGTTGAACTACCCATGCACACCAAGGTTAAGTTCCACTTGATCTGGGTGGATGATTTTTCTGATATGTTGTTGGATTTTGTTGGCTATTTTTTGTTGAGGATTTTTGCAGCTATGTTCATCAGGGAATTTGGTCTCTAGTTCTCTTTCTCTGTTGTATTTTTTTTCAGGTTTAAGAATTAACGTGATGCTGACTTCCTAGAAGGAATTTGGGAGGATTCCCTCCCTTTCAGTTGTTTTGAATAGCTTAAGAAGATTTGGAGTTAGTTGTTCTTTAAATGTCTGATAGATTAAGCAGTGAAGCTATCCAGTCTTGAGCTTTTTTTTGTTGGAGGAGTCTTTATTACTGATTCAATTTCTGTCTTGGTTATTGGTCTGTTTAGGTTTTCTGTGTCTTTATGGCTGAATTTAGGTAGGTTGTATGTCTCCAGTAATCTATCCATTTCTTCTAGGTTTCCTGAATTGTTGGCATACAGTTCTTTGTGGTAATTTTTGATGATTCTTTTTATTTCTGTGAGTTCTGTTGTTACATTTCCTTTTTCATCTCTGATTTTACTGATTTTCATCTCCCTCCTTTTTTTGGTTAGTTGGGCCAATGATATGTCAATTTTGTTTTTTTTTTTTTTTCAGATTATTATTTTTTGTTTTGTTTTTAGGTACTTGTGATGCACTGAAAGCTCATTTATTTTGTGTCATTCCAATTTCTTGATATAGGCATCCATTTCTATAAACTTCCTCCTAACACTGCTTTTGTTGTATCCCCTTAGTTTTGAAATGATGTATTTTCACCTTTATTTGTTTCCAGAAATTTTTGATTTCTTCTATGAGCCACTGTTCATTCCGGAGGATATTGTTCAGTCTCCATGTGTTTGCATGTGTTCTAGAGATTCTTGAGTTGTTGATTTCCAGCTTTATTTCATTATTGTCTGAGAAGATGCATGGTATGATTTTGATTTTTTTTTTAATTTTCTGAGACTTGCGTTATGGCTAGCATGTAATCTATCCTAAAGAAAGTTCCAGGCACTCATGAGAAGAATGTGTATTCTGATACTGTAGAATTAAAAAGTTCTGTGGATATCTGTTATGTCCATTTGGTCTATAGTATCAATTACCTCTGTTGTTTCCTTGCTGATTTTCTGTCTGGTTGATCTGTCCATTGCTGAAAGTAGGGTATTGAAGTCCCCCATTACTATTGGAGTCTGTGTCTTCCTTTAGATCCATTAACATTTCTTTTAAATAGCTAGGTGCCCTGTAATTAGGTGCATATACCTTTATTATAGTCACATCCTCCTGTTGAATTGATCTTTTAATCATTACATAGTGACTTTCTTTGTCTCTTCTATCCATTTTTGTGTTAAACTCTATTTTCCTAATATGAGGATGGCCACACCAGCTCTTTTTTTGGTTTCTGTTATCATGGAATATCTTTTTCCATCCGTTTCACTTTCAGTCTACATGTATCTTTGTTGGTGAGGTGGGCCTTGATTTTTATCCATTTAGCCAGTCTGTATATTTTAACAGGAGAGTTGAGGCCATTTACATTCAAGGTGACTATTGATAGTAACAACTTGGCCCTGCAGTTTTTCCATAAATATTCCTATTGTTTACTTTGGATTCCTTTGTACTTTTAAACTGGGAGATTTTCTGCCTTCACCTTCTTTTATAGTGATGACCATGTTTCTGTGTTTCCTTGGTATCACATCCTTCAGCATCTTTGGTAGGGCTGGACGAGTACTGACAAATTCTTTCAATTTCTCTTTGTTATGAAAGGTTTGTATTTCACCTTCATTCATAAATGAGAGCTTTGCAGGGTATAGTATTCTGGGTTGACAGTTCTTTCCTCTTAAGACATGGAATATATCGCGCCATTCTCTCCTAGCCTGTAGGGCTTCTGATGAGAAGTCAGCTGTGAGTCTAATTGGAGATCCTCTGAGAGTTATCTGGTGTTTCTATCATGCACATCTTATAATTTTTCTTTATGTTTTACTGTGGAGAGTTTGACTACAGTGTGTTGTATATGAAGATCTTTTCTAGTCGTGTTTATTGGGAGTTCTATGTGCTTCTTGTACTTGGACATCTCTTTGTTTCTCCAAATTAAAGAAGCTTTCAGTGATTATTTCACTAAAAAGTCCTTTTAAATCATTCTGTCTTTCCATGCCTTCAGGAACTCCTAAGACCCCTATGTTGGGTTGTTTGATAGTATCCCATAGATCTCCAGTGCTGTTTTCAGTTATTTAATTTCTTCTTCTTTTTTTGGTCTGACTGTAAAATTCCCAGAGATTTGTTTTCTATCTCTTATATTGTATCTTCTGCCTCACTGATTCTGTTGTTAAGGCTTTCCACTGCATTTTTTTTTGTTGTTGTTCTATTGAATTCTTCATTTCCAGTATTTCATTTTGATTCCTCTTTGAAATTTCGATTTTGGGGCCGATGCTGTGGTGTAGTGGGTAAAGCCACCACCTGCAGTGCTGGTATCCCATATGAATGCTGGTTCGAGTCCTGGCTGCACCATTTCCTATCCAGCTCTCTGCTAATGGCCTGGGAAAGTAGTAGAAGATGGCCCAAGTCCTTGGGCTCCTGTACCATGTGGGAGACCCAGAAGAAGCTCCTGGCTCCTGGCTTTGGATCGGGCAGCTCTGCCCATTGCAGCCAACTGGGGAGTGAACCAGCGGCTGGAAGACCTCTTTCTCTCTCTCTTTATGCCTCTGCCTCTCTGTAATTCTACCTTTCAAATAGATAAATAAATCTTTAAAAAAATCAATTTCATGGAAAAATTTTCATTCATGTCATGCATGGATTTCTTTAATTCATGGCTTTGCTTCTGATTAATTCTAAGTAATCCTATGATTAGTTTTTTGAATTCCATTTCTGGCATTTCTTCAGTCTCTTCATTTTCACTTTCTAGTATTGAAGTGTTGCTGTGTTTCTTTGGGAGTGTCATGTTATCTTCCTTAGTGTTTCTTGAATTGCTGAATTTATTTTTAGGCATTTGTGGAGATACTTTTTTTCCCCCTCTAATGGCTTTTATCTTTGGACAATACCTCTGTGGCTTAGTGGAGTGTCTGCTCTTTCAGTGAATACCCTGAGGTATGTGCTGGGTGTGACCATGGAGCTCAATTCAGTGCTTCAGGGTGAGGGGAGTATCCAAAGTGACACTCAAGTTGGGAGTGTTAAACTTCTCTATCCTTTTATTTACTTATTTATTTTTTGTCGGAGGAGAAGTTTGATCAGTTATGTTGGCGTAGTCTCACACTCATCTCCTCCTCTTCAAGGAGACGAATGCTTAGGCGCTAGCCCCAGTGGGTACAGTATTCATCTGTGCTGCCACAAGAACCAGACAAAGGATCTGTGCAGTCCTTGGTGTGAGCATCGATTGTGCAGCAGTGACTGTTACCAGGGGGTCAGGGAGCCCCGAGTGTGTGGAGCTGCCCACAGTGACTGCCGAAAGACCCAGTCACACCCTGTGCCCTCACACACAGCCACAGTGTTTTCACAGTCCTGGCATACAAGCCTCCCACAGTCAAGAGCACCCAGCCCCTGTCAGTTCTCCTAGCCAGTCTCAGACATCTCCTCTCTGCTGGTTGCCAGGTGCACGGACACGAGCTGGTGCAGTTGTTACGTACGTCCAAAGTGCCATCTGCCCACTCTCGGCTACTTACAGACACTGGTGCCGGGTGGTTGGGAGAGAGAAATGTGCCCCCTCTTTTTCCCTCTAGGTTGACAGGTGTACTGTCTCCCACAGAGCTCCAAGCTGTTCTCACAGCTCTTCCCATAGCTTTATTGGCTTGGACTGTGGCTGTCTGGTCTCACCTCACTCTCCAAAGCTAGTACTGAGGCTCTCAGCTGCTGGAGTCCTGAGTTGTATATGTCCACACCCTCCATGTGGATCTGCAGTGTCCCTCTAATGTGTGTGGAGTCTCTCTGACATTTCCTCCCCAATTTTTCCCTGAGATGGCACTCTCTCCACGTTCTTTTAAGTATCTTCCTGTAGACTAAAGCAGTAAGCTCCCACCCTATTGCACCACCTTGGAATCCTTAAGATCTATTAAAACTAAAAAACATAAATTTTTTGTTGGGTAAAATTTTCTTAGGTTATGAAAATGGACAGAGTCTCAGAAAATTTGATAAATTGGACTTTATCAGAATGAGAAATTTTTGTTCTTTGAAGAGGCACTGTTGAGAAAATGAGACAAGTCTTAGATTGGCATAAAATATTCACAGTATATGCTTCAGATGAAGTGTATAAAAAATTCTATAGCTTAAGGAGAGGAACAACTTGATAAAAAGTGTGTGTAAGAGGGCGTGGCTAGCGTTGACGGAGGTTAAGATGCCTGGGTCTCACATTGCAGTGTCTGGGTTTGAATCCCAGCCATAGTTTCTGACTCTGGCTTCTGCTAGTACAGACCCTGGAAGGCCATGGTCATGGCTCAAGGGATCACACCCCTGCCACTCATGCGAGAGATTTAGATTGATTTGTGGTTCCTGGCTTCAGCCTCGGCCCAGCCCTGGATGTTATAGGCATTTGAGGACTGAACTAACAGATGAGAGCTCTTTGTCTCTCTACCCCTCAAGAAAAAAAGTGGGCAGAAGTCTTGAACAGACAGTCACTTTACACACAAAAAGACATACACATGACAAGTAGGCACATGAAATGATACTCAACACCAGTGGTGATCAGGGAAGTGCAGACTGAAACCCAAGTGAAATACCATTACATACCATTATGGCAGCTAGAATTAAAGTGATTAACTAGGAAGTTTTGACAAGATTGTGGAGAAATGGCAGCTCTCAGACACTCAGTTTGGGAGATATTTGACAGTTTCTAAGTAAGTAAATATTTACCATCATATAATATTGCCATTACATTTGCTGGATTTACCCAATGAAATGAAAATATATATCGACATGAAATCTTTTACACAAATGCTTATCGTGGCTTTATTCCTAAGAGCCGTGAACTGGTGACAACCAAGTGAACATATTTCACAACCATTCAGTCAATGTATAAACAAAATGTATTCTCTCTATACAATGTATAGGAAAAAAGGAGATGAATTATTGACACACAACTGTGTGGATGAATCTCAGGAAAACTTTGCTAAGAGAAAGATGCCTTTGTCGAAGAGTAGATGCCATGTGGTTTCATTTATGGGAAGTTCTGCACATGAAAATGACCCACAGGCACATAGGGCAGATCACTAGTTTCCTGGCAATATGGGCAGAAGTGGGGTGGACTGCAAAGGGCACAAGAAGACTTTGGATGTGTGTAATTGCTCTCATCTTGCTCATTGTTTGTTATATAAAATGGAAAACACATTAAGGTGTACATTTTAAACGTGTGCAGCTATTATATGGATATTATAGCTTGATAAATTGTAGAGAAGGGAATTACTATATAGTATGCTAGCAACCAAACAAAAAATAATTTAAAAACTGTATAATATGCAATAAGAAAAAAAAAGAGGCACAAGGTATACATACAACATTTAACAAATGCATGAAAAAAATTATAAAATTCTATTAGAAGATTTCAAAGAGGTCCTAAGTAAGGGAAAATACATTATGTTCATGGAATGTATGTCGAGTTCATGTTCAAATTAAACCATAAATCAAATGCAGGACAGTAAGAAATTCAGAGTTTCATAGCACCTGGTGAGCTTATTATAATATTTGTACAGAGACTCATAGTTAAAAACAGCCAAAACAAATTTGAAGATGAACAAAGAGACTATCTGGCATCATCTGGTAGTAGATGGGGACAATGTGATACTGAAGGAAGCACTGGCATGTGGACTAACAGAACAGAGTAGAGAGGACACAGACAGACAGGTGCATCTGACATGACACAGATGGAGTGCACATTTTTGGATTTTTTCCTGAATGATTCTCAAGTAATTGTTTATCCATATGAAAAATTTAGTTTTCCATTTCATATTCTACACAAAAACAAATTTTCATGGATTAAAGATAAATAAGAGGAACCAAACATTAAAAATTAAAGAGGAAATGCAGGCATGGATACAGCTTCAGAATATGGAAGAATTTTTATCAATAATGTAGTAGAAGGTACAAAAGATAAAGAAAATATTGCTAAAGAGAACATTTTAAAATAAATACTTGTTTATCAAAAATCATTATTTAAAAAGTGGAAGTCTAGCTAGATGGGGAAAAGTTATTTGCAGTACATCAAACAAATGAAGGTCTAACAATTAAAGGACTCCCAGGAGCAATAAGGAAAGATAAACTGCTTATTGGGAAAACGGATGGAAGATTTGAACCGTTGATAACAACAAAGGAATCGTGAATGGCTATTAACCATGTGGCATTATTCCTGACTTTACTAGAGTGATGAGGATGAGAAGCGGAACCAAGTTGAGGAGGCACTTCATGCTCATCAGAGTGGGGGAAGTACGAAGGTCTGAGAGCATCCAGCACACATGAGGAGGTGGAACAGTAACTGCGTGCTGCGTGTGAATTTGTGTTAGTGTGCTCACTGCTGAGTATATGATGGTATTTAAAAATATTCCAGGAAACAGAATTAAAACATTATTTGGTGCCCAAAATTTGAAATCCATGCATACTCATATATCCCAGAGAAACTCTTCCATGTATATGATGGGATGTGTTTACTATTGCTTTCATAACATTATTTGCATTAGGAATACGGTGATAATATCCTGTCTTTTTAAATATATTTCCTACACAGCATTTCATTGCTTTGTTTATCCTTTTCTTATTAAACCTAGGGGTGCTTTATTCTGGACACAGAAAATTGATATAGATATTACAGTATATAAGTGCAAAGGAGTGCGACAAATTCATTGAAAAGGAATTAACACTGTGTGTAACCAATATGATTAAACCTCTCAGATGACAGAACAAGGTATTAAGTTACATATTCAGTATGATGCCACATAAAGCTTAAAAGCATACATAACAGTAATGTATCTTTTAGGGATTCATATGTTTGTATTAAAGTATGCAAACCCAGGGCATTCATGGTATTCTGAATGGATTAGGTCTTTGGCTATGTGGGATTATAGAGGTGTTTCTTTTATTCTTTCAGCCTTATTTGTACATATTAAATATTGAATTATAAATAATATATCCAAATCTCAAAAATGCACTGACAAAATAAACACTATTTTTCTTTCCAATTGTTCTTGGAATTCCTGCTGTTAGTCCTCCTCCTTCGGCTCCTTTCTTATGGTTTAGTGCCCTCTGGTGGTAGCTCCAGGCAACCTCAGACTATTTCCCTGAGATTTCTTGGAGTAAGGGATAAGCAGAAATGGGGCCGATTTTAAACTCCACTCGTATGCTCTTTGTAATGGAAGCTTCCCACTCAAAGACCTTCCAGGCTCCAAGGGAATGATAGACACATCACAAAAGCCATGTCAGAGGTTCCATCCTTTTCCTGAACTGAACACTTTAAAAGTGGCTTTGCTTGGTTACTATAGCAACCAGTGAGGCCATGGATAGGGGAGGTTGCAGAACAGTCTGTTTGTATTTTAAATGATGGGAAAGTAAAAGAAGGCTAATTTGGAAAAATATTTGAAAGCTCATGGAAGACATTGCACCTACCTATACTTGAACATGAGTGTTTGTATTAAAACTAATTTGATAATAATCAGTTTACCTTGCTCAGGGAATCTTACTCTAATTTGTTTTCTAATTAAGCCTGTTCTTTGTCTCCTTTTTGTTCAGAGATAATGGAATTGCATATTGTTCTTGTGCCTGCTGAAATTGTTAAATACTTTTTCTTTCTTCTTTGTTCTAAACAACTCTTGTTAAGTGTCATAAGACCTCGATCCAATGCATTATATATATTGTTATGTGTTATTCATTTCACTTGTCTCAACTCTTCTTCAGATGTGTTAGCTTGTTTATGAAACAAAGGCTATATACACAGTCATTTCACTAAGATAGTCTTAATTTCTCTTTCTTTTCCAAAGTGCCCCAATATAGCACTTTTGGTGTTTTCATGTTATGTTATTATGTTATGTTTTTATCTTATGTTTTGTGTTATGCTGTGTTATATTATTTGGGAGACTGGGGGTGGGGGAGGGGGGAGGAAGGAGAGAGAGAAGGAGAGAGAGTGATTGATTCCACCTGCTGGTTCAGTCCCCAGATGCCCACGTGGCCCTGTGCTGTGAAGGAGGCTATAGTTGGAAGCTGGGATCTTAATCCAGATCTCCTGTGTGGCTGCCAGGAACCCAGTTCCACCTGCACTGCTGGCTCAGGGTCTGCATTAGCAGGAAACTGCAGTCAGGAACAGGAGCCGGGTACTCCTGTTTGGGCCATGGGTGTCCTAGCTGCTAGGCCAAAAGCCTGCCCCTTCTTTAATTTTAAAACTTAAACTCTACTGTTCTAAATATAATTTATGTTTAAGGCCTAAGCACAGCTTAACCCAGAAGTGGTTGATCTGTCCTAGCCCTCTGACTGTGGGTCTCCCTGTTCCATACCAGTGATCTTGTCGTTCAAAGTAGGTCCTGGTTTATCCGTTCAGAATCTGCTGAGTCCAACATCCCTGAGGGGAAACATCAGAATGATAAGAGGATCTTTTTCTCAGATGGTGGTGGCTTTTCTCTTTCCTTGGAAATGAATGATGTTGTATTGTATATACATCTTGGGAATATACTTTCTAGAAACCTTCAAGTGTGAAACGAGAAGTCATTTATATTAAAAAAAAAAAAGCTAAATTTGAGTAAACAGGAAAAAATCAAGAAGGGAATGCCCAACATGTTAGCAGGAGTAACAATTGTGAAGATAAGATTAAAAAAAAAGAATGAATACCAAGGAGACAGTTGTGGAGGAGAGAGCGTTCCAGTACCTGTGTTATGTAGTGTTGAGGCAGTTGATCCAGAAATACTTTGGGTAATATTTCTTTTTTAGCATTTTTTCCTTTAAAAATTATTGATTTGAAAGGTAGAGTAAGGGGGGGGGGTAGAGGAGAAAGAGAAGGAGAGGGAGAGAGAGAAGAGTGAGAGAGAAAGAGGGAGGAGAAGGGAGTGGGAGAGGGCAAGGGAGAGAAATATTTTCCACTGCTGGTTCACTACCCAAATAGCCACAACAGCCAGGTCTGCCACAAGCAATGAACTCCATCCGGGTCTTGCACAAGGATGTCATGGAGTAGAGAACTTGAGCTATCATCTGTTGCTTCCTAGGCACGTTAACCAGGAGCTGGATCAGAAGCAGAGTAGTAGCCAGGACCTGAACAGGTGCTCTGATAGGGGTGTTACAAGCCATAACTTAACCTCCTGTGCCACCACACTTGCGCCACATAATTTTTTTCTTTTGAATCATTTTCCAAATGTTTAAGAAAAGAAATGAGTAAAAACAGTAGTCTTCCCTCTTTCTGTAGGTGGGAAGTAGAAAGGGAGGAGCTTTATGGGGACCTTGAACTCCAGGAGATGAGAGCAGGATGTGAACACTTGCAACCATGGGGCCACACCCTCTCTGCTGCTCCTTCTTGAGCCAGCTGGTGGCTTGCAGGGATTGGGGCTGCTGGACAGTGGGTCACCTTTTGCATTTAGCTGGGATCCATGTAAACTTGCACTTTACAAAAACAGTTCATGGGAATGCGTATTATGAAAAAAATGCATGTATTTCCAAATGTTGTACACCCTAATCAGTTTATCTTTTAATTCCATTTTCCCACACATTTTCTAAAGCACCCCAGCATAAACTCCCATTCAGTCTTCGCTGTGCTGTTTGAGGAAGTTGAAGGGAATGAATGCCCAGAACCCCAGTGGTCGCCCTGTTTTTGTCCTGGCTCCCTTCCCATCCTTCAAGTTCTCAGTTTAAACATTTGACAGAGGACTTGTCAGCTCCTCTGACTCCTGATCTAGATCAGAACCCAGAACTTCAGGCTAAAATTGTTCATTCTCTCCAGTAGCTTTCTTCATAGTGCTGCGGACAGTTTATACTTCTAATTAGTTATTTTATTTGAGAGGTGTATATATATATGTATATATATGTGTATATATATGTGTGTGTATATATATGAGTATATATGTGTATATATATGTATATATATGTGTATATATGTATATATGTGTATATATATGTATATATATATATATATAGAGAGAGAGAGAGAGAGAGAGAGAGAGAACTCCCATCTACTGGTTCCCCAAATACCACTAAGCTGAAGCCAACAGCCAGAACTCAATCCAGGTCACCCACATGGGTGGCAAGAATCCAATTACTTGGGCCATCACTGCTCCCTCCCAGGGTCTGCCCCAGCACGAAGCTGGAATCAGAAGCCAGAGCCGGGTCTTGAACCCAGGCCTTCCAATAAGGGACTTCGACATTTAAAGCAATGTCTTAACCATTGCATCAAGTGCCTGCCCGTGCTGCTGGCAGTTTAAATTAGCACGCTTATTTATCTTCTCCATACAGGGAGGGACTGGGTTAGCTTGACATAACCGCTGTATGCCTCACCTGTCATGTGCCCGCCCTACAGCAGTGCCCAGTCCTGTGTTGACTAAATGCACAGTATCTGTACCACAGAGAGCTGAGCAGTTCATGGGTGCAGTTACACATATCTCGCCACCCCCAGTGCCTCTTCTGAAAGCCGCATCTGAAGCCATTTTGCAATTATGCCATTATGCTTTCTGAAGGAGAGACACAGGGCCGTGTCCAGTCAGTGATGCGTGCTTCCTGCCCAGTGTAGATCAAAGGCTTTCTGAGGACTCCAACATGTGACATCAGGACGGAAGCTTTGTGCTGAGAGTGTAATCAACATGTAATTCCCGCAGTAGATAGCTGCAGACAGGCCCTCTCCTTAAGCCTCCCTTTCATCTTCTTGTTTCCCCACTGAGGAGCCTCCCACGGCTTCCCCTTGGGCAGTCACATTAAATCATAAGGTTGTGAAGCAGGAGACGGGATAAACCTCCCAGCCGCCTTCCCTCCTCCATTTAGTTGATGAGCTATTCATGACCCAGAGTGGCCCCGGGCTTCTCTAAACCACTGAGTTGGATGTGCAGAGACCCAGGGACCTCGTCTCTGATTTCTCAGGTTGAGTAGACTCTGAGCCTACTCTTTTGCCTCATCTTATTTTCCAACGTGCCCCCTATGCATTGGCCAGCCTGGTTTCTAGAGTGGAATACGATTGTTCCTCAGTATCCCACCCCAATACTAACATCTGTGGATGCTCACGTACTTGATACAAAATAGTATAGTATCTGCATGTAACATATGCACATCTTCCTGTATTCTTTAAACCATCTCTGGATTATAATACCCAACCCAATGCCAATGCCATGTAAATAATTGTCATAGTGTATTGTTTAGGCAACAATGACAAGGGAAAGGAAAGTCTGTACATGTTCAGTAAAGACTCATTTTTTTTTCAAAATTTTAATTAATTTATTTTCATTTTATTTGAGAGAGAAAGAGTGAGGGAGAGAGAGAGAGAGAGATCCCCATCAACTGCTCCTCAAATACATGCATGAATGAGGGCCGAGCCAGTCCAAAGCTAGCTCCAGAACTCCATCCAGGTCATGTGGGTGGCCAGGACACAAGCACTTGAGCCATCACCTGCTGCCTCCCGGGGTCTGGATTGGAGTGTGAGACCTGGGCTATGCACTGCGATGTGGGATGCAGGTGTCACATGTGGCAGCTTCAGACACTGCAAAATACTTGCCCCAGATGCAATTTAAATAGATAAATAAATATATTTTACATATATTTATTTGATCCTCCATTGGTTCAGCTGGCTTCATTTTCATGGTTTCTCTTTGGTGGTGGGAGTGTATCCCTCCTCTACCCGATTGTGTTCTGCTTATGTTCACTACAGAAATTTCATTTGTTCGCTGAGCTCTTACTTGTCTTCATTATAACCCTTGATGGCTGCCAACGTTTTCTGAGGACTTCCACAGGAAGGGGGAGCAGTGGCACTGGGCACCTTACTAAGCCTTCCCAGGTTTATTAAGTAATAGAACATCTACTCACAATATTCTCACAGAGTTTCCTCTGTGGGTATTGAATGTGATGATTCTTTCTCTGTGAGAAATAAGTTGTATATAGGCATTAGTTTAAAAAAGACGTTTATTAGAGAGAGAGAGAGAGAGAGAGAGAGAATCTTCCATGTGCTGATTCACTCCCCAAATGGCACCACAGCCAGGGTTGAACCAGGCCAAAGCCAGGAGCCTGGAACTCCGTCTGGGTCTCTCACGGAGGGGGCAGGGGCCTGAGAACTCAAGCCAGCACCTGCTTGCCTTCCACGATGCACATAGCAGGAAGCTGGCTGACTAAGGAGTGGAGCTGGGACTCAAACTCAGGATTCCAATATGGGATGTGGGCATCTCACGTGGTGCTCTCATTGCTAGACCCAATGCCCACCCTCAGTCGTCAGTTTTTATCAGGATGGAGTCAATAGCCTAGAATATCTGTCATTCTCAATCTGACCAAAGGCAGCTTTAATGGTTGTGATACAAACGGGGCTGACTTTGGGATGGGAGAAAGAGGCAGGAAAATGGGAGAAGTTTTTTTCTCCTCTTCCCTACTTTAAAATAGAAATGCACCTTTATTTTGTATCTCGCCACTTTTTGGATAAATCTCTTGTATGCTATTAAATCTATCAAACAGGTCACCCTAGGAAATGAAATGTTTAAATGTTTTTCCGAATTTATCACACATGAGTGGTTTCTCCTATAATAAGGAGTTGTTTGCTGTGTGATGAGAATTGGGTTTACCCTGAAGCTGGAGTCCTCAATCTTCGCTGAATATCAGTCATCCAGGGAGCTTTAAAAAAATCCCAATGCCTGGGCCGTCCCCCAGACCAATTAAGTTGGAATCTCTGGTAGCTCCCTGAGCACCCAGTATTGAACGTCAGTGTGCAAGCAGACTCTGGTCATTGCATTTTTAGCGTGTGTGCCCAGGGAGGGATCTTATCTGGGAATGGTTATTTGCTTTAAACGAGCTTATTTCTTTGCTTTGTGTGTAGCACACTGCAGAGCCTGACAACATTCTGTGCCCGGAATCCTGCTGTCCAAAGCTCTCGCAGGTTTCCTCTCCGTCGTTTCTTTTTTAAAAAGGCCCTGCTTTGAAGAGGACACTTTGGTTGGAAGTCTTTGATTCTCCTTGACACATTCCTCTTTTTTGTTTTGCTCTTCTCCTTCCTTTAACGGCAAGATCACTCCTTCTTAGAAACTGGCTGCCTGGGGGAGACTTACTTTCCTTGCTTTCCTAGCGTCCTCTGTTTATTCTTGAACAGTGTCCAGTGGCCCCCATTCCTCCTGGATGAAATAAAAGCCTCCATTTAAAAAATTAATGAACGTTATTTTTATTTATTTGAAGGGCAGAGAGATAAAGACAGGTTGAAATAGTCCAACACTGGTAAAGTCTGCAAATGCTCACCAAGTCAGGGCTGAGCCAGGATGACAGCAGAGGCCTAGAACACAAGACCTCTTCTTCTTGTGGTGTTCAGTTGGTTAAGTGCCATCAGTGACGTCATGACTGTAAGGTGGTTTGCACAGACCTGGTATGTGGGAAGTACTCTAAAGATGACAGGTATTATTAGCACTCTAGAAATCATTCTATTACCCATCCTTTTTTTTTTTAATTTTTGACAGGCAGAGTGGACAGTGAGAGAGAGAGAGAGAGACAGAGAGAAAGGTCTTCCTTCTCCGTTGGTTCACCCCTCAGTGGCCGGTGAGCTACGGCCGGTGTACCACGCTGATCCAAAGGCAGGAGCCAGGTACTTCTCCTGGTCTCCCATGCGGGTGCAGGGCCCAAGCACTTGGGCCATCCTCCCCTGCCTTCCCGGGCAACAGCAGAGAGCTGGACTGGAAGAGGAGTAACCGGGACAGAATCTGGCGCCCCAACTGGGACTAGAACCCGATGTGCCGGTGCCACAGGCGGAGGATTAGCCTGTTGAGCTATGGCGGCACCGGTCTACCCATCCTTTTTATCAGAAAAATTACTATATTTTGTTATCTGCCACAGCAGAAAGGAGGAAGAAGAGTAACCATTTGGGTCAAGAGAGGGTTC
This sequence comes from Lepus europaeus, assembly GCF_033115175.1. NCBI lineage: Eukaryota > Metazoa > Chordata > Mammalia > Lagomorpha > Leporidae > Lepus > Lepus europaeus. The sequence goes on from NC_084834.1 coordinate 1,745,185, forward strand.
ATTTGATCCAGTTTTCTTGCAGTAGGGCACGTGGGAAACTTCATGATTCTCCACCTGGATCCTGATTTTGTGTGTGACCTTAGAGCAACGCACCGGCTCATAATTTTTGTTGAGGAGAGGTGAGGCTGCGATGGCCCTGCTCTGGGGTTCTGATGAATCTTGAATGTAGACTTAGAGTCCTGGTGCTCACCAGGACGCTTGCCGTGCTGGAGATGGCCTGTGAGGCGAGCTGTTAGCTTACTGCTTGGGTTTGTCTCTAGGTGGTGCACTGCCCCTGTCATTCAGCAGGCTACCAACAGAATCTCGGGAACCTTGTTGCTTCTAACAGACGACTGCCATATCCTGCTGGCCAAGAAGTCACCTTAGTCAGCCAGAAGGGTCCCCAGTGCTTGTAATTTTACCTTCCATGTCACCTGAGGTATCTGGTTCAAGCAAATACACTTATTGATAGTAATACTCGTATTGATTATTACAGTGTGTGTAAGTATAATATATTAATTATGAAAGTACTCTAATAACAATCATACTCTAACAATAATACTCATAACAATAATAAACACTAGGGCAGCTTCTAACACTCGCTGAGTATTTCTTACGCATCAGGCCCTGAGCTGGCTGCTTTCCGTCCTCACAGATTCTTATGAAATAGGCATTAACGTCTGGTTTTCTGATGAGGAAAGTGGGACGCAGACTAGCGGACCTTAACGATGTTGGAATGTGTCTGGGCAGAGCGTGGACCAGCTGGGAGCAGACATGGGCAGTCAGCCAATATCTGGTATCTGGGAGGGTGTGGGCTCTGTTCTTCCTGCTCACTGCACGGAGCCGGGCTTGTGTGTTACCTGCTCTCTGAGGGCTCCGGGGACCCATAATTCCTAGCTCTGATATCTTCATGATAAAAGTGTTACAAGCATCTGGGGAGGCCCTTCCATCGTTTGGGAGCATTGGTTTAGTTGTTATCATGAGTATTTTTGCTTTCCTTTCTTCTCTGCTCCATAGCCTACTTGGTAAGCAATTCTGATCTTTTTGGACTTTATAGAAATAGATTATTCATTCATTTATTTATTTTAAGATTTATGTATTTATTTGACAGGCAGAGTTACAGAGAGGCAGAAACAGAGAGAGAGAGAGAGAAAGAGAGAGAGAGAGAGAGAGAAGAGAGAATCTTCCATCCGTGGGTTTACTCCCCAGATGGCTGCAATGGCCAGAACTGTGCCGATTTGAAGCCAGGAACCAGGAGTCTCCTCCAGGTCTCCCACTTGGGTGCAGGGGCCCAAGCACTTGGACCATCTTCTACTGCTTTCCCAAGCCATAGCAGCGAGCTGAATCAGAAGTGGAGTAACCAGGACCCAAACAGGCGCCCATATGGGATGTCAGTACTGCAGGTAATGTCTTTACCCACTATGCCACAGCGCTGGCCCTTAGAAATAGATTATTTAAAACTAGGCTTTGTATCTAATGTTTCTTAATAAGATTAGAGTTTACTCCAAAGCCCTCATCTTACTGCTATGACACGATGTGAGCCCTCCCCTTAGAGTGGGAGGTGGTGCCCCGCAGTGGAGCAGTGGCAGTCAGAATGTCCCAGATCAAGTTGGTGCTCACTCACAACAAGCCAGGGGTAACATGGGGCCATCTCTTCCTTGGTTTCCTCATTTGTAAGACTAAAGCATTTCTTCTTTTATCAAAAATTATTTATTTATAGAGCAAGAGAGAAAGAGAGAGAGAGAGAATGATCTTCCATCTGAGAGAGAGAGAGAGAGAGAGAGAGAGAATGATCTTCCATCTGAGAGAGAGAGAGAGAGAGAGAGAATGATCTTCCATCTGAGAGAGAGAGAGAATGATCTTCCATCTGAGAGAGAGAGAGAGAGAGAGAGAATGATCTTCCATCTGAGAGAGAGAGAGAGAGAGAGAGAGAATGATCTTCCATCTGAGAGAGAGAGAGAGAGAGAGAGAATGATCTTCCATCTGAGAGAGAGAGAGAGAGAGAATGATCTTCCATCTGAGAGAGAGAGAGAGAGAGAGAGAGAGAATGATCTTCCATCTGAGAGAGAGAGAGAGAGAGAGAGAGAGAGAGAGAATGATCTTCCATCTGCTTGCTCACTCCCTGAAAGCGTGGTGTGCAGAAGATTTAATAGTCAGCACAGTAGGTGGGCAGTTAGCCAAGCCTGTGCGGTGCCTGCGTCCCCGGTCAGACTGCCTGGGTTCAGTCCCCTTCCATGGCTCCTGAATCCATGTCCCCGCCACGGCAGACCCTGGGGGCAGCAGTGGTGGCTCAAGGAACGGGGTTCCCCCACACGTGGAGGAGGCCTGGATTGAGTTTCCAGCTCCTGGCTTTGGCCCTGGCCTTGGCCATTGACGGCATTTGGAGAGTGCACTAGTGGAGGGGAGCTCTCTCTCTCTCTCCCTCTCTCTCTCTCTCTGTCTGTCTGCTCTTTTAAATAAATAATTCAAAGATGAATCAACACAAGTGAAAGAAGGGAGGGCAGGCAAGATTGAGCAGAAGGAGAGGCTGGACAGCGATGCAGGCCTGCCAGAATCTCGGCCAATCGCGTGGCAGCCCTGTTGGAGCTGTCCAGGGCTCGGGCCTTTAACCCTTCTGTGAGTCATTCCTTGCTGAAGGCCTCCTTGGAAAGGACGTGGCAACGAGGCTCTCTGCAGCTGTGGAAAACCCTGAAGGAGCAGACAGCTGGAGAGCAAGCCCTCGCTTAGGGAAGGACCCTGGCGCCTCTTCACCATGCGCCCGAACCTTTCATGTCCCAGGTTCTCGTTTGCCAAGAGGTGATAACAGTAGAGTTACCTCCCGGGGTGTTGTGATGATCAGACAGATTTCCTACATAAAGTGCCTGGGACAGCGCTGGGGGACACAAAGCAAACTCTTGCTATCAGACTGTATTACTGATGATGGCCATAATGACGGTAATGCTATAGACCTGTTGAGCCATCACGAGAATTGGCGATCCTCTAATGGAGTGAGTTTCAAATTTCACCACGAGGGTGGGCGTTTTCCCTAGCAGTTCAGATGCCAGTTGAGATGTCTGTGTTCCATATCAAGGTGCCTGGTGTACGTGACCACCTCCGGCTCCGGCTCCGGCTCTGGCTTCTTGCTTGTGTGTATCTGGAGAGGCAGTGATGGTAGTGGAGATAAGTGGATGGGTTCCTGCTGTCCACAGGAAGACTTGGATTGTGTTCTGGGGTCCTGATGTTGGCCCATCCCTGCTCCAACTGCATTTGGAAAATGGGCCAGTGGATGGGAGCTTTCTCTGTACCTCTGCATAAATAAGAACTAAACAACAACAACATCAAAACACCGAATTTCGGCATATATCAGAATCACTTGGAGGCCTTGTTAACACCCAGGTTGCTAGGTGTACCCCTAGTTTCTGACTCTGTGGGTCTTGGATGGAGCTTGAGAATTTGCATTTCTAAAAAGTTCCCCAGTGATGTTGATGGTGATTGTTTTGGCATCATGCTTTGGAAACCAGTGTAGTAAATATTTCATTTTTTTCAACTGAAGTCCATGCAGGCAATGGCCAGGCCATGTCCTGTGGCTGGGTTCTCACAGAATTGAGATTAGATCCAGAGTCAAGGCTTCCAGTGTGCCGCTCTTCCCGCCGTAGCAGCACTGACATTTGTCACTCGAGCAGCGTGATGCCTTCTTCAGAGCTGGTGCTAACCACAGAGGATAAAGATACTTAGTTTGTACTATGGTTTTTCAAATGTGACTAATAGTGTGTGAAACACCTGAATCAGTGCATTTGTTTCATGAATTCCTCCATGTAATTACTTTTATGGACTAATTCCTGGTGGTACATTCACCTTTTTGAACACTCCCGGGGCTATCTGAAATAAAAGACAAGTGTTTTTGTCATAAAGTTTAATTAGGAAGGTTAATTAAGAGAAAATACCACATAGCATATATCAAACTTCAATGCAGTTTGCAAGTGGAAGCCATGAGGATTCCTGAGTCACCAGAGATTGGAGCCCATGCAGATGTCAGGGTACCGTTCCTTCCCCAGGCTGTCGTCTGAGATACAGGGACTTCACTACCTCTGTGTTCATCCTCCCAGCATCGTTCACGCTCCGGGGTGGGTGTCATATCCACCTTTGCCGCCAGCCTCCACACCTACTCAACCGCGCACTGAGTACCCTTCCTTGGGCTCAATATTTCCTTCTTCTCCCCTAGCTCATCGACCCACAAGGGGACTTCAAAAATTTCATGGAAGATTGAATTGAAAGATACGTTTTCTAGTGCAAAAAATTTGAAAATGTATGCATAGTTGTTTCATACTACACATATTCCGTTAACTTTTTGAAGACCCCTCATGTGTTTTCAGAATAGCCTAGTGAGTGGCGATGCGGCTCACTAGGCTAATCCTCCGCCTGCGGTGCTGGCACACCTGGTTCTAGTCCCGGTCAGGGTACCGGGTTCTGTCCCCATTGCCCCTCTTCCAGGCCAGCTCTCTACTGTGGCCTGGGAGTGCAGTGGAGGATGGCCCAAGTGCTTGGGCCCTGCACCCGCATGGGAGACCAGGAGAAGCACCTGGCTCCTGGCTTCAGATCGGCGCGGCATGCTGGCCATAGCGGCCATTTGGGGGGTGAACCAATGGAAGGAAGACCTTTCTCTCTGTCTCTGTCTCTCTCTCTCTCTCTAACTCTGCCTGTAAAAAAAAAGAATACAATCTTGACTATGTTGTGAGACCATCTTCTGTGTGAACCTTGCATTCTGGGACCCCTTAACATGATTCTGTGTCGTGGGACTCTGAGCTGATTCTGCCATGTGGAGGGGGAACTGGGTCATTTTCTAGGGAAATTCTCTTTTTGCATTTACTTCTTGCTGTGTACCCGTTTACCTATTTTAATGCTGCCTGAGTGTTGAAGGTTTCTTTTCCAGAGTCACTGTCACTCCTTTTCGAGTCACTGCGCCCCATCCTCTCTCCAGGACCTCCCGATATGGGGTATCCTTGCCCTGCATTCCATTGCACACTAAAAGGAGGTGCGCACCTGTGACCCACCGCTGTTCAGAGTGCACGGTAACTGCGGAGTCGGAGGGCAGAGCTCTAAAGGTGCCGCGCGGCCCAGGCTGGCCAGGCGGCGGAAGGGGGAGCTGAGGAGCCTGCACAGACGTCCTTGACCTTCAGCCACTTTCTCCTCAGCCGCTGTTCTTCTTTCCTGATTCACGATGTTTACAAAGAGCAGGAAACGAAACCACGCTGGCTGCATAACTTGTGGATCCCAGTGCAAAATGAAAACGCAGAGTCCTTATTAAAAAATCATTCAGACTTTAAAATGAGGACAGCAGGGCATTCGGCTAAGTGAGGGCCCTTCCAAGCACCACTCCTGTGCTTGTCACTCCCGGTGACAGTCAGCTTCTTTCTTTATTTTTTGAGATTTAAAAAGATTTATTAGCGTCAAAGAGCTCCAGCCAGAGCAGCAGGGAGGGGAGCTCCCAAGAGAGGAAAAATCCCAAAAGCCCCCACGGCGGCACCGGGGGTTTTTAAGTACAATTTCAAAGGAAAAAAAAACTTGACAGATTGGCATTTGGTTACCAGGCGGGGACAAAAACCATGAAAAGACCCGATTTACAATTCTCCATCCTGTCTGGCCTGCCCTTGATAAAACAAAAAACCACCCAGAAGGCTGGGCCAGGTGACTTGTTTTCGCAATAAGCTGTGAGCTCAGGAGGAGCTCCCTTGCTCTTCTGGGGTAAATCTGGAGATTCCAAAGGAAGGAGGACGGCCTGTTTGTTCTTGCTAAGGTAACATTTTGGGGGAGGAAGCAAATATTTTACATCCCCAAATCTGTTGGGACCACCCTGACTGCCTATTAACCCATCTGACTCCTCACATCCCCCCTTAACAAGGATCTACCCTAACACCTGTTGGGGGGACTGGACGCTGATTGCTCCGGCTGCTTCACGTTGAAAAGGCGCGTTGTTGGGAAGTGCAGTCAAGAGAGGCTTCCAGCAGGAGGTGGCTTCTCCAAGGGGATGCAATGCCAGCTTGCAGAAACTGCTTGCATCCGAGGTTTCACGTGCGTGGCCACCTAGAATTTTACTTTTTCAAGTCTGGAGAAAATGAATCTAACAAGCAGTTTAAACTTACAGGATCTAAAACCAAAGACAGAGTCATTATTAGAGGCCCTAAGAAAGGTGTCTAAACCATGAGCAAGTTTTTTTTTCATTGAGAGGCAAATACAAACTGACCGAAAGGGCTTGGAAACAATCAGGTGGGATTAAGGCCTTGCCAGCTATGAGGGTCAGACCTATCTACCTCTTCACATGGGGCACAGCATAAGGGAGGCGCCCTGTTGACTGTCATTACCTAGCTGGCCTGGGAGGAGAGCTGGCTTGAAGAGAAGGTAGGTGGCATTTCTAAAAGGGAAACATTTTAGTTCATACACAGTTCTGCCTGCAATGTTGCTGACCCTGGTTGGCCGTCCCCTCAACAGCAGTGGTTACTTTGGAAGCTGGGCTGAGTGGAGGGCTGTTCAGCTTAGAGCTAACAAAGTCTGTGGCTCTGACCTCGGCTCTTTGACTCCAGGGCAGGTCTGTTTCCAGTGACCCAACTCTTGGCTGGCATGACTGCCAGGGCTCTTCATAAGCTGACTTCTGCAATGTGCACTGTTGGTTCCTGGGCCCAAGACTTAGGGCAAACTCAAACTCTCCTTTTCTAATTTCCTTTTCTGCTGTTCCATTTGTCTTGCTTTGACCTTTGTAATCTCAGAGAATTTTGTGCTGCTTTGGCCAGTTCCCTGAATTGCCATCTACAGGGTCTTCAGGGTAAAATATTATTCAGCGGCATCATAAGCACTGTCCAGATTTAACACTGTCAGCTGAAAACAGTTCTTCAGGAGGCAACAGTGGCAAGGAAGCCTGCAAACAAAGATCTGCTCAGACTCTTGTCTGCCTAATGCATGGAAAGAGATTTTAAGTTCACATTCGAGACGAGTTCACTACGGAGGAAGTCGAGGCCAGGATTGAAGGATGGATCATTATGAACACAGCCTGTGACCTGACGTGTCTGAGTTTGTGTCCTGGGCACCTTGCACAGTGTGCTCTGTGAGCACAGGTTGAACAGGGTTCTTGTCTCAAAGTACCTAAGAACGTCAAGCCTCAAGGGTTCAGGAAGGAACCATGAAGGCAATTTCACCGTGAAAGGTGAACACCCTCTAATCCTCACGGTGACCAGGAAACAAGCTACACCCCAGCCTTTCTCAAACAGGTTTCTGAAATGGAGCAGTGAAAACAACAACAAAACAACCAGGGTTCTTCACAAGGCTTATGGAAAATGGAATTAATTTATAAGTTTATTCTGGACCAAACTTTTTTTTTGAAATCTATGTTTTTTTTTTTTTTGTAATACACATTTTCTGTGAACTTTTTGAAGACTCCCTTGAATGCATGATTTCAAAGGATTTTTGCATCGAAGTAATCTTCTAAATTTTTTTTCTTTTTAAAATTTATTTCAGAGGCAGAAAGATAGAAACAGCAGAAAGAAAAAGAAAGAAAGCAGACAAGCTCACTAGCTCCCATCTGCTGGCTCACTCCCCAAATGCCTGCACAGGACCAGAATGGGAGTTGGGAACTCAGTCTGGGTCTCCCACGTGGGTGGTAAATGTCCCTACTTGAGCCATGGTGGCTGCTTCCCAGTTTCTTTATTGACAGGAAACAGGAGTCAGGAGCTGGCACTAATTGAACCCAGGTACTGCAACGTGGGACGCGAGAGTCTTAGCCAGCATCTTAACCACTGTGATAAATGCCTGCTGCCTTAAATCCACTTTTCGATGAACTTTTGTGAATTTCCCTCATAGAAAAAAATGCTGATATATAGGATGACTCATCAGTTAATTGCTCTTGGAGTTACAGGAGGTGCAGGTGTGCAGCGACGTCTGGTCCTGCCTTACACAGTTAATTAAAACTAATTCCAAAGGGCCCCTGAGATACAGCATCTGGATTCCACACCCACAAGTAATTTATTTTTCAAAGCAGTCCACATAAAATGTGGATGTTCCTTAGCTCACTGATTTTAAAATAATTTCAACAATAGTTTCACAGAAAGATAATGAGATTCATAGAGCTAGGTAGCCTGTTTTGTGAACTGTTGACTGAAACAGAACTTTGGTTTTGTTTTTGCAAGTAGACATATTGGAAAGAAGGAATAAAAGGTAGGGCACACTATTTAGTTTGTTTAGTAGAAGAGATATCAGATGCCCATCTGACTGTTCTTTTGACACCACTGGGTTATTTACCCTCCCCCATGAGAAATGTGGAAAGGAAGACCCAAGACGTCCACCAAGCAGGTGGATTTCACAATGAGCAAAAGCAGGCTCAGAACAAAGCCTCTTCCTGTTGGGAATATTTCCATTCTTTGTTTACACTTCTAATGTGGTTTATTTCGTGAAACGAGTCTCATCAGTGTCACTGGTTAAAGGAAAGGAAATGACATTTTGGAGTATTTTAGCTGAATAACAATGACATACTGCAAAGCCAAGTGCTTACACAGCTAACATATGTATCAGGGCTCCCTTGTGAGGACAGAGGCAGCTTGCTACTCTGGTCCACTTCGGCTGTTTATTTGCAGTTTCAATTATAGGTCCTATTCTAAACTCTGCCGTTCAGATACTGTCCCTGCCATTTCAGCAAATAAACGCCACAACCATGGGTGAGCTATGAAACCATGGCTGCTGGGCAGAAGGAGTGTCCCAGGAGAGGGGCGGAGCTTGTGAAATGTTGGAGTGTTTCTTAACAATGGTGTGCAGCACTGCAATTACCTGTAAGTCTTAAAAATATGCAATGATCTGTGCTAGATCATAGGGCTATGGTTATTTTATTATAGAACTTCTGTGGTGTTATTCTGTGTAATTGAGATTTTTGCTAGAAAGAGTGAAGTAGGGAGGGGTGGGTATTGTGGCACAGCTGGTTAAGCCACTGCCTGTGAAGCCAGCATATGATGTTGGAGCACTATTTTGAGTCTGGGCTGCTCTGCTTCCAGTCCAGCTCCCTGCTAATGTGCCCGAGGAGGCAGCAAAAATAGCCCAAGTACTAGTATCCCTGCCACCCATATTGGAGACCCGAATGGAGTTCTGGGATCCTGGCTTCAGCTTGGCCCAGCCTCAACCAATGCAGCCATTTGGGGAGTGAACCAACAGATGGAATATACCTCTCTGTGACTCTGCCTTTCAAATGAATAAATATTAAAAAAAAAAAAAAAAGAATGAGGTAGGGAATCAAGATTTGCTTAGTTGAAACAGTCCCTGACTTAATGATGACTTGAATCAGGATTTCTTGACTTTCCAATAATGAGACAGATGTATGCATTCAGCTGGAACTCGGGTTGACATTTTGAGTTTGATCTTTCCCAGGTCTTATAACACACAGTGAGATCTTCCCCTGGGACACGGGGCAGCTGCACCTCTGTCAGCCCTGTAATCACGATGGGCGGCCACTGGGGCTCTGCAGTGTGCTGTGCTGACAAGCCGGGACGCTCTGAGGTTAGACGCATCGCATGCTCGTTTGCTTCACAGCGCTTTTATTGGGACATAACCCAGGGTAACCTGAGGAGCATCTGTGTACACTCTGCTTTATGCAGCTCCCCGGGTGTACTGGTCGCGGCCTTCAGATGACAGCTGCTGCTGCCATTAGGCCTGGCCCCACTGCATCTCTTGGTTCAGTGCAAGTTTAACTGCAGTATTGTCAGCTGGTCAAAGCAGATTTCTCTTAGTTCCCTGGACTCACTACTTGTCAAGGGTTTTATTTCCTCATCATTCGCATCTCCTTTCTAACCAGCAAACTTAATCCCGGGTGGGAAAACCTCAGAACACTGGTCTCCTGCTGGGAGGGAGAGCGGACACAGCAGGGCGTGATGGGGGAGGCTGGGGTGATGGTCATAGCTGCGTCTTTGTGGGGGTCTTGATTGCACAGTCCCTTCTGTCTACCCAGACAGTAGCCATCTCTGGTGCTCTGTAGTCTTTCTCGAAGGTCCGAGTTTCGGTCTGGTTCCATTTTCCCTCAGCCTGAATGAAACTTCAAAGCGTTTCTTTGTAGAAGAGTTCTATTGGGATGAGTTCTCTTAATATTTTTTAAAACATGAAAGTGTTTCTGTTTCATCTTCATTTTTAAAGACCATTTCCACTGGATGTGGACTCTCGGTTGAGAGTGTTTTTTCAGTATTTAAAAGATGACGTTCCTTGTGCTCTGTTTGTGATTGTTCCCGATGACAGATTTCAAATCCATATTCTGTGTGTGGTATGTCATTTTCCTTTGTCTGTCTCCAAGATTTCCCTTTTCCTTCTTTTTTTTTTTTTTTTTTTTTTTTTGCCTTAAAAAATTTGTTTCCTTTGTTTGAAAGGCAGAGTGACAGAGAGGGGGAGAGACAGACAGAAAAAGAGATCTTCCATTTGCTGGTTTTCTTCCCAACCGTGAGCTTCAGCCCAGGTGTCTCATGTGAGTGACAGGGACCCGAGTACTTGGACGATGTTGATGCTTCCCCAGGCGCTGTAGCAGAGAGCTGGCTGTGAAGTGGAGCAGCTGGTACTGAAACAGGAGCTCTGCTATGGGAGGCCGGCGTTGCCGGTGGTGGCTTAACCTGCTGAGCCACAACTCGAGCCTCTCAGGGTTTACTTCCCTTAGACTCTAGCCATCAGCAGTCTGACTAGGCTGTGTCTGGCCTGGTTTTCTTGTATATGGGCTTTACTGACCTTCCTGAACATACATAACTATGTCTGTCATCAAATTTGGGGAGTTTGGGGGCTTTGTTTCCTCAATAAGTCATATACCTCATACCATCTTACCTTTCTTTCTTGAATTTTATTCATATCTATTATACATTTAATATTGTCCTCAGGTGTTTGAGGTATGTTTAGATTTTAAAAACAAGCTTTTAATTTCAGAAATTATATATTTCAGCTATAGAATTTTCATTGGTTCTTTTTTTTTTTTTTTTTTCCTTTGAGATGCAGAGAGAGACAGACAGCTTCCACTCCCTGGTTCATTCTCCAGATGTCCACAACAGTTGGGGCAAGGTCAGGGCCAAAGCTGGAAGCTGGGAACTCGATTCTGGTCTCCAACATGGACGGCAGGAATGCAACTTGAGCCCTCAGTGCTGTCTCCCAGGGTCTGCACAGTAGGAAGCTGATGTCAGGAGCCTGCAGCAGGTACCAAACCAGGAACTGTGATATTGCTGGTATCTTAATCTGTATCTTAAAATGGTGTTGTGTCAAATACCTGTTCCTGGTTCATATTTCTCTTTTGAAGTTTCATATCATTGTGAACCTAGCTACAACAGATTTTTAAAAATCCTCATATAATAGTTGTAAAATCTGGGTCATCAGGAGCTATCTTGATTGGTTTTCTTTTCTCTTCAGAATGAGTCAGATATTCTTGTTTGTGTGTTGATTAATTCTGGATTTTATCCTAGCCATTGTGAGAATTATGTTGGAGAATCTCTCAAGTCTGCTGTATACGTTTTAGGAGAGTTTTATTATAGTTTTCTTACTTGGACCTAAGCCTAAAACATTCTTTTGGGTGGTGACTCCAGTCAGAGTTCAGGTATGTTAATTTAGCTGCACTGTTTGACTCTGTTTCTTGAGTTTATGAGGCGGCCTAGAGAGTTTGTAGATAACATTGTGCCCTTGCTCTGATTCTCTTTTCCTGAAATTTCTGCCCAGCCCCCACCTCGATAACTTTCTGGTATCTGTGGTTGTTACAAACTCTTGTCTTCTTTCTCTTTTGGCCAAACATGTGTTAGAAATACTCAAGCTGTTGTGTGGAAGCCTTAGTGACTGCCTCTGACATTACCTTTGTTCTGCTCTCAAATGAAAAGCAATAACAACTGTAAACACGGTCTGTTTGGTGCTGGTTTCTTCTTCCAATTTCTGCCTTCCCCCCAGGATTTGTCTGCTTCCTTCATTCTCTGCTGTGCCTCAGGTCATTATTTTATTTTGCCCGGGTTAATAGTTGCTGTCTTCATGAGGCTAAGGTTCATTGGGAGTTTTCTTAAATGTGTTAGAAGTGAATACTGGTTTTGTTTTAAAAATGCATAGTAACTCCTTTCAGACTTTAGGGCATTTAAAATATTAATGGGAACATTGCAGGTATGCAATAGATGTTTGCTGAATGAGTAAATGAATTGAATAACGGGTGTTTCAGTGAAATATAAGGTTGTGTGACCTCATTAGATACATTGACTGTTTGACTTTTGTTATTCTGTTAACACAATTTATGGACTTGGAGAGAGACAGTGGTGATTTCTGTTTATCTACATGGTTTATGCTTGGTGAACTCTTGCTGCACTTAAACTAACTTGCTGTGAATACTTTCCATAGTTTCTCAGCAGCATAAATCAGTCAACCAGGAGAGAAACATACCTCTGGTTTTGGAACAAGAAAATAAACATTTTTTGTCATTGTTACTAAGAAACAGACTTCAGTTTTGAGGCAGGTCAGTCAGGTAAATAAGACTGCTTTACCTTCTAGAAAAATAACTGAACAAAGGTTTTGAGGATAAAATAACTACTGTTAATTTAAGTGTTGTAAAGGATATGAAATATGAGCCATAAGCAGTCTGTAATTATGAGAAACTAATTTGATTACTTTTTCTAAAAATAATTCCGTTGCTGAAATAGTAATCAAAAGAAGCAGATGCTTGATCCAATGTCTCATAAAATATTTAACTTGGCTACATACAAGCAAATGAAAATTGATTTTAAGGATGTCAGTTCAGGAACAGCAATGCTATATAACAGAACTTCAAATTACTCAGAAGATTTATTTTTGAACAGTACTGTCTATTTTGGAATGTAGAAAGCTTATGGACGATTGGGAAAAGAGATTAGGGACAAATAATTGAAAACAATTTCTTGCTTATGGGATTATTTAAGATCTAGGAATTTAAGTAATATTTTAAAAATATTTACTTAACAGAGCATTGACTCAATATAGTATATTACTAAACAAACAGGGATAGGGAGAGACTCAAGAAGTGGGCATGGGAGATATGGTAGTTTTAAAATACAAGGGTATCCCATAAAGCTTGTGGAAAATAGAATTAAAGGATAAATGTCCTTTGTTGCCAAAAAGAAAAAAAAAAAACCTTGAAATCCATGCATATGAGCGATACTAAGAAAGTTAATGAAAAATGTATATTATAAAAAAAAGTACGCATGGACTTCAACATTTTTGCTTCCAACTGAAGTTATTTTTCACTTCCATTTTCCATGAACTTGTTAAAGTCTCCTCATGTGTACAAAGATTCATTGCTGGCCCTCCTTACCAGAGCAGGACGAGTCCTCTTTTCTTGACCTTTGCTCCATTCTCTGATTGTGAATGAACTTAGTGCCTGGCTTCTAAAGGAGAAATTACGGTGACTAACACGCTGGGCCTGGTCAAGGAAGACGCAGTGCTTCTGCTTTGCCAGTGCTTGGATTCCTCCCCAGGAAGGCAGCCATGATGGTACTAGGACACTCAGAACCCTGCACAGGACAACGGTAGGAGCTGAAGCCTTCCAAGCAGCATCAACCTCCTAGTTTCATAGTGAGCCTCCGTCAAGCCCAGCTTCAGTCAGACTTTCCGGGAATTAAAGGGTAAGTTTACTTTGGTGCAAAGTGTTTGCAATCCATGCATATATATATATATATATATATATATATATATATATAGACAGGCAGAGTGGACAGTGAGAGAGAGACAAGGAGAAAGGTCTTCCTTTGCCATTGGTTCACCCTCCAATGGCTGCCATGGCTGGTGCGCTGCGGCCGGCGCACCGCGCTGATCCGAAGCCAGCAGTTAGGTGCTTCTCCTGGTCTCCCATGGGGTGCAGGGCCCAAGCCCTTGGGCCACAGCAGAAAGCTGGCCTGAAAGAGGGGCAACCGGGACAGAATCCGGCGCTCGGATCGGGACTAGAACCTGGTGTGCCGGCACCACAAGGCGGAGGATGAGCCTATTGAGCCACAGCACTGGCTTTGCATATATTTTTCATAATACACATTTTCCATGAATTTTGAAAGTCTCAAATTTGCAAAAAAAATTGTGAAGTAGTAGTACGAAGAGTTCCCTTATATACCTTATCCTGCTTCCCCTGTTATTAAAATCTCATATTAGTATATTTGTAGAAATTAATGAATTGCACTCAGATTCCTCTATTATTTTTAATCTTGAATCTTTTTATTTCTTATAACCCTTCCAACTTCTAGTAGTCAACATTTTATATTCAGATTGATTTTTTAAAAAATTTAACTCCCATCTGTAAGGGAGAACATGTGGTATTTGTCTTTCTCTGTCTGACTTATTTCACTCAATGTAATGTCCTCCATCATGTTTCTTCCATTTTGCTGCAAATTTCATAAGTTTTTATGGCTGAATAGTGTTCCATTATAAATGTGTATATATAATTTTTTATTCATTCATCTTATGGGTACAGTGCTTGGTTCCATAAGTTGGCTACTGTGAACAGTGTTACTGTAAACATGGTGGAGCAGGTATCTTTTTGGTACCATGATTTCCTTCTTTTGAATACATATACAGTGGTGAGATTGCTGGAACATGTGGCAGCTCCATCTCTGGTTTTTAAAAAATCTCCATTCTGTGTTCCACAGTGGCTGCACTAATTTATATCCCCCCCCCCCCCCACCATGTGTGAGAGTTCTCTCTCCACATCCTGCTGGATCTCCACACCTAGCATTTTGGCTGTCTTTTGCATTGATTGCCATTCTGACAAGGATAAGATGACGTCTCATTGGGTTTTGCTTTGCATTTCCCCGCTGGTGAATGCTATTGAGCTTTTAAAAATACATATATTTGTTAATTATTTGTATTTCTTCTTTTGAGAATTGTCTTTTCAGGTCATTTGTCCATTCCCTAACATGACTGGGATTTTAATTAATTGAGTTATTTGAGTTGCTAATATTTTCGGGATTTAATCCTGTTTCAGAGATGTAGTTTGCACATACTTGCTCCCATTCTGTCTTGTGTCTCTTCACTCCACTGATGGCTTCCTGTGCTGTGCAGAAGCCTCTGGTCTGATATTATCCCAACTGTCTAGTTTTGTTGTTGGGCCTTTGAGGTCTCATTCAAGAAATCATCTGCTACACCAATGTCTTAAAGTGTTTCTCCTCAGCTTTCTTCTAGCACTTTCTTAGTTTCTGGTCTTCAGTTAACTTAGAAAACATTTACTTATGGGGCCAGCACTGTGGTGTAGAGGGTAAAGCTGCCACATGCAGCCGGCATCCCATATGGGCACCGTTCGAGTCCTGGCTGCTCTACTTCCAATCCAGCTCTCTGCTATGGCCTGGGAAAGCAGTAGAAGATGGCCCAAGTTCTTGGGCCCCTGCACCTGTGTGGGAGACCCAGAAGAAGCTCCTGGCTCGTGGCTTTGGATAAGTGCACTTCCGGCTGTTGTGGCCATCTAGGGAGTGAACCAGCGTATGGAAGACCTCTCTCTCTCTCTCTCTCTCTCTCTCTCTCTGCCTCTCCTTCCCTCCCTGTTTAACTCTGACTTTCAAATAAATAAATAAATCTTAAAACAGAAAATATTTACTTAAACAGAGAGAGAAGAAACATGAGCAAGAGAGCACTTCCATTGTCTGGTTCACTCTCCGAATGCCTATAACCAGCTTGGCCAAACCTGGGGGCTGGAAACTCAATTCGGGTCTCCCACATGGGAGGCAGGAACCCAGAGGTTTGAGCCATCACTGTTGCCTCCCAAGGTCTGTATTAGCAGGAAGCTGGAGTCAGGAGCCAGAGTCAGGGATTGAACCCATGCACTCTGAAGTGGGAGGTGTATATCTTAACTGGGATCTTAACCAGTAGGTCAAATGCACATCTCTTTCTGAGAACTTTTTCAGGAATCTCCTAACTTCAGAAGATTCCAGCCCCTCAGAATGGCTCAGCTACGACACTTTCAAATTCCTGATGCACAGAAACTGTGAGGAAATAAATGTTTGTTTTAAACAACTAGACTTTGAGGTAATTTGTTACACAGCAACAGGAAGGCACAAAATTCTAGTATGCAGAATCGAATTTTTACTTAGAAATGGCATGGGCGCTTATGTAACATTAATTATGTTTAATTAGAGTTTTATTACTTCTTAGGTTTGGAGACTAATTTCTTCCCAGGTGGCCAGAAATTCTGCCTGTGTCTCTCTGGCAGAGAGATTTTATTGTGTGAGTGTGTGAGTGTGTGTGTGTGTGTGTGGGGGGGGGGATGCTGGGACACCCTGAAAACTGAAGGCTGAATGAAGGTACGATTTCGAAATTCTTTATCTAAGATAGTTCTATCAATTTGCAGTTCTGTGGCGTCAGTGAGTTGCCATTAAAAGACAGGTATACTTCAGAGGATGAAGGTCGTCGGTTCTGTGCCCTTCAACGTAGAGCATCTGAGCACGTGGCCAGAGTATGGTAGAATGGGACAGACGTGGAGTGCAGGCAAGGTGGGGTGGGCTGCAGCAGGCTCCGGAAGCAGAGAGCAAGTTCAAGTGAAGGGAACTGAGAATGGAGGCGCCTTTATTCCAAAAGACACATAAAAAGAGAAGAGAAGAGCTAGACAAATAGTTGGGCAAAAGATCATGATCTCTTACTCTAAAATTTCCCTGAGGACCAGGCAAGCTGGTGCCTGCAGGAATAGTCTCAAAAGAGTCCAGTCGAATGCCTCTTTTAGCAGCTTCTTTTTTTTTTTTTTAAAGATTTATTTATTTATTTGAAAGTCAGAGTTACACAGAGAAAGGAGAGGCAGAGAGAGAGAGAGAGAGAGAGAGAGAGAGAGAGAGGTCTTCCATCCGATGGTTCACTCCCCAGTTGGCCGCAACAGCTGGAGCTGCACTGATCCGAAGCCAGGAGCCAGGAGCTTCTTACAGTTCTCCCACGTGGATGCAGGAGCCCAAGGACTTGGGCCATCTTCTACTGCTTTCCCAGGCCATAGCTGAGAGCTGTACAGGAAGCAGAACAGCCAGGTCTGGAATTGGCGCCCATATGGGATGCCGGTGCTTCAGGCCAGGGCGTTAACCTGCTGCACCACAGCGCCGGCCCCTCGAATGCCTCTCAGCATATGTTTATGAAGAAGGACTCTGGGCAGCTGCGATCACAGTTTGGCTGTGTGAAATGTGTAGACACACACGGGGAGTGGCCACCCTGAGGCTCTTAAAGTCCTGGCTGACCCTTGCTTCCTTCCAGGCCTCCCTTGCTCCAGCAGCACAGTCAGGTTTTGCCTACTGTGATAATGATTTCTCCACGTTACTCTGTTTCCCTGTGGTGAGCAAACTGGAAGTCAGCACTCTGTTTCATCCAGGTTGGTGCTCCCTGTTAAACAGGGTGCTGTGTAGGATCCATATTTGTGGAATTGTGTTGAATATCGGAAATCAAATTTAGCACTTCGTTGAATAGCACTGACCCAATTTTAGAAATATCTGATATTTGTCTAATTTTTAGGTTGTTATATCTTAATCCCTAATGAGAGTGCTTATCTCTTAGTGCACAAATGGAGAGGCTGCTGTGTTGAGCTTGAGTGGCCTTATTAGGAAAATTGGATGGAATTGGAAGAAGAAACCAAAAGGGATGGAGTCAGCCCAACCTTGACATTGAACCCTGGAAAGTGGAATTATAATACATATAAAAGAGAGGAGGGAGGGAATGAGAGAGAACAGGGGAGGGGTATAGAGGGTGGGGGAGGCAGAGAGAGAGAGAGAGAGAGAAAGAGAGAGAAAATGTGAAAGAAATGAGACAAACAAATCGGAGATCCAATTTCAATATCAATCCCCTGTGACTGGGGAGTGAGTCCTGTGGGCTGGTCCTCTCCTGTGTCCATTGTTGACTCTGTGTCCATCCTTATACAATGAAGGGCCTGGGACAGCTTCTTAAAGTGAGCAAGAAATCATGGTGGGTGCAGTTGGTTAAACTTAGACCATGACTACAATGTCCAATTAAATCTAAATGATAATTTGAGAGGAAAAGGATAAAACACTCTGTGATATTTACAGTCCATAATATTTAACACAAAGATCCAAGCTTGTCACATGATAATAACAGGGAAGTGTATTTGATATTCTTGCCTGAAAAACAAACTTAACTCCTCATACTTCTCTTTGAGACTCCTCGTATTAGTAAATTTGGGCCTTGATAACAAAATAACAAAGACTTGATGGATTACAAATAACAAAAACTTTTTAAGGATCAATTTTTTATAACAGACACATAATGATCATATGTATTTATGGAGTACCATGTGATATTTCAATATATATATATATTTTAAAAGATTTATTTCATTTATTTGTTTTTCTAATAAAAGATTTGATTTGTTTATTTGACAGGCAGAGTTACAGACAGTGAGAGGAAGTGACAGAGAGAGAGGACTTCCTTCCATTGGTTCATTCCCCAAGTGGCCGCAACGGCCAGAGCTGTGCCAATCTGAAGCCAAGAGCCAGGTGCTTCTTCTTGGTCTCCCACATGGGTGCAGGGATCCAAGCACCTGGGCCATCCTCCGCAGCTTTCCCAGGCCATAGCAGAGAGCTGGACTGGAAGAGGAGCAGCTGGGACTAGAACCCGGCACCCATATGGGATGCCGGTGCCGCAGGCGAAGGATTAACCTAGTGAACCCCTATTTTATTTATTTGAAAGTCAGAATTACACAGAGAGAGGAGAGGCAGTGAGAGAGAGAGAGAGAGAGAGAGAGAGAGAAAGGTCTTCCATCCACTGGTTCACTCCCCAGTTGACTGCAATGACTAGAGCTGTGCTGATCCCAAGCCAGGAGCCAGGAGCTTCTTCCGTGTCTCCCACGTGGGTGCAGGGGTCCAAGGACTTGGGCCATCCTCTACTACTATCCCAGGCCATAGCAGAGAGCTGGGTTGGAAGAGGAGCAGCCGGGACTAGAATCGGCACCCATCAGGCCAGGGCTTTAACCCCCTGTGCCATAGCGCCGGCCCCCAAAATTATACTTTTAATTTCTACAAGATCACTTTTTAGTTAAGACTCTACATATCAGCGCCATCATTTACTATTTGTCATTCTGTGCTTGCTTATTTCAGTTAACATAGTGACCACCAGTTCCATCTGTGCTATTACAAATGACAAGATTTCGTCCATTTTTACGGCTGAGCAGTGTTTCATTGTGTCATGTGCCACATTTTTGTCATCCATTCATCAGTGGGGAACATTTAGCTTGTTAACTTTTCCTGGCTGTTGTGAATATTACTGTCATAAGCATGGGTGTGTGGATGTCTCTTTGACAGACTTTTTCATTTCCCTAGTCATATACCCAGTAGGACTGCTGGGTCAGAGGGTAGCTCTGTTTTTGTTTTTTTAGGAACGTCCATACTGTTTTCTATAATGAGTAAACTAATAAAGAACAGAAGCTTATTTCACACAGTTTTGGAGCCTGTAAGTACAGGATCAAGATGCTGGCTGATGTGGTATCTGGCAAGGGTCAACTTGTTGACTCACAGATGGTTCGTAGACCTCACATAGGCAGGGGGCGGGCGTTCCCTGAGGTCTCTCCCATAGGGAGCTGGTCCCATTTGTGGGGGCTCTGCCGTTATGACTTATTCAGCTTCTGAGGCCCTACCTCCTGTTATCATCACTTTCAGGAGTAGGATTTCACTATATGAATTTGGGAGTACACAAATATTCCGTCTGTAGCTCCCCTCCATTATTTTAGAAATCCATCTTCACCTTCTTTCAGAATTTTCTCAGTTGTCTACATCCCATACCGGGCGTGCTGGGTGATTTTTCTGCTTCTAAATGGGTCCTCTACTCTTGACAGTAAATGCAGGTATCCATGGCTCCTTGAAAATAAAACATCAGAGCCCTTTCTGACTCCTTGGGTGGGCCTGCCGAGTCCGATAATTCCACACCTGACACTGGCTTCCTCTAAAGCCCGTCAGAGGCTTCGCCCTGTGTCTCCCAAAACCCCTTTAAAACCACTTCAAGCCACTTCAGGCTTTTCAAGACCAGTAATCGCTCCCACAGCATAACTAGTTGTTCCTATTGCATTGGTTGGGCAGTGTCTTAGGGGAAGATGATATTAATGTCGTTCCCCTTACAGCTTCCAAGCAAAGATTCATTAAAGCAACAGGCAAGTCCTAGAAACGTATTTCTCTGGTGCGTTTTTGTTGCCATGTTTTGAGAAATAAGAATCTGTGCTGAGGTTGTCAGCATAATAGCGAAGTAAGTGGGTGATGGGCTTCTTAGCAGTCTTCTGGTGCTGTGTGCTCATTGCGTTTCCTTGTGTTCTCGCCAGGTGACGATGCGGTCAGTCTTCTCAGGGGCCCAGGGCCGCCCTGCGCTGTCTGTGGGAAGCTGACATGTGGAAGCTCCAGCAGATGCAGACAAGGGCAGGCTCTGAGTGATGGAGACCGTGATTGACCTTTGCAGAGCGCCTCGCCTCAGGTGCCTGGCGTGATGTCCGAATCCCAGAGGCTCCTGAAAAGCAAAAGGCAGCCACAGGCAAGCCAGGGACAGGGAAGGAATCTGTTGAAATGCAAAGGTGCTTACTCTGCATCTACCCTTAGAAATGCTCAGATCCCACGAGGGGACAGAAGGGAGCTTACAGAAACATATTGTGAGCAGAGGAGAGGAGTGTAGTGATTTTCAAAAATCTGCTGTAACCTTCTGTATGGTTCTGGTTTCCCTGACGGTGGAGGAGTAAGACTATACATTTCCTTATGTAGCAGTGCACGTGGGTTGAAGCATACCTTGGCTGTGTGGGTGAATATGTGGAGAGCGTATTTGTGTTCCCAGTGTGAGGAGAATCGTGGAAGCCAAGATGTGTTGACTGATGATGGGGACTATGCTGAGCCAGGTTGTCTGGAGGCAAATTGACACACTTGCTGAAGCAAGTTTGCCTTTTGATGACATGTGGTTGACTGACACTCATGGAAGAGAGTGTACAGGAATTAAGAGGATAGATTTGGGAGCCAGACTGCCTGGGTTTCGATCCCTGCTTTGCAAGCTACGTGGTGTATGGCTTTGGGCGAGTTACTTAACCTCTTTGTGTCTCAGTTTCCTTTGCTTTGAAATAGAATGATGATAGAACTGACTTCATAGGATTGCTATGAGAGGGCCAGAATTTCCCAGGTGCTCAGACTATATCTGGTGTAGAGAAAGCTCTAGATAAGCATTTTTAAGAAGATGTATGTTATGTATTTGAAAGGCAGAGTGACAGAGAGAAGGAGAGACACAGAGAGATCTTCCATCCGCTGGTTCACTCCCCAGAATGGCCAAAACCATCAGGTCTGGTACAGGCCAAACTCAAGAGCCTGGAACTCCATTTAGGTCTCCTGCGTGGGTGGCAGGTGCCCAAGGACATGGGTCATCTTCTGCTGCTTTTCCAGCAGGGAGCTGGATCAGAATTGGAACAATCAAGATCTGAACCAGTGCTCTGATATGGGATGCTGCATAGAGAGGCAGAGGCAGAGAGAGAAAGAGAGAGAGGTCTTCCATCTGCTGGTTCACTCCCCAGATGTCCGCAATCGCTTTAGCTCTACAGATCTGAAACCAGGAACCAGGAGCTTCTTCCAGGTCTCTCACGGGCGTGAAGGGGCCCAAGGACTTGGACCATCTTCTTGTGCTTTCCCAGGCCATAGCAGAGAGACAGATTGGAAGTGGAGCAGCTGGGACTCAAACCGGCACTCATATGGGATGCTGGCACTGCAGGTGGCGGCTTTACCTGCTACGCCACAGTGCATGGCCCATAAATCTCTTCAATTCTTTTGCCACACTCAGTCCTTCATTTATAAAGCAAAGGGGAGGAGGAACCAAGCTCTTTCCTGTTATGGTGTTTAGAATTCTGTATCATGATGTTTGGCATTGGCGGTAAAGGTGTGAGGCACACACCAGAGTCCCTGAGAAGTCATCTGATACGCAGCAATGGGTGAAGATGTTAAAACCAGCCCATCTCCCAGGATTACAGGTTAGGAGGCTTCAGTGGCCTATGGGTAACTGTGGATCCGGCAGTTTATCTACACAAGCATCAGCCAGATAAGAAGTGACAGAGGAGCTCATTAACCACGAGATCTTTTCCCATGAAAAAGGAAAACGTTATGATTCAGACTGGGTAGAACCTGGCTAAGGTTAAGACTGGGACATAGCTATGGGTTGGCACCGTGGGGAAGGGGTTAAGCTGCTGCCTGGAATGATGTCATCCCACACAGACACCAGTTCATGTCCCAGCTGCTCTACTTCTGATCCAGCTCTCTGCTATGGCCTGGGACAGCAGCGGAGGTTGGCCCTGCATCCACGTGCGGGACCCGGAAGAAGCAGCTGGCTTCAGCCTGGCCCATTCCTGGCCATTGTGGCCACCTGGTGAGTAAACTAGCAGATGGAAGACTTCTCTCGTTCTAACTCATTCAAGTAAATGAATACATCTTTATAGGAAAGATTAGGACATATCTATACCTCCACCGGAAGAAAGAACAAGTTGAAGGTTTAAGAATATCAGGAAAGCTCGGCAATTATGCAGACTGAGTAGATGTGTGGCTGAGATACAGATTGTGAAGCACACTTTCACTGTTAACCATAAAGCAACCAAGCAGGGATTTTTAGGTTTTTAGGGAGATAAATTCCATGATATTTGGAGAGTTCAGTTCTTATGAAGTTGGAGAAAGTTTAAATTCTCAAGTTGGATCGAAAAAGTGTCTTCAAAGGACCACATCATTTCACTGAAAAATATTCTTCTAATGTCTAACTTAAATCATGTCTGAGTAGCTTTAGCATTCCTAAAATATGTTTCCTTGTCTTTGTTGCGACGCGAGGTGTATTTTAAGTATAACTTCAGTGTTTGCTAGTGGCTTTGAGCTCTCCACAAAGTGAAAAAAAACATTGCTAAGGAGAACATGAATAAATAAGAAGTCAGAGTAGATTTGCAAATATTTTCTCAAAGGTCTAAGGGTCATGGAAATATTGAGAAATAGGAAAGAGGTGGGCTTAAAAGAGCACCAAGAAAAAGTGAAAACTGTAAGAGAAAATACACCAAGCAGCAGAAAAAGTTAATGAAACTGAGGTCTGTGGAGAGGGCTGGATGTTCTAAGAACATAGGAAGGGCCTTTGAGAAAAACAGAGGCGAATCCGTCAATAAGAGCAGAGTTGTGCTAAGACCTAAAGTGCGTAAGGCTGTGAATCCACTGTTCTCTCAACAAGCTGATTTTCAAAACCTAGGCGAGGTCTTTATGATTAGAAAGTCATGAGGCCCTTTCTCGAAAGCCCGGGATCTTGTATTCAGTTTGAGGCATTCCACTGCCAGGGAGATGAATGTGAGCAGAGATGGGAATTCAGAGTTGAACCCCACACACCACCAAAGTGTTTCAGGTCTGTGCGGGTTGGCTTTTCAAGGGAGAGTTTGAATAAATAACAGCTTGGTCTGCAAAGCCTAATGAGAGGTAGGTGATATGTTGTCTGTGCCTGCAAAGTCTAATGACGGGTAAGTGATATGTTGTATGTGCCTAGAATCGAACAGTGCAAAATCACAAGGTAACAGGAAGTAGCATGTCTCATTTAAACCCACAAGTGATTTGCAATCAGTGTGGTTCTGCCTTTCAGGTTAGAATATGGGCAGTTCCTCATCCACGTTGTTGTATAGTTGGGACATCTGTGCAATCGCACAGCCATATAACTAATACATGTCAAATCTCCCTTTTCTTTTCCCTGCGTTTTCCTTTGGTGCTGAATTCCGAGACTACTGGAGTTTTCCTTATTTTCTCTATAGAAACTTAAGGATCATACTCGGTTGGCTGAACTGATGTTTGTGTACGTCAACTCCAGCTGAAGAAAGCTGTTGTTGTCCACAGGGATGTCCAATGCAATTGTTTCCAGGGTCCATTCCACTTACAGTGAACTCTTACTTAGAGTGCAATGGAGGACGAGATTGGGCAAAGAAATTCTGTGTGTGCTGTCGTGTTACTGCTGCTTGAGGAAGATGAGAAACTCAGTAGAAGCTGAGGTCCTCTGACATAAATTATTTTGTACATGCAAACAGATAAAAGACCCAAGAATATATAGATTTTCTTATTGTGGCTGCTGAGATATGACTGTTTTCTCCCATTTTCTACTCAGTACTCATTCTGTTCCTGAACGTATTTTTAAAAATTTCTTTAATTTTTTTGAAAGAGAGAGAGAGAGAATCTCTTCCATCTACTGGTTCACACCACAAATGGTCACAGAGGTTGGAGCTGCAATGATCCAACGCCAGGAGCCAGGAGCTTCTTCTGGGTCTTTACACGGGAGCAGGGGCCCAAGGACTTGGGCCATCTTTTACTGCTTTCCCAGGCCATAGCAGGGAGTGGGATCAGAAGTGGAGCAGCTCAGACTTGAACTGGGGTCCATACTGGATGCAGGTGCCGCCATTGGCAGCTTTACTAACTATACCACAGCACCAGCCCCCTCCTGAACGTATTCTTTTAGATAGTGTGTGCAGTAAGCTGTATTCATTAGATAAACATTAATGGTTTTATGGATAGAGTGGCTCAGGGAGAGTAGAGTGTTGATTTTTAAAATGGTGGGGTTTTTAAACATTATTTAAAAATCTCTCCTGGCTATGTAAGCCATAGATTACCTTGTGTAACATTTGGGTAGCTATGCACATTCAATCATTGAGAGCACTGGGCCGCAGAGTTAGGCAAATGTTTTGTGTTGCCAGCTGGGCTCGGAAATGTGGCCGTCCTTATGTTTATTGCCGACAACATTTTTTCAAGGAAATATAAAAACTGTCATCTTCCGGGTCAGCAGGAGACCACTGAATCATTAAAACTCACCAGCACAGTCTAACGAACGGGATGGCTTCGTTTGCTGTGGATTTAATCATTTCATAGGGAGGGGTTTATCCAAACCCTCTGGGTCTAACGCAGTGAAGATGGCATTGAATGCACAGCAGACGTTAACAGAAGCGATCGCAACTGAGTGGAGGTGAACGGACTCCGGGGGAGTGGCAGCTTCTGTTTCAGTTTGGTAACTGGAATGGAAAGCAGAAAGCCAGGAGGTTAGAAAAGGCGGCAACACCCCTCATAACCAGCAGGGGTCGCCCAGTAACCAGGTAATAAATCCGAGGCTTGCTCATTCTCCGAGCAGAAATAGGGAAGGAAAAAAGTTCCCGTGCGAGAACTGGAAAGCCCTGCGGAGACAAACACAGAACTCGCTCATAATCCTAACTAAACCCCGAAAAACTCGAGTTCACTTCCAGAAACGCTGCCGTTCGCTGGGGAGCAACCCTCGGGCTGCACTGCAATCATCGAGCCCGCTGGGCCGGAGTTACCTGCGGGGCCGGAACTCCCTTTTCAGTTCCCAGGCTATTGATCTCCATTCAGAGACCCAGAACAGAGCCCAGCCTGCAGGCAGGCTTCCTTCGCCGTGTTCCGGTGCAGAACATGAGACGCTACTCCTGACCCCTCACGCTTCAAAGGGTTCTGTAAATGCATTTTTAAAACATTAAGTTCAGATCCCCAGGTTTTTCACGGTGATCCTTCCACTCTCCTCACCGTTGGTCTGCGCTTGCCTGTCTCTCCCGTGTCTGCCGCAAGAACACTTGGCCAGTCGAGCTCTGCACTGTTATCATTCTTGGGAAGGGTCTGTGGGGGACGCGGTTATCATGAAGGCAGCGGCTGGCACCTCGGCTCTCACTGAGCAGGTGCCTGTGTGATAACCCTCAGAAGAGCTCTGTGATACCGACACTGTTTCCAGGATGGCAAAATGGAGCGCAAAGGAGCCCAGGTGCACCTGATACCTGCTCTTAACTCTCACAGTTTGACTGTCAATCTCAGGCCAGAGGGGACAAAAGAACATTAAAACCCAGCCTTTTGATCTGCTGCTCACCTGGCTGTAGTTACACATGGTCGTCATGCGGACTCTCCGGCCCCTTCTGACTTTGGACAGTTCAGACCCTAAGGGGGCTCTGACCTGTAGTTAGCTGGAAAAAAAATATGATAATTCAGTTTTTTAAAAAAGGTTATTTATTCAAAAGGCAGAGATGGAAAGAAGGGGGAGAGGAGAGAGAGAAGAGAGAGCATCTTCCTCCACTGGTTCACTTCCCAAATGGCCCAGAGAGAGGGGGAAACAGAGGTCTTCCTCCCGGTGGTTCACTCCCAAATGGCCCAGAGAGAGGGGGAAACAGAGAGGTCTTCCTCCCTGTGGTTCACTCCCAAAGTGGCTGCAGCGGCTGGAGCTGGGCAGATCCGAAACCAGGAGCCAGGAGTTTTCTCCAGGTCTCCCACATGGGTGCAGGAGCTCAAGCTGTTCTCCACTGCTTTCCCAGGCCACCAGCAGAGAGCTGGATCAGAAGAAGAGCAGCCGGGACACAATCCAGCACCCATATGGGATGCCAGTGCTGCAGGCAGAGGCCTCAGGCTTAGTGTTCTATGCCACAGTGCCGGCTCCGTGATAATTCATTTTTAAAAACTGTTTATGTATGAGAGAGATAGGGCGAGAGGCGTGAGTGCTCAGACTGGTTCTCCCGCAGGGGTGGCAGGAACACAGTTAGCATCTTCACTGGCTGCCTTCTGTGGTCTGCATTAGGAGGATGCCGGAGTCAGAAGCCAAGGCTGCGTGTGGAACCCAGACACTAACGTGGGATGTAGGTGTCTTAACCCTGGGCCAAGCGCCTGCTCCTGAGGGCACACTTTTTCCACGTGGTGGTACATGTTCTGCTCGTAGTGAGTCAACCATCTGCATGATAGTCCTTCACGAATCTGAAGGAAGTTACTCACCTGAATTTGCATTCCCCCAAGTCTTTTTTTTTTTTTTTAAGATTTATTTATTTATTTGAAAGGCGGAGTTACAGAGAGGCAGAGGCAGATAGAGAGAGAGGTCTTCCATCTGCTGGTTCACTCCCCAGATGGCTGCAACAGCCGGAGCTTCTTCTGGGTCTCCCACATGGGTACAGGGGCCCAAGCACTTGGACCATCCTCCACTGCCTTCCCAGGCCACAGTAGAGAGCTGGATTGGAAGTGGAGCAGCCAAGACTCAAACCATCGCCCATACGGGATGCCGGCACTGCAGGTAGTAGCTTTACTGGCTACACCACAGTGCCGGTACCCACCCCCCACCGCCACCCCCAAATCTTGTCTTTGTTAACTGTGCACTGATGTCTCAGGGTCTTTGTTTAATTTTTGGAGCAGGCTACATTTCTCGGTTCTTCCTCCCCCTGGATGAGCTGTGGCTGCCCGTGCTCCTCCTAACAAGCGGTGCTTGGAGCACAGCGTGGCCTGCGTGTCCATCTGTCACCTCTTTGCCAGCTACTCTGACTTGTTGCCTATTTTATAACAAATACTCAAATTGGTTTTTTTTTTTCCCCTCCTGCTTCTTGTGTGTTTTCTCTACACTCCCCAGAAGGATATTTTTCTCTGTGTCCTTAAAATCAGAGAAGAAATTCACAAATATGTAATGAAAAATAACTTAGTGACAGCATGTAACAAAAGGCAAAACTGTTTCACAGACATTAGGCTCCGTGGTAGACAAGGGCAGGATTCAACCTCCCAAAGCACTAATTGACTCTTGTTATGAGACGTGCTGACCGACGTTGCTTTACAAATTATGAGGAACCCATGAGTCTGGGTTGAAGGGATTCGGTGATTTTCATGTTCATTTCCAGTTTAGAAGATTGGCGCAGAAGTTCAAGCCAGTTAGCACTATATTTTATGAGGACTCATCTTTAAATAACTTTAAATGTATAGATTAAAAAATAATATGCTTCTTATGAACAGTTAACAAGTGCAATTTTTAAAACTGCTCAGCTCTCCCAAGAGAGTATTTTGAACAAGTTGGAAAACAGAATTAAATAGCATGTGAGGCAAAGTGGTAGCTGAGTTAATGTTTCTGTTTTCTTTCTAAGGGACTCTTGGAATATTGTATGCAAACAATTTGAGCTAAGAATGCATAAGATGTCAATTCAAAGGTAGTCAAGTCATTTTATAGGCATTAAAAACACCTTGCATTATCATTCTCAAATTTCATAAGTGGACAAAATCTATTTGCACATAGCTGCCCCCACGTTACATTACATTTTAATGTGGTTAAACTCCATTTGAATACATGCCAGCCTAGATGCAATGATTAGCTTATTTGGAAAATGACCACTTTAATCTTTCTCATTAAAAGTCTCTCGTGAAGCGAAAGTCTTCATGATTTCCTGTCTGACCTCTTGAATAGACATAAAAATGAAGATCTAAGCTTGATCCTTAGACCTTCTGCTGACCCAAGGCAAATTAGACCCTCTCCAGGGCTTGGCTTGAAATATAGTGAGCCTGTACTGAAGGAGTGATTACAGAGGGTGAGCCATGCGGCAGGAGGAGGTGGCAAACTCCATTAAAGAGAGTTTACTTTCTCAAAAAGGGAAGGAGGCCATGAGAAAGCCAAAAAGCAAGGATCGGGAGGGGTGGAAATTGACATTCAGTGGTGTCTCTGACTATCTTCTAAAGGGATCCAGGGCCATAGCTCTTTGGGTTTCAAACAAGACTGACACTGAAATGGTTAAAATCTCAGAGAAAGTGTGAGAGCATACAGAGAGAATGGAGATCTACCAACACTTGACATGAGGAGATGAGGCACCCTTACTGTGTTTCCCAAAAGGCATGTGTTGGCAAGGTTTTTGAAAATTGTGTTGATTTATTTATTGAAAGGCAGTTACAGATATATATATATATATATATATATATATATATATATATATATTTCTTCCACCTGCTGGTTTATTCTCCAGATGACTGCAACAGCTGGGGCAGTGCCAAGCCAGAGCCAGGAAACAGGAACTCTACCCAGGTCTCCCATGTGGGTGGCAGGGGCACAGGCACTTCAGCCATTTTCTGCTTCCTTCTCAGGTGCATTAGGAGGGAGTTGGATTGGAAGTATAGCATACGGGACTTAAGCTAGCGCTTCAGTATGGGATGTCGATGTTGCAGGAGGTGGCCCAGCCCACTGTGCCACAGTGCTCTCCCCATGTGTTGGAAAATTAATCCTCACTGTCACAGTGTTGGGCAGTGAGATCTGAAGGGAGTGTCTAGCTCAGGAGGGCTCCTCCCTCATGAATGGGTTAATGCTGATTAGAAAAGGGCTTGAGGTTGTGAGTTTAACCTCTTACTGTTTCCCTTCTGTTTGCTCTTCTTACATGGCTGATGCAACCTAAGGCCCTTGCCTGGTGCTGCATATGTACCTACCTCTAGAATTATGTCAATATTTTTCTGTTCTAGTTACCCCAATTGGTGGTGTGTGGTTATAGCAGCACAAAATGGAGCAAGACGCTAACCAAATGCCTTACATCAATAAGAGAAAAATAAGAAAGAGCTATTGTTCTTACAGCCTGGTGCCCTCAGAAAATTGCATACTTCTTGGCCTGGTATAGGGAGGCCACTCTTGTTGGCAAATCTGGGTACAGGGGATGTGGGCTAATGTGAGGGATAGAGAGGGAAGAAATTCAAAGTCAGATCCCTGGAACATTACGAAACATGACAAAGTTAATCACAGAAATTACTTAGAGGAGGTCAGCGGTCACAGATTCTGACCCTCGGAAGGGTTGAGTGTGTTGCTTGGATGAGTCAGTGGAGATGCCTTCCCTTTCTCTTCCTGGAACCTTGGGCCTATTCTGTGCAGACTCCCGGGAAGTCGACTGGAGCATAAGATGGTGTGGAGCACAGGCAAGCCCTTGAGTCAAAGCACTAGCCTACACAGGCTCAACACTGAGGCCGTGTTGGGCCTCCAACTCAGCCAAGGTGTCAACTTGGCCACAGACATTAGCCATGCTGGCCCACACTGAGGCAGGACCAGTGAGCTCAGAGAACGGTGAGAAATAATAAATGATTGTTACTTGAAACAAACAAAACCCTTGATTATTCTCAAATGTCATAGCTCGAAAAAAATATTTGCTTGCACATCATTTTGATAAAATGCTAAGGACAATCTTAATTATTAATATGGTTAAATTCCATTTAGATTTGGGTCAAGATAAAAGCAAGGATTTGTGTATCCTGAGGAATGATCCACTTGTCTTTTTGCTTTTTATTGGAAGGTTTCAAACCTTGTGCTGTAAAGTCAACAAGAGTGAGGTTTAATCATTTATACTAATGAGGGGTGTACGTGCTGAGATTTGGAGGACATTCTGAGCAACCCATTGGTACAATCTTATGTCCACCTCTGGTTGACCGGAGTCTCAAATTCCAGTTTTACAGATTAATTCCCGAAGGTGAAGGCGTTTTCAGTTTCTCCAGTGTTAAAGATCCAGAGAAAAGCCTCAGTGGTTGTCTAATCCACAGGATGTCCACCAGTAGCATCAGCCCAATTTGGCCATTACAGTGCTGGCTCAGTGGTTTTTATAGTTTGAATGGTATGGTGGCAAATTTTTGAAATTGGAAAATTAAGCTGAAAAAGGTACATTTCTAAATTCTCTTGAAAAAATTGGAAGATCTGGCAACATTGAGCCTCCAGGGCAGCAGGTCTGAGTACGGGCTCTGTTATTGAAGCTGAACACCCTTTAGGTTGGAGCGGGAGTCCTCTTGGTCCCTGGGGAATTCACCTTTCCCATTGTCTTTTTTTTTTTTTTTTTTTTTTGACAGGCAGAGTGGATAGTGAGAGAGAGACAGAGAGAAAGGTCTTCCTTTTTGCCGTTGGTTCACCCTCCAATGGCCGCTGTGGCTGGCGCATTGTGCTGGTCCGAAGCCAGGAGCCAGGTGTCTCTCCTGGTCTCCCATGCGGGTGCAGGGCCCAAGCACTTGGGCTATCCTCCACTGCCTTCCTGGGCCATAGCAGAGAGCTGGCCTGGAAGAGGGGCAACCGGGATAGAATCCGGCGCCCCAACCAGGACTAGAACCCAGTGTGCCGGCGCTGCAAGGCGGAGGATTAGCCTGTTAACCCACGGCGCCGGCCTCCCATTGTCTTATACCTTAGGTTGTGTTCCAAGCTCAGTCTCTAAGGTACTTGCATTTGAGACCTCTGACCTACTCCAACCCATTCAGGTTTTACAGATAACCAGAGGATAACATGAAAGTGACTCTGTCATCAGCCAGTGCCCGGCTTTTGTAGCACCAGCTCCACTAGCAAGTGTGGTCAGCTCGGGATTGATATTAGCTCTTCTTCCCCTGGCATCTGGTTGACGGAAGTGCTGCCTTTGGACTGTGTATGAGTAGAACACTAGCGTCTGGGATTATTTGGAACTGGAAGCCAGGAATCAGTATCAAGCCCTCAGTGGGTGGAGGGTGGGAAGCCCCAGAGGGAAAAGTAGGAGCCAAAAGAGGACAGAGAATGTAAGGAAACAAGCCACCCCAGCCTTCACTGCTTTGTTCCTCCTCTGCCACGCTGGGCTTGAAATCTTTGCTGGACAAACTGATGATGCAGAGTGACGGTGCCAATGCTGTTGGTCAACTTAAAATGCGGTAAAGTCTCCCCCAAACACAGTACTGCAGCTGTACTCTTGGCAGAGTCTTTAGAAAATGTACGTCTGGGTTGGGCATTTGGCCCACCAGTTAAGATGCTGGTTAAAATGCCCCTTTCCCACGCTGGGTTGCTTGAGTTTACGTCCTGGCTCTGCGCCTGATTCCAGCTTCCTGCTAATGACCCTGCTGGGAGGCAGGTGACGGCTCGAGTAGTAGGGTCTCCACACAGGAGACCTAGCTTGTGTTTCTGGCTCCCAGCTTTGGCCTAGCTGGGAGTCTTGCCCTACTTGTAGTCTGTAGCCACGTGCAATCTTCTAATTATTTCTTGAATTGTCAGTTTTCTGAAATCTTAATCTCTGTAATCTTAATCTACATTTTTCCCACCTTTCAGTGGATCTCCCTGTTTGTGGTGGGCTCTTCCCAGGCCTGTCTTGCTCAATCCTTCCCATATCTGGTAGTGTGGTTTGGATGTCACCCAGAACTCGTGATGAACTGTGAACACCCGGTGTGGGGAGGTGGCCCTTTGTGAGATGATGATGTCCCAAGGCCATCAAGGCTGTGCTCTCACAGAGACTGATGCCTGTATTCTGGGAGTGGGTTCATTATCTTGAGAATAGCTCTGAAAAAATTTTGATATATACTTGTACATATTTTTGGGGTACAGTGTGTTTTTTTTAAAGATTTTAAAATTTTATTTGAAAGGCAGAGTGACAGAGAGAGAGAGAGAGGGAAACAGAGAGAGAGAGAGAGAAATCTTCCATGCTCTGGTTCACACACCAAATGGTTGCAATGGCTGGAGCTGGGCCAGACCAAAGCCAGGCTCCAGGAACTTCCTCCAGGTCTCCCACATGCTTGCAGGGGCCCAAGCACTTGGGTCATATTCTACTGATTCTACTGCTTTCCCAAGTGCATTAGCAGGGAGCTTGACTGGAAGTGGAGCAGCTGGGACTCAAACCAGCACCTATATGGGATGCTAGTGTGCAGGTGGTGGCTTAACCTGCCATGCTATAGTGCTAGCTCCATAGTGTGATATTTTGATACAGGTGTACAATGCATAGTGTTCAAATACGGGCAGTGAGCATGTTCATCATCCCAAACATTGATCATTTGTTTGTATTGAGAGTATTCAAAATCTTTTCTTGTAGGTACTCTGAAATATAAAATAAATGATTAATTTGATAGCCACCTACTGTCCTACTGTGCTACAGAACCCCACTACTTTTTGTTCTTAGCTAAATGCATTTTTATACTCTAAAATCAACTTCTTTCTACCCTTGTCATCCCCTCCTCTTCTTAGCTGGTGGAAGCCACTATTCTATGCTCTACTCCTCTGAAATCAGTACTTTTAGCTTCCACATATCAGTGAGAACATGCAACATTTGGTTTTCTGTGTTTGGCTTATTTCACTTATCATAATATAAAGCTAGCTGCCTAGCACAAGCTCTGTCATGATGCTATGCCTTCTGCCATATTATGTCACAAGAAGACCCTAACCTGGCCTCTCCGTATTGGACTTCCCAACCTCAAGAACTGTGAAAAATATTTTTTTCTTTCTAAGTTACCCAGGATTTGGTATTTTGTAACAACAGATGTGGTAAGATCTTATAAAGCAGGAGATGAATTGTACACACTCACAGACTGGTCATTACTGGTCATTACTTAGAGCTGCAATGGGATGACATCTGAGTGATATGTGATTGATACAATGTTTTGATATAACATGAGCAATCTGTCAGGCCATGCTTGTGCCATTTTCAGGTATGATACTTGGATGCTGACCCAACTAACAATGTTTGCAAAGTGTGGTTGTTGCATACAAGTTACCCATGCTAGCATGTAAGATTGTTGTGGTTGGGGCCAGTGTTGTGATACAGCAGGTTAATCGGCCACCTGAGATACTGGCACCCCATATGGCTGCTGGTTTGAGTTCTGGCTGCTCCACTTCTGATGCAGCTCCCTGCTAATGTGCCTGTGAAGGCAGTAGAAAATGCTCAAAGTGCTTGGGCCCTGCCACCCATGTGGGAAGCCCAGTGGGATTTCCAGGCCTCTGGCCTTGCCTGGTGCAAACCAGGTCATTGTGGTCATCTGTGGAATCAACCAACAGATGGAAGATCTCTCTCTATCTCCGTGTCTCTCCGTTTCTTTCTATAACTCTGCACTCCAAATAAGTAATTTTTAAAAATGATTGTTAGTGTTGGGAAATACGAAGTTTGGCAGTCCCCTGTTTGGCTTGTTCACAGGCCTGGCAGGACCTCACTGTGAGACGGACAGACAACAGCCCTACCACCAACCTGAGGCATCTCCAAAGAAGAAATGAGAGACACACTGAACACCCACAGCCTAATGTCCTTGGTTGCACATGAATGTCTAGCTTATCAGGGCGCTCTGATCTGAGCATGGTTTGTCCCTCCACCTTACCCCACTCACATAGGAGTTTAACCCCAGAGTCACAGGTTAATGGACTAAAAGGTTAGCAATTTTGTCTGACTCTGGTGTGTAGAGCTGGGGTCTCTGGAAAGCGATTAGATGAGATCAGGTCATTCACAGAGAGTTCCCACAGTTGAATGTGGTGGCCTTGTAAGCAGAGCGAGAAGCCACACAGAGTCCCACACGTGCTGGGATGCGATGCAGCATGCAGGGGCCCTTGCAGGAGCCTGTGTATCCAGGATGTGAGTCAGAGGAAACCTTTCCACGTAACAGGCATTTCATTATAGAAACACAAAGCTGACCGATACATGGAGCAAAGAATGATCTGCGTGGTCCAGTTTGTCCTGGCATTTCTCTAGCCCAGTCTTTGTGTGTGGATTCATGCTCTCAGCGTGTGCCCTCTGGCTCCGTTTCCTCGTAGCTAATAGCCTCTCAGCCGCCATTCTGAATGTGGCGTTTCTCTATTTTAAATATGCAGATCTTTGACATTAGGATGGATTCCATGTTCCTCAGCTCCTTCTCACCGATTGAGTTTCTTCTCGACTTCCTTCTCCATCATACTTTAACATTCAACTACAAAAAATTGCTTTTAATTCCTGGAATGAGCTGTGGTCTCTCAAGCTACTGCTTCTTCTTCTTTTGTTTTACAGATTTATTTATTTGAAAGGCAGACTTACAGAGAGAGTGAGAGTGAGAGTGAGCAAGATAGAGACACACACAGAGATCTCCCATCTGCTGGTTTACTCCCCAAATGTCTGCAATGGCCAGGGCTGGGCCAGGCCGAAGCCAGGAGCCTGGAACTTCATCTGGGTTTCTTAGGTGGATGACAGAGGTCCAAGTACTTGGGCAGCTTTCCCAGGCACATTAGCAGGAAGCTAGATCAGAAGTGGAGCATCAGGGACCTAAACTGGTGCTCATACGGGATGCTGACATCACAGGTGGTGGCTTAACCCACTGCCCTGCTACACTGGTTCTTCTCTTCAAGTTGTTGTCCTTTGGTCATTTTTTGTTTTTCTGCCTGGAATACTCTGGGTTCTTGGGTTTTATCTGATAGATTGCTCTCTGGATCTATTTTTAGTGTGTCCTCAAGTCACCGGGATGTTTGCTTTGGTTCGGTAATGCCTTGTACTTCGCCTTTTCATGCCACATTGTAAAATCTTGTTTACTCTTCTGCGTCTTCTCCCTGACCCTACACTCTGTGAGGGCAAGGACTGTGTGCGACTTGTTTGCAATTTTGTCTTTTGGCATGAGGTAATAAACATGAGTAAATTAACCTATATCGGCAGATGAATGACACGTTAGGCAAAAAGACGGAGATATTTATAATCATTCAAGGAAACAAAAACAATCAACAAATATTCTTATGATGCTCTTTGTTTTAGAGCTTGCTGCTTGCATCTTTTTTTTTCTTTTTGAGAGGAAGAGAGTTGGTTGGGGGAAGGGAGAGACAGACCGAGAGAGTTCCTATCCAGTGGATCTCTCCCCAGACGCCTCCCTAGACTTGGGATGCTAAAGCCAGGAGCTGGAACCTCAATGCAGTCTCCTATGGGGGTGGCGAGGACCAGTTTCTTGAACGAACTATGATGCCTCCCAGAGTCTGCATTAGAGGGAAGCTGGAGTCAGGATCTGGAGCCGGAAATCAACCCCAGCACTCGGCTATGCGGCTGGGACACCCCTACCGGTGTTGTCTCAGTCGCGAGGCCGGACAACTGCCCCGCGTGCTTACATCTTTAAGACAGAGTACGCATGGCTACATCAGTGTGAGGTAACTGGCTGGGGATTTGTCAGGATCAGTCCAATTCCTTCCTTTATTTTCCATAACTCTTCAAATCTTGTAGTTTAAAAACACCGTAATTGAAGGACTTTAATAGCCAGTGTCTTCCAAAAACTATATTTCTATATACATTAGCCACTTACCCTTTGCAAGCTTGGGAATTCTTGGGGCCTACAAGAGATTATACTAAACCACACCATAATCATTTCCTTTGGCATAAATAAAATCAAGCAGTTAGTAAGAGGCCAAAGGCCTTCGCAGCCGTCTCGGGACAATTTGGATGGATGCAGATGAAATTACTGAGCTTCATTTTGTTTGTTGGATGCTGTCCCAATTATGAGCTTAGTCACATCAGACAGTTCAGAGAGATCAGAAATAGAGGTGGGGAGGACACAGAGTTCTAATTATTGCCGTGGCACGATTGGGCCACTTTTTTCTGCTCTGACGAACAAAGAGAGTCGCTCTGGACCCCTGACCATATGATCCTGCGTGGATTAAAAAATTCTCCAGTGTTCCCCAAGTGTGAATTATATTGCTTTATGGAGTTTTACACCAGTGCAGTTTGGGGGAGGGGGTAATGGGGGGAGGTGGAGGTGGGGAATGGCTGATTCAGATGCTGTAATTAGTTATTTCAGGACTGAAAACAGAATAGCAATGACCCAGATGGTTAGCCTAATGAAGCCGATGCAAAATGCATGCCAGAGGAGTCGGAACCATGCTTCGTCTCTCTGTGAGTGAGTGAGTGTGTGTGCAAGTCTCCATGCATGACTGATTGGGACTGAAGAGGGCATGGGTTTATAGGCATGAAAGAGTGGCCGGTCAAGGAGGATGTGCACAGGAAAAAACCACAACAAAACAGAGACGTTTCCTGCCACGGTCTGGCCTCAGGCAGGCCTGCTCCCTCTCGATTGCACCAGCGTGGAAAATTCCCTTTCTGCTGACTTTTAAAATAGACTTTATTTCTCGCGCGTGTGTGGTTCCTTTTGGGTAAGTGGCTTGAGGCAGATCAAGCAAAGCAGGAGACATCTGTGCCTCTGACGTGCGCCAGGGCATTTGTCCACCACCCATCTTTAACAAAAACACCGCTGTGCTCCGTGCTGGAGCGGCTGCTGCAGTCGCCTTGTCTGTGCACCGCGGTCTACCAATGGGAACCGACATAACTGCTGAAGTGCTGCGAGGCAGAGAGCCAGGACAGAGTCCAGGAGAAACATCAGAGCTTCTTCCGGTGCTATACCAATAAACAGTTGTTCTTCTTTTGTTCTCCTAAAAAGACTTATTTTATTTATTTGAAAGGCAGAGTGACAGGAAGAGAGAGAGAGGGAGAAAGAGAGACAGAGACTGACTCTTCCACTCATTGATTTATTCCCTGGTTGGCCACAACTACTGGGGCTGGGCCAGGCCAAAGGCAGCAGGAGCTAGTGCCTTCATCCAGGTGTCCCACGAGGGAGCTAGGTGCCTAAGTAATTGGGCTATTTTCCACTGCTTTCCTAGGTGCATTAGCAGGGAGTTGTTTCAGAAGTGGAGCAGGTGGGACTTGAACCTGTGCTCATTTGGGATGGCAGTGGCTTAACTGCCACGGTACCACAGTGTATACCACAACACTGGCTCTAAGATGTTTTCTTTTAACTGATGGACATAATAAATATAAATCTCAGGACACTGCCTGGTTCATAGTACATACTAATTACATGTTAACTGTCATTATTTTATTATTCGTTAACATCTCAGCTATGAGTCTGTGGTTCCAATTCAAAGGTAATTCTTTTTTTTTTTAAAAAAAGATCTATTTTTATTTATTTGAAAGATGGAGTTACAGAGAGAGGTAGAGACAGAGAGAGAGAGGTCTTCCATCTGCTGATGTCCTCCCCACATGGCCGCGATGGCCAGAGTTGTGCCAATCTGAAGTCAGGAGCCAGGGGCTTCTTCTGGGTCTCCCACATGGGTGCAGGGGCCCAGGGACTTGGGCCATCCTCTACTGCTATCCCAGGCAATAGCAGAGAGCTGGATTGGAAGAGGAGCAGCCGGGACTAGAACCGGCGCCCATATGGGATGCCAGCACTTCAGGCCAGGGCATTAACCTGCTGCGCCACAGCACCAGCCCCTGCCCCCAAAGGTAATTCTTTAATAAACATGAAGGGTCCTGGGTTTACTGTTGGACAGGAAGGAAGACTAAGAGAGATTATGTCATAGTAACTCTACCACCTTGGATTGATGAGAATAATCCTTGGTTTCCTTATCTGTGAAATAAAATCTGGTGGTGGAAGAATCCCAGGAGAGCAAAATAACATTTATTCTCTATCTGCTGTACACGGTGATCTGTGAGGTATATTCTATATATATATATATATAATCTCACTTAATCCTAACAATTCACTGTTGAATTTGGCTTTATTAAGAGACTGAAATTCATGGAACCAAGAAACTTGTCCAGAGCTTTCATTTATTGGGTTCCTTATATAAGGGAATTTTGCAAAATTCACAGAAAAATGGTATCATAAGGTGTTTATTTTTGGACCAGTGTTGTGGTGCAGTGGGTTAAGCTGCTGCCTACAACTCTGGCATCCCATATTGGAGCACTGGTTTGTGTTCTGGCCGCTCCTCTTCTGATCCAGCTCCCAGCAAATGGGCCTGGGAAGCTAGCCCAAGTGCTTGGGCCCCTGCCATTCATATGGGAGATCCAGATGGAGTTCTAGGCTCCTGGTTTTTACCGGTGGTCGTCTGGGGAGTGAACCAGTAAATGGAACATCTCTGTCTCTCTCTCAGCCTTTAAAATAAATAAATAAGTAAATATTTTTAAACATGTGTTTATTTTGGTGCATAAGAATTGAAGTCCATGCCTAGCTTTTTTAGAACATGCACTTTCCATGAAAATTTTGAAGGGTCAGGCATTTGGCAGAGTGGTCAAGACCCTGTCTGAGATGGCCACTTCCCACACCAGAGGGCTCGGTTTGAGCCCGGTCTTCTCCACTTCTGACTGCGCTTCCTGTTAATGTGCAAACAGGCAGGCAGCGCGTGATGACTCACACACAGGGGAGACCCAGATTGAATTCTGGGCTCCTATCTTCAGCCTGGCCCAGTCCTGGCTGGTGTGCCACTTGGAGTGTGACCCAGGGGATGGAAAATTTCTATTTTCCTCTCTGTCTTTCTAATAAACTGAAAAGAAAAAGTCAATTAAATAAATAAAATTCATTCTATTAAAAAAACATTTTGTCTACATGGATTGAAAAGGTTTTGTACCAAAATAAACTTACCAATTTCAATTCCATTTTTCATGAAATTTTTGAAGTACCCTCATATGTGTCAAGCTGTCTTTATAGTACGTATTATTATTTCTCCTGGCTATGCTACAAGGTACATTACTGTTACCCAGATCTATCATTGAGGCCACTGTGGCTCAGGTAATTGATCAGAATTCATTAAGATTACATAGCCAGTAAGTGCAGGAGCAGACTTGAACTGATGTCTCTTCAGCTCTTAAATCCATGAGGTTTCCCTTCAAACAGAGCTGCCTCGTAAGGCTGCCCTCCTGTTAAGCCGTGTGGTTCTTATCCCACTTCCAAGACACACTTGCCAGACAGTAGGTTCCATTGATTCTGCTTAAGAGCTGAGGGCACAGAACAGTGTGCCAGGGCGCAGTGAGCTTCCAAATGCACAGCTCGCCATATGTGCAGAGCCGGGGAACTGAGAAGAAACCACATTGGCGAGAGCTTCCAAAGGCAGCGCTGTACCGCTTTCTAAATGAGCAGCGTGGCCTCACTGTGAACGTGCGTCTGTTTCTTGGGGAAGAGGGAGAGTTCAGTGTCGTAGGCTCCTGTCTGATAAGCAGAAGCAGCAGAGGCTGCTGCCCCTGAGGGCTGTCTTCATGACCATGGGTGGCACGGGTGAACACAGGGAGCGGGGGCGTGATCGTCCCATCCAGCTCCTGCTGCTCACTGGGCACTGCCAAGTGTGTTCTCCCCCTGGCCTTGTGGGAGGCAGCTTTCAAAACATTCATGGAAAACATGTACAACGAGAAAACTATGCATGCATTTAAAAATCTTTTCACACCAAAATAAATTTATCTTGTCTTTCCATATTTCTAGGAACTTTCTGAAGTAGCCTCATGTTTGGGAAGAACTCACCTTTGGAGAGACCCTGTGAGTGGGAGGTGGCAGGATTTTTGCTTTGGTTTGAATTTGGGCTTTCTCGCTGCAGCTCCGTGGCGTGGGCTCCTGCTGATGAAATGCTGTCCTGATGTCTGTCTCCCAGGCCAGGCAGTGCCCTGGAGCTCTGAGTCAGCCTCCCATCCTATTGTGGAACCCCAGGCAAGTCATTCCATCTGCCTGGACTCTGGAGACTCCCCACCTCCAGGAATCCTGTGAGGAACGGCCAGTACTCATGAATAGAAGTGCTACCTAAGTGCTGAGTAAATGCCATTCATCCCCCCGCGGGCACTGTGGGCCTAGCCAGTCAGCTCTCTCGTCAGAGACACACACCCAGGGCCTCAGGATAGGAGGTGCTTGCAGAAACATAGACCACAAAGCAGGTGTTAGGGGGTCTCGCTTCTCGACGGGGAGACACATGGAGAGAGGTAGGCCTGAGGAGGCATCCTTAACTCATTGTGCATGGTCTGGGGTCTGGAGTCTGGGGTCTGGGGTCTGGGGCATGGAGCCTGTATTTCACCATGCCTCAGCGCTTTGCTGTTTGAAAGTCACTTCCACACATTGCAAATCGTCACTTGCCCTAATTTTTCTAACTTTTAAGTTAGAAAGTGCATGTTCTAACTTTTAAACTTTACTCTGACCTTTAGAATATGAACTTTGCATATTTCCCTAAGAAAAATTGTGCTGGAATTGTGGAATAGAGTGGATGTTTTTGCTTGGTCTTCCTCTGTGCCTGACTCAAACAGAACTGCTCAGTGGTTGGCAGTGATCTGTGAAGCTGTGGGCTGCCTTGGGACCCTAAATGGCTTTGAAAGCCGCTGGAAATCGTTGCAGTCGGTGGCAGAAGGGAAGCAGCCGGGCCTGCTGCAGGGAGTTTGAAATTCAAGTTGCTGAATTTTCCTCACACCAGTCACAGGTCTCAATGATTTTGGGAAACAAAACTTGCACTTGGGGATTTTTAGGTTATGCAAGTGAAAATTGCCTCTTCTAGTGGGATGCTACGACATCAGTCTTCAATACACACATGGTGAACTGGTTATAATCAAAATATTCCTTCTTGCTTTCTTGCCTCCTTCTTGCCTTTTGTTGACATGTTTGAGCAGACTTCAAAAAGTTTGTGGAAAATGACATTGAAAGTTGCATTTGGTGCAAAAAAATTGAGATACAGCTGAAGGAGTCCTCAGAAATTTCATGGAAATGCTTTTTATGAAAAAACTATGTGTGGATTTCAAATTTGTTTTGTCACCAGAATAAACTTATCTTTTAATTCCACTTTCCCATAAATTTTGTGAAGTACCCTCATATAGTTAGCATTTGAGATAGAATTAACTATTTTGCTTACCTAAAGGTAACATATGGTTAACTTTTAAATTAAGATGGGGAAGGATATTATCTTTGTTTCAAAGAGGAGACTCCCTGGTCTGATCTCCACAGATAGAGCGTTTGCTGTTTGGAGAGACTTTCTGGTCCTGATTTCCACGTCGTACTCTCCGGGTCTCTTGTCCGTTTCCTTGGATACTGTCAGTGTCTTTTTGCTGGCTTCACTGTTGTACTCTGAGCTCTGGATTGTCTCTATCAGGGCCTTGTTCCCTGTGCTCTGCCCTTTCTGCTGTTACTGCTTTTAAATATGAGGAGACTGCAGCGCAGAGATGTTCAGCGACTCGTGCAAGGTCGTTGGGCAGCAGCGGCAGGATTCAAACCCAGGCACTAAAGTTGTCCTAGGTCAAACTCACCCTCCACTGGAGCCAGAGTTTGCCCCAACATGATCCACTCCGTGTGTCTGGGGGTATTTATTTTTCTTTTGGGACATTGGCTGTTTTATATAAAAACAAAAGTTATCCATTACTTTGTCAGTTATAACCCAGGTACAGCTAAGAGGAGAACTGTAAGAGCTCTTAGATTCCTTCTATATACCTGTGATTTGGGGTCCACATTTTTTAGTTTTAGGTGATAGTTACCCCAGGGTCAGCCCAAATGTGAACTCCCAAAATCTTCAAATGTTTTTTATTTGCTACCATTTCCCAAAAGCTTCCTGCCCTAAGAACTGCTATGTGTAACAGCAAATTCCATCTCCAAGGGGCTGCTTGCAGTTTGAAAAATAGTTGGCCTCTCTCGTGCACCTGTGCAATGCTGAGTGTGTTTATTTCGGAGAGGAAAACTTCAAAGAGGACTGGTGATGTGAACCGAGTCTTGACAAAATGGAAACAGTTTTGAGTATTGAAAACAGGAGGGCTCACTTATCCAGTTCCAGACGGAGATGTAGAGAAATGACAAGCCTGTTTGCCATTTCACTGAACAATTGAGAGAGTAATCTGTGTATGCCTGCCTGTCTCAAAGGTAGCACACTATACGCCTCCTGTGGGTCCTCTTTCATGTAACGTCACCCACATACATTTCTTCTGCTTCCTTTCACTCTGTGACTGCTTCTTCACTCTATATTCAGGAATAATTTTGTTGATAAGGGGCTCATTATCATTATTGATTACACTTTGCCATCTCAGTCTGATGTCAGTGAATATCTTGCTCATTTTAATCTGTCTCAAGTCATGTTTTATGTTTGCCATGTTTTAATTGGCCCCTGGATTATGTTTGTCTGATAGTGATACCAACATGGAGGGTTCTCTTGGGGCATTTTGTGACTGACACAGAAATGTGTTTAGAAATATATGAATGGTGCTTTAGGATAAGCCTCAAGACCAGCAAACAACTCGGCAACAACTCCCCGTGGTCGCTGCCTTGAAACTGGATCCATAAACTAGAGCACAGAATACATTTCTATAGTAAAATCTTTAATCCACTTCCATGCTTTAACTCGGAGGGATTTTTTTTCACACCTAAATCACGAGTATTTTTCTCTCCAGTGAGGCTCTATTGTCCTACCGGCCTCTACTAGTGCCAATGTTGTTACACCTTTGGTTGTGAGAAGTGAACATTTGTCTGATTTTCAAAGTAAGTTAAAGTTTAGGTGTCAGCAGACGAGTAGCTAGCATAAAAGCTTGGTTATATGCACCTGAAAGTTCTTAGGCAAACAAGACGTTAGTAGCCAAACAGCTGAAGCAAATGTCAAGAAGACTGTAACCCCATAGTATTCAGCCAATGAGGAACTAGGGGAGGGGCCTGCATGCTGGGAAATAAGTAGCCTGTTGTAAACCTCCCTGGCTGTGCTGCCCACCAGGTGCCCCGTCTTTCTAGACAAAGCC
This sequence comes from Lepus europaeus, assembly GCF_033115175.1. Lineage (NCBI taxonomy): Eukaryota > Metazoa > Chordata > Mammalia > Lagomorpha > Leporidae > Lepus > Lepus europaeus. Next base: position 1,788,050 of record NC_084834.1, read on the forward strand.
TCACTGTTGCTGCAGTTCCTGGGTTCCAGTCTGTCCTTCGAGTGGACAGGTGAGGCTGTTTCTCACATGGTGAGTTCAAAGTTTTACTATGTGCTATGAGTATGATACTGCTTTTGGTAGTATTTTATTTTTATTATTTATTTATTTGACAGGTATACAGACAGTGAGAGAGATGACAGAGAGAAAGGTCTTCCTTCCGTTGGTTCACTCCCCGAATGGCTGCAACAGTGGAGCTGCGCCTATCCAAGGCCAGGAGCCAGGTGCTTCTTCCTGGTCTCCCATGTGGGTGCAGGGGCCCAAGGACTTGGGCCATCCTCCACTGATATCCTAGGCCACAGCAGAGAGCTGGACTGGAAGAGGAGAAACCGGGACTAGAACTTGGTGCCCATATGGGTTGCTGGCACCTCAGGTGGAGGATTAACCTAGTGCGCCACAGTGCTGGCCCCAGTAGTATTTTATTTTGAAATGACTCACACTTAAACAAATGTTTCAAGAACAAGAGATTACTCTGTATGTCTCACCCAAATTCTCCAGTTGTTATCCTGAGTTTGTTCAACCTATGGTCAATGACATGACCATTTTCTGTTTTCTAAATTCTTGGGGAATTCACTACCCTCGTAGAGTATAGAGATCAACTGTGTGGGGTCTGTTGGGCTGCTAATGAGGGGAGCATTTAGGAGGAGGTGGGAATAGAATTAGAGGGACAGGGCCAGCGCCGCGGCTCAATAGGCTAATCCTCTGCCTGCGGCACTGCACCCCGGGTTCTAGTCCCGGTTGGGGTGCCGGTTCTGTCCTTGGGGAGTGAACCAACGGAACAAAAATGAAGACCTTTCTCTCTGTCTCTCTCTCTCACTGTCCACTCTGCCTGTAAAAAAAAAAAATAGAGGGATGGGTTGAAGTGAAGGGCTTATTAAGGGAATTACAGGAAGCTTCGTAGTACTGTCTCAGATATGCTTTGTTCCTGCAACACGGACTCAGAAATTGAGCTCCAGTGACGTGGATTTCTTAAGTGCTCTGCAGCCTTATTTCCAAATAAACTTGAATGAGTGTCCATTTTTCTCATAGGTTAGCATCAAATACAGTATTTCTTTGTAGGTGGTTAACAGAGATGCAGAAAATAAATTCAAGTGCAAAGGTTATTCCTCCATGGGGATGTTGTCCTTTTCCTGTTTCTGGGATTGAAGACCCCTCTGAGCAGGTTGTTGGGGTTTTCCCATCAGGAGACCCCCAGGACACATGCCAGAGAGTGCCAGCCACATGGCAGATTGCCAGATCTCTGAGCCACATGCATGGGTCCTAAGGGTGCAGCCCCCGACCTTCCTGCCTGGGCTGGGAGGGAAATGAGTAATGTGATTTGAATTGGCAAAAAAACCATGATTTTCACTCTAAAAGGAATCTTTTATTCTTGAGCTGAAGCCAATTGAAATACCCTGAGCCTGGACCCTTTTATTCAGACAAGAACAATGAGATCAATTTTCCACAGAAAATGAGGGAAAGAGCGAGAAGGCAGCTGAGGTAATAGGCTCTAAAGGGCGAAGTCTGAAATTAAATATTACAGCTTAAATGGTCCCGTAATTCAAGCCACCCTTCTCCCCGTTCCCCGGTCTTGCATTAAAGGAATAAAACAGAAAACTCCTCCCCGCAAAATGGAAGACGATCTTTTTCTAATAGAGGAAAATTCTCTCTGCAACATGAATTTGAGCTATGGCGATTTGATTTCTATGGAGATAAAGAGGCAGCGAAGTTAGTGCTGTTTGGAAGGGAATGTAAATGTGGTGTTAAAGGGGCAAGGAGGGAAACGTCATGCATGCTGGCTGATTAGAAGTTGCTGTATTTTATCCTGATTCCACCGAGCCGCAGAAGGGACGCAGGAAGCTTTTTATTTAATTTTTAGGGCAATTAGGGGAAGGAAACCCAGCCTGAGTGACTTCAGACTGCTCATTACCTTCTGGCGGACAGAAGGAGAGCGCATATTTTAAATGTTAAGATCAGATTATTTATAAGCTTCACTCTGAGAGTCAAGGGCATGGGAGGAACCATAACTCGATTAACAGAGGAAACAGCCTCATGTACACAGCTGGCTTCATTTCTGCATAGGTCAAGTCTGAAGAATGGCATTTCCTAGCCACTGCCTGCGAGTGGCAGATCCTGGGGAATCGATGAGCTTTTCTAACAGCAAACAACGTTCAGACAGTACCTCCCACCACCCCTGCCAGATCTTCCTGAGATGTTGTGATGGGGATGAAGTGGTCCTGGAAGATCCTGTCTGTCATGCTCTAATGACTATTTGAATTCTGCACCCTTCCAAGAATGAATTACCGATTCCATTAGTAGGAGCTGGAAGCCTCTGATATTGGTAATTTCGTTATTATGTCTTACAAGGTGTCCTTGATTGCCCTGTAAAACGAATGCATCCACATAGGAGAGAATTCATGGCATTTCATTCTCTGGCACTTGGGGCTGACTACCTCCTTGGTTAGAGGACACGGACTACCCAAAGTTTTCTTAAAAACCTTGCTGCATATCCTGCTCTGAGAGTTGGTGTGGTTGTCTTTGTAGGTTTGTCAGAAGGACTCTATCCGCTAAAGTCTTTTAGGGAAAAGTGATGGAAAGTAGACGATCTAATTTTTTAAAAATTATTTTCAACATTTATTTGAAAGAGAGGGAGGGATGGATAGATATTGGTCTTATATCTTCTGTTTCACTCCCCAAATGCCTTCAACAGCCCAGACTGAGTGGCAAAGACCCAAATACTTGAGCTATCACCTGCTACCTCCCAAGGTGTGTACCAGCAGGAATCTGGAATAGAGAAGAATCGCTATGTTCCCAAATTTGTATTTATGAAGTGCATGAAGTTTGTGTACCTTACATAAAAGGCTTCTAGGTTAAAAAGAGTAATAATAAAAGAGAACAGAAGTGGAGCAAGGACTCAAATCAGGTGCTCCAGTATGGAATGTGGGCATCCTGATGTCTTCTTAACCAGTGCACTGAAGGCCAGCCCCAACCTCACCTATTTAAACAACAAAGCGTCTGTGGAATATTCCCTGAGTACAGAAAGAGGAGACTGGGGCTGGTGTTGTGTAGTGGATAAAGCTGCATCCCACATGGGCACCAGTTTCAGTCTCGGCTGCACTACTTCCAATCCAGTCCCTGATAATGTGCCTGGGAAAGCAGTGGAAGGTGGCCCTAGTGCTTGGGCCCCTGCACCCATGTGTAGACCTAATCTGGAAGAAGCTCTGGGTTCCTGGCTTCAGCCTGGCCCAGCCCTGGGCTGTTGAGGCCATTTGAGGAGTGAACCAGTGGATGGAAGACCTCACTTTCTCTCTCATTGTCTCTATCTCTCTCTGTAACTCTTCAGATCAAATAAAATAAATTGTTAAAAATAAAAAAAAATCATTTAATAAAATACTATGTTAAAAAAAAAAGCAAACCAACCCAGCCCTGAGCAGGATGGCAGCCGAAGACTGAGGCACCTCTGTAGCAGGAGTGTTGGTCATCCTCTCTGAGTGCTGACATCGGCCTGGCTCTCTCTGATTTCAGACCCCTGGGTCTAATTCCTGCTACCAATTCCTGGAGGAGAAAATCAGATTCGTCCAGCTTCAGTCAGGTGCTCCTTTGAGGATTTATCAGCTATAGATGGGGACAGGAGAACTCCACATATTACTTATCTGATGACTGCTGTGGGAATTCTTAGAGGGTAGAAACCTTGTGAGAGGAAGCCCCTGAAGAGTTTCTATTATACCTGACCAATCTTTGTGTGTAAGAGAAACAATTTGTTATTTAAAATCCCAGCAGACTGTAGCCACTCCTGAATCCTAAGGAGGTAGCAGAATTTCTCTTTGGAATAGATGAGCCATTTGGCTGTGAAAAATAAGCTTCAGGGAAAGGCTTGGAAAGCGCAGAAACAAGAAAAAGCTAAACTACCTTTATCAATACAAGACTTTGGATATTGTCAGGGATTAAACAGGGCAAGAGGATCCCAGCTGCAATGCGAAGACCAAGAGCTTACATGGAGCATACAGAGGGCATAGGTAGTGGGCTTAGGGAAGGGTATTTGTAGCATGGGCAACTCATATCCTGCTTTAATCTAGTTTGATGGGTACTGCTGCAAAGTCTGCCTTTCCCTTCTGAGACCTTCGTAGACATCCAGCTTAGGCCCAGACTTCAGTTTGTTGGCACAGTTATCACAGAACAGTATCCCAAACTGGTTGAAGGAGTTGTTATGGAACCCCCAAGCTTGGGTGCACTCGCCCAACGTGCGGAAAGCCAATCACGGCCAACTGGGAGAAGGAAGAAAGTTGGTGTTTATTACAAAGCATGGAACAAGGAGCCAGGCAGCTGTTGCTCAGGTCTGGGCTCCAGAGGAGTTGGGGGTCAAGGTTGTTGGAGGCTGAAATTGGGGCTGGGAGGTGTGTGTTCAGTTCACGTCCAAGTTCCTGGTTGGTCAGTGGTGCTCCTGACCTGCCTTTGGTTGGTGATGCTGTGATCTTTAGGGAATTTTTTTTTTAACTTTTACTTAATGAATATAAATTTCCAGTGTACAGCTTATGGATTACAATGGCTTCCCCCTCCCATAACTTCCCTCCCACCCACAACCCTCCCCTCTCCCGCTCCCTCTCCCCTTCCATTCACATCAAGATTCATTTTCAATTCTCTTTATATACAGAAGATCAATTTAGTATAAAGATTTCAACAGTTTGCACCCACATAGAAACACAAAGTGAAACATACTGTTTGAGTACTAGTTATAGCATTAAGTCAAAATGTACAGCACATTAAGGACAGAGATCCCTCATGAGGAGCAACTGCACAGTGGCTCCTGTTGTTGACCCAACAAATTGACATTCTAGTTTATGGTGCCAGTAACCATCCTAGGCTGTTGTCATGAGTTGCCAAGGCTATGGAAGCCTTCCAAGTTTGCCGACTCTGATCATATTTAGACAAGGTCATAAAAGACAGTGAGGATAGTACCCAATGATCCTAAGAGTGGCCTTAACCAGGTTTGAACAATTATACAGCATGAAGTGGGGAAGAGGACCATCAGTACACACAGGTTGGGAGTAGAGCCATTGGTGGTAGAGTAGAGGTTATGATTACAAAGGAATGAGGCCCAAGTGTGCTAGACAGGGTCTAGAACAAAGGACAGAGTCATTACTAGAGGAGCTAAGAAAGGTGCTGTCTAAGCTACAATTAAGTTTTCTGATTGAGAGGCAAGTAGAACCTGATAGAAGGGGCTTGATAATAATCTGTTGGGCTTTAGGCCTTGTAAGCTAAGAGGCCCAGACCTATCTATCTCTTCACATGGGGTATATCCTAAGGGAGGTGTGAATCTCCTAGGGGAAGGCACTCTGTTGACTTTCATTACTTGGCTGGGCTGGGAGGAGAGCTGGCCAGGTAAAGGCAGGTGGCATCTCTAACAAGAAATTTACAGTTCTGCCTGCAATGTTGCTGATCCTACTTGACCATCCCCTCAGCTGCAGTGGTCACTTTGAAAGTTGGGCTGAGTGAAGGGCTTTTCAGCTTAGAGCCAATAAGATCTGTGGCTCTGACCTGGGCATCCTTCGACTCCAGGGCAGGTCCATTTCCAGTGATCCAACTCTTGGCAGAGCTGCCAGGGCTCTTCACAAGCTGACTTCTGCTGAAGCCCAGGCTTACCACATTGAAAGCCACTGCAGTAGGGAATTTATGATGGCCAGGTGGGCTTTGGTTGGTCTTGGCATGGGATGGGGGGAGTGTATCATATGTAAGCGTTAGCCTTCTGCCGCAGAGCTGGGATTTTTCTGCTTAGACCTGTAATTCCCCTAAACAAACCTCTGCAGGCAATACTGGCTGACGGGGTTTTATCTGTTGGAAAAGCAAATTATTAGAACCTTGGTGGACCGGCTATATCACTACCTCACTTCAGGTCATTCCTTTTGATAAAGGATAGGCAAGGATACCTTGGGCTAATGGAGATGGACAAAAGGCTGGGTCCTGCTTTATATGATAGGGATTCATGGTCATGGGTGTTCTTCAGTGTCCACCAGAAATTGCTTCATGGACTCCTACAAATTCCAAAGTCAATGGATACCCAAGATCCGTATAAAATAGCACAATATTTGCATATCACCTACCTACAGCCTCTTACATACTTTAATTACTTGTGATACCAAATACTAAATAAGTGCTGTGTGAATAGTTATTATACTGTTTTGTTAAATTAATAATGATAAGAAAAAGTCTGTGTATGTTCACTACAGACTCAAGCATTGTAGGTCTGAGTATTTGGTACACAAACCAGATGCCAGGGTAAAAATATTCACCCAAAAAGTGCCAGGCTCACAAGGCAGAAGGCTACAGCAGGCTGTACCTACATATTGCTTTGTTAGTGTAGATTATTATAGTGCTGGGTAAGGAAAATTCAAGTTTGCCTTTTTGCAACATCTTAAAAATATTTTTTTGATCACTGGTTGGCAGAGTCTCTGAATACAAAACATGTGGGTAAGGAGTTGGTGGTATGAAAGATACAGTGAGAGGGTCTCCGAATCTGTCAGTGGAGATGGCTGTGACATAGGTCTTTGTCTTCCAGCAAGGAAATAATTGCAGACATGAGACAGAGTGACAGTAAGCAGAGGTAGCACAGTTTAATTAGGGCATACATCCCGCAGGCTGGATAGACAACCTGTCGGAACAAACTGAATGTTTCCAGTCCACAGTCACTCTGGGGTTTCCATGCTAGCCACTTCTTCCCACTGTTTCTCCTTTCCCCTACCTCTTCTTCTGGACAAAGGGATTTCTGAGTGAAATGGATGGAATTCCTCACAAGGTTTTATTACCCTGTTATCAGACTGGGTAGATTCTCCTGGCATGTTGCCAGTGGGGAAGGCTGGGACCACCTACGAAATTGCCAAGAGGCAAAATTATCCCAGGCATGCCTCTAAGTCTGCTACATTCCTTCTGTCTTCTTGTCTTTTCTCTTCTACCCCTTTTGCACATATAGGCTAATGTCTGCCTCACTGCCTAACAAAACCAACTAACCGAGCTCACAAGAAACTTGAAGCCACAGCCAAGTGGGAGAAATACAAATGCTCCCCTCCCCTTTCTGATCTTGAGAGGCTGGGTGGGACAGAAAATCTTCATGAGGGAGTGGAATGGGGAAATGGGCTAAGAGTTCATACTGCACTCAATTATTTTAGTTTCTTCCCCCTTCCTTTTTAAAAGTGACATACAACAATTGAACATTTATAGAGGGGATGTTGTGATATTTCAATCCATGTCTACCTTGTATAATGATCAAGTCAGAGTGATTAGCATATCTGTCACTTCAAGTCTTCATGAAGAGAGCATTAAAAATTCCCGCTTCCAGCTAGTTTGATACACATGACGTGACTGTTAAACACAGGCACTCTGGTGTGTGGTAGACTCTCAGAACTTATTCTTGATGTCTCAGGTTGATGAGCCTCTCCCATCTCCCCTCCATTCTACTCTTCATCTGAATTTTAAGAGAGGGTAAGTCCAACTGAGTTTGGGGACAGAGGAACAAGAGCTGTAAACATAAGCTGAAAATACATGAATGTGGCATTGCAGAGGAACTCTTAGCTTGTCCTTGAACCTAAAATCATGGCTTCAATGCCATACATTCTGTGTTAGTGGAGGCCGTCTGGTAAGGCTTCAACATGTAGACTTCTACCAGGAAATTGGTTCATTGTGTACATTTCTTGGGTTGCTCTGTTTTGATACCGCCACAGTCATTGCTATAGAAGGGAAAGGAGGCGGGATTCCCACAGGCTTCTTGCTGCCATCCTAGTGTCTTACATGAACACCTGGCTCAGAAAAAAATGTTTCACTTTATCAGTTTTCAATTTTTCATTCTTTGGAAGACAGTGATGAAATTCTAGGTGCCATTTTTGAACTGCCGGGACAACCAGGGTAGTTCCTCTGGGGCAATTGTTGGACCTCTCAGTTGTAGAGATGCCCACTTGCTCGAGAGGACGCCCAAAAATCCAGACTCCAGACCAGTTGATGCAAAAAGCATGAGGTATTTATTGTACGTTTGCGCAAACGGGCCCCCACCTAAGGCGGTGAGGAGCCCTGAGCGGCAGTTTCACACAGGTTATATAGTCAACAAATTAGCATATGGGATTGGCCGGTTCGGAGGGACAATTAGCATACCGGAGAGTGCTGAGGAGAGTGCTGAGGGAACCAGCTGAGGAGAATGCTGAGAAGAGTGCTGAGGGAACCAGCTGAAGAGAATGCTGAGGAGAGTGCTGAGGGAACCAGCTGAAGAGAATGCTGAGGAGAGTGCTGAGGGAACCAGCTGAGGAGAATGCTGAGGAGAGTACTGAGACTCTCCGAAGGGGAGTGGCAGCTCTGCTCTGGGCATGCCTAGAGGTTCTCTAAAGGGGATAGACTTTTCCTTCCCAGAGAACGTGCCCGCTGGACCCTGGGGAACATCTAACCTCTTAAGAAGCCCCTGATATCTGCCCAGGCCTAGTTTCTTGTCCCTCTCCCCCATAAGGGTCCTTCACAATAAGCTCCTTTTCTTGATGTCTTCATTGATTCATTCATTCTTCTATCAAGTATATATTTAACACATATAATGCATTAAAGAGATGTTAGGCAATGAGTGCATAAAAAGGCAGACTTTTAGATAAGGTATTAACGTCCTGAGATAAATGCCAATAGAAGACTATAAAAAGTGCTAAAGGGAAACAGAACACCTAGATAAAAGTTATTTCTGAAATTGGGACAGGATAAGATGAAGGAGGAAGAGATTTTTGTCTATAAACTTTCCACTTATAAGAAATTGTATCCCTGTTTTTTTTTTTTTTTAACAGCTTCCAATCCCATATATCTCTCCTTTTAGGTGGTGGTTTATTGTTTTACAATTTTCCCCAATTTTAAGCTTTAGTGGAAGCCTTGGCTATTAGGCATGACATTGCCTATATAGTTTTGAGTTCCAGATGAACCTTTGAAATAGTATTTGTGTTAGTCTGAAATTGTGTGAATTCCTAGTCATTAAGATAAGTTTCAAGAATGAGCTTATATAAGTGTAAGTGTAGTTATGAGAATAATATTGCTTCATTGTTAACTTGAAAAGCCCACAACGCCAAATTCAGACCATCTTGCTCCTGGTTACCCGCATACCTTCTATTACCTTAGACTGCGGAAGTGTGACATCGTTGAGTAATGCATTTAACATGAGTTTCAGTCTACCCATTTTTCTCTCTGAACTGGTGAATTGCCCGAGGGTAATCGCATATCTGTTGATATTTGGTTCAGAGCTCAAATGCAAACAGTAAATGCTACATTGTTGTTTTATAGTAGTTTTGTTTCGAGCAAGTAGCTTGATTGAAGCTATTTCTAGTAGAGGCTGGGTGTGCTGCACACAGCCCACTTGTTGATGTGTGAGTCACGTTCCCCTACCTACCGGGAGTGTTGGTGGCCTAGGGCTCCAGCTGAGTCCCTCCCTGAGAACTGCATTGTTCCAGACTGCACCTGCTCCCTGTATGGTAGCTGCTGTGTGTGCAGGTAGAGATGTTTGGCTACTTTGTCTTAATTTAGGATAACTCTGAAGGGCTACCTGTGAGCAGAAAACAATATCCATTCCAGAATAGCTGCTGGTGTGATACTGGGCGTTGTAGTGGCACAGTGTCTAAACCTGGGTCGGAGCTGCCCACGACGGGCTGGGTTTGGTCAGACCGACCAAGTCACTGCTGGACAGGATCAGCAACAACTAGTCAAAAATAGGAGTGATGCATCTAAGATCAGGCATGAGTAGGTCCAGAAGGTACCGATAAGGTGAGAACCTCATGTCGGCCACCACTCTTGGAATGGTGTTAATGCCTCAGCTCGCTTGCATGGCCCTGGTGGAGGAAGACAAAGGCTTACCCTGGTATCAGGATAAAATGGCTTAGTACATGGATGCACATTAAACAGACGGCTGTTTTGCTGTCACACTGCTTGGGTGTGGCTCTGAAAAGATAGCAATGAAAGAAGTCCCCACAGTGGTTAGCACCTGTATGAGGAGCAGTGACTTCTAGTCAAGATGTGTGCCTCGATGCACGGGGAGTTGTGAATGGTTCACTGTTTGAGCAGGGACAAAGAGCGGAGCACGTGGAAGCAGGCTCAAAGTATGGAGATCTCTGTCTGTGTTAATGCCCCTAGAAAACATCCATTCTCTGCAGAAGGGGTGGCAACAATGAAGTAGACAGAGTGGCCGACAGCTGTGGCAGCCTCTGGCATTTCCAGCTCCAAGGCTGACACACAAGAACAATGACTGTGGTGAGCGGAGGCTCTGCCTAGGCCTCAGTGCACGGGCCCCACAGAGGTTGATCTGGCTACTTGGTGCTGAACGTCCATTGTGATAGCCCTGGAGATCACGGAGCCCTCACTGGAGCATAATCTGTTTAGGAGACCAGTATACAACTTGGTGTCAAGTTGCTTCCAGTGAGCTCTGTCTTTCCTTCCTACAGAAGGGACAATTGTTCATCCTAACTGGAAGTGATACATATTCTAAATATAGACTTGCTTTTCCTATTTGTAGGACCTCATGGTCTTTTTTTTTTTTTTTTTTGACAGGCAGAGTGGACAGTGAGAGTGAGACAGAGAGAAAGGTCTTCCTTTTGCCATTGGTTCACCCTCCAATGGCCGCCGCGGTAGCGCGCTGCGGCCGGCACACCGCGCTGATCCGATGGCAGGAGCCAGGTGCTTCTCCTGGTCTCCCATGGGGTGCAGGGCCCAAGCACTTGGGCCATCCTCCACTGCACTCCCTGGCCACAGCAGAGAGCTGGCCTGGAAGAGGGGCAACCGGGACAGGATCGGTGCCCCGACCGGGACTAGAACCCGGTGTGCTGGCGCCGCAATGTGGAGGATTAGCCTATTGAGCCGCGGCGCCTTAAGGCTTATGGGATATTTATTCACCAGTGTGGCATCCCATATCCTATTTCACTTAGAGCAAAGGAGACAGACAATGGGCACCTGACTGGGGGATCCAGTTGTCCCTCAGCACACCACATGAATGATGTTCTGGCCCGATGGAGTGGACCTTTGAAGGCTAGAGGGACACTTTGAACATAAACCCTTTTGAGCACAAGACGCTTTCCCCCAGTGTGTACTGAATGCCACACCCCATTGACTTGTTTGGGAAGTACTGTTTACTACAACTCTAAGATACTCACTCGGATGTGTGCTTCCTTTTCCTGCAGTTTTGTGCCCTGAAAAACTTCCGTTAAGAGGCACAGAAAGATTACACTGAGATGGGCATTGTGGCACAGCAGAATGGACACCACTTGGGATGTCTTCATCTCGTGTTGGCTGGTTTCTGGTCCTGGCTACTCCACTTCTGATGCAGCTTGCTGCTGTGCATTCTGGGAGGTTTCAGATGATGGCTGAAGTCCTCGGGCCTGGGTATCCATGTGCGAGTCCCAGATGGAGTCCCTGGCTACTGGCTAAAGCCTGGCATTTTGGGAGTGAACTGGTATATGGAAAATTCATTTTTTCTGTCTCTCTCTTTCTGTCTTTATCTATATCATCTCTCTGTCTCGCTGCTTTTTGGGTAGATGAAAAAGGAAACCTGCTATAGGTTAAAACTAACTCCTTTCAGCTATCACAACCACTTGGTCACTTTGACTTCCTGTGTTAAGAGACTGGTGGACAAGAGGGGTCATCACATTGCAGAGAAGTTAACCTGGACCATTGAGATGACATAGAGTGGCTGTTACATGGCAGCAGTAGGGAAGAACAAATTGTACATTCAGATCTTCCATTGGGGCATCTGCTGATACTCCCCTGCTCCACTTCAAGAGTATAGGCAGAAACCATGGACCTGAAAAACCGCTGAAATCTGGGGTCCCCAGCTCCTCAGGGATGAGGCTTGGCATTGCCTCAAGTGGAAGGCCGTTGGGACTACAGAGTTGTGGGCTGAGTAGTAGATGAAGAGACGGGTGAGTACCACTTGTGTTTCAACACCAGTTGTGGTGTTTGCTGAAGTTTGTTCTCTTGGAAATTGCCCCAGGAAGAAAGACCAACTCCAGTTCTGAAGGAGTTTTTCCCAAGTGAGGTGGACCTTCTGTATGAAACAAGTAGATGTCGCTGGCACAGAGGGTGGACTTTGGGGTGAACTTTGCTGGATGCTGGCTGTGTATCTGAGACAGGCACCTGCTCCTGTGGCTGAGAGTTCCCAGCTGAACTGCTCTTTGGGCGTTCTCCTGGCCACTGGGAACTGTCTCGCCCGAGTGACTGCCTCTGTGTGTCGAAGGCTTTGCCTAATGACTCCTCCATGTGGGGCCTCCTTTGATTCAGAATCCCAGGCTTCAATCCACACTGTCTTTCAAGGATCATCTTGGCTCCAGAGCTCCTCATGGGATGGGCTGAAGCCTCTAATTATAACTGAATTGTAGTTAACTCTCACTCCGCCCAACCCTGCTTGTCTCCCTTTTAGAGATGCTGTTTCCAAAGCATTTTCCAGTAAACCTCGTGCGCAGAAATCCCTGTTACGTAAGGCGTTCACTGGGAACCTGCCCCTGACCTCTAACAATGTCGGCAGTGCACACAGCTCAAACTCGGGAAGCAGTGAACTTTCCAGTCGGAGGAAGCCAAGGAATCCTAGCAAAGCTGGACCCTGTGGAGCCGGGTGCCTGAAAGCAGGGGCTTTAATTGCTGTTGCAGGGTTTGCATTAACATGAATTAACTGTGCTCCTTCCACTTGACAAATTCGTCACATACTCCTAGAGCAAATGATGTATAGATAGTCTGGCTCAACTGGTCTTTCATATGCCACAGCGCTGTCCAGCATGACGTGAAGTGGTTGCTTGAGTTCCCTTAGGTCCACCCAGCTATGGAGGACACTGAGAAGACTGTTCCGTACATTTCTCAACAACGAGAGTGAATCTTCTTCCTCTCATTAAGGTAACAGACACTGAGGCCAGCACTGTGGTGTAGCAGGTAAAGCTGCCGCCTGCAGTACCCGCATCCCATATGGGCCCCAGTTGGAGCCCCATCCGCTCCACTTCCAATCCAGCTCTCTGCTATGGCCTGGGAAAGCAGTAGGAGATGGCCCAAGTGCTTGGGCCCCTGCACCTGCGTGAGAGACCTGGAAGAAGCTCCTGGCTCCTGGCTTTGGATCGGCCCAGCTGTGGCCCTTGTGGCCATTTGGAGAGTGAACCAGCAGATGGAAGACCTCTCTCTCGGCCTCTGCCTCTCTGTAACTCTGCCTTTCAAATAAATCTTTTAAAAAAAAGATAAGACATTTGTGTTTTTTGTTTACTTTTTTGTTTTTGTTCCTGAAAGGTCCTTTTTATTCCTAGTGTTCTTTCTTTACTATCAGATTTTTTTTTTTTGGCTAAAAAATCTTGTTTGAATATCAACTCAACTACTTAAGCGTGCTATACTTATTTATTATGATGTTTCTTGTATTAAAATGGGTGTAAATATAACCAATTAGTGTTGTGATGAATAAATAAATAGCAGAACAGACTGAGCGCAGTGCCTGGCATGTGACAAGCCTGCAACAAACCACAGGGGTGATGGGTCATTGTAGATTTCATTCTCATTACTTGCCTCCTTCAGTCTGGGAAACTTTTGTTCATTTTAATTATATTTGAGTGGTAAACCTTTGACACCTCTTTCAAGGAGAGAGATTTGTTTTGGAAACTGTGAGCCATTTTTTTCCAACTCTATGGTCTTAGGTCTGTAGTCAATGCTTTTCAATTTCTAGGGGTTAAATGAGGACACCAAAATATTGTTAGCATGGAATATAGTTCCAAACCTTTTGGTTCTGTTTGGTTGAGTGCTTTATGATCCCTTTTATTTGTTCGCTCCCACACAGCCTTATGAGGTAGATGGCTATTTTTTATTTTTATTCTCCATGGGTGATTTTTAATTAGCTTAACTGAGTTCATGCAACTTCAAGAAGGTCAGTAGCGCTCATGTTTACTTCCTTCAAATCCTGGAATTCCGTCTTTTGAGCCTTGCTATTTCTGTCTCCTCCCTACTCCTTTTATTAAAGATTTATTGTTTATTTATTTGAAAGGCAGAGTTAGAGAAAGACTCTTCCATCGGCTGGTTCACTCCCCAGATGGCCATAAACTGAGAACCTGGAGGCTCTTCCAGGTCTCCCGTGTGGGCGCAGGAGCCCAGGCACCTGGGCCATCCTCTGCTGCCTTCCCAGGTTCATGAGCAGGGAGCTGGATGGGAAATGGAGCAGTTTAACCCACTGTGCCACAGCGCCAGCACCTGTTTATCTTGATGTCTGTTTTTGATATGGTTATAGATCTAAGCTGTTTAAAGGGAAAAAGCAAAGAAATCTGTATGACTTTTTAATGAAAGAAGTTAAATCAAGCAAGACCCTATCAGCTCAGTATTAAAGGACATTGATTTGAGTTTTAGCTTATGGATGCCACTTCATTGAGTTTTCACAACTGCTTCATCTTTTTTCCTTTACAAAGTCATTAGATGTTAGAATACTCACATGATTTTAATATTCAATATTTTGTCTTATGAATTAATCTCTCACTGAAGAGTTATGTAATCTCCTTTCTGGGATTTTTTTTCCTTTCAGGACCATGTTAGGATCTCTACTGTTTTTATCGTCTATTGAAGGAGATGAGGGAATTATAGAAGAAGTGCATCTGGTGATGATGCTAATGCTGTGTGACACTGCTCTCCAATTCTGAGCCTTAACATGAACATTTGACTCCTCAGAGACCAGAAGAAGGGATTTTATCATAGAGGTTTTTAGTAGTGTGAGGCAAGCCTTTGACAGTCAATTTCATGAAAGGCAACAATTATTTTTTTTAAAAATTTTTATTTAATGAATGCATTTTTACACTGATACAACTTTAGGAATATAGTGGTTCTTTCCCCCATTACCCACCCCCCCCTCCCCAGCTCCCATCCCACCTCCCTCTCCTTCTTCCATCTCCTTCTTCATTATGGTTCACTTTTAGTATGACTTTATATACAGAGGAACAACTCCATGCTAATCATAGACTTCAACAATTTGGACCCACGCACACATACAACATATAGAGTACAGTTTGGGGAGAGATCTTGCAGTTGATTCTCATATTACAATTCACTAGGGACATAGGTCACTACTGTTATTTCTTTAACAATTAATACTTTTTTTTATGATGTCAGTCATCATCCGAGGCTCTTGCCATGGGCTGCCAAGGCTAAGGAAGCCTTTTGTGGCCATAGCCTCTGTTGGTATTTGGACAGAGCCATAAGCAAAGTGGAAGTTCTCTCCTCCCTTTAGAGAAGAGTACATCCTTCTTTGATGACTCTTTTTTTCCTCTGAAGTTTCACAGAGATCCTCCATGTAGGATATTTTTTTTTTCCCCACAGAGTCTTGGCTTTCCATGCCTGAAATGCTCTTGCAGGACTTTCAGCTCAACTAGGAAGCCTTAAGGGTTGATTCTGAGGTCAGAATGTTATTTACTGTGAATGTTACTCTAGGAGTCTGCTGTGTGGACTGCTTCCCATGTTGGTCCTTCCTTCCTTTTTAATTTTATTATTTTTACCAGGTACTTGATGTTATTTATATCATCACTTTTAAACTTAGCCCGATCTGTCTGTTAAGGCAGCAATTCTTGTCTCACCCCTTTCTGCACCTGAGTCTTGAGACACAGAGCAACCACTTTCAACTATTTGAACTGAATATTTATAAACACAAGTGAATGTTATTTATTGATTGTTCATTTCTAAACATTATCTAATGAAGTAGACTGAATCATCTTTTCAGAGAAGCACATGAGTTACCTTTTTCTGTGTAGCAAAATATCCTAAAACTTAGACTTAATATAGCAATCATTTATTTTCTTACAATTTCTCTATGCAGGGAATAGGCATAGAGCTTAGCTGGATACCCGTAGTCCAAGGGCTCCCAAGAAAATGCAGTCCAGATCTGGGGGCTGTGATTTCATCTGAAGGCTAATCTAGGAGAGGAAACAGTCCCAACCTCACTCAGTGGTTTTGAAAAAGCAAGTTCCTTGCAGGCCGTTCACCTGAGATGCTTGCGTCTTTGCTGGCTATTGGCTGGAGACCCTCCCTTTACTTCATCTTCTCCTCCTTTAGAAAATCAGTTATGCTTTTTCAGGTGAACAAATTTTAAATATTTCATATATACAGATTTAGGAACATAGCTTGTTAATTTCTGTATGAAAGCCATTCTAACTGGGTTGAGGTGAAACCTCATTGTGGTTTTGATTTGCATTTTCCTGAGAGCTAGTGATCCTGAACATGTTGAAGTCTTCCATTACTATTGTACTGAAGTCTGTGTCTGCCTTTATTTCTATTAACAATTGTTTTAAATAGCCAGTTGCCCTGGCATTGGGTACATATACATTTATTATAGTCACATATTCCTTTTGAATTGATCCCTTAACAATTACATAATGCCCCCTTTTCTCTTAACGATTCTTGTATTAAAATATTTTATCTTGTAATAGAATGGCTAAGCCTGCTTGTTTTTGTTTTTATTAGCATAAAATATCTTTTTTGTGCTTTCACTTTCAGTCTGTGTGTATCTTTGTTTCTGAGATGTGTATCTTGTACCCAGCAAATACATGGATCTTGTCTTCAAATCCACTTAGCCAGAATTTAGTCCATATACTTTCAAGGTTACTATTGACAAGTAAGAACTTGGCCCTGCCATTTTTCCATAAAAATTCCTATTGGTTGCTTCAGATTTCCTTTGTACTTCATGATTTTCTGCCTTCACTTTATCTCATAGTGATTGCTATGTTTCTGTGTGTAGCATATCTTTAAGCAGCATTTGTAATCCTGGACAAGTGGTGTCCAAATTTCCATTTGTCCTGGAAGGTCTTTATTTCACATCCATTCATAAATGAGAGCTTGGGAGGGTACAGTCTGCTGGGTTCACTGTTTTTTTCTTTTAATCTCGGACTACCTCTCCATTCTCTTCTAACCTTTAGGGTATCTGATGGGAAGTCATCTGTGAGTCTAATAATAGATCCTCTGAAAGTAATCGGGCATTGTCTTGTGCACACTTCGGTTGGTTTTTTCTTCTTTTTTATGTTTTACTGTCGAAAGTTTGACCACAATGTATCGTGGTGAAGATCTTTTCTGGTCATGTATATTAAAAGTTCTACGTGCTTCCTGTACTTGGATGTCCCTTTCTTTCTCCAAATCAGAGAGAAATTTTATACTGAATAGGCCTTCTAATCCATTTCTTCTCCCACACCTTCAGGAATTCCTAAGACTTGTATGTTGGGTCACTTGATAGTATCCCATAAATCTCTAACACTGTTTTTAATATTTCTAATTCTACTTTTTGGCTTGACTGAAACTTTCAAAGATTTATCTTCTATTTTGGATGTTATTTCTTCTGCCTCATGAAGTCTTTTGTTTAGGCTTTCCAGTGTATTTTTTATTTGACATTGAATTCTTAATTTCTAATAATTCAGTTTGATTTCTCTTGAAAAATAACACTGCAGAATGTTTCTTCTGTGTCCAGCATGGATTTCTTTAGCTCCTGAATGTTCTTCTCATTGCTTGCATAATCTTCTGATTGTTCTTTGGAGTTCCTCTCCAGGCATTTCATCAATCTCTTCATCTTAACGTTTAATATTAAAGTATTGTTGTGTTTCTCTGGGGGAGTCATGTTGTCCTCCTTTTTCTTTCTTGAATTTCTATATTTGATTTTAGGCAAATCCTTGTTGGATTTCTCCTCTGATGGATTTGATCTTTGAACTGTGCCCCTGTGTCTTGGTAGAATGTCTGCTCTTCCTGTGAATATGCAGAGGAGTGTGCTGGGTGAGGCCAGGGAGCTCTGGTCAGTGCTCCAAGGTGGTGCAAGAATCCAGGGTGACCCGCAAATTTGGTATTGTAGAGCTCTACTGTCAGCAGTTGACACGGGATGTCACACCTGTTTGTGTAATCATAACCTCACTTCCTGTCTTCCAAGGTTATCAGTGACCAAGGTTAACCCACAGTGGGGTAACCCCCCTTCCCCCCATCCGTGCTGGCTCATGAACTGCACGGAGGATCTGTGTGGGCATAACCATGAGCGAGGAATTCTGGGCACTGACTCACCCCAGGCTGTCAGGCAGCTCTGAACGTCTGACTCCAGACGGTGATTACCCAGAGACCCAGCTGCACCGGCACCCTATCATGCAGTCATAGAATTCCCACAGTCGCAGCACACGAGACTCCCACTGTCATGGGGGGAAGATGGTCTGCTAGGACCCCGCAGGCTTGCTCCATCCACAGAAAAGCAGCGGCATTTACAGAGCCAGCTCTCATGGGTACTGCACCGTGGCAGTTTGAGCCCCAGAGCCTGTGATACGTTGAGAGGTTGGGGGCTCCTCAGAGTCCACCTGGGTGCCCAGCTCCCTGTCAACCCTCCCAGCCAGACTCAATCGGTGGAAAATGCAGCTTACTATCCCCTGGTCACCGGCATGCACAAGAGTGCTGCAGCATCTAACGCTGTCAAAATGGTGCCTTCTCCCTGCTTGTTATTGGGCACCCTTGGTGGTGGGGGGGGGGTTTGAGGAGAAAGAAACCTGCTTTCCCTCTGCTGATTGGGAGGGTGCCCTTCCCCCTCTAGGGCTCCAGGCCAGACTCAGTCAGTGTGGTTCGCAAGGCTCTCCCGCAGGCAGTGTCACCATCGGCATGGGCTGCTGTAGTCCGCGCTCACCTTGCTCTCCAAAGCTGGCGTCTCCTCCAGCTCCTGGCTGTGTCCACACTCGTTGCTGCATCCCTGAGCCTTCTCTGCTGGCCCGTGGTGTCCCTCTTCCTTCTGTAGAACTCACACAGCAAACTTCGCTCCAGCTCTCCCCAGGGAGCGCATTGCATCTTTTTTCCTGCTACTTCCCCCTGTTCAGAAGCATCGTGTGTTTTCCCAATTCGTCCATCCTGGAATCCTCCCAGTTCTTCCTCCGTTCCTGAAAATGGGAGTCTTCCCGGGTGACTACTCGAAACACAGATGATTTCTCTGAGTGAGCAAGGAGAGGGCATGGAAGTGGGAGTCTCGGGTTTTAGTTTTTTTCTAACTTGATGTCATCTCGTGTGTTCTGCCATATTCTGTTAGAATCCACCAAGTCCAGTCTGCAGGCAGGAAGGGTGAAGCACAAGCTCCAGTCAGCAGGCAGGGATGGTTGGGGATGTCTTAGAGTTGCCATCTGTGCTTCACCCCCTCAGTCCAGTAAGTCAAGTCCACTCCACATGGAAACGCATGAATCTCCACCCAATGCGGTTTGGGTATTAGTTGATTTCTCCCAAAGTTCTGTGTGTTAAAGGCTTGGTTCCCACATTGGCCTTATTGGGCATTTGTGGAACCTGTAGGAAGTAGGACCTGGTGAGCAGTCCTTAGATCCTAGAGGGTGTGACCTCAGAAGGTAGTTCTTGCAAGAGGGTTTCTATAAAAGCCTGCGTTGACGCCCGGCCACTCTCTGCTTCCTGTATCACCATGTGCTCCTTCTTCCACATGCATTTCACCACTTGCAATGCATCCCTGGCCAGAGAGAGAGGTTGTACCAGGTCATTTGGACTTTAAGCCTCCAAAGGATGAGCTAAATAAGCTTCTATTTTCTTCACAAGTAGCCTGTGTAAGCATTTCATTGTATTAATGAAAAGATGACTAATAGGTCTCCCAGAGGCTCCTCTCATTATAGCACCAGCTCAAGTTCCAGAATCTCAAGTCCGGTCCAGATGTGGATGTCATTCATCAGGTATCGTTCTTTACTTACAGCATCTATCCCGTTGTTCTGTACCTGTGAAACTAAAGAGGCAAATTGTCTGCCTCTCACCCTCTGCGTCAAACATACAGCATGGAAGAAGACAAACTATCTGTTACTAGTGTGTTTAAAAAAGGGGAATTAGAAGTGTGTTATTGCTTGACAGGAACTTGGACATCCAAGTATGCAAGTATTTTAAGATTTGACTGTTCAAGGCCTGGAATGGTTTTCATAGTTTTGCTTTCTGGGTTCTGGGATCTGCCTCTTAGTCATCTTTCGTTTTTCACGGAAGACCTCATGTGTTTACATTTGATTAGTTTTCTCTTCTTGCCAAGGATTTTGACCTTGTTTGAAATGCTGTTGATATCATTGGTTCTTCCCTTATCTCCTAATTCCTCATGTCACTAGCTCCTTATCCAAAGTCTAAGCTAATTTGTTTGATAAACTTCAGGCCACCCTAATCTATTTACAAGAAAGCTTGGGGAAGCACTTAGAATCTTCAGTTTCTTGAGTGGGATTTTGAGCCTTTTAAGACTCAGGAGTTTGAGAATTTCCAAATATAGAGAAGAGTTAGATACTGGTCAGTTAAGAGATAAATATTCATTGTAGTCATCTTTTATGCTTAAAAGTTGCATTTGCTTACATATGCACCTGTGAGATTCATTGTTTTTTGATTTTTTTTTTTAGATTCATTGTTCTTGACACTGATACTTTATGAGAATTTTAAGTCTATAGAGGGGAAATTTAGATCAAAGAGCCATAATCAAGTAAAACAGAAAAATTTAAATTGGATACTTCTGTCTTTTTGAGGTATAATTTCGTTCTTAACTAACATTTGTCTTTTATATCTTTTCCCGGGAACTCTGTGGCCAAAGTGAAGGGGACAATTTGGCGATTTGGTCATTGTGTACTCGAGAATTTATTTGGAAACCACTATAACACCCAACATTCTGTTTAATTAGTGGCATATAATTGACCCTTGGGAAGAGATGTCTGGTATTCCATTTTAGATGAAAGGCAATTGTATATATTGGCTAAATGCTCACCAACCATGAAATGATAGATCATTGAGGAATAGTATCTACCTATCACTGGGGAATTGAAAGTTCAGCTTTCTAAAGTGTTCCTACTAAAAGAAAACTTTAGGATTTTTATAGGTCAAATAAGACCAATGTGAAAATTTCCAGTCATTGTTATGTTTCCCAGCTTCGAGGAGAAAAGAGATTCCAGATTACTGCACCTCTTAAGATCTTGCTCTTACACATTTAGTAGTTTTTGTTATACATTTTGCTGGATGCTTCCCTGATTTTCCTGTGACCTCAGGCAAATAAAATATTCTTTTTTTATATAAGAGCAGAAAATATTTCCTCTGCAACATCATGTGGGACTCTTTTACTGTACTAAAATACATGTAGCATAAAACTCGCTATGTCAATCATTGTTAGGTGTACCATTCAGTAGTACTAAGTACATTCACATCCTCATCCAACAGTCACACTGTTCATCTCGGGAACCCTTTTCATCTTGTAAAGCAGAAACTGTATACCCATTAAACAGTAATTCCCAGTCCCCATCTCTCCCAGCCCCAGGCAACAAGCATTCTGATTTTGGTCTCTAAGGTTTTTTTTTTAAATTCTTATACCTCTTATGAGTGGACTCATATAGTATTTGTGCTCTTGTGATTTTTTTTTTCCACTTAACATAATGTCCTCAAGTTTTATTCAGGTGGCGTATGCCAGAATTTCCTTCCTTTTGGGGCAGAAATTTGGTGTAGTGGTTAAGATGGTACTTGGGGTGACTGTGTCCTGTATCAGAGTACTTGGGTTTGTGTCCTGGCTCTGGCTGTGGTTCAGTTCCCTGCTAATGTGTACATTGGGAGGTAGCACCTGATGGTTTAAGTAATTGGATCCCTGCTACCCACATGGAAGATGTGGATTGAGTTCCGGGCTCTTGGCCTTAGCCTGGGCCAGTCCCAGTTGTTGTAAGCATTTGGAAAATGAACCAGTGGATCGGAGCTCTTTCCGTCTCTAATTTCCTTTTGCTCTGACTCTACAATGGATTAATAAAAAAAGAATTTCAGGGGCTGGCATTGTGGTATAGCAGCTGCTTTTTTGGGTCCTGGTTGCTCTACTTCTGATCCAGCTTCCTGCTTGTGTGCCTGGGAAAGCAGGGAAAGATGACCCAAATACTTGGACCACTGAACCCACATGAAAGACTTGGAAGAAGTGCCTGGCTCTCACCTAGGTCAGTCCGGCCCAGCCTTGCCCACTGCAGCCATTTAGGGAGTAAACTAGAGGATGGAAGATCCTCTCTACCTCTTTTTCTCTTTCTCTGTAACTGTACCTTTCAAATAAATAGAAATCTTTTAAAAAGAATCTCAAGGCTTTTAAAGGGTGAATAATATTCCATTGTATTATTTACTACATTTTGTGTATCTACTCATCTCTTGGTGAACAGATTGCTTCCATATTTTAACTATTGGGAATAATGCTGCCATGAAAATGAGTATACAAATGTTTTGAGACACAGGTGAGTTTTGCTTCAACACTTTGGGTTGATTGCTTGGCAGTAGCTTCTATTAGAACGACACTTGTAATTAACTTAATAGAGAAAGTTGGTTATGCACAGACTGCAACAGTTTATGGAAAATGGTATTAAAAAGTATATAGTCATTTTGGTGCAAAACAATTTTGAAATCAATGTATAGTTTTTGAAAATATTTTCCAAATATTATATACCAAATTATAAAACTCATACTTCTAAGTCAATAACTCAATTTTTCATGAACTTGTGCTCAAGTGATGCAAGATGTATTTGATAAAAATAAGTGAGAGAGGGGTGTGTGTGTTTGGGTGTAGGGATTTCGGGGAACTAACAAGGAGAGTTGAGATACCCAGACATGAACAAGAGCAAGAAGCAATTCGCATCACGTTCGCAGACGCCAGTGAGAGCTAGAGCTAAGGAGAACGGACTGTGGACAACAGCTGAACACATCACAACGTGCAGCCACTGCCACAAATGTGGCCCAGACTAGGCAGGCAGAGGGAGGAGATGTCTGCACTTTTCTTCTTGTTCTCTAACATCTTGGCAGTAAACCCTGTTGTTTGAGCCCAATCACCAGCAAGAACTTTCTGGACAGGATGATATAATCTCTATTAATCACTTATGAGGGAGAAATCAGGTAGAAAAGAATAAAGAATAATTAAGGAAATATAAGCATTTCCTTTTTGTTTTTTTTTTCTTTTAAGATTTATTTTATTTATTTGAAAGACAGAGTTACATAGAGATTTAGAGGCAGAGAGAGAGGTCTTCCATCCTCTGGTTCACTCCCCAGATGGCTGCAATGGCCGGAGCTGCACCTATCTGAAGCCAGGAGCCAGGAGCTACCTCCAGGTCTCCCACAAGGGTGCAGGGGCCCAAGGAGTTGGGCCATCCTCTGCTTTCCCAGGCCACAGCAGAGAGCTGAATCGGAAGAGGAGCAGCCCGGACTAGAACTGGCACCCATATGGGATGCCGGCACTTCAGAAGTCCAGGGCTTTAACCCGCTGCACCACAGCGTTGGCCCCTTATTAATTTATTTGAAAGTCAGTTACACACAGGGAGGAGGAGGGGGAGGAGGAGAGGTCTTCCATCCGCTGGCTCACTCCCCAAATGATTGCAAGGGCCAGAGCTGAGCTGATCCGAAATCAGAAGTCGGGAGCTTCCTCTGGGTCTCCCACATGGATGCAGGGGCCCAAACACTTGGGCCATCTTCTGCTTTCCCAGGCCGTAGCAGAGAACTGGATCAGAAGTAGAGCAGCCGGGTCTCAAACCGGCGCTATATGGGGTGCCAGTACTGCAGGTGGCGGCTTAACCTGCTATGCCACAGCGCTGGCCCTCATAAAGCATTTTCAAAGTTTAGAATTAGCGGTAGGAGTATCTAGCTTGTTCTTCTCAAAGTTTTATTCAATCTTTTCTTTCTGTTGCTATACAAGCAAATGACGCTCCCAATATTTTTGGATTTCCTTTTTTTTTCTTTTTTTCATAATAATGTCTTTTTATGTTTTTAGAGACTGGATCTGAAAGTAGAATGCCTAGAAATGGATTTTTTTACATTATGTACTAAAAGACACATGCTTTTAGAATTTGCTTATGTTAAGCCCCCTTGAAAAAAAGAATTGGAGGCTGCTGCCTATTGGCTGTAGTGACAGCTTCTGTCCCTAACTGGTTTTGGTGAGCTGGTGGGAGACGGCTGACTGAGAGAGAGATCAACTGAAGCTGAAGAGAACCTGCCACAGTGATGAGAAATGGACCGAGTTGGCTTTTAGACACTGTGTGACCAAGTGGGTAACTGGCATTGTTTGAGGAAGCTTCTGGAAAGTAGAGGGAGTTGAATAAAATTTTGTGTAAAATGCAAAAGGTGCTACATATGTGTGTGTGTTGGTGGCAGTGTTGACAGGGAAAGAGATTAATAATCCTGATGGCAACTTACAGAGAATGCGTGATTATCGAAGGCTTTCCATCAGCTAAGGGTCAGGGATGCTTTGAAAAAACCCACGGCGAGAGAACTTCTGTACTCACAGAAACTCTGACCGCTTTTTTTGATTTCTCTTTTTCCCGTCTCGCAGAGCCTCTATCGATATCTCATCAGTTCTTCAATTCTCCAAAAAGGTAACAGAGTATAGGCAATTACAGGGCTGGATTTGCACGAGGGGGGTTGGAGGTTCAGGTTCTGACCCAAACAGATCTCTGCGTCGGGGTTCGCCCTGAAGGAGGAGATTGAGCTGCCGTGCACTCCCACTGTGTCTGCCCTTTTAATGGAAACACGCGTGTCCATCACGTCCTGCCGGGCAGTTTACTCCCAGTGGCCCCATCCACAGCAGTGCTTGTTTAGTGGAGGTGGTTTACCCTGGAGAAGTTTTCCAAATAATTCACACTGGATTTCTAGTAACTGGGAAGGAAACGTTGGGCTCAGCATAAAACAATGGTAGCCAATGTCTCTCTCTTTTTTTTTTTTTATTAAACTTTTATTTAATGAATATAAATTTCCAAAGTATAGCTTATGGGTTACAATGGCTTCCCCCCTCCCATAACTTCCCTCCCGCCCACAACCCTCCCCTTTCCCGCTCCCTTTCCCCTTCCATTCATGTAAAGATTCATTTTCAATTCTCTTTGTATACAGAAGATCAGTTTAGTATATATTAGGTAAAGATTTCAACATTTTGCCCATATAGCAACATAAAGTGAAAAAACTACCATTGGATTACTAATTATAGCATTAAATAGCAATGTACAGCACATTAAAGACAGAGATCCTACATAATTTTTTTTTCAAATTAATTAATTTTCTATGCCATTTCCATTTTAACACCAGGTTGTTGTTTTTTTTTTTTTTTCATTTCCAATTCTCTTTATATACAGAAGATCACTTCAGTATATAATTAGTAAAGACCTCATCAGTTTGTGCCCACACAGAAACGCAAAGTATAAAAATACTGTTTCAGTACTAGTTATAGCATCACTTGGCTTTAGACGACACATTAGGGACAGATCCCACATGGGGTGTAAGTACACAGTGACTCCTGTTGCTGGTTTAACAATTTGACACTCCTGTTCATGGCGTCAGTAATCTCCCTAGGCTCTAGTCATGAGTTGCCAGGGCTATGGAAGCCTTTAGAGTTCGCTGACTTTGATCTTATTCCGATAGGGTCATAGTCAAAGTGGAAGTTCTCTCCTCCCTTTGGAGAAGGGTACCTCCTTCTTTGATGGCCCCGTTCTTTCCACTGGGATCTCACTCACAGAGATCATTCATTTAGGTCTTTTTTTTTTTTTTCCATGATATCTTGGCTTTCCATGCCTGCTATACTCTCATGGGCTCTTCAGCCAGATCTGAATGCCTTGAGGGCTGATTCTGAGGCCAGAGTGTTGTTTAGGACATCTGCCATCCTATGAGTCTGCTGTGTATCCCACTTCCCATGTTGGATCTTTCTCTCTCTTTTTGATTCTATCAGTTAGTATTAGCAGATACTTGTCTTGTTTGTGTGATCTCTTTGACTCTTAGACCTATCAGAGCTATCAATTGTGAGCTGAAATTGATCACTTGGACTAGTGCGATGGCATTGGTACATGCCATCTTGATGGGATTGTGTTGGAATCCCCTGGCACATTTCTAACTCCACCATTTGCGGCCAGTCCGATTGAGCATGTTCCAAATTGTTCATCTCCTCCCTCTCTTTTTCCACTCTTAGATTTAACAGGGATCACTTTTCAGTTAAAATTTAAACACCTAAGAATAATTGTGTGTTAATTACTGAGTTCAACCACTAGTACTAGAACAACAACAACAACAACAAATACTAAAAAGGATAAAGTATTACATTGTACATCTAAAGTCAGGACAGGAGCTGATCAGTTCATTGTTGCTTATAGTGTCCATTTCACTTAACAGGTTTCCCCTTTGGCGCTCAGTTGTCACCGATCAGGGAAAACAAATGATATTTTTCTCTTTGGGACTGGCTTAATTCACTCAGCATGATGTTTTCCAGATTGCTCCATCTTGTTGCAAATGACTGGGTTTCGTTGTTTCTTACTGCTGTATAGTATTCTATGGAGTACATGTCCCATAATTTCTTTATCCAGTCTACTGTTGATGGGCATTTGGGTTGGTTCCAGGTCTTAGCTATTGTGAATTGAGCTGCAATAAACATTAAGGTGCAGATGGCTTTTTTATTAGCCAAATTAATTTCCTTTGGGTAATTTCCAAGGAGTGGGATGGCTGGGTTGTGTGGTAGGGTTATGTTCAGGTTTCTGAATAATCTCCAGACAGACTTCCATAGTGGCTTAACCAGTTTACATTCCCACCAACAGTGGGTTAGTGTCCCTTTTTCCCCACATCCTCTCCAGCATCTGTTGTTGGTAGATTTCTGAATGTGAGCCATTCTCACCGGGGTGAGATGGAACCTCATTGTGGTTTTGATTTGCATTTCTCTGATTGCTAGTGATCTTGAACATTTTTTCATGTGTCTGTTGGCCATTTGGATTTCCTCTTTCGAAAAATGTCTAAAGGTCCTTGGCCCATCTCTTGAGTGGGTTGTTTGTTCTGTTGTTGTGGATTTTCTTGATTTCTTTGTAGATTCTGGTTATCAACCCTTTATCTGTAGTATAGTTTGCAAATATTTTTTTCCCATTCTGTTGGTTGCCTCTTCACTTTCCTGACTGTTTCTTTTGAAGTACAGAAACTTCTCAATTTGATGCAATCCCAAATGTTAATTTTGGTTTTGACTGCCTGTGCTGTTGGAGTATTTTCCAGGAAGTCTTTGCCTGTGCCTATATCTTGCAGGGTTTCTCCAATGCTCTCTAATAATTTGATGGTTTCGGGTCGTAGATTTAAGTCTTTAATCCATGTTGAGTGAATTTTTGTGTAAGGTGATAGGTATGGGTCTTGCTTCAAGCTTCTGCACATGGAAATCCAATTTTCCCAGCACCATTTATTGAATAGACTGTCCTTATTCCAGGGATTAGATTTGGATCTTTGGTCAAATATAAGTTGGCTGTAGATGTTTGGATTGATTTCTGGTGTTTCTATTCTGTTCCATTGGTCTATCCATCTGTTTCTGTACCAGTACCATGCTGTTTTGATAACAACTGCCCTGTAGTATGTCCTAAAATCAGGTATTGTGATGCCTCCAGCTTTGTTTTTGTTGTACAGGATTGCTTTGGCTATTCGAGGTCTTCTGTGTCTCCATATGAATTTCAGCATCATTTTTTCCAGATCTGAGAAGAAGGTCTTCGGGATCTTGATGGGTATTGCATTGAATGTATAAATTGCTTTTGGGAGAATAGACATTTTGATGATATTGATTCTTCCAATCCATGAGCATGGAAGATTTCTCCATTTTTTGGTATCCTCTTCTATTTCTTTCTGTAAGGTTTTGTAGTTTTCATCGTAGAGATCTTTAACGTCTTTGGTTAAGTTTATTCCAAGGTATTTGATTGTTTTTGTGGCTATTGTGAATGGGATTGATTTTAGAAGTTCTTCCTCAGCCGTGGCATTGCCTGTGTATACAAAGGCTGTTGATTTTTGTGCATTGATTTTATATCCTGCTACTTTGCCAAACTCTTCGATGAGTTCCAGCAGTCTCTTAGTAGAGTTCTTTGGGTCCCCTAAATAAAGAATCATATCATCTGCAAAGAGGGATAGTTTGAGTTCGTCCTTCCCGATTGTATCCCTTTAATTTCTTTTTCTTGCCTAATAGCTCTGGCCAAAACTTCCAGAACTATATTGAATAGCAGTGGTGAGAGAGGGCATCCCTGTCTGGTACCAGATTTCAGTGGAAATGCTTCCAACTTTTCCCCATTCAATAGGATGTTGGCCGTGGGTTTTTCATATATTGCTTTGATTGTATTAAGGAATGTTCCTTCCATACCCAGTTTGCTTAGAGTTTTCATCATGAAAGGGTGTTGTATTTTATCAAATGCTTTCTCTGCGTCTATTGAGAGAATCATATGGTTTTTCTTCTGCAGTCTGTTAATGTAGTGTATTACGTTGATTGTTTTGCGAATGTTGAACCATCCCTGCATACCGGGGATGAATCCCACTTGGTCTGGGTGGATGATCTTTCTGATGTGTTGTTGCAATCTATTGGCCAGAATTTTATTGAGGATTTTTGCATCTATGTTCATCAGGGATATTGGTCTGTAATTCTCTTTCAATGTTGCGTCTCTTTCTGGCTTAGGAATTAAGGTGATGGTGGCTTCATAGAAAGAATTTGGGAGGATTCCCTCTTTTTCGATTGCTCTGAATAGTTTGAGAAGAATTGGAGTTAGTTCTTCTCTAAATGTCTGGTAGAACTCAGCAGTGAATCCATCTGGCCCTGGGCTTTTCTTTGTTGGGAGGGCCTT
This sequence comes from Lepus europaeus, assembly GCF_033115175.1. Lineage (NCBI taxonomy): Eukaryota > Metazoa > Chordata > Mammalia > Lagomorpha > Leporidae > Lepus > Lepus europaeus. The sequence continues at coordinate 1,816,609 of NC_084834.1, forward strand.
TATTACTGTTTCAATTTCTGTGTCAGTTATTGGTCTGTTTAGGTTTTCTATGTCTTCCTGGCTCAATTTAGGGAGGTTGTATGTGTCCAAGAATCTGTCCATTTCTGATAGATTTCCCTGTTTGCTGGCATACAAGTCCTTGTAGTAATTTCTGATGATTCTTTTTATTTCTGCGGCGTCTGTTGTTACGTTTCCCATTTCATCTCTGATCCTATTGATTTGGGTCTTTTCTCTTCTTTTTTTAGTTAGTTGGGCCAATGGGGTGTCAATTTTGTTTATTTTTTCAAAAAACCAGCTCCTCGTTTGGCTGATTTTTTGTAATGTTTTTTTGGATTCAATCCTGTTGATTTCTTCTCTGATTTTAATTATTTCTCTTCTCCTACTGGGTTTGGGTTTGGTTTGCTGCAGATTTTCTAGATCCTTGAGATGACTTGAAAGCTCATCTATTTGGTGCCTTTCCAATTTCTTGATGTAGGCACCTATTGATATAAACTTTCCTCTTAACACTGCTTTTGTTGTATCCCATAGGTTTTGGTATGTTGTGCTGTTATCCTCATTTACTTCCAGAAAATTTTTGATTTCTCTTTTAATTTCTTCTATGACCCATTGTTCATTCAGGAGCATGTTGTTCAATCTCCATGTGTTTGCACGTGCTCTAGGGATTCCTGAGTTGCGAATTTCCAATTTCATTCCTTTGTGGTCTGAGAAGCTGCATGGTATGATTCTAATTCTTTTGAATTTGCTGAGACTTGCTTTATGGCCTAGTATGTGGTCAATCCTAGAGAGGGTTCCATGTACTGCTGAGAAGAATGTAAAGTCCTTAGATGTAGGATGAAATGTTCTGTAGATATCTGTTAGATCCATTTGGGCTATAGTGTCATTTAAATCTACTGTCTCCTTGTTGATCTTCTGTCCTGTTGATCTGTCTATCTCTGAGAGTGGAGTATTGAAGTCCCCCAGTACTATTTTATTGGGGTCTAAGTCTCCCTTTAAGTCCCTTAACAAGTCTTTTAAATAAGCTGGTGCCCTGTAATTAGGTGCATATACGTTGATAATCATTATATCTTCCTGTTGAATGGATCCCTTAATCATTATATAGTGCCCCTCTTTGTCTCTCCTAACAGTTTTTGTGGTAAAGTTTATGTTGTCCGATATTAAGATGGCTACGCCCGCTCTCTTTTCATTTCTGTTGGCGTGGTATATCTTTTTCCAGCCTTTCACTCTCAGCTTGTATGGATCATTGTTGGATAGATGGGTTTTGTTCCTTAACCCAATCAGCCAATCGGTGTCTTTTAACTGGACAGTTCAAGCCATTAACATTCAATGTGACTATTGAGAAGGAGTAACTTTGCCCTGCCATTAGCCAGAGATACTTTCTAATATATGGTTTGAGATTCCTGTGATCTTTTGGTGTGAGGTTTCCTACCTTTACCTTCTTTCATATTGGTGACCGTGTTTCTGTGTTTCTGTATGTAACACATCTTTAAGCATCTTTTGCAGGGCTGGACGAGTGGCGACAAATTCTTGCAATGTCTGTTTGCTGTGAAAGGTCTTTATTTCACCTTCATTCATAAATGAGAGCTTTGCAGGATATAATATTCTGGGCTGGCAGTTTTTCTCTCTTAGCACCTGGGCTATGTCTCGCCATTCTCTCCTAGCTTGCAGGGTTTCTGAAGAGAAGTCAGCTGTGAGTCTAATTGGAGATCCTCTGAGAGTAATCTGGCGTTTCTCTCTTGCACATTTTAGGATCTTTTCTTTGTGTTTCACTGTGGTGAGTTTGATTACAACATGTCGTGGTGAGGATCTCTTTTGGTCATGTTTATTAGGGGTTCTATGAGCTTCCTGTATTAGGATGTCTCTGTCTTTCTCCAAACCTGGGAAATTTTCTGCTAGTATCTCACTAAAAAGGCCTTCTAATCCTTTCTCTCTCTCCATGCCTTCAGGTACTCCTAGAACCCGAATGTTGGGTTTTTTAAGAGTATCCTGTAGATTCCTGACAGTATTTTTTAGATTTCTGATTTCTTCTTCTTTTCTTTGATTTGATTGTTTCCTTTCCTGTTCTCTGTCTTCTAAGTCTGATATTCTCTCTTCTGCTTCGCCCATTCTGTTTTTAAGGCTCTCTAATGTGTTTGTCATTTGATCTATTGAATTCTTCATTTCATTATGATTTCTCATCACTATCACAGTTTCTTGTTCCACTAGTTGTTTCATTTCATTTTGATTCCTCCTTAATATTTCATTTTCACGAGAGAGATTTTCTATCTTGTCCATGAAGGATTTCTGTAGTTCAAGAATTTGTTTTTGAGAACTTCTTAATGTTCTTATCAATTTTTTGAGATCTGCTTCTTGCATTTCTTCAATCTCCTCATCTTCATAATCTTGAATTGGGGTGTCTTTTTCATTTGGGGGTGTCATAGTGTCTTCCTTGTTCTTGTTACCTCGGTTTTTGCGTTTGTTGTTTGGCATGTTGGAGATATTTGGTTTCTTCACTGTGGTGTTTTTTCTTGTTACACTATGGCTCTATATTAAGTGGACTGTCTGCTTTCAGTGGTGCCTTAGAGGCTTGAGATGAGTGTGGACTGAGAGCTGTGTTTGGTTCCTCAGGGCTGAGGGTGTGTCAAAGATGAGACTCCCAGGTTAGGTGTGGTAAATCTCTCTCTTTTTTGATTCAAAAGGGAAGTAATTCTGCACAGCTGAATGTAATTGGAGGTAGTTAGCAGGCAAATGATATACCCACAGGAGCCAGAGATCGAAGCTCTTTCCCACGGACCACACAGGGAATCTCTGCTGCCCTCAGTGTGGGCTCCAATTCTCCTGCAATCTCCCACTGGGTTGCCAAGTTAGATGCTAATCTCCTGTTATTTCACCCCTCCCCCCAGAGTCAGGTTTTTCTGCTAGGCTCAGGGCTGGCGCAGACCTGAGGTCGCCCTGCTTATGACGTATGTCCAAAATGGCGCCTGCTCTGTCTTGCTCTCCTTTGAGAGGTGAGCGGAGAGAGAGAAACTTGTGTCCGTATCAGTCGCTTTTTTTATTTTTTTCCTCTCTCTCTTCTAGTTAGCCTGGTGAACTTTTCCCCACGAAGTTTAAAGCCTCGTTCCCTCTAGCCTCCTCTTTCCGCTTGCCCGCTGGTGTCTCGGGCTATTGTGGTTCGGCTCACCTCGCGTTCCAGCGCTGGTGCGTTGAGTCTGCTGCTGGTGTCCCGAACTTGGGCTCCCACGCTCTCCACGCAGGTACACTGTGAATCTCTTGTTCCGGAAGAGTTTCCTCTGCTGTTTCATCCCCTACTCTTCCTTGACCCTGCAGTATCTCCACTTATATTAACCTGTCTCTCTCTCCAGACTAATAGTGTGCTCCCTGCCTATTCCGCCATCTTGCCGCCTCCGCCAATGTCTCTCTTTAGCAAGACAAAAATTATATTCTTTAAGGGATATTTATATTTTGGAAATAGTATAATTTCATAATGTTGTTACCTGTCATATAGGATAACAAAACATTGCAAAAGGCTTTCCTAATGAGGTTTGTTCTGTAGAGTGGAACTCAATGCCTGATGTTGCTGGGGTATTGAGAAATTGGGCCCTTCTGTGATTATGTGCTCAGTATTTTAATGACTCCTGCTTACATGTAAATTTAAAAATATAAAGTGGAATTAGAAAAGATGCCATACAGGTTGAGAATTGGGGCACCTGCTAGCCGGTTTCAGCCAACAACTCGGAGCTTCTGCAATGCAAATGTTTGCTGTTCTGTGACAACAGTTCAACAGAGTTCAGCTCCCGATACACTTGTCTTAATGAAATTGAATCTTTGATATCTCAGAATGGATCATCTAATAAGTAATTTAGAGCTCTGTATTTAAAAATAGATCGTAGAAGTCAATCCTCCACATCAAATTTTATGTGAATCTTGGTGTATTTTATGGATTTTCCTTAATGTGGATACCTTTAATCTTCTCAACCACTTGAAATCTCAAAAGCTTCATGCACAGTGTGCTTTTTGGCCTTTTATCCCATCTTTTCCTGTCTCTGTTTCCTGAATTCACCTCAATAAATCATACTCATCCTGAATCCTCTCCAAAAGTGATCATGAGTGAAATTTCAAGAAAAGGCAGTATATCTGTTTCAAGGCAGGCAAATTTTGTAATAGTAATAAATAATCTAAAATTCCAGTAGGTTTAATTGATTCTTACCTATCCTACACATCTGATGCTTCTTAAATATTTGCATTATTATACTATTTTAAAAATATTTATCTGTTTGAAAGGCAGGATTAGAGAGAGAGAGAGAGGGAGGGAGAGATCTTCCATCCCTTGGTTTACTCCTCAGATGACCACAATGGCCAGACTGGGCCAGGCCGAAGCCAGGAGCCAGGAGCTCCATCCTAGTTTCCCACACAGGTGGCAGTGCCAGAGTACTTGAATCATCTTTTTGCTGCCTTCCCAGGCACGTGAGCAGGAAGCTTGGACTCAAGCCAGCACTCTGATATGGGATGCTGTTGTTGCAAATGGTTGCTCACTCTGCTATACCGCAGTCCTGGCCATTGCAGTGTTAGCTTGTGGGAGGTTTCTGCTCATTGTTAACTACTCAGGAAACCAGGCAGTGAAAGCTCTAACTGATGCACACTGCCATGTGATCATCTCAGCACCAAATGGGTCCTCAGCTTCTCAAGTCTGCATACGGAATGACACCTCAGTGCCACTTCGATGTGATAGGCTACAGCCAACCATGGGCCCATGGCTCCCTGACTGGGGCCTGCTGGACAGCACTGTTGATCACCAGCTAGCACAGGAGGAAAGAGCAGGCCTTGGCCATCCAACAACTGGGGCTCGAGTTCTGTCTCTGATCCTTGTTAGATGTAACTTGTGGCAAGACAACTCTTCTTCTGTCTTGGTGTCTCACTGTAAAATGGTGCTTATGCTTCTATGTTATCATGGGGTTTTGAAAAGTAAACAAATTGATATATATATATATATATATATATATATATATATATGCAAAACACTTAAAACAGTGGTGACATTACACTGATTCATCACTATCCCATTTGGCTTTTACTGCCTTCAAATACAACTCTTGCTTACAGGCCATGTCCTCTGAGGAGGGTACTTTTCCTGTGAGTGAGTTCCCTGTAGGGGTTATAGCTTCAGTACTGGCAGAAGAGAACGCACAGGTCTCCATTCCCTTTGCATTTTCATGCTTCTGTGAGCCATCCCTGACTTAGGAAATTCCTGTCTCAGTGCAACAAATACCTCTTGGTGACACGAAGAAATTAATTTAGCTTTCTCATCTACTCAACCAACCACAGAGCACCTTAGCCACTGAGATAATTTGTTCTCATTAGAAAGCGAAATTTGGTTTGCTTGTTTGCTGAAAGGAGTAAATGGCAGTCTTTTACCTGTTTACCTTTCTTCTTCATGACTTTTAGTTTTGGGACAATTAGAGGGATTCTCGGGAGAAAGCATCCCAACACTCATTGCTTCGTCAAAAATAAAATAGTTCGGTCATGCTAAGAATGGAGATTTTCCTTGAGACATCTTCAGTAAACTTTCACAAACAGCATCTGAATTACACAGAGTAGAGTTTAAATGACATGTGGGTAACAAGAACACATCAAACTTCAATACAATTTCACTGGCAATTTGATTCGGCAAGGCGAGAAAAATAGGTTACTTCAAAACTGTCAGAACCGCAGTGCAGTCTTGTTGACAGCAGCGAGGAAAAGCTGGGTCACACCTCGCTGCAAAGGTCAGCACGGCTGCCTGACAGTGGACGCTGGGGCGGGAGGGGCCCTGGGGGTTGGCCAGGGCCCTCCAGGGATGCAGGCTGCAGTGAAAGTTCCGGGGTCTGACTCTCTGAGGGAAGGGGCAGGACTGTTATCTCACGGTAGTCCTGAACCCAGGGCCAGTCCTGAACTCTGGACTTACTGCCCTCAGAGGCTCACGTGAGGCACGTGGGTTAGTGAAATTGGGGACAGGCAGGTTTGCAGGAGACAAAGGAATCATTCTCCTTTTAACTGAGTTTAATATCTGGTTTAGGGCGGAAAGAAAACCACAGGAAAAGAGACTTTGACCAAAAAATAAGTAAACTCACCTTCCCTTAAATGTGTTTCTTCAATCGGAGCCTTTTGGTTTATGAGGGTGGCTCCATAATACAAGGAAAACAGGATATCATCAACTAATGTTAGTGATTGACACAATGATTAATGAATTAGGAAATATATCTATTTGGCCAATAGTTCTTCCTAATATATTCCTGGTAGTTAGGTTTTCACCTATATGCTGTTCCTTTTGTTTGACAGACATGGATATTTATACAGTAAAGCTACATGACAATAAGTCTGGAGGTAAATAAGGAATTCATTCCCATTTTTCACTACAAATAAACCTCAATGTATTAAAACTGAGGGCTTAAACTATCAGTATTTTAAACTTTTTATCCAGACGTTAGCATCGTGTAGACTGGAATTAGAATATAATGTCCGTTTTGTAGGCCAGTGGTAGCCGCAGGGTGGCCAAACCCCTCTGAAACTCAATGTGGTGATAGTACTAAGTGTAAGTAGCATTTGAGTCACCAGCTCCCATGCTGTTTGTGCTTCCTTCTTTCTCGGCATTCTCAGGTCCTCACGGGTTGCCTGCAGCTGCAGTGAACCAGAACTGCTGAATTCTTAAATGATCCAATTTTTGTTACATTAATAAATGATGCTAGCTAACTATGACTGATCCGTTAGGAAGTGCTGGGCACTTTTCCAATGCTTCCACAGGTGTTAACATTGATCTTTAAAACTCGAGTCAACATTTTGAGATACTTTCATCCCTGTTTCCCATTAAAGTTAGCAAGGATACAGCGAGTTCTTCCTCGATTTGTCAAAATCATTACGCTGCAGAGTGGCAGAGCCAGGTGAAAATCTAAGGAGCTTGTTTCAAAGCTGTTGGTTCTTTTTTTTTTTTTTTATTAAACTTTTATTTAATGAATATAAATTTCCAAAGTACAGCTTATGGATTACAATGGCTTCCCCCTCCCAAAACTTCCCTCCCACCCACAACCCTCCCCTTTCCCGCTCCCTCTCCCCTTCCAATCACATCATGATTCATTTTCAATTCTCTTTATATACAAAAGATCAGTTTAGTATAAATTAGGTAACGATTTCAACAGTTTGCCCCCATATAGCAACACAAAGTGAAAAAAAAATACGGTTGGAGTACTAGTTATAGCATTAAATAAGAGTGTACAGCACATTAAAGGCAGAGATCCTACATAATATTTTTTTTTTGAAATATTTAGTGAATTTACTCAAGTGAAGAAAGTTTAAATGATACAGAAATGAAAAATATTAGAAATATATATACAATAAAAAGTGAATATAAATTAGCTATTTCCATGGACATTTCCAGTTAAACATTCATACACATATTCACCTTTTTTATATAGGGATAATACATACATACATGGCATGATGATTCTGGCAAAAAAAAAAATCAGAGATACTAAAAATATTCTCAAGTTTTAAAAACTGTGTGGAATATATCTGAACAATAACATTCTATGTGAATGTAAACCCCTGATTTAATTCCAGGATTTTATCATGCCAGAAGCATGGTTGGTTTCAATTTTTTAAAACAGATATTGGTATCGTAATATATTGGCTTAGTTAATAATTAAGGCATTTTTGCATAAACAGCATGTCAGTGTGAACATTTTTAATATTGATTTACTTTAATGTTTTCACTTTCAAAGTCTTACAACATAAGAAAATAGCTGCACACATTTAAGTTTTTTTATAAAACACAATCTTGAAAAAAAATCACGATTGGTCTTTGTAGTTTCTAGTAATAACTCTTGTCTTATTTTTGCAGAGTATAAATTATATTCTTATGCATGATTGCATTAAGACCCAGTAGTTCTTAAACAATGTTATCAAATAACCATACAGATCCCAAATGCAGCAAAGGCGAACAATCTTCATAGTGCACTTTCACCTCATTGAAGTTGAAACTGCTCCTTTTGGATACTATTCCACTTCAATGTGAAGTAGATTCTTAGGGTTTCATTAGTGGTTTCAATTTGTGGCTTTTTAAAAGAAAAAATGATTTTGATTTCTTCCACAGTTCATAGTTCTCAGAAGAGACCTATTTTTGGAAATCCTATAGTCCCAGGATGTCTCGAATAACCAAATGCTGTTTAGTAGATGAAATCTCTCAATGCAACTGTAATAAATAAGCATCTACATCCTTAGCTATATTACCAGTATATCCTGGAACCAAAGTAAGATGGTTTTCTTGTTCCTACAACCCACTTAATTGTTGTCTTAAAATCTGAATATTTCCATCATTTCTGATTTCTGATTTGGATGACAGTTCTGTCCACCACCTTTTTATGACTGCTTGAAGCCAGTTTAAACCAACTATTACATATTCTTCAAATCTGCTTTTAAGTAATGACTTTACTAGAGGCAACAAGTCCACGCAGCAGCCAAGTGAGATATAGTGTTTTTCTTCCTGTAAACTATTGGTGAGTACAGGTAGGCAATCTACTACAACTCCAAGATCTTCTATCCTCACCAAATAGGCTACAAGTTCACTTATGCTTCTCTTTCTCCAGAAAGTTAAAGCTACATTCAATCGCAAATTCCTGCTGAATAAAACCTGGGCCATTGTTTCATGGTCCTGAGAAACCTCAGAAAAAAAACTACTATATTTTGATGATGGGCTTTCTGTCTGTGAAGAGCCAGGGTCACTGGAATTAACCAAATATGTGCGACTATCATGGCGTAATTTTTCAGGCAGGTGACCTGCACAAGCCAGTTCATTTTCTTTATTTGCCATGTCACAGCCCCCAGTGCTAGGGGACTGTTTTTTTCTGTAACAAGGATTTGGAAAGGGATGATGAACTTTCTTTCTGCGATAGATCACCTTACATAGTTTATCTGGGGTTTTCACAGCTTGTCCAACTGTTCTGTTTATGTAAGCAGCCAAATGTTTGGGAGATTTCTTAACCTCCTTCATGTTCTTATTGGTGAAATTAGAGATCCTTTTTCTAGGAAGATCAGTGGAATGATCCTCAATATTAGTACAAAAGTTCCGTTTTTTAACATTGTGGGTTTCAGATGCCATAATCTCTTAAATACCCTTGGTTCACTCCCCAAAGTTGGGCTAAGCCATGTTGAAGCCAGGAGTCAGGAACTACATCTGGGTCTCCCATGTGAGTTGCAGGAACACAAGTACTTGAGCCATCCCAGGAAGCTGCGCCTCATGGTACCTCGGCGCACCTGCCGTGCCCAGGCGCTGACTGACCGCGCCCGGCAGCCTAGAGAGTCCCTCGGCTCCCCCGCCGGGCCCGACGCACAGCCATTCAAACGCCGCCGGGCGCGCGGCCCGCCGGGATAGCTCCCGGTGGGCGTCGCCTAGGCTCCGCCCCCACGCCGGCTCCCTACATAATATTTTTTTAAAAATTAATTTTCTATGCCATTTCCAATTTAACACCAGGTTTTTTTTTTTTTTTCATTTCCAATTATCTTTATATACAGAAGATCGATTCAGTATATAATTAGTAAAGATCTCATCAGTTTGTACCCACACAGAATCACAAAGTGTAAAAATACTGTTTCATTACTAGTTATAGCATCACTGCACATTAGACAACACATTAAGGACAGATCCCACATGGGATGTAAGTACACAGTGACTCCTGTTGCTGACTTAACAATTTGACACTCCTGTTCATGGCGTCAGTAATCTCCCTAGGCTCTAGTCATGAGTTGCCAGGGCTATGGAAGCCTTTAGGGTTCGCTGACTTTGATCTTATTCCGATAGGGTCATAGTCAAAGTGGAAGTTCTCTCCTCCCTTCAGAGAAAGGTACCTCCTTCTTTGATGGCCCCGTTCTTTCCACTGGGATCTCACTAACAGAGGTCTTTCATTTAGGTCTTCTTCTTTTTTTCTTTTCCATGGTATCTTGGCTTTCCATGCCTACAATACTCTCATGGGCTCTTCAGCCAGATCCGAATGCCTTAAGGGCTGATTCTGAGGCCAGAGTGTTGTTTAGGACATCTGCCATTCTATGAGTCTGCTGTGTATCCCACTTCCCATGTTGGATCCTTCTCTCCCTTTTTGATTCTATCAGTTAGTATTAGCAGACACTTGTCTTGTTTGTGTGATCCCTTTGTTTCTTAGACCTATCCAAGCCATCGAATGTGAACTGAAATTGATCACTTGGACTAGTGAGATGGCATTGGTACATTCCACCTTGATGGGATTGTATTGGAATCCCCTGGCACATTACTAACTCCATCATTTGGGGCAAGACTGATTGTGCATGTCCCAAACTGTGCATCTCCTCCCTCTCTTTTTCCACTCTGAAATTTAACAGGGATCACTTTTCAGTTAAAATTTAAACACCTAAGAATAATTGTGTGTTAATTACAGAGTTCAACCACTAGTACTAGAACAACAACAACAACAACAAATACTAAAAAGGATAAAGTATTACATTGTACATCTAGAGTCAGGACAAGAGCTGATCAGTTCATTGTTGCTTATAGTGTCCATTTCACTTAACAGGTTTCCCCTTTGGCGCTCAGTTGTCACCGATCAGGGAAAACAAATGATATTTGTCTCTTTGGGACTGGCTTAATTCACTCAGCATGATGTTTTCCAGATTGCTCCATCTTGTTGCAAATGACTGGGTTTCATTGTTCCTTACTGCTGTATAGTATTCTATGGAGTACATGTCCCATAATTTCTTTATCCAGTCTACTGTTGATGGGCATTTGGGTTGGTTCCAGGTCTTAGCTATTGTGAATTGAGCTGCAATAAACATTAAGGTGCAGATGGCTTTTTTATTAGCCAAATTAATTTCCTTTGGGTAAATTCCAAGGAGTGGGATGGCTGGGTTGTATGGTAGGGTTATGTTCAGGTTTCTGAATAATCTCCAGACTGACTTCCATAGTGGCCTAACCAGTTTGCATTCCCACCAACAGTGGGTTAGTGTCCCTTTTTCCCCACATCCTCTCCAGCATCTATTGTTGGTAGATTTCTGGATGTGAGCCATTCTCACCGGGGTGAGGTGAAACCTCATTGTGGTTTTGATTTGCATTTCTCTGATTGCTAGTGATCTTGAACATTTTTTCATGTGTCTGTTGGCCATTTGGATTTCCTCTTTCGAAAAATGTCTAAAGGTCCTTGGCCCATCTCTTGAGTGGGTTGTTTGTTTTGTTGTTGTGGATTTTCTTGATTTCTTTGTAGATTCTGGTTATCAACCCTTTATCTGTAGTATAGTTTGCAAATATTTTTTCCCATTCTGTCGGTTGCCTCTTCACTTTCCTGACTGTTTCTTTTGAAGTACAGAAACTTCTCAATTTGATGCAATCCCAAATGTTAATTTTGGTTTTGACTGCCTGTGCTCCTGGGGTCTTTTCCAAGAAGTCTTTGCCTGTACCTATATCTTGCAGGGTTTCTGCAATGCTCTCTAATAATTTGATGGTTTCGGGTCGTAGATTTAAGTCTTTAATCCATGTTGAGTGAATTTTTGTGTAAGGTGAAAGGTATGGGTCTTGCTTCAAGCTTCTGCACATGGAAATCCAATTTTCCCAGCACCATTTATTGAATAGGCTGTCCTTATTCCAGGGATTAGTTTTGGATCTTTGATCAAATATAAGTTGGCTGTAGATGTTTGGATTGATTTCTGGTGTTTCTATTCTGTTCTATTGGTAAAGCTGTTGGTTCTTACGAGCTAGACTGTGTTGTCAGGACTGGCTTCTTGAGCACAGTCCGAACGGACTGTTGAAAATATCTTAGTTCCAAAGTTGTACTTATTTCTGCATTTATTAAATACTGACAGTTTTTTTTTTTTTTTAAGAAAGAACTCTCATCAGCTTGAAAAAGAGTATTTGTTGCTGGAATGAACTGCATCGTTAACCCACTCAGCTCTGCTATTTGTTTGCTTTTCCCCCTCAATCTCAAGTCTGTTTCCTGTAAACATTTTAAAATAGTCCTTGATGTTTTATAATAGGTTTGTACATACAAATAATAAGACCCTAAGCATCTAAAAATGACAGTGTTGAAGTTCATATACATTTATCTACACTAAGCAATTTATTGCCTCGGCGATCTTTTCAGAGACAAGAGAGGAAACGCTCCACTGGCCTTGAGTTGCTGTTTATTAAATGTGAGTGGGGATGGGATCAGGAGGAAGAAGAGAAAACTTAAATTTTTTCAAATTAGCAGTGGGCGTCCATCACAGTTGGAAAGTGGAATATGTAAAATGACTTTTAAAATCCTCTTTTGTGTTCAAATAATACATTCAACAATAGATAAGAAAAACATACACATTAACTGGAGAAAAGTTATTTGCCTAATTTATTTACTTGTTACTAACTAATGGTATACATGGTGTCTGACTCTCATTGCTAATGTGGAAGATTATCATATACCTGAGTGAAACAATGGAAATTTGAGCAAAGAGGCTAAATAATTATTCTTCTCAAAAGAATACCAAAGTTCCTAAAAGTAAAAATGTGCGTAATTACAGAATTCTGGCTGTGCAGTCCAACGTCTAATTGTGTGTCTTGCCTTCTCCACTTGTAACATTCCAGGCAGGTGGCCAGGTAGCTGATGTTTATCGTAATTACACTGCATCTTAGCACCTGTGTGGAAAACTACTGGAATGTTGCCCATAGATCTCTCAGTGTAATAAAGTTGCATCTCAGGACATTTATAGAAAGGTAAAGATGCGAACAGAACATTAACTATGTTGGCAGTGACTATACAAGCTCTTGAAAGAGTACCAGTATTTCCCCCTTCTCCTGCCCTTACTCTGGACAAGAGTGGAGTGGATGTGCAATGTCACTGCCATTCATTTTGCATAGTCCTATGGGCGCTTGGATGATTCAACCCAACCAAGGGACAATACTGGCTTAAAGGACACTCAGATTCCTATTAAGCTCTTGAGAATTTTGACCTTTTCAAATGTCAGAAAAGGGATACTCTGCAGACAAATTGTGATCAACTGGATGCATAATATACCGAGTGTTTGGGTTCTTCTGTTTACCCCAGGTCCCCTGGGAGGGGCTGGATTCAATGAAATGCTGTTTCCTATTATGGGAGAGATTTGATAATTTGCTTTGGGGCTCTACTGGCACAGAAAGTGCTACAAGATCTGACAGAGGTGATCATAGAATTGTATTCATCTGAACCAGTCCCTACAGTTTACAAATGAGAAAGCCGGGGCTCGGAGAAAGAAAATGATTTGGCCAAAATGAGGCAGCCGGTTGGTAGCAGAGCTGGGAATCCAATCCAGACCTCTGACTCCTCGCCTGGTGTTCTTTCTACTTGATCATGCTGAACTGCGCTTTCTCTCCCCCGTTCTTTCCTGTTCTTCGATGCAATTCATTATGTGCTGAAGTTCCCAGCAGAGGAGCTGAATTTTTCATTATAATTTTAATAGAGTGCCACAAAACAGGAAATTCACATGTGAATCCCAATTTCCTTTCTTGAACCATAAAGAGTGCTGAATAGTAAAGACAAACCTAACCACATAAAGTACCATGATGACTTCCTAATTTTGATGATTAAATATGTTACTATAAATCCAAACACCAATTTTACTGTGTTCCTTTCAGGTTTGTGGGCTAGTTCAGGTACTTCTATCTTAGGCCTGGAAATCTCTTTGGGTGCCATGGAGAATAGGAAAACATCTGTCAAGAAGACAAAGTGCACACACACACACACACATACATGCGTAGGTATTGGTTTTTGTGACTACAACAAAACACCAGACAAGCTAGTGACGAAGGAAAGAGAGGTTTATGTAGCTCACAGCGTTGGAGGTTATAGGTCTCGATAGCACGATGCAGGCTTTGCAGAGTCCTGGCGGCTGAGGGCAGAGTGCATACAGAGGAATGATCACGTGGTAAGCCAGGAAGCAGCGAGACTGCGCGGGCCCCAACGTGGGCTTTTCCAACTGTCAGAAGAGAATGACCTTCCGAGAGCACACCCTTAGTGCCCTGTGGACCTCCCCCACACACGACCTCCTAATGGGCCAATAGCACCACTCGGTGACCAGGCTATTAATCAATGGAATTTTGGGAGAAATTCCACATCCAAAACATAGCAGGATAGGTATCTATTCCCTATTTTCTTGACAAAATCTCCGAAGTTTTGCTGCTTGCTAAGTGTTGATTCTTGTGTGCCTCAGTTGCTGCTTTCCCATACATGGAAGGTTGGGCAGAGTTGTCTTTGGCAGTTGGGGACACAATTGGCATTCACTGAGATTAAGTGAAGAGTCCATTGCCTAAAAAGATGACATTTTCAGAAAAAGGATGTCTGAGACCCAAAAGGAAACTGCTTCAAGTCAGATTTCTGCTTTCTTAAAATTGGCTGGGATCCTGCAAGCTGCTTTTTAATCTCAAGGAACACACTTGTAATGTTAGCTGTGAAGCCGTTTTTAACATGTGTGGCATTTCAGTTCTGAGAAAGTGCTTTTGTCTGAGTAGAATTTCTTAGACCGAGGGAAACACTGCTGTTTGAGCGACGTGCCGGTCTTCACGTCATCAGTACACAAATGGCAGCTCCTGGGCCTTCCCGTGGTTGCTGTCTCCCTGCCTGTCACAGTCACTCTGTAAACCACTTTTCCTTTGGCCAGATGCCCTGCTGGGCCAACCCTGCTACCAACCAGCCGAGGCTCAGGTCTCTCTTTTACTTATGACCAGCTCCTTTGTCCAGGTGATAGAGAACCGTGTAATTATTACTGAAATACATTGTTGGAACCGAACAGGCCCTTGGCAGTCACTGAGCCCAGCGCCTTCACGCGATGAGTAGGGGCCAGGGAGTTTACATGACTCAGGTTCAGACTTCTCGATGCTCCTGGTGGAAACAGAACTGTGTTTCCCCTTAACTTCCTTCCAGCTGTGCTTTTCCTCTTCATCTTCCTTTGTACCGGCTACACAAATTCAGTTGAATTTTGTGTGAAAAAAATCCCGATAGATCTGATTTTTAAAGCAACATGGCCTCATGCCCTCAGAAAGGTCCTGGACTACTCAGACTCGATGATCTACAGACGTTTTTGACTTTGAGCCATTATACTTTTTTTTCTTTACAGATCCGATAGTTGATGTAATATCTCAGTCATGTGTGAGAGCTCAGCTTGGCTCAGACCGCTGCATACCGTGGGGAGTGCCCCCAGGTCCAGTGGAGGAACCCCCCTGGGGGGTACTTAAGTGAGAATTGGGAGCATTTTAGAGGTGAAAAGAATCTCTCTCTGCTGCCAGCTGAGGGGCGAGTAAAACACAGAAGTAGTCTCAGGGGTGCATGAAAAGAAGGTTCTTAAGTGTGATGAGAACAGCTTGGGT
Organism: Lepus europaeus; assembly: GCF_033115175.1. Classification (NCBI taxonomy): domain Eukaryota; kingdom Metazoa; phylum Chordata; class Mammalia; order Lagomorpha; family Leporidae; genus Lepus; species Lepus europaeus. Next base: position 1,831,943 of record NC_084834.1, read on the forward strand.
TATCTCAAGTACCTAGACCAGTATTCATTAGTACCCACTAGTACTTGTCTTCTAGCCAAGACACGTGAGCCAGAGGGAGAAACCTGAGAGGCCTGGACTACAAAATCCAGTTAGACACAATAAGTTAAATCAGAAACAGCTATTTTAACTAACGTCTTCATAAGATATTTATTGAGTAAAACAGTATGTTTTGGTAACTTATGTCAAGCTAGATCAGAAAAGCAAAGACAAATTTAGGCTGAAGCTCAAACTACTGAGGTCTTCCTGTAGCAGGCACAGGCTTCTACAGGAGTGGTATGTGTGAGTTCTTCTCCAGGACTCTTCGTCACATATCCTTCCCAACACCCTGACGCAAGGATGATTGACAACTTCATTTTTTTTTCTTTATCAGTTCCCTAAGTGTTAACCAAGTTCCTATGCAAGGAAGACTAGAGACACTCAGAGGGAACAGACTCTGCTGGAAAAAGTTGTCATCATTAGAATTTTTGCTTTCCTTTCTCCTCTGCCCCCCAGCCTGCTTGCTAAGCTTACCAGCAATTCTGGTCCTTTTGGACTTAAATAATCTATTTCCATAGACTTTTAAAGATTCATTTATTTATTTGAGTTAGAGAGAGAGAGAGAGAGAGAGAGAGGTCTTGCATCCACTGGCTCACTCCCCAGAGTGGAAGAGCTTCTGGGCACAGGAATTTTCAGGAAAGGCCATGCAGAAATAATCATGCTTTGAAATCGGACTTCCAGAACGTACCACACAAAGAGGGTGAGGATCCCTTTTCCCCTCCTCTTCTCCACCAGCCGCCACTCAGGTTTTATACTTGGGGAGCCCGTGCTCTTGGAGCTGGTGGTGCCCAGGATCACCTGCAGGAAAGCAGAAGAATCAGCCATGCCTGGGAGACAGAATGAGGGCTGAAAGGTAGAGTAGGAAAGGAGGAGCTGCTCTGGGAGTGTTCGTCACGCCAGGCCCGTGGGGGCACCAGGCGGTACCCAGGGGCTACTGGCCAGATTCTGTGTAAGCTGCTCTGGGAGTGTTCGTCACGCCAGGCCCGTGGGGGCACCAGGCGGTACCCAGGGGCTACTGGCCAGATTCTGTGTAAGCTGCTCTGGGAGTGTTCGTCACGCCAGGCCCGTGGGGGTACCAGACGGTACCCAGGGGCTACTGGCCAGATTCTGTGTAAGCTGCTCTGGGAGTGTTCGTCACGCCAGGCCCGTGGGGGCACCAGGCGGTACCCAGGGGCTACTGGCCAGATTCTGTGTAAGCCGGTGAGACCTTTCAGGCGGCCTTGCAGGGATACCGGGAAGGGAACTAGGAGGCTGGGGAGGTTTCATGTGAGCACTGGGGGAAGGCCTGGGAAAATGAGTTCTGTTAGGTTTTCGGATTTCAGGGTTCGAAAATGAGGCAGTTTAAGTCGAAAACACTTTATTTCAGGGGTTACAGAATAGGGCCAGGGAGAGGAGGGGTTGAGCCTGCCTGGCAGAGGGCAGGTGGTTTGAAGCCAGGCTTCATTCCGTTCGGGCAGTAGGGAGGTGCCAAGCAGCACAAGGACCCTGGTCATGCGGGTGGGGTCAGGGTGGGGGATGTGTAGAAAGGCCCCCTGGTGGTGGTGAAGGTAACAATGCATTGTCTCAAGTTTGGAATGTCCCAGATGAGAGGCTTTCCTGAGGAATACACATTCCACTAGCCCAGCAGCTTCTAACAGGTTCTATTTGCTTTCTAAGAATCAGGCTTGCTGATCCTACTTGAATTGCATCCTTCAGGGTGAGAAGTACATCTGTTCACTTGTAATCTCAAATGTATAAATTAACATGTTTAAGAATACTGGCATACTTCATAATACAGGATGTTATTATTGCTACCTTTTTTAAAAAAAGTCAGTTAATTTGTTTATGTGTTTATTCAAAAGGTAGAGAGACCAAGAAGAAGATCTTCCATCCACTGGCTTACTCTCCAAATGGTTGCAATAGCTGGGGCTGGGCCAGGACGAAGCCAGGAGCCTGGAGCTCCATTCTGAAGTGGGTGGCAGGGGCTCAGGTACCTGGGCCGCCTCTGTGCCTTCCCAGTGCATTAGCAGAGAGCTGGATTGCAACTGATGCTGGCTGTGCAGGCTGCGGTTTACCCATCTGTGCCACAATGCTGATCCCATCATCATTTTCCTCATTCTCAAATAATAGTATCGTGGCTAAACACACCACACGTTAACTACTCTGTATTTACCTTTAGGATACTTAAGACTTTACTTTCTGTTTTGTTACTTTGTTCATCCAGATTTTTTTTTAAAAATTTCAGTTGTCGAACTTTCAGGTTTCTTTGCTCTGGTGATGAGCGGCACTAGAGAAATGGGAGAAACAGAACCGACTCAGAAGCCGTTTAGGGGTCTGTATCTGAGTTTCCTTAGGATCTCATGCCCTTGGAGTCTCCAGATGGCACTGTTGTGAGAAAGATCTGGGAAAACAGATGACCCACTTGTATTTTTATGTCTTTGTTTCAGTTTATAAATCACTGGTTTTGTTTTGAGTTGTTTTTCAGGTCAAAGCAGTTTTAAGGTCTCTGTTCAGTAGTTACTTGGCATTCTTGCCTGTTCTTACTGTTTGCTGTGTATTGGATAGTCCTCCAGCCTGTAGTGCAGAGATCTCTGTCCACAGACTTTGCTGAGAACCCACTTCTCATTCCCTGGTAAAGTTGCCTTTAGTAATCATGAAAGTATTGAGGAGCTTGTTACTGCAGAATTGTGATCAATGTAATCACCATTATCAGTGTGACCACACACATCTGTGGACCGTTAGGTAGAAGGTCAGATATGAGCATATGTGTGTGTGACAAAGGCCTAAGGAGACATCTGGGTCCAGCATCTGCATCTCAAAGTCATCCCAGTAACCTTCCAGGGCAGCCCAGTGTCCGCACTTCAAACCTCCTGCCCCTGATCTTCCAGGGTGTCCTGCCCATCCTTCCTCTAACCAGCGGCCCAGCCAGGCTTCCTCCTGTCTGATAGCTTCAGGGGGAAAACTCAGAAAGGAATTTTTAGTATTTACATCCAAAAAGTCCTTTGTTCCATGAGGAGAAGATGTGGGAAGACAAAGACCCATCCCCTTAAAAAACTCTGGCTGGTGCTGTGGCTCACTAGGCTAAGCCTCCACCTGCGGTGCCAGCACCCCGGGTTCTAGTCCCGGTTGGGGCGCTGGATTCTGTCCCGGTTGCCTCTCTTCCAGGCCAGCTCTCTGCTGTGGCCCGGGAGTGCAGAGAAGGATGGCCTAGGTCCTTGGGCCCTGCACCCCATGGGAGACCAGGATAAGCACCTGGCTCCTGCCTTCGGATCAGTGCGGTGCGTCGGCTGCAGCGGCCATTGTGGGGTGAACCAACGGAAAAGAAAGACCTTTCTCTCTGTCTCTCTCTCTCACTGTCCACTCTGCCTGTCAAAGAAAAAAAAAATAAAAATAAAAACTCCCGGCCTCAACCAGACTGCGCGCTCAGCCCACTGCCTCTCTGCTGAGCCGCCTACCTCCCTGCCCAGGTGTACTCTCTCCACTCAACCATGCAGCCCCGCTCTCCCCCAGTCTGAGTGACTGGGCGCTCTCTCTCAGGTTCTGTCCGGAGAGGTGCCCATCCGTTCTTACGGATGTCCCTGCCCTAATAAACCCTGCTATTTGCTTTCCCCTGCTCTCTGTCTCTGCCTGAATTCTTTCTTGCGTGAAGACAACAACTCTGCAGTTCTCCGGTAACAGACCCACAATCAGAAGCCTTTTTTGTTGTTGTGTGAAAACACTTAATGTGAGATTTACCTTCTTAAATGTTTAAGAGTGTAATACAGTTTTAACTATAACAGGCACAATTTTTAAAGACATTTATTTGAAAGGCAGAGTAACAAAATGGGAGGGAGTGGGTGGGGTAGGGAGGAGACAGAGAGAGACCTTCCATCTTCTGGTATAGCTCCCAAATGCCCACAACAGCCCGGCCAGGAACTCCACTTGTCTCCCACATGGGTGTCCGGCACCCAAGGACTTGAGCCGCCTTCTGCTGCCTCGCCAGGTGTATCAGCAGAGAGCTTTACTGGAAGCTAAGCTGAGTAGCTAGGACCAGAACCAGCACTCTGCTATGAGATGCTGGTGTTGCAAGCAGCGGCTTAAACTGTGCCACAAAACAGTCTTGTAGAGTAGTAGATTTGTAGACTAAGATAGTCTGTATTTCTGCGTTTATGGGTATTTCTGAGCTTGGCTCCACTATCCCCTCATTATGCGTAGCCTTGATTTTGCAATAGCTGCACACATCAAAAGTTAAGCTTGGGAGCAGAAGCACAAGCTCTGTAGAAGTTATCCAAACATGGTCTGCTTTCTCTCTATGCAAATGTTTGTATGCCATTGCTTTTCTGGGTCAAGCCAGCAATGTACACGGAGGACAAGAGGGCAGATGTTTTTAGCTTTATACTATTTTGCAGAACTTATTCATGACTGTGTTTTACAAATAAGATCCCATTAGCATGACAAGTAAAAAGCTGCGTAGCACATTCTTTTAAGTGGTTCAGACAGTTGTATTCATAGATGACCTGAGGGGTACTACAAGGTCTCCTCCTTCCAAGACACCTGCCCTGGGTCCAATCCTCCTTAAACAGTAACTTTTGTGTTAAGGCAGTAGTACAAGGTCTCCTGGAGCTCCTGTCCAAGTGAAGCTGCCTGCTGCCTTGGGGGACAGGAGGGCTGTTTCATTAACATAGGCTGGCAAGCTGCCATCTTCACTCATTTAACATCTAGTAATTGGGCTCCTTTTATATGCAAGGCAGTGTAGTCAAATGAGGAGAAGGTGGTTCCCAGAGGACATGGAGCACTGTTAATATTTGATAGCAGAAAAAATGTGAAGCATCCAAAAAATGAAAGACTTCAGGGGAGAAGTTTCTTAGAGTGGGTTTCTGTAGCTGAGATCAGCCACACAGCTGGGGGTGGTGGATGGGGCAACTTGGAAGGGTAATGTGTATGTAAATAACACTGAAATGGAAGCCATGGTATTTTCTCGAGGTTTTCCCCCCTTCATTCAGCAAATAGTGCTTTTGAGCACCTACAGTGTATCTGGCATCAAGGACCTGGGGACACACAAGTTAAGTGAAAGTTTTGTGGTCAACGGGGTAGGATTTAAGCGATGAGGATGCAAGGATGGGGCTAGAAGGGGTGAGGGCACAAGAGCAGGGGCAGAGAATCTGAAACAGTTCCGTGGGTTGAGCTTGTGTTGCATCCACTCGTCAGCTAAGGTAGAGTGTTACAAAAACCAGTGACAGTCACACACGAATTTTATTGAAAATGAGAAGCAAATGAGAGACAAAGGAGAGGCAAGGTAACCAATCGGGACCAACACTCCTTACCAGAGTGCGGCCCCTAACAGCGGGTTACGCAGTTTTTTGTAGTATTCTGTCCTCTAGGGCTCACAATTTTGAACCTTATCCATGGTATGCAGTGAGCAATAAAGAGGAAAACCAAAATATGGTTGTAAGGTAACAGTTAACAACAACAAACCCAATAACAGATCCAAGCTATGGTGGCAAGATAACAGCAGAGCACACATTTAGGTCAACCTAGTTCCTGGGAATTCGGGCCCACATAGTTTCACAAGATCCACCCTTAGCTGTTAGCAAGCAAGCTAATATGTACAGAAGCAAGAGACCAGCATTAGCTGTTAGCCACACTCAGTCCATTTTGGTTCTGATTCTACACTTGTTTGTCAGGAGGTCCCAGGAAAGCCCATCCTGGATCATTGTATGCAGAGGGGATGAGACCCCACACACAAGGAGAGACCAAGTCTGAGTCAGAGTTTGAACATACAAGTTGTGCTGCCGGAGCAGGAAGGGATCTCCATTTTCTACATCATGGACACCCTTGCTGTGAAAGACCTGACTTCCCTGGGAGAATTTTTTTTTTTTTTTTTTGACAGGCAGAGTGGATAGTGAGAGAGAGAGACAGAGAGAAAGGTCTTCCTTTTCCTTTGGTTCACCCCACAATGGCCGCTGCAGCCGATGCACCACACTGATCCGAAGCCAGGAGCCAGGTGCTTCTCCTGGTCTCCCATGTGGGTGCAGGGCCCAAGCACCTGGGCCATCCTCCACTGCACTCCCGGGCCCCAGCAGAGAGCGGGACTGGAAGAGGAGCGACCGGGACAGAATCCGGCGCCCCAAATGGGACTAGAACCCGGTGTGCCAGCGCCACAGGCGGAGGATTAACCAAGTGAGTCACGGCACCAGGACAATTTTTTTTAACTGTACTTTCCCACTGAAGTAGGCAGGCATACAGGCTAAAATTGTTAGATTTGTGAACTGGAAGACCACGCCTTTGCCACACCCCTGTGTGACCTCATGCCCCTACCTGATGCCTTCACCAGGCCCCTGTGTGGCCTCATTCTACTGCCTGGCCACACCTGGGTGCCTACCAGCCAATCAGGTTAATTAACCACTCCCCTTTGGAAGTGAGTTAAAAGCCAGGACACGGTGTGGCCCGTCCCCACTCTTCTTCCCTGGCCTCTTGCCAGGAGGGGGCTTGCTGTAGCCCCACACCTCCAGGGCACGTGGCCTTCAGGCCATGAGCTCTAGGCTTCCTGGCCTCGATGCTCTTCCATGTGGCTGGTTTCTGGTGCTTGGTATGAACCCCTATTCACCTCTCTCTCTTAAATAAAGCTCTCACTCTCCTATGCATCTTTCTCACTAAATAAAAGCTTAAAATGTACCATGCTGCCTCATTTATCTGTGCCAGTATTTAGAATTCTTCTCTAAATATTGGGCAAGAACCCTCTTGGGCTTACTAATATTGAGGATTTATTAGTAAGCACATGGAGAAATCGTATGGTACCCCAAATTCCGGTAGCATATGTGGCACCCCAGGTAGCACTTCTGGGGAACTTTAAGGGGCCACATTTTCAGTGTAAATTTTAGGGGGTCTTCTCCGATTTCACCACTACTACTTCTGCTTGGCAAAAGTAAAGAAAGGTTTCCTCTGAGCGACTCCCACTTGAGGCTCATTATTGGCAACACCGCAAGCAAATGGACCGCTGTGTCTGCTAACAGTCTCTATCTCAAGGAACTTAAGGGCTGGTGGGACAGGTATAGACAAATCAATATGTAATGATAGACAATGATAGGGGATACAGAGAAAAAGGTGAGGGGTGGGCATTAGTGAGTGCTCAGTAAAGAGGAATGGGGTGCTGAGTGAGGAGAGGTCCTTTGTAATTTTTTTTTTTTATTCAATCCTGTTGATTTCTTCTCTAATTCTAATTATTTCTCTTCTCCTACTAGTTTTGGGTCTGGTTTGCTGCAGATTTTCTAGATCCTTGAGATGCATTGATAGCTCACTTATTTGGTGCCTTTCCAATTTTTTGATGTAGGCACCTATTGCTATAAACTTTCCTCTTAACACTGCTTTTCCTGTATCCCATAAGTTTTGATATGTTGTGTTGTTATCCTCATTTACTTCCAGAAAGTTTTTGATTTCTCTTTCGATTTCTTCTATGACCCACTGTTCATTCAGGAGCATGTTGTTCAGTCTCCATGTGTTTGCATACGCTCTAGGGATTCCTGAGTTGCTAATTTCCATCTTATTCCACAGTGGTCTGAGAAGATGGATGGTATGATTCTAATTCTTTTGAATTTGCTGAGACTTGCTTTATGGCTTGGTATGTGGTCAATCCTGGGGTAGGTTTCATGTACTGCTGAGAAGAATGTGAATTCTTTAAGTGTAGGATAAAAAGTTCTGTAGATATCTGTAGGATCCATTTGGGCTATGGTGTTGATTAAATCTGTGTTTCCTTGTTGTTCTCCTGTCTGGTTGATCTATTTCTGAAAATTGGATGGTTCTAGGAGTTCCTGAAGGCATGGAGAGGGAGAAAGGATTAGAAGGCCTTTTTAGTGAGATACTAGCAGAAAACTTCCCAGGTTTGGAGAAGGACAGAGCCATCCTATTACAGGAAGCTCATAGAACCCCTAATAAACATGACCAAAAGAGATCCTCACCACGACACGTCGTAATCAAACTCACCACAGTGAAACACAAAGAAAAGATCCTAAAATGTTCAAAAGAGAAACTTCAGATTACTCTCAGAGGATCTCCAATTAGACTCACAGCTGACTTCTCATCAGAAACCCTACAGGCTAGGAGGGAATGGCGAGATATAGCCCAGGTACTAAGAGAGAAAAACTGCCAGCCCAGAATATTATATCCTGCAAAGCTCTCATTTGTGAATGAAGGTGAAATAAAGACCTTTCATAGCAAACAGAAATGGAATTTGTCACCACTCGTCCTGCCCTGCAAAAGATGCTTAAAGATGTGTTACACACAGAAACACAGAAACACAGCCATCATACAAAAGAATGTAGGCCAGCGCCACGGCCCACTAGGCTAATCCTCCACCTGCGGTGCCAATATCCCAAGTTCTAGTCCCGGTCAGGGCGCCAGTCTGTCCCGGTTGCTCCTCTTCCAGTCCAGCTCTCTGCTGTGGCCCGGAAAGGCAGTGGTGGATGGCCCAGGTCCTTGGGCCCTGCTCCTGCATGGGAGACCAGGAGGAAACACCTGGCTCCTGGCTTCAGATTGGCGCAGCACGCCAGCTGTATCAGCCATTTGGGGGGTGAACCAATGGAAGGAAGACCTTTCTCTCTATCTCTCTCTCTCACTGTCTATAACTCTACCTGTCAAAAAAAAATAATGTTGGATTTTTTAATAGTATCCTGTAGATTCCCCCACACCCTCAGTTTTATTTTTTTTCACAGTCCCAGTTCATAAGCTCCACACATTCACTAGGTCTTAGTCTCCTGTTATTTCTCCCCACCAGAGTCAGGTTTTTCTGCTTGGCTGAGGGTGGGTGCAGCCCCAAGCTGGTGTAGCTGTTATGTATGTCCAAAATGGCGCCTGCTCTATTGTCTTGCCTGCCTTTGTAAGGTGATTGGAGAGAGAGAATCACGTCTGTACCAGTCCCTTTTATTTTTTTCCTCTCTCTAGTCAGCCTGGTGAATTTTCCCCCATGGGGCTTCAAAGCCTCATTCCTTCTAGTCTCTTCCTGCTGCTTTTCCACCAGTGTTTCGGGCTACTGCAGGTTTGCTTCACCTCCCTTTCCAGCGCTGGTGCATAGACTCAGAACCTGGGGTCCCGAGCTGTGGGTGCCTGTGCCCTCCACATAGGTCCACTGTCCTACTAATTCCTGAAGAGTTTCCACTGTAGTTTTTTCCCTAACTCTTCCCTGAGGCTGCAGTATCTCCACTTTAATAAACTATCTTTTTTCCAGACTATCAGTGCACTCCCTCCCTATTCCAGCATCTTGGAGCCCCTCCTCCATCATTGATTTCTATATGAGAGTCATTCTTATTTGTCCAAGTGAAACCTCATTGTCATTTTGATTTGCGTTTCTCTAGTGGCTAGTGATCCTGAGCAATTTTTATGTGTCTGTTGGATATTTGAATTTCTTTTCAAAAATGCCTGTTCAAATCCTTTGCTCATTTCTTAGCTGGATTTCTTGTTGTTAAATTTCTTAAGCTCTTTATAGGTTCTGGGTGTTAATCCTTTATCAGTTGTATAGCTTGAAATTTTTTTAAAAAAATATATATTTATTTGAGAGGCAGAGTTACAAAAAGAGGGAGGGACAGGCTCCCAGCAATTAGAAAACTCATTCTAGAAGTTTTCTAATTGCTGGTTAACTCCCCAAAGGGTCACAACAGGCACTGCTGGGTCAGTTTAAAGCCAGGAGCCAGAAGCTTCTTCTAGGTCTCCCTTGTGGGTGAATGTAGGGGTCCAAGCACTTGGGACACTGTCCAGTGCTTTTTCAGGCACATTAGCAGGGAGCTGGATTGGACACGGAGCAGCTGGGACTTGAACTGGTGTCCATATGGGATGTTGATGCTGTAGCTGGAGGCTAAACCTACTATACCATAACAACATTCCCATAGTTTGCAACAATTTTCTCCCATTCTGTCGATTGCTCTTCACTTGCTGAGTGTCTCCTTTGCAGTGGAGAAGCTCCTCAGGCTGATGTAGTCCCTTTTGTCTGTTTTGGCTTTGATTGCCTTTTCCTCTGGATTCCTTTCCAAGAAATCTTTCCTATGTCTATGTCTTGTAGTATTGCCACAGAGTTCTCTAGTAATTTGATGGTTTGGGGTTGTAGGTTTAGATCCTTGATCCATTTAGATTTCATTTTTGTATGAAGTGTAAGGGAAGGGTCTGGTTTCCTAGGTCTGCTCACAGAGATCCAGTTTTCCCAGCACCAGTTGCTGAAAAGACTGTTCTTTGTCCAGGAGTTGATTTTAGTTCCCTTTTTAAAGACAAGTTGGTTATGGATGCATGGATTGTTTTATGGCGTTTATATTCTGCTCTTTTGGTCTACGTTGTCTATCTTGGTGTCAATAAAGGGCGCAGTAGCATGCTTTGAAATCTGGCATTGTGATGCTTCCAGCTTTGTTGTTGTTTTATAATTGGTTTGGCTATTTGGAGTCTCTTGTGTTTCCATATGAGTTTTACCATCATTTTTTTCTGTAACTGAGAAGAATGGTATTGGTATTTTGATTGGGATTTCATTGATTCTGTAAATTGCTTTGGGTAATATGGAGACTTTGATGATATTAATTCTTGGGATAACCCTTCCCTTTGCAAATTAGGCAAGTGTCCTGTTGTTATTTCTCTGAATAAGACTTCTTTGCATAGCTTCAGGAATTCCAGAGCCCATATGTTGGGTTGTTCGCATCCCGTAAGTCTTGAACACTTCTTAAAATTTTTCTTATTTTTTCTTCTGTTTTGTCTGACTGAAATATTTCCAAAGATTTGTCTTCCAGTTCACATATTCATTCTTCTGCCTCACTTTGTTTGTTGTTAATGCCTTCAACTGTATTTTTTTGTTTGACATATTAGATTCCTCATTTCTTGTGCTTCAGCTTAATTTCTCTTGCAATCTGTATATGGAAGGAAACATTTTTATCAGGGTCATTTAAGGATTTCTTTAACTCATTAAACTGCTTCTCGTTGCTTCTTAGTAATCCTTTGATCATTCTTTTGAATTCCTTATCAGGAATTTCATCAATCTCTTTGTCTTCACATTCAAATATCGATTTGTTGTTGTGTTCCCTTGGGGAAGTCATGATGTCTTCCTTGTTCTATTTGTTGTACTTCTGCATTTATTCTTATGCATTTGTGGAAACACTTATTTTTTTTCCCACTGATGGGTTTTATTTTTGAACTATGCATCTGTGGCTTATGGAGTGCCTACTCCTTCAGTGAATACCCAGAGACATGTGCTGGGTGGAGTCAGAGAGCTATGGTCAGTGCTCAGGGTGGAGTGACAATGCAGGGTGACACCCAGGTTGGGCACGGGAGACCTGTATTGTTGGCTGGGGAAGGTTATGATCATGCCTGTTGGCACAATCATACCCTCTCTTCCAAGGTGCTCAGTGCCCAGGAGTAGCTCACAGTACCTATAACTCTCACCCATGCTGGCACCTGAACGGCTGCAAGGCCCTGTGCAGTCCTCAGTGTGAGCACGGAACCCTCTACAGTGACCCAGCACTAGCAGTCAGGGAGCTCTGAGCCTCTGATGCCAGACACAGTGATTGCCCAGAGACCCCTATGACCTGTCGTGCAGTCACAGAATTCCCACAGTTACAGCATGCAAAGCTCCCATAGCCAGGGGTGCAGAGGATCCTGTCTCTACCCACAGAGACAGCAGAGTCATTTCCAGATCCAGCTGCTTGTGTGTGTGTTCTGCTAGAGCCTGTGGATAGGTTGAGAGGGTGGGGGCACCTCACAATCCTTAGTGGGGACCCAGCCCCCTGCCAACCTTCTGAGCCAGGCAGTGGGAAATGCAGATATTTTCCTCTGTTAAAGTCTCCTTGGCCGGCGCCGTGGCTCAACAGGCTAATCTTCTGCCTGGCGGCGCCGGCACACCGGGTTCTAGTCCCGGTCGGGGTGCCGGATTCTGTCCTGGTTGCCCCTCTTCCAGGCCAGCTCTCTGCTGTGGCCCGGGAGTGCAGTGGAGGATGGCCCAAATGCTTGGGCCCTGCACCCATGGCAGCCACTGGAGGGTGAACCAACGGCAAAGGAAGACCTTTCTCTCTGTCTCCCTCTCTCACTGTCCACTCTGCCTGTCAAAAAAAAAAAAAAAAGTCTCCTTGATGTGTGCATTTTTGCCACAGCTTTTGCTGGTATTGAGGTATCACCTTCTCCCTGCTGGTTGCTGGGTGCCTTTGTGGGAGGATGGGGATAAAGAACTAGGCTTTTTGCTTCACTGGATTAGGTGAGTACTCTGCCCCCGCTAGGGCTCCAGACTGGATTCAGTCGGTGTGATCTGCAGGGTCTCTGTCACGCAGCCTGGCCTCACCTGGCTCTCGGAAGCTGGCCTCTCCTCCAGCTCCACTTGTACTGCATGTCTGTCCTTTGTGTGCCGCTCCACGGTGTCCCTCCTTTGTGTAGAACTTCCACTGCTAACTGCTCTCTAACTAACTCTCCCCTGGGAGTGCACTGCCTCTGCTTTTCTCCTGCTGTCGTCCTCTCCTCAACATTATCCTGTCTTCTCCCTATTCAGCCATCTTGGAATCCCCAGTTCTGCTTAATATTGGAAGTCCTAGCTAGAGCAATTAGACAACAGCAAGAAATAAAAGGCATCCAAATTGGAAAAGAGAAAGTCAGTCTATCACTGTCTGCAGATGACATGATCTTATATTTAGAAAACCCCAACGATTCCATCATAGAGAACTGATAAATGAATTTAGAAAAGTTGTACGATAACAGTCAATGTGCAAAGATCAGCAGCATTTTTATACACCATTAGCAAGTTATCTGACGAAGAAATTCAATAAAGCAATGCCATTTCCAATAGCTACAAAAAAATACATAGAAATAAATTTACCCCAGAGGTAAAAGAACTCTAAAACTCTAGAGGACACCTGGAAATGGAAGGAGGAGAAAAGGACGGGGAAAGGTTGATCGACATGTAGTGCGTTATAGTTAGATAGGAGTAAGCAGTTCTGGGCTTCTAAACTACTGTAGGGTGACTTTAGGTAACATTAATGTGCTGTATGTTTCCCTCTTTTAAAACCTGTAAGATAGTATTTTGAATGTTTTCATCAGAAACATTAATTCTTTGAAGAGATATTTACGCTTATTGGACATTACACATGTATACATGTATTCCAACATCATATAGTGCCCCCATAAACATGTACAATTTTTGTGCCACTTCCTTTCTTAGTGTGAGAGGGGCCTCATGTGATGAATTTGCCACTAGGTGGATGTTCTTTCTCCATGAGGGATGGTACTTTATTGAGAACTCTGTCCATCTTTGCTGTTGACTGGGTGTTGAACAGGACTTAGCTGATCAGCCTTAGTGAGGGAGAGCCCGTGCTCTGGGCCCAGGAGCAGCTTCCGTGTCTGCCTCAATGGCAGCTGGCTCTACTGTGCGGGTTCTGGGCTCTACTGTGCGGGTTCTGGGCTCTACTGTGCGGGTTCTGGGCTCTACTGTGCGGGTTCTGGGGTGCGCGAAGGGAGGATATACAGACTATACTTGACATCTTAGCGTGAGACATCCTGTCGACAGGTTGTGAGTCATACCTGCGGTGGCTGCTCTCTAGCAGAAATCAGCAAGATACCCACTGAGGGGTGTCCACTCTCACACACACATCCACATACTTCTGAGCTTCCTTAATTTTCCCTAATCTCCTCCACCAAAACTGAATTTTGCTGTTCTCAAGGATCTGGCTAATTAGCCAAGACTTGATACCGCATGGGAGTTCATTTGTATCCTCACCCCAGTCCACTTATCCGGACAACAGTGTAGATGACTGGGTATACCAGCTGACACTCTGATCTTGAGGGAGATAATTATACAGTAGTACCATTTTGCTGGGCTATCTCTGAGTGGCAATGTAGAATAACAGAAATCTATCATCAGATTTAACCAGTGTGTGCCATCATTTCATCCATGAACCAGGTCTGTGTTTTGAGCTGGTGTCAGAAACCATCATGAGACTGAGAGAGAGGTGTTGGGACAACCAAGGTGGATGATATGAGGGCCTAGGACATCTGTTTGGGTTACTTGAGCCTTCCCGACAATCCTGGATATATAATGAAATACTGTTTATAAGTGGATCTTATAGCTTGGTGGGTGCATCAAAATCAAGATCCTGATGGAAATCTTTAGTATAGCAATTATTGTCTCATGGTTACTTGTTCAGTTTCACCAAGGGCCCAGTAACATGTTAGGATTTTATTTTCTTTTTAAATATTTATTTATTTATTTGAAAAGCAGAGTTAAACAGAGAGAGAAGGAGAGGCAGAGAGAGAGAGAGGTCCTCCATCCGCTGGTTCACTCTTCAGTTGGCTCTGCAACAGCCAGAGCTGTGCTGATCCAAAGCCAGGAGCTAGGAGCTTCTTCTGGGTCTCCCACGTGGATGCAGGGGCCCAAGGACTTGGGCCATCTTCTACTGCTTTCCCAGGCCATAGCAGAGAGCTGGATTGGAAGTGGAGCAGCCGGGACTTGAACTGGTGCCCATATGGGGTGCCAGTACTGCAGGCGGCGGCTTTACTCACTACACCACAGCGATGGCCCCAGGATTTTGTTTTCAATTGGAGTATGTAGTTCTCTGCCGTGAATATCATAGCTATGTTTCAGAACCTTGGCATCTGTGCTGAGACCCTATTTGGGACTTGTCAGAGAATTCAAATAGCGTTATTTACTAGGGACATCTTCAGCATCCTAGAATCTGTTGTTTACATGGTCCAAGAGGCTGAATTACTTACACAGAAGCCTAACCTGATCCAAAGTTCTATCTTGATTGGCTAGTTGCTAGAGTGACACAGCGTAAGAGTTAGAACAACCTTTTCAAGTGCAAAACTTGAGGAGAACTATCAGTGGTATGGCAGGAGGTACAAGGTATATTAACTTGTTGTTTATCTTGGGGAGGATCCCTGGCTTGTCCAAATCAATGATTTACTAACGTCCTCACTTATGGGCCAGGGCCCACATTGCATTGTGTTTTTTTTTCTGTCCCTGTGCTTACTAGGCACCCAGATTATTTGCAATGTAATGTAGATTAGGTCCAATCATCATCATGCCATCTATTCAGTGGGCCAGTATGTGCTCTGTGGGATTTCCTGATGATAAAGTCCCTCTAGATGACATTGTTAGAGGTCAGAATCATTCACATACTTCTGTCTATTTCCTGGGATGAAAAATGATCCTTCTTATTGATGGTTGTTGAAAAAGAAAAGAAATGCCACAACTGGTATGGCTCATGTAATTGGAACCGCAATGTAGTTAAAGAACTCTCCATAATTAATTATATTATTCAATGTCTAGATTGGTAATATAAATGAGGAAATAATGGCCATTATTGCCTCTGCTTATTCTAAATCTTTGGATGAATCACCTCTTTCTACAATTCTGCCTGGACTGTGGAGGCATTTCTGATTTATTATCTTTGGGCATGGTTTTGAGAGATTGCACTTGGCTTTGTTACAGTGATGGTCATTATCATATGTCAAGCAACGCAAGTGCTCCATCAACTGCTAAATATCATTGTCCTGTCACCGACTGGATCTCTGGGGCCATGGACACAGTGTGAGACAGACTTGGACCAGCATTCCATTTATTATATGACCTCCATAGGCCCCCATTTTTGGAAACTCCTGGTTTCAGTGTTAGCTCGGACCCTGCACCTGAGCCACAAGGAAAACGCGGGTATTCCATTTATCAGTGTACAGTTACTTGTGTCAGTGCCTAGAGATCCCTTTGGCGAAGGCTAGGAGACTCAGTGTTGTATATACTTGCTGTGGCACTGTTGGAACCTTCTTAAAGTACGCTTGGCCTTCCTTTTAAATGATAGACTCTATGTCTGAGACCTGTCTGTAGCCTGGAAACTAGGGAATGCACAGTGATTTGTCCATCAGTACATCTGACATTACTCTCGTGTTTGTTCTTCCTTTAGGAAAAAAATTATCAGGTGATGCTCTTGTTGTCTGCCCATCTGACTTGTCCCAGAAACGCCATTTTGTGTTACATATCACCATGGACACGTGTAATTTTGATGTCTGTTGTGGTAATTCCGTTCCCCTTTTGTTTGCTAATTAAATGCTGCCATATGGACTGTGCTATATCAAATGTTACCACTGAAACAGGAAGTCAGTTCCCCAGGAACATTTCTCGTTGTCAACCCTAGGCCACTGAGAACGGTCATAAATGAGCCTGGACGATGCAGTGTCCTCCTCACTAGCACACTGCTCAGTGCTTAGCAGAGGGAGTGCCTCCTGCACTCGGCAGGAATTAGATTCATCTGCTGCCTTCTAGTTCCCACCTAATTATCTTGTCCACATCTCTGAGCCTGCTCATCTCTTTCCCCCCCAATACTTTGCCAAGGCATTTCCACCTCAGATAATGTGAGTCATTGTTTTCTCCAAGTCGGCAGGAACAAACCAAGCAAAGTATATTAGAACTGACTTCCGAGGCTTCTGCTAGTTGTTAAGTTAGAGAAGCATGGCCACATGTCTAGAGTTTCTCCTCTATGCAGCCTTCTAGACTACCATCTGCAGTTCAGCACTTCCAGTACATGTGTCTGGGCATATTATTTCAGTTCCTGTGAGCATCTAAGTGCCAGGTTCTGCAAATCTAGTGTGTGCTTTTTCCCTTTATTCCTAGCATGTATAGTACAGTCCCAATGAGATCACGCTTGAATAGTAGGAAGAAAGAGGTATGGGCCCATGTTGAAGGCCAACTATAAAAATACTTCAAAAACACATGAGAACATGGAATAAAAAGATAAGTATATTTTGGTGTGACCTTTTTTGGAATTGATGCATAGATTTTTCATAATACACATTTTTCACAAACTTTTAAGTGATCACACATATGTATGGATTTCAATTGTTTTGCACTGAAATCAGCTATTCTTCAATTCTGTCTTTTCCACAAACTTTTTGAAGCACCCTGTGTAACAGACAAAGTGAAGGTAAGTGCTTCAGGTGTATGCTGTTTTCCGAGGGCTCAGGGCCGGCCTCTTGGTCAGCAGGTAGTGAGAGGAGAGCTGGGAGTGTGTGCTAGCAGGGATAATAGCAAACACCTGAAATAGGAGTACATTTGAGATGTTCAAGGAACAGCTGGGAATTGGTGCAGAAATTGGAATTGTTGGCTTGAATCGAGTGGCCCAGGAGGAAAACTAAAATTATAGCAGTTGTGACTAAAGTGGAGTGTGGGTAGCCTACTAGCCAGAGTTTTGGGGACCATTTTAAGGGCTTTGTTCCTTACTCTGAGATGAGAGGTACGGGAACATTTGAAGGAGAGTAATGTCGTGATCTGACTCACATTTTAAAGACTCACTCTGATGGCATGGTGGGAAGGAGACTCTGGGGAGAGATATAAATATAGATACTTGTCAGGAGGGTTTTGCAATGATCACAGAAAGACTGGGATGATAGAAATGGAATAGCGGAAGCAGACCAGACTCTATGGGAAAAAATGTGTGTATATTTGCCAGACATGCTAATAGGGTTTGATGGTAAATTGTATGGGTTAGACATAGAACTTATAATTTAACTACTTTAGAAATACTTCATATTTTTGATTCCTTTTTAATTCATATTCACTCTAAAGTTATATCATAGTTTCTAACTTTTGAGAAGAAACATTGTTTATAGGTAGTTCAACTACAGAGAGGAATGCTAGAACTACAGATATTTCCATGGATTACTGATAGTTCATAGTACCATGTGAATCATACAGAGCTTTAGTCACAGTAAAGGCTTTATTGTGAGTTTCCATAGTGTAGTGGTTACCACGTTCACCTAACAGTAAAGGCTTTACAAAAGGTAAGACTTATATCTGACTTTGACAAGCTGCTGGCTCCCTGACAATAATGAATGTATAAAGGTGAATGCATGTGTTGGATGTCATAATGTATCTGGAGAGAAGATGACCATATAGGAGACATTTATGGAAAACACAAGCACACAGGTTCTGTAAGTGATTTCCCAGACTCTTAGACAAATTTAAAAATAAGAAAAAAATCATTGTGAGTTAAAGTTCCTCACTGAAAGTCATGACAGTTAAGTAGAGTTGGGTTTCAGCATATGCAAAAGGGAATGGTTCAATAACAGAAATTAAAAGTAGAAATAGGCAGAAGATAAAATGGGAAGAGACTGGCCTCATGTGAATGAAGTAACAATAATGAAATAAAGATGAATGAGTGTTTTTGAGATAGATGTGCATGTAAAAAACACTAGCTTTACAGATACCCTGCCCCCTTGCTGGTTTTTTTTTTTTTATTTGACAGGTAGAGTTATAGACAGTAAGAGAGACAGAGACAGAGAGAGAGAGAAAGGTCTTCCTTCTGTTGGTTCACCCCCCAAATGGCCACCATGGCCGGAGCTGTGCCAATCTGAAGCCAGGAGCCAGGTGCTTCCTCCCAGTCTCCCATGCGGGTGCAGGGCCCAAGCACTTGGGCCATCCTCCACTGCCCTTCTGGGCCACAGCAGAGAGCTGGACTGGAAGAGGAGCAATCGGGACTGGAACCTGGTGCCCAAATGGGATGCTGGTGCTGCAGGCGGAGGGTTAACCAAGTGAGCCATGGCGCCGACCCCTTGCTGTTTGGGTTTTCAGACATTTAGTAAGTTGTAACATATGCACACTCATTCAAAATCATAAAATGTGAGGAGTTAACAGGAATTCCAAATCTACAGGGTCCACAAAACTCACACTATTAAGAGTTCGGAGTGTTTTTTAAGGACTTTAGTTTTGCCATTAAGCAAAAACTATGAAGGTGTGTGTTGTGACTCAGCAGGTAGGCTGCCACTTGGGAAGCCCGCATCTCATATTAGGGCACTGGTTCAAGGCTCTGCTTCCAATCCAGCCTCCTACTGCTGTGCCTGGGAGGCAGTGGATGATGTGTCAAGTACTTGAGTTTCTGCTCTCTGTGTGGGAGACCCAGATAGAGTTCATGGCTTTTGGCTTCAACCTGACCCAAACTTGGATATTGTGGCCATTTGGGAAATGAATCAATGGGTGGAAAAATCTCTCCCTCTCTCTCTATGTCATTCTGCCTTTCAAATAAATAAATTAAATAGCTAAATAAATAAATAAATCTTAAAACTCAAGACTTTAGCTTTAATATTGCTTCTCATGCAAAACATTTTAATCAACTTTGCCAAAATTAGAACAACACAGATGTACCTGAAAGTGCAAGATAGATGGATCCTCTGACCTGAAAAGTAGAACTCTGTTCCTTGATATTTTTGTGTGTGCAGTGCAGAGAGGAAAAGATGCTTTGGTGATTTTCAACACTCAATTGGATTCCCTTTATAGACCGAGTAGGCTTGTAGGAGATGTTGAATGCCTGCGTCATTATTCATGCATAGATGCAGTTCCTCAGTGAAACATGTTTACCTTAGCAAGGAGATGAGCAAAGACATTTGAGGCAAGCTGAGGCGAGATCCATCAACTAACAATTTCAAGGAATGAGCTCAGAAATGAAACTCAGCCTTTGTGCACCATCGCATTCTCCAAGCAATCCCTAGAGGCATCAGGCTGGGGACTGTCAGGGCAGCAGGTCACAGTGTTTCTTCTCCAGTAAACCACATATTACCTACGGGATGCTTATTCATCTACCTGTTCTGGACGGATTAAAATGCACCCTTTGTAAATCTCTCTGGGCACAGGTACAACATAATAATGGCTTGGTAAGCTGGGTGCTCTGGAAACACTGCTGACCGGCAGGTGCAGGTGAAGTTGACATAGCTGAACTGGTAACGTCAGTGAAGGGTAGGTTGACCTCCGATGGTGTAAGTGCCACTGTAGCCAAGTACTTTGTGAGCAGAATAAGATGAACAGCAATTATCTTTTGTGGAAGAGCAATCTTGGGGATGGTCACTTTCTCTGTCTCTGATTTCCGAGTTGAAAGTTGTACTGCACACTTCAGAAAGATGCCTTGAGTTTTATGCAGTGCATTGTATTCCACATGGCACCTGTGAGGATATCCACGTGGCAGCCAGGTGAGATTGGTCTGAATCAACACAAAGCAGCAGACTCCGTTGATTTGACTAACACCTTAAAACAAGAGAAAAAGGTACCGTGGCAGTGCCCACATCGTTTGTACTGACAGGCATACAGTCGTTAGAAAGCACGGTCTGAGGAATCTGGCAGGCCCGTGTTATGTTATAGGCTTTGCCACTTACTGGTTACTTATTAGAATTTGCTTCTTCGTCTAAAAAAAGGAGGTGATAAGAGTATTCTAGCCGGTGCTGCGGCTCACTAGGCTAGTCCTCCACCTGCGGCGCCGGCACCATGGGTTCTAGTCCTGGTCAGGGTGCGGATTCTGTCCCAGTTGCTCCTCTTCCAGTCCAGCTATCTGCTGTGGCCCGGGAAGGCAGTGGAGGATGGCCCAAGTGCTTGGGCCCTGCACCCCATGGGAGACCAGGAGAAGCGCCTGGCTCCTGGCTTCGGATCGGCGCGGTACGCCGGCTGTGGTGACCGTTTGGGGAGTGAACCCACAGAAGGAAGACTTCTCTCTCTTTCTCTCTCTCTCTCTCTCTCTCTCTCTCTAACTCTGCCTGTCAAAAGGAAAAAAGAAAAAACAGAGTGTTCTGTTGCTAAGATTGTTTCTAGGGTGAAGCAGTGCATTCCTAGCCACTGCTCTTGACAGCCTGCTTACTGTGGCGTGAGCTCTCCCTGTGAGCGACCCTGGGCTCATCTCACTACTGTGGACACTGCTAACGTCCTCCTTCAAGGTTTGCTATTTGTCCAGACAGTGCTAAGGCGCACTGGACACTCCTTCCTTCCGGGAGCTCTTGTTGCAGGTGATTGTAGACCTGTGGTGATGCCGTCCCCTCATGTGAGGACAGAATCCCCGTAGTCACCAACCACCAGGAGTGCATGGAGGCAGTGGCCTTTCCAGTCTGGTTTCTCAAACGGCAACTAGGATTAACTTTTCTCATTAAAATGGTACCATGAGTGCTTTGGTACAAACTTTTAGAACTTTTTTAGGTATTAATACATTTAGTTTCCTATGATGTATAGTGACTAGAGACCGGCTTCTTTTCACTTACAATGTGATTGAATTTTTGAACACCATGAACCATTCCTTCAACATTTCAGATGAGTTGCCCTCTTGTGTTTTTCTGAAAATGGAGAGAACTATATTTTAAAGTAATGTATAACAAACAGTTCCCCATCTCATTCCTCAGAAATAATTGCTCTTAAGAATTTTATCTCTCAAGATGCTTCTGTGAATATAAAACTAATACATACATTTTATGAAAATGTAACATTCTACATTCTATCCATTATCTACTTTGTTAACTTAGTAAAATGTTTTGGACATATCTCCATGTCAATGTATAAAATAGGGGCCGGCACTGTGGTGTAGAGGGTAAAGCTGCCGCCTGAGGCGCTGGCACCCCCTATGGGTGCTGGTTCAAATCCCAGCTGCTCCACTTCCCATCCAGCTCTCTGCCTGGGAAGAGTAGATGGCCCAAGTCCTTAAGTCTCTATGCCTGTGTGGGAGACCCAGATGAAGCTCCTGACGTCAAATCAGTTCAGCTCCAGCCGTTGTGACCATCTGGGGAGTGAACCAGTGGAAGGAAGAGTTTCTCTCTCTCTCTTCCTCTGTGTAACTCTGCTTTTCAACTAAATAAATAAATCTTTTAAAAATATGTAAAATAAAGGCTACCTTAGAGGAAAAAAAGATTTAAGATAATGGTTTCGGAAATGTTTGTGGAAAGTGTGTTGAGGAATATTCCTGAACGCAGGGCAGTATGTGACAGACCCACAGCCAGCGTCATATTGAATGGGGAAAAGTTGGAAGCATTGCCACTGAGATCTGGAACCAGACAAGTGCCTACTATTTAATATAGTTCTGGAAGTTTTAGCCAGAGCCATTAAGCAAGAAAAAGAAATCAAGGGGATACAAATATGAAAAGTGGGAGACAAATTATCCCTGTTTGCAGATGACGTGATTCTATATATAGGGGAACCAAAAACTCCACTAAGAGACTATTGGAGATTTTGGTAAAGTTGCAGGATATGAAATCAACACAGAAAACTCAATAGCCTTTTTTAAAAAAATTATTCATTTGAAAAGCAGAGTTACAGAGATGGAGAGGCAGAGAGAGCTCTTCCATCCACTGGTTCACTCCCCAAATGGCTACAATGGCCAGGGCTGGGCCAGACCAAAGCCAGGAGCCAGGAGCATCATTGGGATCTCTCACATGGCTGCAAGGGCCCAAGGACTTGGGCCATCCTCTCCTGCCTCCCCAGGGACATTAGCAGGGAGCTAGATCAGAATTGGAGCAGCCAGCACTTGAAATGGAGCCCATGTGGGATGCTGCGTCATAGGCAGTGGCTTTTCCTGCTGTGCCACATTGCTGACCCCCTTAATAGCCTTTTTATAAACAAGTTAATGGCTGAGAAAGAACTTCTAACAGTCATATTCACAATAGCCATGAAAAAAATCCTGGGCTACCTTGGAGTAAATTTAATCAAGGATGTGAAAGGTCTTTACAATAAAAATTACAAAATGTAAATAGAAAAAAACAATAAAATGGAAAACTCTTCCATGTTCGAGGATTGGGAGAGTTAATACCATCAAAATGTGCATACTACTGAAAACAATTTATAGATACAATGCGATCCCACATTCTTCTAAGATCTAGAAAAAACTGCTAAAATTCATATGGAAACATGAAGCACTGAATAGCTAAAGCAATCTTATACAACAAAAATAAAGTTGGAGGCATCTTAATACCATTCTAGACACAGTACAGACCAGTTATCATCAAAACAGTCTGGTGTCACAGAAATGTAGACATGTGGACTAATGGAGCAGAATAGAACCCCCAGAAGTCAGTGCATGTGTCTACAACCAGCTAGTCTCTGACCGAGGAGCTGAAATCAATCCTGGAGAAAGGTGCTGGGAACTTGGATCTCTGCATGCAGAAGTATGGAACAAGACCCCTTTCCTGCACCTTCTATGAACATCAGCTCGAAATGGATTGATTATGTAAATCTGTGATCTGATAGCATCACATTCCTAGAGGAAACCATTGGGGATAATCTGCACATCATTGGCACAGGCAAAGACTTCTTGGAAAAGACCCCAGAGGCGTGGGCATTAAAGGCCAAAATAGCCAAATGGGATTACATCGAGCTAAGAAATCTCTGCACTGCAAAGGAAACACTGAATAAAGTGAAGAGGCAACTGAACAGAATGGAAGAAAATATTTGCAACCTATGCAATGATAGTGGATTAATATCCAGGATCTATAAAGCACTCAAGAAAGTCAACAGCAACAAAATAAACCATCCAGTAACTAAATGGGTTAAAGATGTGAACAGGCATTTTTCAAAGGATGAAATTCGGATGGCCAACAGACCATGAAAAAAGGCTCAGGATCACTAGCTGTCAAGGAAATGCAAATCAAAATCACAATGAGGTTTCACCTCACCCAGTTAGAATGGCTCTCATACATAAATAACAACAATAATAAAAAATGCTGGCGAGGATGAGGGGAAAAAAGATTTCTTATATATTCTTGCTGGGATTGTAAACTAGTACAACCATAATGGAAGACAGTAAGGAGACTCTTAAAAAATATGAAAATAAATCTACCATATGACCCAGCCATCTCACTCTTGGAAATTAACCTAAAGGAAATGTAATCAGTATATGAAAGGATTATCTGTTCCTCCATGTATATGGCAGCTTAATTAACAGTAGCTAAGATATGAAAGGAACTCAGATATCCATCAAATGATAAGGAAAATGTATACATACACCATAGAATATTACTCATCTATGTAAAAGAATGAAATCCTGTGTTTTGCAACAAAATGGATGCAACTGGAAACCGTTATGCTTAGTGAAATGAACCAGTCCCCAAAAACACAAATATTACATTTTTCCTGATTTGTGGTACTTAATATACAGAGCACAAAATACGTATGAGTTAAATTGGCATTTTTTTCCCTAAAGATTCATCCACCCATTTGAAAGGCAGAGTTACAGAGAGAGACAGCCAGGAGCTTCCTCTGGGCTCCCAGTGGGTGCAGGGGCCCAATTATTTGGTCCTTCCTTTACTGCTTTCCCAGGCACACCAACAGAGAGCTGGTTTGGAAGTGGAGCAGCCGGATTTGAATTGTTGCCCGTATGGGATGCTGGTGTTGTAGGCAGCAAATTTACTTGGCTTTCCACAATGCCAGCCACGAAACTGACATTTTGAGATTTGATTATTGTTTACAAACCCTTGTCTGTACTCTTGAGGAAGAGTGGCTTTTGCTATTTACTACTTGTTGAATTCTTTATTTGGTGGAGAGTTAAGCTTTTGATTATAAAATCAACCAAGTATGTGAAGAAATTGTTTTTTTGTACTATAGTAAATTTATATGTCTTTCCACAACCTTTTTGTAATGTCCTGATAATATTCTATGCATACATCATTGTTTTCAGTCTCTTATTTTGTGCATTTCAATAGTTTCTATTATGCAATATTCAGTGAGCATCTTTATATAGCACCTTTGTAAATTTACACTTACTTCCTTAAGATCAGTGATGAGAAATGGAGGTGTAGCATCACATGGTATGTACATTGTGAATGTTGGTAAAAATAGCCCTCAAGAAATGTTGAATGTTTTATATTTCCTTTCAAAATACATGAGATGCCCCATATTGCCAGACCTTTGCCAGAATGGGGCTAATGTTTTTTCTTTTCTATTTGTAGTTCCTTGCTAAATTTAGTAAGCCTTTGTAAGATGTCCTAAATCCTTATTCGAATCTCATAGTGTGTAAAGCAGAGCCAAATATTTGACAAAATAATGGAATTGATTGGTCCTTCTGTACACAGCCTACTCTTTGTCTAGCAGCCATGGGGAAATATTTTCTGAGTTCCAGGCCACTGACAAAAATACTTTTTGAAAAAAAAAAAAAAACTGTATAAAATTTTCTGATGCAACGGATGGATTTCACAGTAAATATTTATTTTACACCCACAAAAAGGAAAAAGTCCCACACAAGACATCCTACGCACCTGGATTCCAGAGCACTGTGGCCAATTTTGACGTTTTAGGGTAAGACATTCTTTGAGTGGGTTAACTTTCAAGGACTTCAGTAAAGACTTTAGGAAAACTTGAGGGCTCGGTTATTGCTTCTAGCCATGCCATGTAAGATGCATGTATTCTGTCTGCTACTGTACTTATCTAGTGACCTCATTATCTGGCTGGAGGTCCTGGGGGAAGTACTTTCACCCATCATGGTAGCAGCCTCTCAGTTTTAAAGCAGTGTGTGAATCACAAATTTATCCTCTAGCCTTAGACTTGTAAAAAGATAGCGCATAGATAAAATGAAAAAATAGTAGCTGGATAAAACTCTCTTCCTTATCTCCAGCATACTAAGAGATGTACAAGGCCATAGTCACTGGTCTACGGGGTTGACATGCTCAGACTGCAAAAATGCCTGTTCACTAAAATGACTGTTTTAAATAATTCTGGCTATTAGATGAGTACCAGAAGTATATGAAAATGCTCTGAAACTGCTTGTAGAACATATCACTTGGTGATATATAAACATCACTGCTCGACTGAAAGCATACTCTTGTCATTACAGGATATGCGCCAACAGAGACACACGCTAGACTTCTGGGCACATACTGATGAGAAACGTTTCATCTACTTCTTCCATTTCTCTTTCCTTCCTATCTTGTCTCCATGTACATTCATGTGTGTCAGTGATGATCCCAAAACCTCGTTCTTATCTTTTCACATTTTGGATGAGCTTTAAAAAAGTTTTCTTTTCAAAGCTGAGATTTGGGATAGCATTAGTATAATGGCCAAGAAATTTAACGAAGACAAAGAGGAAGCTATGCAGATGTAAAATTATATCAGCATGTGTATATTGTGATGCCATAATATTACATTCACGGCACTGAATGACACTCAGTGTATCATGCCTTCCACTGGGCTGTCTCTTATGGGAAGGGACATAAGTGTATTCCCCTTTGCTCTTTGCACAGAGCTCTTTGCATAGCCTAGGGCATCGACACTTTATTTCAAGACATATGTTTAATGGCTGAATGATTTTTTGGGTTAAAAACAATATATATTACTGAATGATTTTTTTGGGTTTAAAGCAATATATAGCTACTAGCAGGCTGTCCTTAGATTAAAAAAGAGATGGTTAATGAGAAGAATCCATTTATTTTTTAAATTTTTTTAATTTTTAATTTGTATTCATCTTATAAATACAACATGATGTACATGGTAATTCTTCCCAGTGTATCTTCCCTCCCACCCATTCTCCCCCTTCTTTCTGCTCCCTCTCCTGTTTTATCCAAGAAAGAGAAATAAAAAGAAATAAAGAAAAAGAAGAAAAAGGAACAAATGGAGTAAAGAAAACGAACAGAAGGGTTCCTCAGCAGTCTACACAAGGGCTGATCCATGTTACTGCTTCTGGAAGGTGATTTCGCTTTTTTCCCCCTTTTTCTCTCTCCTTCCTTCCTCCCCCTTCTTTCCTTTTGGAATATACTAAAAGGAAGTGATTTTTTAAAAAGGGTTTTATTTATTTGAGAGGTAGAGTACAGACAGTGAGAGGAAGAGACAGAGAAAAAGGTCTTCCATCTCCTGGTTCACTCTGCGAATGGCTGCAATGGCTGGAGCGGAGCTGAGCTGAGCCAGGAGTCCGGAGTTTCTTCCAGGTGCCCCACACAGGTGCAGGGCCATCTGCTGCTTCCCCAGGCTATAGCAGAGCGCTGGATCAGAAGTGGAACAGTCAGGACTAGAATGGGTGCCCGTATGGGATGGTGGATTAATCGGCTGCACTACAGCGCCAGCCCCAGGAAGTGATTCTTGAGAACGAGTTTTACTGTTAAGTTTCATGGTACAACTCTTTGCGGACAGAAGTCCTTCGCGGGAAGTTAGTGGACAGTGACTCTTTTTGTTGAACAAATATCAGAGAAGAGTACATTTAAAGGAAAAGAACCTTGGTAGGTGTGATGAGAATTGCATGGGGAAATATGAATGTCATTATGTGGGAGGACGAACTGAAGGAAGTTGGAGTAAAAGAGTTTAAACTTGATGCTCTTAGAAAGGACCTTGGTGAGAGTAGGGAGCAATGCAGTGATAACGTGATGCCCAGAAGACCAGTTTCTTCTTTAAAGTGATAGTAGAGATGGTTGATCTCTCTCATGCATTCCCTTACCTTCAAGAGCATCCAAAGGTATAGGTTTCTTGCTGGTGTGTTAGTTAGGGTTCTCCACAGAGACAGAACCCATAGACTACGGATAGATAATAGGTAGACACATAGGTATATAAGAGTGAGAGAGATGGGTAAATAGGTAGTACATTTTAGAGTCCCAAGAAGGGGAGCCTGGG
This sequence comes from Lepus europaeus, assembly GCF_033115175.1. Taxonomy (NCBI): domain Eukaryota; kingdom Metazoa; phylum Chordata; class Mammalia; order Lagomorpha; family Leporidae; genus Lepus; species Lepus europaeus. Next base: position 1,859,274 of record NC_084834.1, read on the forward strand.
TTTCTGATGTGCAAGGCCAGGAGAAGGTTTGCCCAGCTTTAGCAAAGAGGGAATTTCTCCTTTGTTTTTGTGCTCTCTGAGCACCCAGCCAGCTGGATGGCACCAGAGGGCGGGTCTGTACTTAGCCACCAGCTCCACTGGAAACACTTCAGACAGCCATAGAAAAACATGCTTCACCAGTTCTGTGGGTGTTCCTTGATGCACTCCAGCTCACAACCGTAACTGACTGTCACACTTGGTGTGGGTTACTCATCTGGTGGAAAATGCCCAACCAATCATGTAAGCCAACTAAACACATTTTTTTTCTTCAAAAGAAACCTTAACTAGTTGTCTTAGTCTGTTAAGGCTGCTGTAACAAAATACTGAATATTGAGGGGCTTATAAACAATAGAAGCTTATTTTTTAATGCTCTGGAGACTGGCAAGTCCACGTCAAGTTGGGACCACTCTGGGGCTTGTGAAGGGTCCAAGACAAATGTCTTCTCACTGTAACTTCACATGGTGGAAGGGAGAGGAAATTCTATGGGGTCGCATTGATTAGGGCACTAATCCCATTCTTGAGCTTCCACTATTGTGACCTTGTTACGCCATAAAAGCACCACCTCCAAATACCATAACATCGAGAATTAGAAGGACACAAGTGTTCTGTCCATTGTGTTAATCAAACACACAATTCTACAAAGTCCAACTCAGGAACATTCATAGAATCTGGCAGATAAGCATGAAATAATTTATACATGAATTGTTTTAACCTACAGCACCCAAGTTCTCTGCTTCTCTTAGGAGGTGATGGCTAATTGAGTTCTGCTTGAGAAAACACTGTAAGCTCTGGCGCTTTTTATAACAGCTGTGGAAAATAGCTAAGCCACTGAGTCCTCAAATCTGTTTAGGAGATTAAATAGGGATTTCATGCAGTATTTCAAGCTTTTGTAAGCAATTTCTGTTTGGATGCTTTTCAACCTTTCTTTCTCCTTATGACAATTCAGCTGTGGAATATCATCTGTGCAGGAAAAAATTCAAAGTTTCTGGGACAGAACCTCAATTCTGGACTGAAAATGTGTTTCAAAACTGTTTCTTAACTCATAGACTACAATCCACACCTGATTTTTCCCCTTCCACCTGATTTCTTTTTTACATATTTCTTTGGGAAACAGGACAGTGCGCTTCTGCTCAATTAAGAAACACTTTCACAGTCCAGAGGTCTTTTATTATTTTTGTTATACTTACTATGCCATGAATTCATAGGGGATGGGTTCCAGCAGCTCGGGCTTCTTTCCCTTGGTTCTGACAAGGTGGGCTTCTCTGGCTGGAGCAAGCTGGTGCTTGAGTTGAACCCTAGTGCCTTTCCTTTTGCTTTGTTTGTTTTTCTGGCTCTTTTCCTTCACACATTTCAGGAAGGTATCTTGGCTCTTAAAGTGGTTAGAATGCTCAGTAGGCACGTTTACTCTCTTGGCAAGAATGTTGACCGTAACTTCTTTGTTTACAATACTGCCAGCAGCATGTTAGGTAACACTGTAGACTCTTCCAGTTTCGCAATGGTAACATACATGAGGCATTTTTTGGGAAAGTAACCATTCCCTTCATATGTACAGTGTAGGATATATGTATGTGGCCAGAGGAACAGCTCCATGTTTTCTAAAAGGCCTGGAGGATGGTATTGGGTGCCTCCCCTCTCCCTTCCTGTCATCTTGGCGAATTACTGGAAGATGGTGATACTTTCCATCTAATTCTAACTCACAGACATCTTACTTGGTGACGTATTTTATCACCTGCTTTGGACCTAGTATTTGGGATATTTGTACAGAACAGGACTAATTGTTGATGATGTCTTCTATGAGGATAAATTTTGGACTAAATTATAAATTATAGGAATACAGATTTAGATGCTTTTAACATCAACTATCAATCACAGTTGCTTTTTGTTCCTGATTCATACTGACCCTGAGATTGCTATGGTAGGTTAAAGATCAGAAATCTTTTTTGATCTCACTTCAGAATGAATTTGCTTTTCAGAATTCTACTGCTGTTCCTTGCAAATCATTTAGTAAATTCAGTGTATAGATACTTTAATTTTCCTCTCCTTCAAGTCTTTTTGGACACAGCCATGTGGGTCAAATCTAACTATAACAATTTGCCTATTTCTGCCTTTGAGAAATATTTGAATTAGAGAAGCTGTATCTAATAATAATGATATTGAATTTCTTCTATGTACTTGTCTCTTTTCCTTAGTCCAAACTTATATAAACACATTGAGTGGGAAACTGCATTTTTTATCAACCTTTAACTTTAGAGTAACATTACATTTACAAACCAAAAGTCCCATCTACCCCACTCAGCTTTCCCTTTTATTGACATCTTCAATTGATTTATGTGTCACAATCCAATAACCATATACAGTTTCCTCTTTTTTTTTTTATCAAAACTCTATCCCACTTCCCTCTCAGCCTCTATTAGTAAATATTTTGTATTTATATTGAAGTTGTTTGTTTGCTTGTTTTGTTTTTAGCTCCCATATATGAAGAAGAACAAAGGGTATTTATCTTTCTGTGTCTAGCTTACTTCACCCAACATGGTGCCCTCCGGTTCCACCCATTTTGCTGCAAATGTCACAATTTCATTGTTTTATGGATTCATATATTCCATTGTGTGTGTGTGTGTGTGTATTTTTTTCTTAATTCATTTGTGTAACGACAGACACCTTGGTTGATTACATATCTTGGCTACTGTGAACAGTACTGCAATAAACATGGTGGCGCTGTTATCTCTCTGACACAGTGCGTTACTATCTTTGGATATATCCCAAGTGCTATGATTGCTGGGTAGAATGTGAGTTCTATTTCTACTTTCTAAAGAAATCTCCATTCTGTTTTCCACAATGGCTGTACTAATTTACACCAACAATATATAACAGTCTTCCTTTCTCTATGTCCTTGCCAGCATTTGTCACTTTCCGGTTTTTTGGTGATAGCCATTCTGACATGACTGAGGTGGTACCTCATTGTGGTTTTGATTTGCATTTCCTTGAAGACTAGTGATTTTAGACATTTTTTCCTCTATCTGTTGGCCATTTGTATTTCTTCTGGGAACTGCCTGCTCAGGTCTCCTGCTCATTTTTGGATTGGTGGCTGTTTGAATGTTGAATTTTTTGAGTTTATGATATGTTCTGGATACCAATTATTTGTCAGATATGTACATAGCAAATGTCTTCTCCCAGTCTATTGGGTTCTTTTCACTCTGTTGTTTCCTTTGCTTTATAGAAGCTTCTGAGTTTGATAAAATCCCATTTGTCTAGTTTTCTTTGGTTGCCTGTACTTCTGGGGTCTCATATTAAAAACTATTTCCTAAACCAATTTCTTGAAGTGTTTCCCCTATGTTTCCTTCTAGCAATTTCATAGTTTCAGGTACTCTATTTAGATCTTTGATCCATCTTGAGTTGATTTTTATATATGGTCAGAGGTATGGGTCTAGTTTCATTCTTCTACATATGTATGTCCAGTTTTGCCAGCACCATTTATTGAAAAGACTCCTTTCTCCCATGTATGTTACTGATACCTTTGTCAAAAGTAGTATACTTGGGGGCCGGCACTATTGCACAGCAGGTTAAAGCTCTGGCCTTAAGCATTGGCATCCCATATGGGCGCCAGTTCTAATCCTGGCTGCTCCTCTTCTGATCCAGCTCTCTGCTATGGCCTGGGAAAGCAGTGGAGGATGGTGCAAGTGCTTGGGCCCCTATACACATGTGGGAGACCCGGAAGAAGTTTCCTGTCTCCTGGCTTCAGATCGGTGCAGCTCTGGCTGTTGCGGCCATCTGGGGAGTGAACCAGTGGATGGAAAACCCCTTTCTCTCTCTCTCTCTCTCTCTCTCTCTCTTTTTTTTTTTTTTAATTTTTTGTTTTGTTTTGTTTGTTTTGACAGGCAGAGTTAGACAGTGAGCGAGAGACACAGAGAGAAAGGTCTTCCTTTTCCGTTGGTTCACCCCCTAATGGCTGCTGCGGCTGGCGCGCTGCTGCCGGCGCACCACTCCAATCTGAAGCCAGGAGCCAGGTGCTTCCTCCTGGTCTCCCATGCGGGTGCAGGGCCCAAGCACTTGAGCCATCCTCCACTGCCTTACCAGGCCACAGCAGAGAGCTGGACTGGAAGAGGAGCAACTGGGACAGAATCTGGCGCCCCAACCAGACTAGAACCCGGTGTGCCAGCGCTGCAGGAGGAGGATTAGCCTATTGAGCCATGGCGCTGGCCGGAAGACCTCTTTCTCTAACTCTGTCTTTCAAATAAATAAAATAAATCTTTTAAAAAAATTATACTTTGAAATTAGGTATTGTGATACCCTCCAGATTGAGTTTTTTTCTCAGAATTGCTTTGGCCATTTATATTTTTATGGTTATATAAGAATTTTGGTTTTTTTTTTTGTATTCTGTGAAGAATATAATTTAAACAGATATTTTAATTAATATAAGAGCAGATTTCATAGATTCCAGAGGTACAGTTCGAAGAAGACAAGCATACTTCTCTCACTCCTCTTACCCACAGTCCCCTCCTCCTCCCCCTTCATCAGTTTTTGCAAAGCCATAATTGTATTCTACTGTATATTCAGAGGCTTAATTCACCACTAATCATACTATTCAACAAGTAAAAAGTAGGAAAGACCACAGTCTGTGCGAACAGGGACTGCATTGAATCCATAGATTTCTCTATGTTGTATGGGCAGTTTTTGATATCAGTTCTTCTGATCTAGGAAAATGTAGTATTCCGTATATGTGCCCTTGATGAGGTCTTCTGTCAGTACTTCATAATTTAATTATAGAGATATTTCACTTTTTTGGTTAAATTTATTCCTAAATGTATGTTTTTATAGCTATTGTGAATAGGATTTCTTTTTTCATTTTGTTTCAGCAATATTTATTACTTATGTATAGAACTACTACTAATTTTTATGTTGATTTTTACATTCAGCTTTTTGGTGGCTTGTGTAGGTTTTTCCGTATACAGAATCATGTTATCTGCAAAATGGATATTTTGAATTTTTCTTTTCTGATCTTATGCCATTTATTTCTTTGGTTTCCTTAATTGTTCTTGTTAATACTTCCAATACTGTATTGAACAAATGGGGTAAAAGTGGACATCCTTGTCTTGTACCAGATCTCAGGGGAAATGCTTTCAAATTTTTTGCTCATCTGTCCTAAAAGGCTTTATAATTTTGAGGTATGTTCCTTCTATACTTAATTTGTTGAGAGCTTTTATCATGAAGGGGCATTGAATCTTATGGAATCTTATCAAATGCTTTATCCACAAAATTGAGATAATCATATTATTAATGTGATTTATGATGTTTATTGATTTGTAAATATTGGAACCACCCTTGCATCCTAGGGATAAATCCTACTTGTTCATGATATATAGTCTTTTTGATGTAATGTTGGAATTGGCTGAACTTTTGTTGAATTTTTGTAGCTATATTCATTAAGGATATTTATAATGTTCTTTTTGAATTATGTCTTTGGTTTCAGTATCAGAATGATGCTGACCTTATAAAAAGAGTTTGGAAGAGTTCCATCCTTTTCAATATTGTGGAATACTTTGAGAAGTATTTGCGTTTTTTTCTCTTTAAATGTTTTGTAGAATTTATGTCTGAGGTTATGAAGTATTGGATTTTTTTTTTTGTGATGGGAGATTTTTTAAAAAATATGTACTAACTGGTCCTATTGATAGTAGTCCTTACTTTTCTTTCTTTTTAAAATATTTATTTTGTTTATTTGAAAGACTGACAGTCACTTGATCAGCCCTTGTCCTGACTGTTGATGTACAATTTAATACTTTATCCCTTTTAGTATTTTTTTGTTCTAGTTAATACCATTGGTTGAACTCTGTAATTAACACACATTTATTCTTAGGTGTTGAAATTTAACTGAAAAGTGATTCCTGTTAAATATAAGAGTGGAAAAAGAGAGGGAGGAGATGTACAATTTGGAACATGCTCAATCGGACTTGCCCCAAATGGTGGAGTTAGAAATGTGCCAGGGGATTCCAATACAATCCCATCAAGATTGCATGTACCAATGCCATCTCACTAGTCCAAGTGATCAATTTTCAGTTCACAATTGATCACACTGATAGATCTAAGAGTCAAAGTGATCACACAAACAAGACTAGTGTCTGCTAATACTAACTGATAGAATCAAAAAGGGAGAGAACGATCCAACATGAGAAGTGGGATACACAGCAGACTCATAGAATGGCAGATGTCCTAAACGGCACTCTGGCCTCAGAATCAGCCCTTAAGGCATTCGGATCTGGCTCAAGAGCCTGTATTGTAGACTCTCTGGCAAAAAAACCCAAAAAACCAAAAAAAACCAAAACCTAAATGAAAGATCTCTGCGAGTGAAATCCCAGTAGAAAGAACGGGCCATCAAAGAAGGGGTACCTTTCTCTGAAGGGGGGAGAGAACTTCCACTTTGACTATGACCTTGTCTAAATAAGATTGAAGTCAGCAAACTCAAGAGGCTTCCATAGCCTTAGAAACTCATGACTAGAGCCTAGGGAGATTTCTGACGCCATAAACAAGAGTGTCAAATTGTTAAGTCAACAACAGAAGTCACTGTGTACTTACTACTCATGTGGGATCTCTGTCCTTAATGTGTTGTCCAATGTGAATTAATGCTATAACTAGTACTCAAACAGTATTTTACACTTTATGTTCTGTGTGGGTGCAAACTGATAAAATCTCTACTTCATATATACTAAATAGATCTTCTGTATATAAATGAAAATAATTTTGATGTGAATGGGATGGGAGAGGGAGTGGGAGATGGGAGGGTTGCGGGTGGGAGAGAAGTTATGGGGGGGGAAGCCATTGTAACCCATAAACTGTACTTTGGAAAATTATATTTACTAAATAAAAGTGTTCATAATAAATAAAAAAAGACACCAAAAAAAAAAATAAAAAGAAAGACAGAGTTACAGAGTGAGGTAGAGATAGAGAGAGGTCTTCCATCTGCTGGTTCACTCCCCTGATGGCTGCAACAGCTGGAGCTGCACCAATCCAAAGCCAGGAGCCAGGAGCTTCCTCCAAGTCTCCCACGTGTGTGCAGGAGCCCAGGGACTTGGGCCATCTTCTTCTGCTTTCCCAGGCCACAGCAGAGAGCCATCTCAGAAGAGGAGCAGCCAGGACGAGAACTGGCTCCCATATGGGATGCCGGCGTTTCAGGCCAGGGCTTTAACCTGCTGTGCCACAGTGCTGGCCCCATGATGGGAGATTTTAATTAGTACTTCAGTCTTTTTACTTTCTATGGGTCTATTTAGATGATCTAGACCTTCTTTTTTAACGTTGGCAGGTTATTTGTATCCATGACTTTATAAATTCCTTTGAGATTTTCGAATTTGCTAGCATATAGTTGTTCATAGTAGTTGCTTATGATCCTTTCTTTCTGTTGTATCAGTAGCAATGTTTCCTTTTTCAAATCTAATTTATTCATTTGAGTTTTTCTCTTTTTTTTTTCTTTGTTAGTCTGGCTAAGGTAGGGTGGGAGGTAACACCGTGTTTATAACTCTATATATATGGTATACATGAAATTGTATGCCTTAAATAAAAAAAAAAGCCCTTCCTTTGGTTTGTTGATCATCTGTATTTCTTAGTCTCAATTCCTTTTTTTATGCTCTGATTATTATTATTTTTCACCTCCTAATTTTGGATATATGTTGTTCTTGTTTGAAATACATGATTAGATTGTTCGCATTCTGCTTTTCTTCAATTTAAGCATTTACTGCTATAAACTTCTCCCTTAATACTTCTTTTGCTATATCCCACAGGTTTTACTATTTTATATTCTCATTTTCATTTGTTTTAAAAACTTTTTCTTTAATTATTTCCCAATTTCTTCAATGATTCATTGGTGCTCTAATAATATATTTTTTAATTTCTATGTATTTGTAAATTTTCCATTGTTCCTCTATTTTGTTGATTTCTAGTTTTTTCAGCAGTCTGAGAAGATATATGATATGATTTATAGTTTTTAAAGCATACTGAGGCTTGATCTGTGGCCTAATACATGGTCTATCCTAGAAGATTTTCCATGCCTTGATGGGAAGAATGTGTATTCTGTAACTGTCAGCTGTAAATTTCTGCTAGGTCCACTTGCTCCATGATATGATTTAGCTCGGAACTTGGTTGGTTGGTTTTCTGTCTGGGCTATCTGCCCTTTGATGCCAGCGGGATGTTGGGAGACCCCCAGTATTACTGTGTTGGAGTCGTTCTCTCCGTTCTAATAATATTCACTTTATATATCTTGTGGTCTTGTGTTGGGTGCATACATATTTGTGATTATTATACCTTATTACTGAATTTATCCTCCAATTAATATATAATGTCTTTCTTTGCTTCTTTTTAGTTTTTGATTTAAAGTTGGTTTTAGCTGATACAAGTATAGCTACTTTAGCTCATTTTTGGTTTCCATTAACCTGCTATGTCTTTTTCCAACCCTTTACTTTTAGTCTACATTTCTCTTTACCAGTGAAGTAAGTTTCTTATGGGTTGCATATAGTTGGTTCTTTTTAAAGGTTTATTTTGTTTATTTGTAAGGAAGAGTTACAGGGAGAGGGAGAGGAATGGGCACGGGGAGAAAGGAAGTGGGGAAGAGAGAGAGTGAGTGAGCCTGCTTCCATCCACTGGTTCGCTCCCTCAAATGACTGCAATGGCTGCAGTTGGGCCAGGCCAAAGCCAGGGGCCTGGAACTCCGTCTGGGTCACCCACCTGGGTGTCAGGGGCCCAAGCATTTGGGCATCTTCTGCTGCCTTCCTTGGCACTGGGCTTTGGTCCAGAAGCCAGGCAGCTGGGACTTGAACTTAACCTGCTGTGCACAGCACTGGCACCTGGTCTTGTTTTTTAAATCCATTCAGCCAGTTTACATCTTTTAACTGAGGAATTTAATCCATTCATATCAAAGGTTAACGTAGGTTCTGGTGTTGTGGTGTAGCTGGTAAAACCACCTCCTGTGATGGTGGCATCCCATATGGGCACTGGTTTGTGCCTGGCCACTCCACTTCTGATCCAGCTCCCTGCTAATAGACTGGGAAAGCAGTGGAAGATGACCCAAGTCCTTGGGCCTCTGTATCCAAATGGGAGACCTGGATGAAGCTCCTGGCTTTGGCCTGGCTCAGCCCTGGCTGTTGGGGCCATTTGGGAATTGAACCAACAGATGGAAGATCTCTCTGTCTTTCTCCATATCACACATTCTCTCTATAGCTCTGACTTTCAGATCTCTGTGAGTGAGATCCTAGTGGAAAGAAGGGGCCATCAAAGAAGGAGGTACCTTTCTCTGAAGGGAGGAGAGAACTTCCACTTTGATTATGGCCTTATCTAAATAAGCTCAGAGTCTGTGAACTCAAAAGGCTTCCATAGCCTTGGCAACTCATGACAAGAGCCTCAGGTGATTTATAAATAAGAGTGTCAATTGTTAAATCAACAACAGGAGTCACTGTGCACTTAGTCCCATGTAGGATCTCTGTTCTTAATGTGTTGTACAATGTGAATTAACGTTATAACTAGTACTCAAACAGTACTCTATACTTTGTGTTTCTGTGTGGGTGTAAACTGTTGAAATCTTTACTCAATATATTCTAAACTGATCTTCTGTATATAAAGATAATTGAAAATGAATCTTAATGAAGAATGGGATGGGAGAGGGAGTAGGAGATGGGATGGTTTGTGGGTGGGAGGATGGTTACGGGGGGAAAAAACTGCTATAATCCAAAATTGTGCTTTCAAAATTTATTTAATAAAAGTTTTCTTAAAAAAAACTCTGGATGGAGTTCCAGGCCCCTGGCTTTGGCCTGGCCCAACTGCAGCCATTGCAGTCATTTGAGGGAGCGAACCAGTGGATGGAAGCATGCTCACTGACTCTCTCTCTCTCTTTCCCTTCCTCCTTTCTCCCCGTGCCCATTCCTCTCCCTCTCCTTGTAACTCTTCCTTACAAATAAACAAAATAAACCTTAAAAAAGATCCAACTATATGCAACCCATAAGAAACTTACTGGGCCAGCGCCGTGGCTCAATAGGCTAATCCTCCGCCTGCAGCGCTGGCACACCGGGTTCTAGTCCCAGTCGGAGTGCCGGATTCTGTCCCGGTTGCCCCTCTTCCAGGCCAGCTCTCTGCTGTGGCCCAGGAGTGCAGTGGAGGATGGCCCAAGTGCTTGGGCCCTGCACCCCATGGGAGACCAGGAGAGGCACCTGCTGCGATGCACCGGCTGCAGCAAGCCGGCCACGGCGAACCAACGGCAAAGGAAGACCTTTCTCTCTCTCTCTCACTGTCTACTCTGCCTGTCAAAAAAAAAAAAAAAAAAAAAAGAAAAAAAAACCTCTGACTTTCAAATAAATAAATCTTTTAAAAAGGTGAATATTGATAGATAAGAGCTGGGTGCTATGATTTTGTTGTTGTCATGTGTTTTCATGACAGTTACTTCTAATGTAGGACTCCCTTTAGGCTTTCTTGTAAGGCTGGTCTGTGGTGATACTTTCTCAGAGTTTCTGCTTGCTTGTGAAACATTCCATTTCTAAGACATAATTTTGTTGGACATAATATTGGGGAAGCGTTTTTCTTTCAGGACCTTGGATATATCCTCCTACTCTCTTCTGGCCTTTAGAGTTTCTGCTGAGAAGTGTACTGTTAGGCTAGTAAGTTTTTTTTTTTTTTTTTTAAATACATAATGTGGCATTTTTTTTTACTGTCTTTAGGATTCTCTCCTCATCTGGAACTAGTGACAATTTGGCTATAGTATGCCTTGAAGAAGGTCTTTTTCATTGAATTATGCTGGGGTTCTTTTAGCTTTCTGTATCTACAGGTCCATTTCTCCTTCATACCCAGGAAGCTTCATTCTCTTGGTTCTGAAAGTCTTTTTGCTTCTGTTCTCCTTCAGGTATCCCATTAGCGTAAATATTTGTTTGCTTAATAGTAACCCAAATATCTAGTTTTTTTTTTCATTTGTTTTAATTCTTGTCTCTTTATTTTTGCATGGCTGGATTATTTCACATATCTTGTTCACAAGATAAGAAGGTCTTCTTCCCCTTGCTCTATCTGTTGTTGAAGCTTCCAATTGTCTTTTCTATTTCTTTGAAATTTTTAGCTTCAAAATTTCTGATTTTTAGAAAGTGATTCCTATGTCTGTCGAATTGCTCATGTATTGTCTTTCCTGATTTCTTTAACTATTCTCTTGCATCCCAGTGAGTTTCCCTAGGATGACTATTTTGAATTCTTTTTCAGGCATGTCAGGTGTTTCCTTCAGATCGGGCTCTCTTTCTGGAGAACTGTTAGGCTCTTCTGGAGGTGCCACATCCTTGCCATCTTCGCATGTCCTGTGTCCCTATGTTAATACTTGTGCATCGGATGTAATTGTGTCTTCTTCCTTGTGGAATGGTTTTCCTTGGAAAAGATTTTCCATTTGGGTGGGAATCTGAGTGTCACTTTGGCTCTGGTTCTGGGTGATCCCTAAAGTGTAATCTCTGAGTGATTTCTTTTTTTTTTTTTAACTTTTATTTAATGAAGTATAAATTTCCAAAGTACAGCTTATGGGTTACAATGGCTTCCCCCCTCCCGTAACTTCCCTCCCGCCCGCAACCCTCCCCTCTCCCGCTCCCTCTCCCCTTCCATTCATGTAAGGATTCATTTTCAATTCTCTTTGTATACAGAAGATCAGCTTAGTATATATTAGGTAAAGTTTTCAACATTTTGCCCATATAGCAATACAAAGTGAAAAAACTACCATTGGATTACTAATTATAGCATCAAATAGCAATGTACAGCACATTAAAGACAGAGAACCCACATGATTTTTTTTTCAAATTAATTAACTTTCTATGCCATTTCCCCTTCAACACCAGGTTGTTATTTTTTTTTTTCATTTCCAATTCTCTTTATATACAGAAGATCACTTCAGTATATCATTAGTAAAGAGCTCATCAGTTTGTGCCCACACAGAAACGCAAAGTATAAGGATAAAGTATTACATTGTGTATCTAGAGTCAGGACCTAAGCTGATCAGGTCATTGTTTCTTATAGTGTCCATTTCATTTCAGCAGGTTTCCCCTTTGGTGCTCAGTTAGTTGTCGCCGATCAGGGAAAACAAATGATATTTGTCTCTTTGGGACTGGCTTAATTCACTCAGCAAGATGTTTTCCAGATCCCTCCATCTTGTTTCAAATGACTGGGTTTCATTGTTCCTTACTGCTGTATAGTATTCTATGGAGTACATGTCCCATAATTTCTTTATCCAGTCTACTGTTGATGGGCATTTGGGTTGGTTCCAGGTCTTAGCTATTGTGAATTGAGCTGCAATAAACATTAATGTGCAGATGGCTTTTTTATTAGCCAAATTAATTTCCTTTGGGTAAATTCCAAGGAGTGGGATGGCTGGGTTGTATGGTAGGGTTATGTTCAGGTTTCTGAGGAATCTCCAGACTGACTTCCATAATGGCTTAACCAGTTTGCATTCCCACCAACAGTGGGTTAGTGTCCCTTTTTCCCCACATCCTCTCCAGCATCTATTGTTAGAAGATTTCTGGATGTGAGCCATTCTCACCGGGGTGAGGTGAAACCTCATTGTGGTTTTGATTTGCATTTCCCTGATTGCTAGTGATCTTGAACATTTTTTCATGTGTCTGTTGGCCATTTGGATTTCTTCTTTTGAAAAGTGTCTATTGAGGTCCTTGGCCCATCTCTTAAGTGGGTTGTTTCTTCGGTTGTTGTGGATTTTCTTGATTTCTTTGTAGATTCTGGTTATCAACCCTTTATCTGTAGTATAGTTTGCAAATATTTTCTCCCATTCTGTCGGTTGCCTCTTCACTTTCCTGACTGTTTCTTTTGAAGTACAGAAACTTCTCAATTTGATGCAATCCCAAATGTTAATTTTGGTTTTGACTGCCTGTGCTCCTGGGGTCTTTTCCAAAAAGTCTTTGCCTGTACCTATATCTTGCAGGGTTTCTCCAATGCTCTCTAATAATTTGATGGTTTCGGGCCGTAGATTTAAGTCTTTAATCCACGTTGAGTGAATTTTTGTGTAAGGTGAAAGGTATGGGTCTTGCTTCAAGCTTCTGCACATGGAAATCCAATTTTCCCAGCACCATTTATTGAATAGACTGTCCTTATTCCAGGGATTAGTTTTGGATTTTTGATCAAATATAAGTTGGCTGTAGATGTTTGGATTGATTTCTGGTGTTTCTATTCTGTTCCATTGGTCTATCCATCTGTTTCTGTACCAGTACCATGCTGTTTTGATAATAACTGCCCTGTAGTATGCCCTGAAATCTGGGATTGTGATGCCTCCGGCTTTGTTTTTGTTGTACAAGATAGCTTTGGCTATTCGAGGTCTTCTGTGTCTCCATATGAATTTCAGTATCATTTTTTCCAGATCTGAGAAGAATGTCTTCGGTATCTTGATTGGTATTGCATTGAATGTATAAATTGCTTTTGGGAGAATAGACATTTTGATGATATTGATTCTTCCAATCCATGAGCATGGAAGATTTCTCCATTTTTTGGTATCCTCTTCTATTTCTTTCTTTAAGGTTTTGTAGTTTTCATCATAGAGTTCTTTAACGTCCTTGGTTAAGTTTATTCCAAGGTATTTGATTGTTTTTGTGGCTATTGTGAATGGGATTGATTTTAGAAGTTCTTCCTCAGCCGTGGCATTGCCTGTGTATACAAAGGCTGTTGATTTTTGTGGATTGATTTTATATCCTGCTACTTTGCCAAACTCTTCGATGAGTTCCAATAGTCTCTTAGTAGAGTTCTTTGGGTCCCCTAAATAAAGAATCATATCATCTGCAAAGAGGGATAGTTTGACTTCTTCCTTCCCAATTTGTATCCCTTTAATTTCTTTTTCTTGCCTAATAGCTCTAGCTAAAACTTCCAGAACTATATTGAATAGCAGTGGTGAGAGTGGGCATCCCTGTCTGGTACCAGATCTCAGCGGAAATGCTTCCAACTTTTCCCCATTCAATAGGATGTTGGCCGTGGGTTTTTCATATATTGCTTTGATTGTATTGAGGAATGTTCCTTCCATACCCAGTTTGCTTAGAGTTTTCATCATGAAAGGGTGTTGTATTTTATCAAATGCTTTCTCTGCGTCTATTGAGAGAATCATATGGTTTTTCTTCTGCAGCCTGTTAATGTAGTGTATTACGTTGATTGTTTTGCGGACGTTGAACCATCCTTGCATACCAGGGATAAATCCCACTTGGTCTGGGTGGATGATCTTTCCGATGTGTTGTTGCATTCTATTGGCCAGAATTTTATTGAGTATTTTTGCATCTATGTTCATCAGGGATATTGGTCTGTAATTCTCTTTCAATGCTGCATCTTTTTCCGGCTTAGGAATTAAGGTGATGCTGGCTTCATAGAAAGAATTTGGGAGGATTCCCTCTTTTTCGATTGCTCTGAATAGTTTGAGAAGCATTGGAGTTAGTTCTTCCCTAAATGTCTGGTAGAACTCAGCGGTGAATCCATCTGGTCCTGGGCTTTTCTTTGTTGGGAGGGCCTTTATTACTGTTTCAATTTCTGTGTCAGTTATGGGTCTGTTTAGGTTTCCTATGTCTTCCTGGCTCAATTTAGGTAGGTTGTATGTGTCCAAGAATCTGTCCATTTCTGATAGATTTCCCTGTTTGCTGGCATACAAGTCCTTGTAGTAATTTCTGATGATTCTTTTTATTTCTGTGGCGTCTGTTGTTATGTTTCCTTTTTCATCTCTGATCCTATTGATTTGGGTCTTTTCTCTTCTTTTTTTAGTTAGTTGGGCCAATGGGGTGTCAATTTTGTTTATTTTTTCAAAAAACCAGCTCCTCGTTTGGCTGATTTTTTGTAATGTTTTTTTGGATTCAATCCTGTTGATTTCTTCTTTGATTTTAATTATTTCCCTTCTTCTACTGGGTTTGGGTTTGGTTTTCTGCAGATTTTCTAGATCCTTGAGATGACTTGAAAGCTCATCTATTTGGTGCCTCTCCAATTTCTTGATGTAGGCACCTATTGATATAAACTTTCCTCTTAACACTGCTTTTGTTGTATCCCATAGGTTTTGGTATGTTGTGTTGTTATCCTCATTTACTTCCAGAAAATTTTTGATTTCTCTTTTAATTTCTTCTGTGACCCATTGTTCATTCAGGAGCATGTTGTTCAATCTCCATGTGTTTGCACGTGCTCTGGGGATTCCCGAGTTGCTAATTTCCAATTTCATTCCTTTGTGGTCTGAGAAGCTGCATGGTATGATTCTAATTCTTTTGAATTTGCTGAGACTTGCTTTATGGCCTAGTATGTGGTCAATCCTAGAGAAGGTTCCATATACTGCTGAGAAGAATGTAAAGTCCTTAGATGTAGGATGAAATGTTCTGTAGATATCTGTTAGATCCATTTGAGCTATAGTGTCATTTAAATCTGCTGTCTCCTTGTTGATCTTCTGTCCTGATGATCTGTCTATCTCTGAGAGTGGAGTATTGAAGTCCCCCAGTACTATTGTATTGGGGTCTAAGTCTCCCTTTAAGTCCCTTAACAAGTCTTTTAAATAAGCTGGTGCCCTGTGATTCGGTGCATATACATTGATAATTGTTATATCTTCCTGTTGAATGGATCCCTTAATCATTAAATAGTGTCCCTCTTTGTCTCTCCTGACAGTTTTTATGGTAAAGTTTATGTTGTCCGATATTAAGATGGCTACGCCTGCTCTTTTTTCATTTCTGTTGGCATGGTATATCTTTTTCCAGCCTTTCACTTTCAGTCTGTATGGATCATTGTTGGAAAGATGAGTTTCTTGTAAGCAGCAAAAAGATGGGTTTTGTTCCTTAACCCAATCAGCCAGTCGGTGTCTTTTAACTGGACAGTTCAAGCCATTAACATTCAATGTGACTATTGAGAAGGAGTAACTTTGTCCTGCCATTTGCCAAAGATATTTTCTAATATCTGGTTTGAGATTCCTGTGTTCTTTTGTTGTGAGGTTTCCTTCCTTTATCTTCCTTCATATTGGCTACCGTGTTTCTGTGTTTCTGTATGTAATACATCTTTAAGCATCTTTTGCAGGGCTGGACGAGTGGCGACAAATTCTTTCAGTTTCTGTTTGCTGTGAAAGGTCTTTATTTCACCTTCATTCACAAATGAGAGCTTTGCAGGATATAATATTCTGGGCTGGCACTTTTTCTCTCTTAGTACCTGGGCTATGTCTCGCCATTCTCTCCTAGCTTGTAGGGTTTCTGATGAGAAGTCAGCTGTAAGTCTAATTGGAGATCCTCTGAGAGTAATCTGGCGTTTCTCTCTTGCACATTTTAGGAACTTTTCTTTGTGTTTCACTGTGGTGAATTTGATTATGACGTGACGTGGTGAGGTTCTCTTTTGGTCATGTTTATTAGGGGTTCTATGAGCTTCCTGTACTAGGATGCCTCTGTCTTTCTCCAAACCTGGGAAATTTTCTAATAGTATCTCACTAAAAAGGTCTTCTAATCCTTTCTCCCTTTCCATGCCTTCAGGTACTCCTAGAACCCGAATGTTGGGTTTTTTAATATTATCCTGTAGATTCCTGACAGTGTTTTTTAGATTTCTGATTTCTTCTTCTTTTCTTTGATTTGACTGTTTCCTTTCCTGTTCTCTGTCTTCTAATTCCGATATTCTCTCTTCTGCTTCACCCATTCTGTTTTTAAGGCTCTCTAGTGTGTTTGCCATTTGATCTATTGAGTTCTTCATTTCATTGAGGTTTTTTGTCACTATCTCAGTTTTATGTTCTACTAGTTTTTTCATTTCATTTTGATTTCTCCTTAATATTTCATTTTCACGGGAGAGATTTTCTATCTTGTCCATTAAGGATTTCTGTAGTTCAAGAATTTGTTTTTGAGAATTTCTTAATGTTCCTATCGCTTTTTTGAGATCTGCTTCTTGCATTTCCTCTATCTCTTCATCTTCATAATCTTGCTTTGGCGTGTCTTTCTCATTTGGGGGCGTCCTAGTGTCTTCCTTGCTTTTGTTACCTCGGCTTCTGTGTTTATTGTTTGGCATGTTGGAGATAATTTATAGTTTGGTTTTTTTTTTTTTTTTTTTTTGACTCAGTTGGGAGTGGAGTTGAGGGTAGTTGAAATCTGGCCTCTGTGAGTATTCGTTTGATCTACTTCTGGGACCACACCAAGAGTTTATTCAGCCCTCAATGTGTTCTCCAGTTTTGCTAAAGTTATTGAGTTTGGCTGCGCTTTAGATATGTAAAATCGCAGTGCTCTTTGTTTTGCTTGTTGAGTGAAGGGTGTGGCCTCTGTTTCCCTCCCCCCTCAATGTCTTGGGTTTCTGAGGTCTTACCCTCCTCCGTTGGTTCCCGCGCTGGCGAGATTCTGTGGCAAGGCTCCCGCCGCACGGCTCCCGCCGCACGGCTCGGCTCCCGCCGCACCTCTGAGTGATTTCTTTAATCAATGGAAGCAGCGTCTGTTAGTGCCACAGTTGTCTGGTCTGCAGGGTTCATGGAGGTAAAAGTCTGATTTTGAAGTGAAAGTGGCCTTCTTAAGGTGTGTATCTCAGTCCCCAGAGAGTTACTTATCAGTCACACTTGAGTTTGTGATGGCTAGAGCTTTGAGTTTTGTTCTCGATGCTGAAGGACAAATAGGAGGCTGTCACCTCATTCCAACAGGCAAGCCCGAGTGGTGCTGGGGCTTGTGGCAGCAGCAGCTATGGCTCTGGGATCACATGATGTGGAAGGGGGCTTTTCCAGTTCCTGCTGTAGATTATAGCCCCAGAAGCCCTATCCCCAGCACGGGGAGATGTGTACAGGGCCTCCTGTGTCCTGTAGGGTGACTACAGAACACACTGGGGATTTTTCCCTGGCGGTGTGTGTATGGTGTGGTTGGGTGCAGGTAGGTTCTTTGCTAGTTCCTGTAGGGTAGATTTCAGTGGCTTTGAGAATTCTAGTACTGATAGCCACAGTCCTGTAGTGTCAGGGTGCAGTAGGGTTGTTAACCAGGTCTGACACCGTGAGATCCAGTTATGGTATAATGACAGGCACCAGCCTGAAACAGAGAAATGAAAACAGGGGTCCAGACACCACGGGTGATTGCAAGTCACTGCAGGTTGAGTACCAAGAGCTGTGGTTCTAGATCTGCAGGGCACAGAGGGAACTGTTCCTGGTTCCCACAGAAACCGCAGCAGTGATACTGGGGCCTGTGCCCGGGCACCCAGCACCATGGGCTAAGAAATGCAGAGGGAGTTCCTCAGGTCCGGTTCTCTTGGATTGTTTGTAATGGACTGCCTCTGGGGTTCAGCTCCAAGAAGCTGGGGGAAGTCGCCCTGATCATACCAAGTGAGAGACTGGCTCTAAGACCGGTGCTCAGAATCCCCGTGAGCGGTGCAGTGGGACTGCTCTCTGCCCTGGAAACTCCCTGTCTCTGGTGGCTTCTGGTAGCGAAGGGGTTGTTTGCTGCCTCTGAAGTCATAATAGGGTTTAGCAGCAGCTCCATCACAGCAGCTTGGAATTCGATGCTTTGGGGAAAGAAACAGGCAGTGTGGGTTCCCTTTTCAGAGCAAAATAGTTGCTTGAACCCCAGTCAGCTCTGTAGGCTGCGTTTACCATCAGTGAGAACCATGGACTTCTGTTGTCACCACCACAGACTTGCAGCCCTAACATGTGTAGGTAGGTTCCCATGCACCTTCAGTTTCTCTTCTTTACCCAACAAGATGGCATCACCCTGGCCAGTGCCTATGACGTGACTTGTTCCCCTCCCTGCTGGCTCTCACAGTCTTGGTGCTGTTCGCCATTCCTGTCACCTTTTTACTGAAAATGTCCCTCAGTCAGTCCCCTGAAAATGTGGTCTTTCCCTTATTGTTCCAGTATTTTTCTGTGGCTGAGATGGGTGAGCCTTCTCTCTGTTCAACCATCTGGGTCCCTCTGAAACAAGCTTTATTTCATATTGTACAGAGGGGAACCTGCAACTCAGAAGGTTCCAATTGCACGAGGTGGGGCCAGCGCCGTTGGCTCAACAGGTGAATTCTCCACCTGTGGCACCGGCACACCGGGTTCTAGTCCGGTAGGGGTGCCAGATTCTGTCCTGGTTGCCCCTCTTCCAGGCCAGCTCTCTGCTGTGGCCCGGAAGGGCAGTGGAGGATGGCCCAAGTGCTTGGGCCCTGCACCCCATGGGAGACCAGGAGAAGCACCTGGCTCCTGCCTTCGGCTCAGCACGGTGCGCTGCAGCGCACCAGCCACGGCGGCCATTGGAGGGTGAACCAACGGCAAAAAGGAAGACCTTTCTCTCTGTCTCTCTCTCTCTCCCTGTTAAAAAATAAAATAAAATAAAGAAAGAAAAAAATAAAAAATAAAAACAGATTGCACGAGGTGTTAGACCTGGTATGTGAAGATGCACACTTGGGTCTGACCTCATCTGAACTTGCAGCTGGTCACTTGGGTCACACTTTGGTCCACAATACCTTTACCCCTGTATGTGTATATGGGGACTATGCGTATCTTTAGACATGCCTGTATTGGTAATTTGTTGCCTTATTGGTTTACTTTTCATGCATAGACAGTTTCCGCACTTTTCCCCGTTATTTCTCTGCCACGTGACTTCACTCTTCACCCGTCCATCACACCGTGCGCATTCCTGGCTGTGGCTTTAGAGAAGCCCATCTCCCTCATGGTCACGTTTCTGTTCCTCTTTGCTTCCCTGGAAACACTCCAAACGTCAGGCTTGCTCTCAGGTGTCAGATCCCGTATCATACCTACCTCTCTCGCATCTAAAGGACACACTCCACCACTTATTTTCTATTTGTATTATCTTGTTTACATGCACATCTCTTATTCAAATATTTTTATTTATTTATTTGAAAGGCACAGTTGGAGAGAGGGAGAGAGAGAGAGGGAGAGAGATGTTTTTCATCCACTGGTTCACTCCCCAAATGGCTGCAACAGCTGGGGCTTGGCCAGGCCGAGGCCAGGGGCCAGGATTATCTTCTGGGTCTGCCATGCAGTGCAGGAGCCCAAGGACATGGGCCATCTTCCGCTGCCTTCCCAGGTGCATTAGCAGGGATCTGGATTAGAAGTGGAGCAGCCGGGACTCAAACCAGTGCTCATGTGGGATGCCACACTGCAGGCAGCGTCTTAATCTGCTGTACTACTGTGCCACCCTGCTGGTCCCATATATATGTATATTTGTATACATATATAATATACATGTATATATATATATATATTTAAATGACAAAATATTCAGAAAAATATATGAATTTATGAACTCTTGTATATCTTTTACCCTAAATCATTACCATTTTGTGTACTTGTTTCTTTTCCCCCAAACACAGTTATTTTCTGGAGCACTTGACAGCAACTAGGAACGACAGCCCTGATTACCGAGGGTTTTCCAAGGAGAGGTCATACTCATGTTTGGATGGCACACTTAGGAAGGAACAAAATTCATACCTTCCTTTTGTTACACTGCTTTGGACTTGTGACATTTCCTTTTCATCCTCTCTTGTGTTCCAACTTTCTGCTTACTTTATCCGTGTTTTTCTTGGACAACGTCCTCTTCTCATATCAGAACCTTTAGCTGTTAACCAGTTGTTGTAAATCCTCATTTGATAATTTCAGAATTGCTGTAATATTTGAGTCTGAATGTAATGCTTACTTTGCCTCTGAAGATTGTTTTTGCCATTGATTTATTTTAATGTATTTATTAAAGTATTTGAAATGCAGAGCAACAGAGAGAGGGATGAACAGAGAGACTCTACCTACTGTTTCACTCCCCTAAATGGCCCCAACAGCTAGGTCAAGGTCAGGCTGAAGCCAGGAGGCAGGAATTCCATCCTGGTCAACACATGGGTGTCAGGGGCCCAAGTACTTGGACCATCATCTGCTACCTTCTCAGGTGCACTAGCAGGGAGCTGGATCAGAAGAACAGCTGGGACTCAAACCGGTGCTCCAATAAGAGATTCTTGTGCTACAAGTGGCACCTTAATCTAGTTTGTCACAATGTGGCATCCTGTCTTTGCCTTTTAACATGACTTGGGACTTTTTATTGCCAGCAAGACATAGCACATCAGTAAGAGAGTTTAAAATAACTAGACCTTTGGTGTGACGCTTAATGTTTACCTAGTTGAGAATTAGTCTCTGTCTGTTGTTTCCTGTAGCTAAATTTCCTCCAGTGTTCTCATCTGTTTCCCTTCTTGTCATTGAGTTTCCCTAGGGTATGCTTCTCTCTCTCTCTCTCTCTCTCTCTCTCTCTCTTTTACAAATGGTTTGTTTAATTAATTGAAAGAGTTAGAAAGAAGGAGAGACAGAGAGGTCTTCCGTCTGCTAGTTCACTCCCTGGATGGCTGCAGTGGCCAAGGATGAGATAGGATGAAGCCAGAAGCTTCGTCCAGGTCTACCACATGGGGGCAGGGGCCCAAACACTGGGCCATCTTCCCTTGCTTTTTCCAGGCCATTAGCAGGGAGATGGATCAGAAGTGAAGCAGCTGGGACTTGAACTAACATTGCAGGTGGCAGCTTTACCTGCTACACCACATTGCTGGGCTCCTGGTTTGTTTCTTAAAAAGAATCACTTAAAGGGGTGCAGTTCTTGCAGCTGAGTTTCTCTGTTGTATACAGAGATCTGTTGATGTGATGGGCAGGGGTGGGAGGTTAGGAAGTATTCTATAGCCCTGTGATTAGGCCTCGGTTTTTTAGTGAGCCTGTGCTCCCCTGGACTGTGACATTCACAAATGCTTTTCAGATTTCCTTTTTGGGCTTTTACTGTGTCAGAGTAGGTTAAGCCATTGCCTGCAGCACTGGCAATCCCTGTGGGTGTGAGCTAAAGTCCTGGCTGCAGACTTTTTCTCTTCCGTGAGTCAGGCATTTGGTCTGGTGACTAAGGTGCCTACATCCCAGATCAGAATACTTGGTTTAATAGATGGATGAGCTCCTGATTCAGATTCCTGCTGATGTAGGCCCTGGGAGGCAACAGTGAAGGCTCAAGTGATGGGGTTTCTTCCATCCATGTAGGAGATTCAGATTGAGTTCCTGGTTCCAGATTAGATGGGATAGGAAGACTAGGGAGTGCTAGAGTTGGATATTTACTTTCCCCAAGGTAAGATAGACAGTGGTTAATCAAAAGAAGATTATGCTCTGGCAAAATAGTTTTGTTTGGGGCAGGTGAAGAACAGAATGGTTTTGTGTCCATTTCCTTCCTTCCTTCCTTCCTTCCTTCCTTCCTTCCTTCCTTCCTTCCTTCCTTCCTTCCTTCTTCTCTTCTCTTTCTTTCTTTCGTTCTCTCTTTCTCTCCCCCCCTTTTTCTCTTTCTTTTTTTGATCTGTAATTTTTTTAAATTTGACAGAGTTATAGACAGAGAGAGAGAGAGAGAGACAGAGAGAAAGGTCTTCCTTCTCTTGGTTCACACCCCAAATGGCCGCTACAGCCGGCACTGTGCCGATCCAAAGCCAGGAGCCAGGTGCTTCTCCTGGTCTCCCATGGGGTGCAGGACCCAAGTACTTGGGCCATCCTCCACTGCCCTCCCGGGCCACAGCAGAGAGCTGGACTGGAAGAGGAGCAATGAGGACTAGAACCTGGTGCCAATATGGGATGCGGGCCCCGCAGGTGGAGGATTAACCAAGTGAGCCACAGCGCCGACCCCCGATCTGTATTTTTGTAATCACAGAATTTAGAAATTTGTGCTGATGGTATGTCTCCTCTACCTTTGTCCTTTTAATGAGAGGACAAAAGCACTCACTCTTACTAAACACAAATATACAGTAGTTTTTCAATTTTGTGTGCTTCCAAATAGCTGTTTATAGACAATTCAGAATTGTAACTTAGTTTAAGGTAGTAAGGAATTTAAAAGTAAAGTTTAACTTATTACTCATATCTGCTGACTTTCAAAGCACCTGACCTTAAAGATCAACTATGAAATGTGAGAAGTGTTGAATATTCTTTATTTTATATACATAAACCACACTAAAATACCTTCAAGTAAAAGACAGCATTTTAGAAACAGGAAATTCTAATGAGACTGACGTAGTTCAGGGCCAAGTCATATTCAGGAACTCAATTTCTTTTCTTTTTCCATTTATTTGAGAGTTAGAGTTACAGATAGGGAGAGAGAGAGACGAAGAGCAAGATCTTCCATGTGCTGGTTCACTCCCCAGTGGCCACAACAGCCTCAGCTGGGCCGATCTGAAGCCAGGAGCCAGGAGCTTCTTCTGGGTTGCCCACATGGGTGCAGGGACCCAAACAATTGGGCCATCTTCCACGGCTTTACCAGGCCATAGCAGAAAGTGGGATTGGAAAAGGAGCAGCCAGGACACAAACCAGCGCTCCTATGGGATGCCAGCACAGCAGGCGAAGTTTTAACCTACTAGGCCACAGCACATGCCCCAGGACCCCAATTTATTGATCTGACATCTGTGGACTCCCAGGGTATGCATTAGCAGGAAGCTGGAGTCAGGAGCTGGAGGTAGGAATCAGGCCTACTTACTCCAGTGTGGGATGTAGGCATCCTAAATGGCGTCTTAACCACTTGGCCCAATGCCTACCTAATCTCAGAGATTCCTAGAGTCATTATTGATAATATTGCTAGTGTTCATTTGATGTCCAATTTTTTCCAGATTTGGTAAATGGAAGCTAAGTTTTTGGATATTTCCTTCCTGGCTTACCAAAATGACACAGGTCCACCTTGAGCTTCCTTGCCACAGCCTTGGAATCAGTCATTTCCCCACAATCTCTGTTCTTTTCAGTAGGGAAAAATGTTTACCAGTCAAGAATCAGACATGTCTTGTTGTTTTAGTTATGTTCCTAAGAGCTTGTCCTGATTTTAGAATTTTACTTTAAGCTCTTGGATGGAGTCTGCCCAACTTATGAGTGTCTTCTATTCAGTTTAGTAGAGCGACTGTATTTTTTTTTAATATTTACTTGCTTCTTTGAAAGGCAGTTAGAGAGGCAAAGAGAGAATTCTTCCATCCACTGCTTCACTCCCCAGCAGCCGGAGCTGTGCCAATCTGAAGCCAGGAACCAGGTGCTTCTTCCAGGTATCCCATGTGGGTGCAGGGGCCCAAGGACTTGGCCATCTTCTACTGCTTTCCCGGCTATAACAGAGAGCTGGATTGGAAATGAAGCAGCCAGGACTTGAACCGGTGCCTATAGGGGATGCTGACACTGCAGGCAGCAGCTTTACTCCCTAAGCTACAGTGATGGCCCTGAGCAACTGTCTTTTGCTTTTTGTGTTAGGTTTTGCAACTGGAAATGGCCATAGACATTCCTTTCCCACTGTTTTAGGCATGAGAAAAGTGAGGTTCAGAACAATTAAATCACTACACCCAAGCTGCTCATTAGTTGGAACTCCTTTGGCTTCCAATTCTCTTCTGTCATCATATGACACATGTACTCAGTAAGGAAGGTAATTGATTGACAAAAGTAAAACTACTACATTTGGTTGATAAAAGATGGTAAGTTTCTGGGGACTCCTCCCACTAAGAGATGGTTTCTTTGTCTAAAAAACTTGGCTTTTGCTGATTAAATTCTTGACCTTAGAGACTCTTATCTCTCCTACTTTCTCCTAACGAATTTCAGAGTGTGTTTTGGGACATAAAACTAAAAATTGGACTGTTGCAGAATAATTCAGCTCTATTCTGGGTAAAGAACAAAGAAAAGAGAAAGCCTGAAAAAACATGGTGTCAGTTAATATTTCAACACATTACCTCAGTACACAGGAATGAAAGATAGAAGCTAAAGTCTGGTTTCAAAACTAAAAACTAAACCAAAATTATTTAAGAACTTGTCTTAGAAGATCATGAACAAACACTAGATCCAACAGATCCAAGAGACTGTTTATTATTTGAGAGGAGAGATCGATTGATCGATAGATAGATCGATAGATAGTGAGCGAGAGGGTGCGCCCATCCCATCCACTGGTTCACTTCCCAAATGCCTATAGTGGTTGCAGTGGCTGGGGCTGGGATGGGACTGAATCTTGGAGTTGGGAACCCAATCCAGGTCTCCATGTGGGTAGCAGGAACCCAATCAGCTTGAGACATCTCCTGATGTCTCCTGGGGGTCTGAACTAACAGGAAACGGGCATCAGGAGCCAGAGTCAGGAATCAAGTTCAGGGTTTCTGATGTGGGCTGCAGACCTTAACTGGTATCTTAACTATTAATTCAGATGCCTGCTCTCCCAAACAGGTTTCTAGCATCTATTCTTCTATTTGATTTGGAAGAAAATATCTTCTATAAAATGTATTTATTGAGCTAAAATACTCATAATTGATCTTTCCTCGTATTTTCTATAGGATAGTGATCTTTCAAGAGTGTTATTATCACTGGTGCTCTCAATAATGTAACCTTGGGATCTGCTAGGGATTAAAGACAAGTCTGTCTCAATGAGTAGGCTGTGTTTCTCTAGGTAAGGGTCCTTTTGCAACTGACTCATCCATAAACCCAGTCTCTAATTCAGTACCTGTTACGGAAGTTGTTCACAAATGTCTGTGAACTAATGTCAACCTTGAATGATTTGATAATACAGAATGAAGTAGGATGTGTGTGTGTGTGTGTGTAATGTATACATTTGTATGCACGTAAGAGAATTAGAATGTCTCTTGTAGGTTAATAGCTCTCACTAAAAAGGGCTGAGTGCTACACTCAGATCTTGCTATAGTTAGAAGACAAAAGTTCATGAGTTCTGCAAGATGAAGAGATTTTTTTCCTTCCCAATTATCCAGAGCTGACTTTGAACAGGATTGGCTTTGTGCAGAGTCAAAAGAAAAACTGTCTTACCAATATATTACTGGTTCTAAAAAGTTCAGCATCAATTTCAGTACGACTTCTGCTATCTCTTTAGACTTATCTTAATGGTGCACTTAAAAATCTCATTTTGATTTGACATTTTCAAAAGACAATTTGGTTCATGGTTCCAATTCTTCTACTTATTCTTTTAAAAAAATCTATTTGTACATGCATGTGGTTATCTCCGCCATCTAAAGAAAAATCACTGATCTACGCAGATCATTGCTCGAAAGGCATCCCTGAGCACCTCACGTCACCTTCGTGATGGTTGTTCAAAGTGACACATGACTGCACTTCTTTGAAGTATAGGATTCCACTCAGCGGCCTTCATGCAGTGCGATCCAAAATAATTACCATCAACGTCCAGCTTCTACCTTTTCAGGCCCAGAGGGTCGCAGAGAATTCACGAGGGAAGTAAATTAAGTGTGCAACCTTGTTCAAAGCTTCTCTCTTTCTCTCTTTCCCAACTGCTGTATAAAAACTTCACTGAACAACCATTATTTATATATAAAAGAGGGCTATGGCGTCTTGTCTTAAATGCCCCCCTGTAAAATATTTTGAGATTGAAATGTGAATGCAACATGGAGAATGTTCTCAGTGATTCAGAATTATTTGATTTTCTGTCTCTCATACACATATTTTGCATACATTGTTTACATGATTTAGTGTAAAAGTTTGAGTCTCTGAAATACATGACCATGAAATATAATAATACATTTTTCTTTACCATGTTAATATTTAAACTTTATGATTGATGTTGAGGATGGTTATATCAATTTCTGTTTTCAGTGTATTTGCCATATGGAAAAATGCTATAATGATAACATTTGCTATTAACATTTGAAACTGTCATGACATTTTAAAGATTTATTTGTTTGAAAGGCAGAATTACAGAAGAGAGAGGGAGAGGGAGAGGGAGAGGGAGAGGGAGAGAGAGAGAAATCTATTCGCTGGTTCACTCCCATAGTGGCCACAGCAGCCAGGGCTGTGCCATGACGAAGCCAGGAGCCAGGAGTTTCATCCAGATCTCCCACAAGGGTGCAGGTGCCCAAGCACTCAGGCAGTCCTCCACTACTTTCCCAGGCACATTAACAGGGATCTGGATCAGAATTGGAGCAGCCACTTCCCAAATTGCTGCTCATCAGGAATGCCAGCACTGTAGGCAGAAGCTCAACCTGTTAAGCCACAACAGGGACTCCTAAGGTGACTTTAAATTGGAAAAAAAAAGTGTGAAGAAAATTCAAGTTAATCTTGGTGCTCTGATAGCATTGTTCAGCCTTAAAATATACACGGAATATTCTGAGTTGACATATTTCCTTTTAAAAAATTTATTTATTTGAGAGGCAGAATTATAGGCAGAGAGAGGGAGGGGCAAAAAAAATGTCTTCCATCCACTGGTCCACTCCCCAAATGTCTGCAACAGCTGGAGCAAGGCCTATCTGAAGCTAGCAGCTTACCCTGGGTCTCCCATGTGGGTACCGAGGCCTAACCACTTGGGCCATTCTACACTGAATTCCTAGGCCTTAAGCAGAAAGCTGGAATGGAAGAGGAGCAGCTGGGACACAAGCCAGTGCCCATACGGGATGCTGGTACTGCAGGTGGAGCTGTAGCCTACAACACTGCAGGGCTGGCCTGCTTAGTAGACATATTGAAATCCTCAGCTTTTGAATCTCTTGACTGAAAGTTTCTCAAATGTTTCTGAAGAGTAATTTTTTTTAAAGATTTATTTATTTATTCGAAGGTCAGAGTTGCACAGAGAGAGGAGAGGCAGACAGAGAGAGAGAGAGAGAGAGAGAGAGAGAGAGGTCTTTCATCCGATGGTTCACTCCCCAGATGGCCACAACGGCCGGAGCTGTGCCAACCCGAAGCTATGAGCCAGGAGCTTCTTCAGGGTCTCCCACGTGGGTGCAGGGGCCCAAGACTTGGGCCATCTTCTACGGCTATCCCAGGCCATAGCAGAGAGTTGTATCAGAAGAGGAGCATCCAGGACTAGAACCGGCGCCCATATGGGATGCTGGCGCTTCAGGCCAGGGTGCTAACCTGCTGAGCGACAGTGCTGGCCCCATGAAGAATAACTTTGAAAATACTGAAACTAAAACTTATTTTGAATAGGTAAAGAACACGTTAATTCCTTGAAGGGCAATTTTTTAAAAGTAATTATCAAAATATTCTAAAATAAACATTAAATAATTTAATTTTTAAAATTTAGATTTATGATAAGAATACAACTTAGTCCAAAGTTTATCATTAAGTAGGAAGCAGGTTGTGAGATAGAAAGTTAGCAAGTGACCACAGTAAATAATAGTGCAATGAAATCTTCACCTTTTCTGTGAGAATATAAGTTGCTTGTCTACTTTAGAAATACTGATGTACAAGCTGGAGATATCACAATACCAGACTTCATGACATACTACAGGACAGTTATAATCAAAACAGCATGGTACTGGTACAGAAACAAATGGATAGACCAATGGAACAGAATAGAAACACCAGAAATCAATCCAAACATCTAAACCAATTTATATTTGATAAAGGATCTAAAACCAATTCCTGGAACAAGGACAGTCTATTCAACAAATGGTGCCGGGAAAACTGGATTTCCACATGCAGAAACATGAAGCAAGACCCCTACCTTTCACCTTACACAAAAATCCACTCAACATGGATTAGAGATCTAAATATACGACCCAACACCTTCAAATTATTAGAGAACATCGGAGAAACCCTGCAAGATATAGGCACAAAGACTTCTTGGAAAAGACCCCAGAGGCACAGGTAGTCAAAGCCAAAAATTAACAATTGGGACTATATCAAATTGAGAAGTTTCCTGACTTTTTTTTTTTTTTTTTTGTAGTACAGAAAGTGAAGAGGCAGCCGACAGAATGGGAGAAAATATTTGCAAATTATGCAACTGATGAAGGATTAATAACCAGAATCTACAAAGAGATCAAGAAACTCCACAACAACAAAGCAAACAACCCACTTAAGAGATGGGCCAAGGACCTAAATAGACATTTTTCAAAAGAGGAAATCCAAATAGCCAACAGACACGTGAAAAAATGTTCAAGATCGCTAGCCATCAGGGAAATGCAAATCAAAACCACAATGAGGTTTCACCTCTCCCCAGTTAGAATGGATTACATACAGAAATCAACTAACAGCAGATGCTGGAGAGGATGTGGGGGAAAAGGGACACTAACCCACTGTTGGTGGGAATGCAAACTGGTTAAGCCACTATGGAAGTCAGTCTGGAGATTCCTCAGAAACCTGAATGTAGCCCTACCACATGACTGAGCCATCCCACTCATCGGATTTTACCCAAGGGAAATTAAATTGGCAAATAAAAGAGCTGTCTGCACCTCAATGTTTATTGCAGCTCAATTCACAATAGCTAAGACATGGAATCGACCTAAATGCCCATCAACAGACGACTGGATAAATAAGTTTTGAGATATGTACTCTATAGAATATTACACAGCAGTAAAAAAAAAAATGAAATCTGGTCATTCACAGCAAAATGGAGGAATCTGGAAAACATCATGCTGAGTGAAATAAACCAGTCCCAAAGGGACAAATATCGTATGTTCTCCCTGATCGGTGACAACTGAGCACCAAAAAGGAAACCTGTTGAAGTGAAACTGACACTATGAGAAACAATGACTGGATCAGCCCTGTCCTGACTGTTGAGGAACAACTTACTATTTTATTCTTTTTAGTATTTTCTTTTTCCACTTAATACCATCGGTTGAACTCTTTAATTAACACACAATTATTCTTAAGAATTTAAATCCAATTGAAAATTGATCCCTGTTAAAAATAAGAGTCAGAATAAGAGAGGGTGGAGATGTACAACTGGGCACACGCTCACTAGGACTTACCCCTAAGGGTAAAGCTAGAAACATGCCATGGGACTCCAAATACCATTAAGTTGGCAGGTACAAATGCTACCTTACTAGTTAAAGTGATCAGCTTAAGTTCATAACTGATCATTAAGATAGGGTTATGTGTCAAAGGGATCACATAAACAAGACTAGGGTCTGCTAATAATAATTGATAGAACTAAAAAGAGTAGAACAATCCAACATGGGAAGCAGGATATACAGCAGACTCATAGAATGTCAAATGCCGTAAACAGCACTCTGACCTCAGAATAAGCCCTTAAGGCATTTGGATCTGTCTAAAAAGCCCATGAGAGTATTTTAGGCATGGAAAGCCAAGACACTGTGGCAAAAAATAACCTAAATGAAAGATCTCTATGAGTAAGATCCCAGCGAAAAGAACGGGCCATCAAAGAAGGAGGTACCTTTCTCTGAAGGGAGGAGAGAACTTCTGCTTTGACTATGGCGTTGTCTAACTAAGGTCAGAGTTGGGGAACTCAAAAGGCTTCCATAGCCTTGGCAACTCATGACAAGAGCCTAGGGAGATTACTGACGTCATCAATAAGAGTGTGAATTGTTAAATCGACAATAGGAGTCACTATGCACTTACTCCCCATGTAGGATCTCTGTTCTTAATGTGTTGTTCTATGAGAATTAATGGTAAAAATTGTCTTTAAACAGTACTTTATACTTTGTGTGAGGGTGCCAACTGTTGAAATCTTTACTTAGTTTGTACTCAATTGATCTTCTGTATATAAAAATAATTGAAAATGAATCTTGATGTGAATGGGATGGGAGAGAGAGTGGGAGATGGGATGGTTGCAGGTGGGAGGTTGGTTGTTGGGGGAAATACTACTATAATCCAAAAGTTGTACTTTCAAAATTTATATTTATTAAATAAAAGTTTTCTAAAAAAATGCTGATGTACAAACAACATACTTGTGTGTCAAGAGGGATAGACTAATATTCTGAAATGTTGATTAAAATAGATTTTGATTATTTAATATGACTTTTATTTATTTATTTTTTTGACAGGCAGAGTTGGACAGTGAGAGAGAGAGACAGAGAGAAAGGTCTTCCTTCCATTTTTTTCACCCCTCAAATGGCTGCTATGGCCAGCGCGCTGCGCCAGTCCGAAGGCAGGAGCCAGGTGCTTCTCCTGGTCTCCCATGGGGTGCAGGGCCCAAGCAC
This sequence comes from Lepus europaeus, assembly GCF_033115175.1. Lineage (NCBI taxonomy): Eukaryota > Metazoa > Chordata > Mammalia > Lagomorpha > Leporidae > Lepus > Lepus europaeus. The sequence goes on from NC_084834.1 coordinate 1,890,078, forward strand.
TTGGGCCATCCTCCACTGCCTTCCTGGGCCACAGCAGAGAGCTGGACTGGAAGAGGAGCAACCGGGACAGAATCTGGCACCCCAACCAGGACTAGAACCTGGGGTACTGGTGCCACAGGGGGAGGATTAGCCTAGTGAGCTGCAGTGCTCGCCCTTAATATGATTTCTAAGACTACAATTAGCCTAATTTTAAGCCTTAAGAAAAAGTACATTTTTTGAAAGATATATAATTCAAATGATTAATAATTCTGTATTAATATTCCCATTTTCCAATTAAAAAGAATGTTTTTTTAAAATACTTTTTTAAAAGATGAAAAAATAAAGGAATGAGGCCCAAGTACGCTAGACAGGGTCTAGAAAAAAGGACAGAGTCATTATTAGAGGAGCTAAGAAAGGTGCTGTCTAAGCTACAATTAAGTTTTCTGATTGAGCTGCAAATAGAACCTGACAGAAGGGGCTTGATAATAATCTGTTGGGCTTTAGGCCTTGTAAGTTAAGAGGCCCAGACCTATCCTTTGTAATCATAACCTCTACTCTACCACCAATGGCTCTACTCCCAACCTGTGTGTACTGATGGTCCTCTTCCCCACTTAATGCTGTATAATTGTTCAAACCTGGTAAATGCCACTCTTAGGATCATTGGTTACTATCCTCACTCTGTCTTTTATGACCTTGTCTAAATATGATCAGAGTCGGCAAACTTGGAAGGCTTCCATAGCCTTGGCAACTCATGACGACAGCCTAGGGTGGTTACTGGCGCCATAAACTAGAGTGTCAAATTTGTTGGGTCAACAACAGGAGCCACTGTGCACTTGCTCCTCATGTGGGATCTCTGTCCTTAATGTGCTGTACATTTTGATTTAATGCTATAACTAGTACTCAAATAGTATGTTTCACTTTGTGTTTCTATATGGGTGCAAACTGTTGAAATCTTTATACTAAATTGATCATCTGTATATAGAGAATTGAAAATGAATCTTGATGTGAATGGAAGGGGAGAGGGAGCAGGAGAGGGGAGGATTGTGGGTGGGAGGGAAGTTATGGGAGGGGGAAGCCATTGTAATCCATAAGCTGTACACTGGAAATTTATATTCATTTTTAATTATCTTTATATACAGAAGATCAACTTAGTATATACTAAGTAAAGATTTCAACAGATTGCACCCACACAGACACACAAAGTATAAAGTACTATTTGAATACTAGTTGTGCCGTTAATTCACATAGTACAACACATTAAGGACAGAGGTCCTACATGGGAAGTAAGTGCACAGTGACTCCTGTTGTCGATTTAACAATTGACACTCTTATTGATAACGTCAGTAATCACCCGAGGCTCTTGTCATGAGTTGCCAAGGCTATGGAAGCCTCTTGAGTTCACAAACTCCGACCTGAGTTAGACAAAAACATAATCAAAGTGGAAGATCCCAGTGGAAGGAATGGACCATCAAAGGAGGTACCTTTCTCTGAAGGGAGGACAAAGAGTTTCCTAATATCTTTGCAGTTCTCTTAGCCTCAGTATTTTTTCTTCCATGCTTAAGGTAGGAATAATAACAGATCCTAATGAGAAAGCATTAAGGGTGTAATACGTACAATGTCCAGTAGAGGGCTTTGTGCATACTGATACCTGGGAAATGTAAGTTAGTATCATGGAGAAGTACCTTAAAATATAAAGCACTTCATAAGTGTAAGGTTTTATTAATGGATCACTCAGACAATGTATCAATCATCCAGTTTGCTTGGGCTTTGTTTTTCCCCCTGACTTCTTGACATTGCTTAATGTAGAAGATTTTTTACAATATTTTTCACAGTAAATTTTGTTTTGAAAATAAACATGAATATTGTAGGGAAGCAAAATCCCTAGCCCAACCCTCGGAGGGTCCCTGCAGGTCTGAAAGCTAAGTTGACAATGACAGATTAGTAGGAGAAGAGCACACGAAATGGATTGGATGTAAGTCGTTCGTGCCAGGGTGGCTTTCCCAAGAGAAGATCTGAAGAAATGCTTGAATGTGTGTATTTCCACACTAGGTTTGTTGCGGATGTATAATTTTGCAGAAGTACAATTGGGAGAAGAATCCAATCTAATAGTAATAAGCTGGGGGGCCGTTAGCAAGGGCTGTTTACTCAGATTGCTCTTCATGTGCCTGGGTCTTCAGAGAGAAGGGCATTCCTTTCCCGTGGGCACAGGGAAGGCATTTCTCACACGAGGGTCTGATGATCTGTGTCAGGAGATCAGAAAATCTTTCCCGGTTATTACGACCTGTTTCAGGGGAGACGAGTGGGAGAAGATTAGAGACACTCTCCGGCTTCTAATGTTTTCTCTTATGTCAAGGTGCTATATTTTAGAATCATGTGTCCTGTACACCAATATAAAAATCAGAATATCAAAACATACATTTGCTTGCAATGCATATTATTATCAGTGAAAACAATGCTATATAGAATATGCCAGACAACATTTTTCTTATCCTTTCTAAAAATACATATTTTATTCTAAAAAGTAGACTCAAAATCATGAACAATGTTAATTAGGCATAAAAAATACTGGTCTCAAACAAATTTAAATTGTAGTCATTACTCACAGGAATCGGTAATGATGAGCAATAATAGAGGGAATTTGCATTTTTTTAATGGGTGATGCAGTGGTTCCTTCAAAGGAAAAGTTGAAACAATGATTGATCTTTGGTGGTGAAGTTTTAAAGGCAGAAACACAAATGGTTGGGATTAACATAGCCTTGGGGAAGAAAGAAGAAAGAAACTAGTGTTGAGTTTCCAATATTGTCCTGTCTACACCAATATTCTGGAAAGCAAGGAAAAAACAGAGGGAACAGTACAAACCTGCATGGCCCCCCTTCCCCACCCCTGCAGATTGCCTCCGCTGTTATTTTCATTTGGCTCCAAAGTTTTGGAGAGATCAATACACATCCTTTCCAGGGAAGGAAATAAGACAGGGACACGAGCCTGAGGAGAGCTGCTTAGAATATGGAGTAGTTCCTGACGTAGCTTGATGCAGAGGTAGGTAATACTCTCCAAGGGGAGAACTGATACCATAGTCAGCTCATGGGGGAAAGGAACTTCATGAAAGCCGGAAGGAGACTGGGTGGATATTTTCAGTCCTCCTTGCCTACAAAGTTCACAGACAAGATGGTGAGTTGAGACACAGGAGCTCAAAAAGATCACTGCACTGCGACGAAGATGTTTCCTACCCGGTCATCACCCCCGCAGAGGGCAGTGAAAATGCCTCTACCTCTCTTTTAAGTCAAATTTCGTTCTTTCGGGTGATATTAGCTTCTCTCCCTGCTTCATCTGATGCTTGCACTGCTGACACAGACTCACACGGTTCCTGAAATACTCGCTGCAGAGAGCTGGTGTGAATGTCTCCTAGACTGCTCCTCTTTGCCTCATCTGGATGAACCTTTCTCAGCCAATCACAGCACTGTAAACACCCCTCAGCATTAAATAAAAAACAGCAGTGTGCAGGCTTAAACGATTGCCTAAGCTTTTTTTCTGGCCCAACGCGTGTCTTGTTTTATTTAGCAGTTTCTGCATCCCCCCTCTGATTAACAGTCATGCACAGCTGAACGCCTGGCCTTCACTTTCTTTCTAGGGTTTAATGAGGTCCAGGATAAAATACTTTTGCCTCCTATTTTTTTCCTGTAAAGGCTAAACTTGAATAAGAATCAAATCTGGAAGGTCAATGTTCAAAGGTTACTTCTGTAGCGGACATGGTGACAGGGAAACCCGAACAACTACATAGAGAGAGGCAGAAATTAAGTCAAGATTGGTTAAAAAACTTGTATGTATTAATGTAACATTGTGGCTGAGAATTTACACTCATAAAAGTCAGGAAAGCCAAAATTATGGTCCTCCCAGCTGTCGTTATTCGTTCCTTGCACAGATGATAGTATTTTATGTACTGTATTTGCTGTTGTATTTATGCCCTTATATAGAATATGCCAAGTTATAGTTACAGGGGGAAGCATAACTTTCCATTTCTAACTTTCCTGCATTCCAATTCTTCAGCACAATGGGCATGAGCCCTCTCTCACTTTCCTTTCCTCTGATTTCTTAAAAGAAAATGAAGTGGCCGTGTATATTCCCGTTTTAACTGTTCTCTGGTCTTTGGGACTCGCCATGTTTTGTGAGTCTGGCAGCAAAGAACACAGTGAATTTCCTTTGTGTGGTGGAGGAGCTTTCTGTAGCTTGCAGATGCAGTCTCCAAGCCCAGTGACCCAGCGAGAGGCAGCAGCAACTTCGTGGAGCTCTCCAGGGTACTGATTCCTTATTCTATGGGACTGATCAGAGCTTTGGATGCACTGTTTAATAATTTGGGAAACTATGAAGGGTAAACACAGATTTGTAATGTTTCATGAGAATAAAGTATCCAAGAGGAAATAGCCGCGTTTCACTAGATGTGGTATTGTTCAAGAGAGTGCTTCAGTTTGCATAGCCTTGGCAGCTCATGTCAAGAGCCTCAGATAATCAGTGACATCATACATAAGTGTGTTGTTAAGTTAACAACAGGAGCCACTGTGCATGTAGGACCTCTGTCCTTAATGAGGTATACTATGAGAATTAACTGTAAAACTTATTCTCAAACAATTCTTTTTATTGTGTGTGTGTGCAAATTGTTAAAATTTTTACTTAGTATAGAGTTGGTCTTCTGTGTATAAAATTAATTAAAAAGGAATCTTAATGAAGAGTGGGATGGGAAAGAGGGAGGAGGAAGTAGGATGGGAGTAGGGGTGGGAGGGAGGGTATGGGGGCAAGAACCACTATATTCCTAAAGTTGTACTTAATAAAATTTGTACCCACTAAATAAAAGGTTTCTTAAAAAAAGAAAGCTATTAAGAATTCTCAGTACATATCACTTAAGTGTTTTGCCTTAATGAAACTGGGTAGTTCATATGTATTTAGAAAAATAGGATTATTTGGGGCCAGCGCCATGGCTCACTTGGTTAATCCTCCGCCTATGGTGCTGGCATCCCATATGGGTGCCAGCTCTAGTCCCGGTTGCTCCTCTTCCAGTCCAGCTCTCTGCTGTGGCCTGGGAGTGCAGTGGAGGATGGCCCAAGTGCTTGGGTGCCTGCACCCGCATGAGAGACCAGGAGGAAGCACCTGGCTCCTGGCTTCGGATCAGCACAGCACTTTGGGGAGTGAACCAACGGAAGGAGACCTTTCTCTCTGTCTCTCTCACTGTCTAAAACTCTACCTGTCAAAAAAAAATAAGATTATTCAAAGTCATTAGTAGGGTCTATTATTTAACATGATATAGTTGGTAGGAATATATATTGGAAGGAGTTTTAAATACTTCATAAATATTAAATGCTTTGATTTACTTGGAGAAAATATACTCAACTGATAAGAAATTGTTTATTTGTTCCTTTAGTAAACACTTATTGAGTGCCTGTTTTATGTAAGGGACTAGGTGTATTTAGAACATGTTCTGCATGTTCCGGCTTGAGATCTGATTGTAAAGAATAAACTCTAAGCTTTCCAAGATCCTATGACATGTCTATATCAGTGCTGTCCTATGTGAGAAAAAAAGGCAATTTAAAATGTTCTTGTAGTCACTATACGAAAGTGAAAAAGAAACTGATTTCATGTACTTAACATCTAAAATATTGTCATTATAACAATAATTTATAAAAAAGTATTGGTGCAATATTGTATATTCCTCTTTGGAACACTCGATCTGTATAATGTTGTGTGCGTTTTACATTTTCAGCACACCTGAATTCTGGCTAGCCCTTTGTTGGCCAGTGGACACATGTGGGCATTGTCTGTCATCTGAAGGGTACAGGGTCCTTTCATACAGGAGCCTCATCGCATCAAATACTATAACCTCCGTGGTGTTAAATAGGATAAAACAATATAAAGAGCATACTTCCCTCAAACCTTAGCAAGATGGCCGTGGATATATTCTCCTAAGTCAATATGTGTGGATACTCCCAAGCTAGCACTTGACATAAAAATTGTTTAATTCAGTGATTTTTGATGGGAACAATAAAATTAACAAATTATCAAAGCCATGATAGTTAAGATAGTTTTGGGGACTAGCCAGTTTTTTTTTTTTAACTCCTGATTTTAAAATAAGACTAGAGTTTAGATTTTAGGGTAGAATAAATTAAATTGGGAGGAATGGTCTTTTCTTTTTTTTCTTAAAGAAAGTAACATAGAAGCACAGAGGATCAAAGACGAAGTGTACGCTGGAGGAAGCTCTGGCAGTGACAGATGTCCCATCTTCAAGACCCTCACATCTTCAGCCCATCGGGGAGAGCTCGCAGTCCACCTGTAAAAGCCTGACAGGGCTGGAGCAGGGCCGCACAGCAGCCCGGAGGAGTTTCGCACACTAGTTAGAGTATTACCTAGTATTTCAGGGTGAATCCCGGTTCCCATGGAAATCCACAAGTGTGTACTGCAAGTCAGGCTTTAAAAAATCTCAACAAGGGGACCAAGAAAAAAAAATAGCAGCAAAAAGCACATGGAAGCTCTGGGCAGAAACCCAGTGACCTCAAGGGAGGTCAAGACGACACGCACCGAAACAGAACAGAAAACTTTTGCATTAGTTTATTTTCTGTCAGAGTGGTGAACTGCTATGTCCATTGCTGCTGCTTGTGTGCAGAGAATAGGGAATAAAAACATATCATTTATTTAGTGAAATTTAAGTTGCTTAGATGGTCTCTTTGCTGGCAAAGCTTTTCTCTTCGCATGCGAGTCCGAGTGCATGCTCTCTGAGGTCCCTGTGTCCACTCCTGCATCCGGCCTTGATCTCCACGGCAGTCCGAGCAGTCAGCTGTCCACTCCGTGACGTAGTGAGTGTGTTTGGTGGCTGTGGCAGCCACGCGTTCTGGCGGGAAGGAAGGACTTGTCCCCTCAGGGTACAAGCGGGCATCTGTAGCGGTTTTGATCCTCTCCTCTCCTTTGTTGTTGAGTGGGGGCAGAAGTGTGCTGTCAATCTGTGGTGGAGAAGGCTGGGCTCTGAAGGAAAAAGTCTCCTCTGCCATCGTTTTCACCACGGGTATTGTCAGTTAGAAACGTGAAATAAAGAGAAGAGAAAGCCGCGTGAAAATGAACTTGAAGCCATAGACGCTGACAGCGGCTTCTGTATTTACAGCAGAGTCGAGCCCAGTGTTCCAGTGAGAAACACGGGGGACAGGCATTTTTGTGTTGTCTGTAATTGGACAAGCGAAGAAGGTGATTTGTTGAAGGTGAGGCTAATGACAGCAAACCAATGTCAAACTGTGTGCTGGGAGGAAAAAAAGGAAACAGAAAAACCAAATGGAGAAGCAACATAGAAACAACATATGTGTCCAGTTTGAGTGTATGAGGGAAAAGGATTTGTGCCAAAGGAAAGGTTTTCTCTGACCACCAAGATGTAAATGTGTAGAAGTCTCTCTGGTGGAGTCTTTTTTTTTAAAGATTTTATTTATTTATCTGAAAGGTAGAATTACAGACAGTGAGAGGGAGATACAGAGAGAAGGATCTTCCGTCCACTGGTTCACTCCCCAAATGGCCGCAATGGTTGGAGCTGAGCTGATCCGAAGCCAGGAGCTTCTTCCAGGTCTCCCACATGGGTTCAGGGACCCAAGCACTTGGGCACCTTCTACTGCTTTCCCAGGCCATAGCAGAGAGCTGGATCGGAAGAGGAGCAGCTGGGACTAGAAATGGTGCACATGTGGGCTGCCGGTGCCTCAGGTAGAGGATTAACCTGCTCCACAGCGTCGGCCCCTCTCACTGAATCTTTATTTTTGTTGGCTTTAATACCTTTTTTCATGCTGGATAAATATGTAATGTTTTACTGAATGTGCTCCCAGCTTGTCCTGCCCTGCTAATACAGATGGTATTTAAAAACTACACATCTTCACTCATGGTAACCTATACTTTGCAGTCCTGCAGAACTGCAGATAAATTTATGTTTCAAAAATAATCAAGAAGTTTTAGTGACAATTTTTTTTTTTTTTGACAGGCAGAGTGGACAGTGTGAGAGAGAGACAGAGAGAAAGGTCTTCCTTTGCCGTTGGTTCACCCTCCAATGGCCGCTGTGGCCAGCACACTGCGCTGATCTGAAGCCAGGAGCCAGGTGCTTCTCCTGGTCTCCCATGCGGGTGCAGGGCCCAAGCACTTGGGCCATCCTCCACTGCCTTCCCAGGCCATAGCAGAGAGCTGGACTGGAAGAGGAGCAACTGGGATAGAATCTGGCGCCCTGACTGGGACTAGAACCCGGGGTGCTGGTGCCGCAGGTGGAGGATTAGCCTATTGAGCTGTGGCACTGGCCATTAGTGACAATTTTTTTTTTTTAATAATTTGGGATAGTGTAAGATTTTTTTTTTTTATTTTTGACAGGCAGAGTGGACAGTGAGAGAGAGACAGAGAGAAAGGTCTTCCTTTTGCCGTTGGTTCACCCTCCAATGGCCGCCGCGGTAGGCGCGCTGCGGCCGGCGCACCGCGCTGTTCCGATGGCAGGAGCCAGGTGCTTCTCCTGGTCTCCCGTGGGGTGCAGGGCCCAAGGACTTGGGCCATCCTCCACTGCACTCCCTGGCCACAGCAGAGAGCTGGCCTGGAAGAGGGGCAACCGGGACAGGATCGGTGCCCTGACCGGGACTAGAACCCGGTGTGCCGGCGCCGCAAGGCGGAGGATTAGCCTGTTGAGCCACGGCGCCGGCCCATTAGTGACAATTTTTAAGTGATCAATAGGATCACCTTAGGTCCCCCACTGGCCCCCAGTGGCTTTGCCTGTGCATCATACTCGTTACTAAAATACTCATTGACCTGCCTCACTTGCATTTTCCTTTGATGCCAACTACTGCTCATCTGCCTATCCCATTTTCTCCATGGCTTAACCTTGGGAAGGAGTTACTGCTATTTATTTCTGTTAGTACTCAACATTTTTCTCCAGTTAATAACTAAAGAGCTTTGACTATTAAAAAAAAACCATGAAAATCCAACATAAAAATCGCAGGAACAAACCTCAAGAATATTTAATTTCATCTAAAATCTCTAACTTGATGTTAGAAAATTCTCTTAGGCCTCCAGCTCTCCAAGAAAGCCATTTAAAATGTTCTATCCTGGTGTCAGACAAGCCCTTCCTATTTGAAGAATACAGTAGTTATACCCTGGTACTGAGCAGACTGGACCAATTCCATGTAGAATGTGGGCATGGGTTGCAATATGCAAGGATGTTTGTTTCTATGAGGCATGAGCATTTAGAATTCTGCAGAGAGGAGAATTTCCATAGGCAACATTGACAGCAGTTTTTACAAGGGCCTTCCTAATATTTTTAATAAAAAAGTAATTTTAATTATCTCTATTCCATTGCGATACAAGTTAAAGAAACCTCTTTAACTTGAAAGGGGTGGGGGGGGGGAAAGGGGAGGCGAGAGAGCGATATCTTCTATTTTGCTAGCTCATGCCCAAAATGCCAGGGCTGCACCAGGCCAAAGCATGAGCCCAGAGCTCCTTTGAGGTTTCCCACATGGGTGATAGGGACCTAAGTAATTGAGCTGTTATCTGGTGCCTCCCAGGATGGACATTAGCAGGAAGCTGTGTTGGAAGTGGAGCCAAGACTAAAACTCTGGCACTCCCATGTGGGGTGCAGATGTCCCGAGCACTGGGCCAAACACTGACCCCAAGGAAGCTTTCAATGAGTGAAATTTATAGGAAATCTGTAGGTCCTATTTTAGGTAATATTTTTTATCTACTCACCTTCTTTTGGCACATTTTTATTTTCTGTATGACTAGAAAATTCTATCCAAAATTAAAACATCAAGGATATTCACAGATTTTCACTCCCACCTCTATCCCTGAGCCATGTAGCTCCACTTAATGTGGTAGACTAACGCCTTTGGTTTCTCATGTATACTTTATTTATTCTTGGATGCACTATTTTTAGTCAGGGTGGGATGCTGTAATAAAGTGCAATAGATGAGGTGGCTTCTAAACCACAGAAATGTGTTTCCCACTGTTCTGGAGGCTGGATGTTTAAGATCGGGTGTCAGCACAGTTTTGTGCTAGTGAGGGTGCTCTTCTGGGATGCAGGCTGCTAACTTCTCCATGTATTCTGGAAGCATCGCAAGCTGGTGCCTGGCCTCTTCTTTCAGTTCCATTTGTGTGGCCTCCTCTCTGACCCAATGACCTTCCAATGGCCCCGCCACCAAATACTTTGACAATGGAGATGAGATTTCAACATATGACTTCTGGGGAATACAAATATTCAGTCCATCACATTAGATATCTCGATTAGCAATTTTTTTCTATGTTTTTAAACAAATATTTAAATACTATTATTATACATATACTATGCATTTTACTGTTTTTAACCCAACAGGATATTTTGAAGGTCAGTTTAATTCAATGCATAAAAAGCCTTTTCATTCTTTAAGATTCAATTATTTATTTGAAAGAGTTACAAAGAGAAGGAGAGATAGAGAGATCTTCCATCCACTGCTTTACTCTCCAAATGGGCACAATGGTCAGGGTTGGGCCAGACTAAAGCTAGGTACTTCTTGCCGGTCTCCCATGTGAGTGCAAGGGCCCATGCACTTGGGACATCTGCTACTGCTTTTCCAGGCACATTAGCAGGGAACCAGATCGGAAGTGGAACAGCCAGGACTTGAATTGTTGCCTGTATGTGTTCTTTACCTATTCAAAATAGGTGGCAGCTTAACCTGCTATGCCATAATGCTGACACCCCTTTTAATTCTTTAAAAATGACCACATGGATGGATATCCCTTAATTTATATAACCAGTTCGCCAGATGTGCATGTTTAGGTGATTTGCTCACTTCTACTTTTATTGCAGTGGAAAAAAATAATTGGAATCTGTGTTTTCCCTATCTGTATGAATACATCCATATGATACATTTCTAATGTGGAATCTCTGTGTATACGTATGGTACATATTAAATGCAATGAATATTTGTAATTTTGCTGGATGTTGACAACTCACATTCCGTTGGAATTCATACTCATCAGTGCAGTATGAATGTCGGGTTCTGGATAGCATCACCTGCAGGACCTTCTCAAGTCCTGCATCTTTGCCAGTTTGATAATGAAGGTTGGTGTCTTGGACGCCATTGCATGCGTCCCTTCTATTATGACTGAGCTGGGGTATTGTTTCAGTCATTTGAGACGTATTTATATCTGTAGTGTGAACTATGTGCTTATGTATTCTTGGACATCTGCCTAGTGGTTTATTAGACTTTTGAAACTGATCTGTAGGTGCTCCTTGTTTATTAAATGAGATATAAGCTCTTTATGACACGCCCATTTTTCCTCCAGTTTGTTTTGCCTTTGCTTGGTGACTTTTGTCAGGCAGAAAGGTTTGATGTATCCATTTGTAAAATGTATGGCTTTTGAATTCTTGTAATCACGGCAAGGCCTTTCTTTGCTAAAATCATGGCAATTTCTCCAAAGAGGTCATCTAGTACTATTATAATTACTTCCTCTCTCTAGCAACATACAAACTCTTAATTATCCTAAAGATGGCTAAGGTGCAAATATCGAAAGAATTCAGGCCCATTTTGCCCAGAAGTGATCAAGAACAGACATTCCTGCTTGGCTCTTCGCGGTTTCTCCTTGAGTCTGCTGTCAGAGGTTATCCGCTGAGAGCTGGGTCCTGCCCCGCCTTGACTCACCCCTCTCCCACTCCTGAAGTGGAAGCATCTGAAGTTGACAAAGATGTTATACAGGTATAATTGAGGATAATGTCTCCCTGCTGCCCACGAATATTACTAAAACGAGAACTTAATATTAGTTTGTGCAGTGCTGTAGAAAGCAATTGGAGGCACATCCACTGTGGAATATATCTGATATCATTAACTTTAAGGTTAAATGCCTTCTCAGTGAGCTACCTGTGAAAGTAAATTAAATCAAACATTTAATGTTAGCCATGCAGGTTACTTCATTTATGAAGGTCAAATCACTGAATTTCAAAATAAGTTTTTAGCTTTGCCATGGTGGGTGTCTGGGAAGAGTTCCTGTTGTATATACCCTTCTAAATTGCTTACAGAATGCATCTATGCATATTAATGATTTATTTTCTCACCTTTTCAATGTGGTAATGAAATGACTGCAGGTGGCAAGTAATACAAATTAACTACTTAGGGGATAAGTTTAAAAAAAGGATAGAACAAAAACTAATAATCCTTCTTTGTAAGTGTGAGGGTACCATAAAAGAAATCCCAAGTGCCAATTGCATAAATAATATCAAAACAATTAAAAAGATTTTCCTCCTGAGATAAGGATGCTCAGGCCAGGGGACATATTTATTTTAATTGCTATCTAATGTTGACATTATTTAAGACTGTGTAGCTGTATAAGATAATTGCCCCCAAAAGCTGCCATTCTTTTATAGTGATAGTATACCTTTCCAACACTACTCCCTAGGAAATGTAGAGATCTCTTTCTGGCAAAGATTTTATGGCTCTCCAGGAAAACAAAATGTCACCAGATTGTGTCAGATCAGCCTACCTGTGTCGTCTGTGTAGAAATACTAATGGGTTACAAATGGTTATGCAGTGAGGGGAGTGTGGGTGACACCCCTCTGAAGAGGCACCTCTTGTTACCATACTTGTTGGGTTCTTCCAGATGAAAGGAACAGAATTATGCTTTGCTCTTAGTGGTTATTTTGTTTTTTAAATTTATTTATTTGAAAGGCAGAGTTAGAGAGAAAGAGAGAGACAGAGAGAGAGATGTTGAATCCGCTGGTTCACTCTCCAAATGGCTATAATGGCAAGAGCTTGGCTGATCCAAGGCCAGGAGCCAGGAGCTTCTTTGGGGTCTCCCATGTGGATGCAGGAGCCCATGGACATAGGCAATATTCCAATGCTTTCCCAGACACATTAGCAACGAGCTGGATTGGAAGTGGAGCATCTGGGACTCGAACCTGCAGCCATATGGGATGCCAGCATCACAGGCTGCAGCTTCACCTGCTATGCCGTGGCTCTGGCCCCAGCAGTTGTTTTTTTTAAAGGTGTTTGTGGAAGTAAGGAAACTGTACATAGTTTCACAGCCTCAGAAGATAGACTGTTGTCCCGGGATTGCAAGTTAAGGAATAGACAGCATCATTCCAGCCTCCAGAGAATGAAAGACAGGGAAAGCAAGGAGACCTGTGAAGGCCTTGGGAAGCAAGTGGGGTTTGGAACAGGGTGGTGGTGGGGAGGGAGAAGCAGGCAGAGTCAAGAGGTGCTGTTCAGGTGTACCACTGTGGTCATGCCCAGGTTTCTTAATTAAAAGTGGAAGGAACTGGAAGGTGACCTTTATGGGTTGTTCAGTGTATGAAAGTAATTACCATGTCTAGTAATTGGGAAATAATGACTTAAACTTTCTTAGGCCAGGACATCTAAGTACAGAATTTATCAGTCATTAACCATAGGCGTTAGGTTTACAGGGTGCAATTTGTTTACTGTGATTTTCACCCCCAGCTCCGAGGTCTACACATTGGAGTTATTCACAAGTGTAATGGATTTTTTTTTTTTTTTGACAGGCAGAGTGGACATTGAGAGAGAGAGACAGAGAGAAAGGTCTTCCTTTTGCCGTTGGTTCACCCTCCAATAGCTGCTGTGGCCGGCGCACTGCGCTGATCCGAAGCCAGGAGCCAGGTGCTTCTCCTGGTCTCCCATGCAGGTGCAGGGCCCAAGGACTTGGGCCATCCTCCACTGCCTTCCCGGGCCACAGCAGAGAGCTGGACTGGAAGAGGAGCAACCGGGACAGAACCCGGTGTGCCGCCACCGCAGGTGGAGGATTGGCCTATTGAGCCACGACGCTGGCCTGTAATGGATGTTAAAGCCACAGTTCCATTCGGAGGTTTGTGGAAGAGGCTTGAAGAAATGTGGAAGGTGCGGTTGGAGTAACTGGGCAATGTGAGTATTTCTCTCATGGAATGTGCATCTGGTTTGGTATTGCATAGACTCACGAGTGCTCTGCACACCTAGGTTATGTGTTTAAAAAGCCCGCTATCAACTCTGCAGCAGATGGGGTCTCATCCCTGCATCACTTGCACGTGGCTTTGACCACAGATCTTGAATCTCCTGATCCTTCATTGTATGTCTTTCCTTTATGTCCTAGCTTCACGTAAGTGAGTGAAGCATTTAAGGTTTTTAACTTTGGCCTCCTCAAAGGAAAAGTCCCTTTCAATACCCAGTTGCAATCCTTACAAGGTTCAGCTCAACTGTCGTTAAAAATAATAGCCAAGGGCAAGAATTTATTGTCAGAAGAGAAGGAATGAAGAGTGAAGTCTCTACGTTTGCTGCATTAAAATGGAATCTATCTTCCATGGTTCTCTTCTTAAATTTGATGGTTAATGAACTATTAACATTTTCTAGTTATTTTATGTCACATGCATACTTTACTGCCACCTGTAAAATAAGCATATAAATAACTTCTAATGTGAGCCAAAACCTTTTATTAAATTAGCTGATGACAGGAACAAGCTTTCTTAAAAGGGCAAAGGAGTTATATGGGTTTTATGTGACTTAATCAGCTAGATTTCTAGGTGTGATTTTTTAAATGTAATATTTTTATTCTATCTGCATGATTCCTAATTCCCACTTGTATTCAGGAGACTAATAATGAGATGCCTATGTCAATGTAGAGGGAGAAAAAAATTCTCTCATTTTCTCCTATTTTACCACCTTAGGGTGTATTTAAGGCAAAAGCAGTGCTAGATAGTTTTTTCTATGGCTGCAGGGGACGAAACATCTTTAAAGGTGTTGTAATAAAGGTGTCTTAGTTGGGGCCAAACAAGGGGTCGCTTCCCACTGATTTGACTTTGGGCACATCTGAGTTTTCATCACTTACGCTGAACCTCAGTGCCCGCATTTTGCTGGCGTTCAGCTCTGGGCAGTATGATGTGCCTGTATAGGTAGAACAGCTTGTTTTGGTGGTTGATGGTGTAGGCAATGTACCCTATTCTTAGAAAACAGATACAAACCCTCCTGGCCATAGTTTGGATGCCACCAACCATGCTGGTATTCTGTCGTCACTCTAGCTTGCAAAGACAACTTCGATCAGTGTGCACAGCGGATCAAGTGGTGCAGGGAGGTTCACTCTGAGAGATAAGGGAGAGAGAGAGACACTTTGTTTTCTGATTCTAGGGCTTTGATGTTGTATTTCATGATACTTAGTTATCCTAATTCCTCTTGTGAAACAGTCCTCCCTTGTGATTGAGCTAATTTAAGGGAATTTCTGTCATTCACGATCAAAGAAATCTAAGTCAATGGGATAATGGCAAAGAGGGAAGCTTGCTGTCTTGGCTTCCTTCCACTCTTAAGCCAAAACCAGCATGAAAGAGCAAGAGAACTGGACATGTGCGTTGTATCATTTCAAGGTGATAGGAAGGAGTTGTAACATACTGGGATGGAATCCATCCATGCCAAGTTTCCTCAAAAAAATTCTTAGAAAGAAGTGTGGGTTCCAGTAGGTCTTCAAGGCGAGCTTGTCCCTGGTGGGGTTCAGGGTATGCTTACCTCAAAATATGGTATCTTGAAATCAGGTAGAGAGTAAGACATGATCGACTTGGGGAAGGACCCTAAGACGTCTCCAGAGGAGGGACCAGGGATCCTGCTCTCCACCTGGGCCCACCCAAGACCTCCCACTTTGTGGTTGACTTGTGGTTAAAGTGTTCTGATGAAATGGGAACTCAGCAAAACAAAACAAAAAAAGTAGTTCATGATACATGCACAGTGAGAATCAATTTGACATTAGAGTGAGCCTGTTTTGATGTGATCATTGTAATATAGTTAGTATTGTGGTCTTGCCCCCTGCCACACAGTGGACATTCCTGATCAGTTCACTGGAAAAACATATACACACAGAACCCAAAGGTTTGTGCAGCTCCCAGATGTCAATCAAAAATGCCAATCACAAGCATCATGGCCATGTCACCTTCCTTCTTGAGATATAAAAGCCTGAAACCAGGGAGAAAAGACGCCACATGTCCCCTTGGCCAGTCCCTTTCTCTCTTGGAGCATACTTTAATATAAACTTTGCTTTACTGCCCCTACTTTGATCTCATTCAGTACTCTGTTGGCAAAAAGAACTAAGGCAGAATCAAGACCACAGATAACATTGACATTTGAGGAAACAGGAAGATCTGTTTCACCTTCCCCCATCCTTCGCCCCTGAAGCAGCCGATAAAAGAATTCTCTTTCTGCTAAGTAGGTCATCAACTAGAGGACATTATCGTATTGCAGGAAGAAAAACGGAAGCCTGTCGGCACACCTGGGCAGACTTTTGTCACACACCACACACCGTTGTCTTCTGTTTCTGTCCCATACAGAATTTCAGAGAACTACTTGCATTTGGTGGCAGTTCTGAGGGCCCAACTTTGTCCTGGGTTGCTATATGTTCTCCAGCCAGTTGAGTTCCCCTAGGAGTTCTTTACAATTCCCTTGATATTCCCCATTCTCCCCACCCCCATAGAAAAATGGATACAACATTTTCTGAGTTGCATTGGGCTAGGGAATAATCACACTCCTGGGATTTTTCTCCCTGTCTGTTGATTTTCCCTCTTTTGTGCATTAATAATGTATATACTTTTTTTCCCTATTTACTCTGTCTAGCGTCGCCACATTTCAGCAGATTTTTTCCTCAACATCTTCTTGTCCAACCACACACCTGCATGTACAACTCTTCACTGTGCATCAAACTTAGCATAAAAATACAGATTTCTGTCTCTTTGCATCTTCCTTTCCTTATGAAAACTCACATGTCAAGTAAAAATGGTGTTACATAAATTAGTACGCTTTTCTCTTGTCAGTCTCTTGTCATAAAAAGGTCACAAAGGGAAGCTAGGATGGGTGAGGAGGGAAATATTTGCTGCTTTAGGATCCTTTGGGGAAGGGGTTTCATATGCCTATCCTGTTGAGTGGGAAGTTGAGACAAACTCAGTCTTGAAGAGTGGGATTGCAAGTCAGAGAATGAATGAAGAAGAGGAGTTGATGGTAAATGTTGGGAACCTCATTATTACAATCTGATAGAAAACCTGTGCACCTCCAAATTAATTTTTGAATGAATTTAGGATACTACAAAATGCCAAGCGGACATTTAGCACACAGAAGCATCACAAAAGCTCTTCTGAGACCTTGTGTTTTTGAGCAATCAAAATCGGGATCTGGCTAGGCTAGGACACTTGGTCAGAAAATTCTAAAAGTAGTGCAGCTTTCCTTCCCATTGTTGCTGTGGCACAAGCATCCAAAACATTGTTTGGATGATATTTTGTGCCCATTATCCTCCAAAATGATGCTAAAGTGAATTCATTAATTTTTAATCTAAAAACACTTTAATTAATTCAGAATGTGAAAGGTTACTTTGAAAATAAGGTGCGATGCAAAGGGGATGGCAGGCACCCTGGTGTGCAGCAGATTGGCTCTGATCTTTTGCAATCCAAGTGAGAGGTTGTTGTTCTGTTATGGATGAAAAGGCTCATTATCTCCAAGATAATTGCCCAGATGCCATACCAGTGAGGTCACAGGAAACAGGGCTGTGGTTTCTGAACCAAATACTGGGGCTAATTAACAGTTAAAGGTGTAGGAAACCTTTTCTAATGTATTGTAGAAAACAACCGATAAATACTTCTCTTAGCTGAAAGATTTACCCAGACTGGATGGAGCAACATAGTGAAATTGCAAAAATTTGGAAGAAAGGAAATTGTTTTCTTCCTCTCTACCAATAGTTACATGTTTCTTACAGTAGTAAAGTTTTGACACCTCTCCAATGGTGTAAAAAATTTTATTAGGTTTAAAAATGTTTTTGCAAGGTGTCTGGCGCATAACAAATCTTCCCAGGCAGACGAATCAATTAATTCACAAGCTTTTATTGGGATTCCGCTCCCAGGCGAGGTTCCCTGGTCCCAACAGAGTGGGGGCCAGGGAAGTCGCATGTCAGAGGCTGGGAGGGCTCCTTTTACAGATTTTGGGCATGGGGGTTAAAGGTGGAGGCGGGTCTGATCCTCATTGGTTGACCTTTAGGCACCCGCAGAGACCTTGACAAGGACTTTTCTTCCCAAGAAGCACGGGTAGGGACTCTCCATTCCCGGAAGTGTAGGCCTTCCTTCCATGAGGATCCCAAAGCTACCCATTTTATTTATTCGAAGGGCAAGGTGAAAAAGAGAGGGAGAGATCCTACCTGCAGGTTCACATCCAAATGACCACAATCGCTGGGGGGGCGGGGGGGGGGCAGGCTGATGCATGGAGACTGGAATTACATCTGGTCTTTCATGTGGCTGATAAGGTCCCAAGTTCTTGGGTCATCTCTGTTTTCCCAGGCCCATTAGGAGGGAACTGGATCAGAAGTGGAGCAGCTGGGACTCTAAGGTGCTGAGATACTTGATGCCAGCGTTAAATGCAGCAGTTTAATCCACTGTGCCACGATTCTGTGAACTTTTAAGGAAAGTCATGCAGCATAAGAGAATAAGTGCTAAACTATTTTAATACCTTTACATTCTCTTTTACATAATTGAGCTAAGCCTTTAGATGTCAAGGTCTGTGAATACCACTAGAATGCTGAAGCCCCAGACATTAACATTTTCTGGAAAATGTACCTGCAGAAAACTGCAATAAAGTGTGGAAAGATAGGGCAGGAGAATACCATAGTACGAATCTGACCTCTTACTTCTGTCTCCCATTCTTCAAAGGAAGTGCTATGCTTGCTTGGTTTTCTGAATTGCAGCATCTCATAAAGACTCTGCAGGTGGTGCTATCTGAATTGAAATTGAATTTTGTAGTTAGCCATAATGTCTTTTCCTAGTAGAAAAGCTATTAACAATTTACACCAGAACCAAGAGTGGATTATATGGTTTGTGACAAAATCAAGTGTGACAATTTCAATGATTTTCAATATATTTTGTCCAGTTTCAACTCTGTACAAATTTGCGGCACAGTCAGTTAGGAATGTCCATAGGCAGTAAAACGAAGCCCCTGCCCGGAGTGGGGACCCTCCATCCTATGGACCATAGAAGTCCTGAGAAATCACTCGGTTTGATCCTGCCAACGCAACTGCAGGCGGGACTTGAAATGCAATAAATGTGTATCAGGCTGATTTTTAAGTTGATAATTTTGCATGGTGTGTGAATGATGTTATAATTATCCCAATGGCCCTTGGCAGAAAAGTTCCCCATTCCTGTGCCTTGATTTCTGATGTGAGATGCCATCAGGTCCCAGTCTCCTAGCCTCCATCCCTTAGCTTGAAGTGTCCTTGCCCTGCCTTTTGATAGCAAATCAACCAGTGACTAAAATTAGCTCACTGAATTGAGTGAGTGCTGCAGCTGGTCCTACAAGGCTGTAATTATTGAGTTTATGAGGTCATTTTCTTCTCCAATAGATAATATCTTGATGGCTGGTGATGTGTTGCTGATTTTCTTTTGGGAATTCCAGGTTCAGGGAAGAAAATAACTACTACCACCTGCAGATGGCCCCCAGACTGAT
The DNA here is from genome assembly GCF_033115175.1 of Lepus europaeus. Taxonomy (NCBI): domain Eukaryota; kingdom Metazoa; phylum Chordata; class Mammalia; order Lagomorpha; family Leporidae; genus Lepus; species Lepus europaeus. The sequence continues at coordinate 1,909,502 of NC_084834.1, forward strand.
AGAAGCCCACGTTGTCATCCTAAAAATTATCTGAAGAGTACAGCATAGCCAACTGATTAAAGAAAGGCCATGAGCCGCCCTGAGCAGCCAGGAACTTGGACACATGCAGGACACGCACGTCTCATACCCTAAGCTTCAACCCTTAAGAAATTTCACCCCAAATCCCACAGGGAGCCTGGAAGGTAGGTGATAGCTGTGGCAGGAGCCACCGGCTAAGGCCAGTGTCGTGGGTGGTAAAGGAATTCACCAGAGCTGTTAGGGCGAGCGAGTCCACGGCAGGGTATTGCGCCTAGGGACTGTGGTTTGAGGAGACCTCATGGAACAGGCAGCTTCCGCATAACCTGGTTTTGTTTTCTGATGGTCTGACAAGTTTTCTGCAGGTCAAGTGGGGTGCTTTTCTGAATGGAGCCTGGGAAGTTTTCACTGCCATTGGCCAGGGACTGGCTGCCCGCCAAGTGCCCGAGTTCATCCCACGTTTCCACCTGCCAGATCAACCATGACAAATCTTTGGCGCTGGGGCAAACGTCTCATCTTCTGTGACTGCTTCCTGCTGGACAGGAGCACTGTGTTATCCCTACCCAAGATTGTTGGTCTCACAGGGGATGGGCCATCCTGGAGTCTTGGCTGCAGGGATCCAGCAGGATCCAGCCTGAGGGAAGAGGGGGTGATGTGTTCCAGAGATGTCTGTCTTCGTTAACCAGGGGACTGTCAGTGGCCTCGTCTGGAGGAATTTGACATTGAAGGGTTCGATATCCGTGTTGCATTGACATTTGGAAATGGATTTGCTTTATGCTGGAAGGGAAACTCAATTGCTTTGTTCAAAAGAGGAGGCCCAAGAATAATGGCCAGGAGGGGAGATACTAGAGGAATCACTAAGGGCAGGAGATAAAGATAATCCAAGTTCTCCATGTGAGGGTTGCTTAAGTCTAGGGTCTCTGTTGCATAAAGGGTGGGCAGTTCGGCAGTTCATGAAAGGTATGTGTAATGATACTGTCTCCTAGGGTGCACACTGAAGAAGTGAAGTAACTTCACTTGAGCCGGCTGCCTATGCTGGAAAGGATTGAGGATCAAAAAGCAGTGCCAGAGAGAGTAGGAAGGGCAGCGTAGGTGGCTCATGTCCACTAAGAATTCTGTGCCATTACCTGCCGCACCCAGGATGACCAGGGGTCAGCCATAGAGGTGGAAAATACAGGGGCGAGGGTAGCCTCTGTGTCCTGTCCTTCGCGAAGGAAGGGTTCACCCCCTTCTGTATCATTGGGTTCACTGGAGTCGAGGAATAGGGTTGGGCATTTGCTATTGTCCTGGGTGCACTGCAGAATGATCGTGTCACCTGGAAGAGGGACGGGCAGTCCTGCTTCTAGTGTCCCTGCTGCCGACACGTCACACAGTGTCCAGGAGGCAAGTCCGGCAGTCCTGACTCTGTCCTGGCTGGGGGCAGCAGGAGCAGCTATGAGGCCCCCTGCCAGGCGTGGGTCCCTCAGCCATCGGTTGCCCTGTTGGCTCCTTGGTAGGAAGGAAACTAATGGTGGTGGCTGCCATGTATTGGGCCTGTCTGTCCCTCGCTCTGTCTTTTTTCTCTCTTTTGGTCCTCGAGGTCTCCTCCTGGTTGTTGAAGACCTCAAAGGTTGTGTCAAGCTAAGTGGGGAAAGCAGTCTGTGGTCCCTGGTCTCATTTTTGAAGTTTTTGTCCAATGCCTGCTGAAGCCTGGCTGAAGAAGTGGACAGCCAGGGTGGCAAGGTCTCCCTGGCTCTCGGGATCTAAGTTAGTATGTTTTCCCACGGCCATGGCTGGTCCCGAGCGAGTGAGGGCGCGGTTTCCAGTATTCGGCTCCTGTGTAACCCCCTGCAGCTTGGTGTAATTCACAGGTTTTACCTGCTGGGGTCACTGTCCTGAGAAGTTCACAAGGTTCAGCGTCTGGCATTGCATCTTTGCCCAAGCTGCGTGTCCTCAGGGTTGTGGGCGTGAGCCTCATCATCCCACTGCTGGGCCAGGGACCAGATGAGGGTCCTTTCCCATCCATGTAGCCTGTAGTGAAGATAATACAGACGTCCTGCCAGGTGAAATCAAAGGCTACAGCGAGTCCCTGGAATTCATACAGTGAAACGGTCCCGGCTGAAAGAGCCAGGTTTGCCTCCTCTGGGAGAGGTCTGACCAGGAAGAGGGAAGACGCACTCTGATTCCTTTGCTTTGTCCACTTTGCAAGGAGAGGACGAGGTGTTGGGTAATGGGAGGAGCGAGGTCTTGCTGATCATCAGCAGAGCCTGACCTGGTTCGTGAGGGGCGAGAATGGCTTGTCACAGGGCAGAGGTGCTGTTGGCTCACATGAGTGTAAGGGAGGAATCCAATAAGTTGAGGTAGTCCATGGTTCCATGAAATTGAGTGAGGCACATTTGGCAGTTTTCACATACATCAGGGTTTTGGGTTAGGACCATGAAAGCTTGAACATAAGGGACCTCAGAAAATTAGGAAAGATTGTAACAGAGAGATCAATATGAAGTACACTGTTGTAGTTGAGAGTTCTATTAAGGGCCAGGCTTCCCGTTCCAGGAGCTTCTATCGTGGCTACACAACATTACAAAGGAAAATCAGATGCCCCCTTTTCAAGGTCCCATTGTTTTAGCATGCATCGAAGGGGCAAGTCTAGAGGAATAGAGATTGTCACGTACTTAGGAAACAAAGGCTGAGCTTACAGGTGACCAGTGCAAACCCTTTCCAGGATACGCCAGGGATCCCCACTCAAGCTGGTGTCCACAGTCTACAGAGGGAAGTCAGAGTGTGGGACTGCCGCCTCAGATGGCCTGGGCAGCGCAGCCACGTGAGGGCTTTGACCCCACCCAGGAGTCGCCTTGCCTAGAGCCTGCGATCCGCAAGTCTCTGGGTCTGGGGCCTCCTTGCAGTCCCGAGGGAAAGGAAAAGGCCTTTCTTCCTTCTGGGCAAGGTGGTGTAGCCTGTTCCTCTCTCGCCTGCAGATGCTCAGGGAAGTAGCAAGGAGCAGAATCATCACTTGCCAGAGGCGCAGCAGTGGCTGTCAGTCTGTGCCTGATGTGGGAGTGGCCCCGCCCAGGGCCTGTCAATTGGCTCTGCGCTGGTGCCTGTGTGGTGAGGGTCCACGGTTGGGGTTCCCGTTCCAAACACCAAAATGTCGCAGGGAGTAGCTGATTAGGGCCGGGTCGTGGGTGGTGGGGGAGTTCACCAGAGTGGTCAGCTAGAGCGAGATGCATGAATTACAGAGAAGGGAGCCGCGGGCCGGGCTGCAGAGCCTGTGTGCTGCCTGGGGCTTGTGATTTGAGGAGCTTAAATGGGACAGGCAGCTTCCTCCTCGCTCGGCTGAATTTCGTTTTCTCGCTGACAGGTTTTCGCAAGTCAGTTGCCTCTCTGGCTGGAGCCCGGAGAATTTTCACTGCCATTATCGTTTGCCAGGTGCCCTGGGTGAGCCCCCAATGGCTGCTCAGCTCCTTGCCCTGCCAAGACCCCCTCCTTTCTTTCACCATCTGCATGTCGGTGACTGGCATGTAGTTTTGGGGATTCTGTTAGAATACCTCCATCCAGTTTGGGAGGTGGTTGTGTATCAGTAGTGTGGGAAAGTGTGTGTGAGGTTTTGAACACTGGCAGCCAGACTCGGGAAAGTAAAATCCTGATAAGGTCAGCCGGGGGAGAGGGACTAAACTGGAACACAAAGTGAGTGAGATAAGTTAGAATAAGAGTAAGCACAGTGAAAGAACACGTTCCGAACAGGTGTGGGCAACCTTTGCTTCAAGCTGTAACTGGCTTACGGCTTTATTGATTCTCCCTTCGTGAATTGGGTTAGAACCTCAGCACCGGCCTTACGGAGGATTTCTGTGGTTGATTCATATAAATTAATGGTAAATAAGTTTCTTATACAGTGTGGATTTAGTATCAGCCACGTGCGAGTTGTGTTTTGTTGATTTATTTACTTTGGGAAAAGCGCAAGTGTGGTGGTTCCTCTCTCCTAGTGCCCCTGTCTCCTTGGGGATTGCAGATCCCACCTTGCATGCACATGACACATGAGTGGGTAACAGCGCTTTTTTGTCCAAGCCACAGGGATTGATGCTGGGATGATGATTCTTGTGTAAAATTTTGCATGGGAATGGTAGGGAATTAACCATTTTCTTTCTTCTGGGGGGTCACAAGCTTTCACGTGCAGAACTGCCTACAGCAATGTCGGACTTCTCTAGGAGAAAGCCTGAGAGAGGGAGGCGCCATCGTCCAGGAGCCAGACATGCCCCACAGGGTCTTGATGCCTTCTAAGTTCCTCACTCTCATCCTAGGACTTCCTGACTTTTTGCAGGACTTCTGGTTCTGTGACTGTGAAGGGAGCTTTGCAATGTCCACCCCCTTTTCTTTTCTTTCAGATTTATTTATTTATTTGAAAGGCGGAGTTACAGAGAGACAGGGAGAGAAAGAGAGAGAGAGAGATCTTCCACCTGCTGGTTCACTGCCCAAATGGCCACATGAATAGGGCTAGGTCATGCTGCAGCCAGGAGCTTCATCTGGGTCTCCCATGTAGGTGGCAGGGAGGTCATGCTGCAGCCAGGAGCTTCATCTGGGTCTCCCATGTGGGTGGCAGGTAGGTCATGCTGCAGCCAGGAGCTTCATCTGGACCACCCATGTGGGTGGCAGGTAGGTCACGCTGCAGCCAGGAGCTTCATCTGGATCTCCCATGTGGGTGGCAGGTAGGTCATGCTGCAGCCAGGAGCTTCATCCGGGTCTCCCATGTGGGTGGCAGGTAGGTCACGCTGCAGCCAGGAGCTTCATCTGGACCACCCATGTGGGTGGCAGGTAGGTCATGCTGCAGCCAGGAGCTTCATCCGGGTCTCCCATGTGGGTGGCAGGGAGGTCATGCTGCAGCCAGGAGCTTCATCCGGGTCTCCAATGTGGGTGGCAGGTAGGTCACGCTGCAGCCAGGAGCTTCATCTGGACCACCCATGTGGGTGGCAGGTAGGTCACGCTGCAGCCAGGAGCTTCATCCGGGTCTCCCATGTGGGTGGCAGGCACTCCAGTGCTTGGGCCATTTCCCCCTGCTTCCTCAGGCACATTATCAGGGACCTGGGTGGGAAGTGGAATAGCCAGGTCGTGAACTGGCACCCACATGGGATGCTGGCATTGCAAATGGCGGTTTCATCCACTGCCCCATAAGGAAAAGGGTGCAGATCGGTGCTGGCTCAAACGGGGCACCAAATGTAAGCAAATGGATGCAGAGAGGAGACAGGATACGAACTCACATCCAGACCGCATTTATTCATTCAGTGAAAATAAACTCACAGAGGTGGACCAACTGCCATCTTGTACACAGACTGAACACGTAGACAGACCCCAGTAGGCTGAGCTGTTTTATATCTTAGGTGGGCTAGGAGTGGTGTTAAGGGGCAGTAGGTGGAGCTGGGCTTCCCCATACAGAGTCTTCAGGGTTGGTCCACTGGCTTCCAAACCTGGGGAAGAACGCAGTGGGTGGGGTGGAGAACTGGGTGTGAGACTGAACTGCTCTCTTGCAAGAAGACAAGGGTGACAAGAACCTAGCATGGCCGAGGCTTACGTTCTTGTTCCATCAACCCTGACTCTGGGTGTGTAGGTAAGGAGATGGGGTGCTGGTTTCTTTCTGGCTACTTCCTGCTGATACAGTGCATTGACATAGGATTGGATGTCTGTACTCTGGATCAGATTGATTGAAGAAGACCAGTCCTGTGTTGTTCCTACATGATGGCCTGGGATATAGTGGTCATACGCTCCTGTAAGGACTTTTGGAATAAGTTAATTATACATGGAAGAAATAGGAGCACTATGATTATGAGGATAAAGGGAGATATTAGAGACATTGCCTGTCGGACCCTCGCCAGCGAGGATCCAACGCAGTCATGACACGGTCACTGTTTCTCGGTTCTCAAGGAACTTTATTTGTGGAGACAGAAGGAAAGGGCAAGGGGAGAGGAGGAAAGAAGAGGAGGGGCGGCGGCCGCGGCCCGCCCAGATCCCAATGTCCCTTTATATCCCAAGTCCCGTGGAGCATGTGCTCCACGGCCAATAGCGGTTCTGTTCACGAGCAGTTTATGCTGATGTGGTTCAATCCGATGAAAGGGCGCGCATAGCCTCAGGTCGAAAGTTCATCTGTTTCACCTGGTTCTTCCTAGTTGTTTATGCAGAGTCTATCCTGTTTTAACTGTTTCACCTGGCTGTTTTCGTAGGACTTGTGGTCGACCGATTGCTGCAAGCTATGTAGAGGAGGTTCCCACAGGTGGCCAGCCTGCAGTTCCCCACAATTGCCCATGATGCAAAAGATGGTCAAAATGAGGAGGACAGAGGGGTAATAGGAAAGCAAGAGTCTCACAAAAACTGTCTCCATTGGAGGTTTCACGTGTATGGCTGTCTAGAATCTTACTGCTTCAAATCTGCATGAAAGAAGTCTAACCAGCAGATTAAATACATAGGGTCCAAAACAGAAGACAGATTGTCTCTCAATGGAAAAACTCCCTCCTGGTTTAGACAGCACCTTTTCTAGGTCCTCTGATAACAAACAAAGTGACAGGAGGGGCTTGATAATGATCAGGTGGGTGTTAAAGCCTGGCCAGGTAGATAAGAGGTCCAGACCCATCTATCTCTTCACTGGATACTGGATGAGGCATAAGGGAGGTGTGAACCTCCTGATGGAAGGTACCCTGTTGACTTCCGTTCCTAGGTGGCTTGGGAGGAGAGCTGGCCTGCATGGGAGGTTAGTATCAAGTAAGTGGCATCCCTAAAAGGAAATTTGCAGCTTTGCCTGCAGTGTTGTTGACCCTAGGCTGTCCTCCTGGTAACAGTGGTTACTTTGGAAGCTGGGTGGCGTGAAGGGCTTCTTGGTGTGTGGTCAACAGGGTCTGTGGTTCTGACCCAGGAGCCCTTCAGCTCCTAGAGCAGTTCTGTTTCCAGTGGCCTGGCTCTTGGCAGAGCTGACAGGCTCTTCATGACAGCTGCTTGCCCAGTGCCTTGACTTCTTTATCAAAAACAGGTGCCATGGGGGTGGGCCGGCCTTGTTGGGTCTCCTTGATGGCAGGTGTAAAGCAGCCATTCATTGGCCTGCCACCTATCCTGAGGTTGCTCCTGCTGCCTGGCTCGCTCGTCTTCCTCCTGGTCTTTGTTAAAGTGGATCATAGAGGCAGCCTTTAGTGAGGTCAGCCGAGGGGTGCTCAGTCCCATCGCTAAAATTTGGTGGCCTGAGCTAGGACTCTCCGGTCATAGGCATGTTACAACAGTGTTTTTCCTGTGTGATAAGATGATGCCCACAAGCAAAGCTATGTCCTTCTATGTAAGCTCAAACATGAAGGCCTCCTTACCCAAACTGTCTTATATAAGGACTAAAGATCAAACTGTGTATCACTTTTCCCATCTTGCAGAGAACAGAGGAGAAACGAGGGGACAAGTCCATGTAGACATGCAATGTGCTCACATGTATAACATATAACATGCATTACAAGAGAGAACAACAAAGCACTTTCAGTTATTAACAGAGTTTTGGCTGCCACTAGGGGAGCAGTGGGAAAGACAGAAGAAGGCTAGGCAAGGGGCATTCTTTGGAGTGAAGCTGCTCAGGACTTAACACTGTTCTGAGATTTGCTTTGCCAGCTTTGCCAAATACATTCCCTGGCATGGCTGGCACAGAGATTTTGTCTTGGTACGAGAGAGAATTTGGATGTGAGACAGAGTGGCAGTACGAGATGCGGCTCTGTTAAGTTAGGTTGTAGGGTTTTATGGTTCATAGAAGGAGAGAAGCCAGCTAGTTAGAGAAGACTTTATTTTAGGGAGGACAGAATGGGGGTGGTAAAGAGAGCAGGTGCTGAGCCTGCCCAGACAGAGGGTGGAGGTGGGAATGGGGGTGCTGAAGTCAAGGTTCATTGCATTTTCTTAAAAAATTTTTTTTGCATGCCTCTGCTAATCTTTATTTTTTTTTTATCTTTTATTTAATGAATATAAATTTCCAAAGTACAGCTTATGGATTACAATGGCTCCCCCCCCCCATAACTTCCCTCCCACCAGCAACCCTCCCCTTTCCCGCTCGCTCTCCCCTTCCATTCACATCAAGATTCATTAAAATTTTTTTAAAGATTTTATTTATTTATTTGAGAGGTAGTTACAGACAGTGAGAGAGAGAGAGAGAGAGAGAGAGAGAGACAGAGACAGAGAGAAAGGTCTTCCTTCCGCTGGTTCACTCTCCAAATGGCCACAACAGCCAGAGCTGAGCTAATCTGAAGCCAGGAGCCAAGTGCTTCTTCCTGGTCTCCCACATGAGTGCAGGGGCCCAAAGTCTTGGGTCATCCTCCATTGCCTTCCCAGGCCACAGCAGAGAGCTGGAGTGGAAGAGGAGCAACCGGGACTAGAACCGGTGCCCGTAGGGGATGCCGGCGCTGCAGGCGGAGGATTAACCTAGTGTGCCATGGCGCCGGCCCCAGGTCATTGCATTTAAACAGCATGCAAAGTGCTTTCTTAAGCTGCTTGTTGGGGGAAGTGCAGAGTACCATATGGACTCTGATAAGGTGGGCAGAAGATGAGAGAAAGGCTCCTGGGTGAGGTTTATGTGCATTGTCTTAGGAGTTTGTAATGTCCCAGCAGTCGGGCTTTCCAGAGCAGTGAGGAAAGTTGACCCCAAAGGAGGAAAAAGGCTTGGAATAGGGGACCTATGATCATTTACCATTTTTCTGTGTAAAGTTATTAGAATCTTAGAGAATTTTGATTTGAAAAATGCCGAATTTTTAGTGCAGAAGTGGATTAATTGCCTTCGTTTTACCTCCCTCTGCAGGCCCAGCTTGGGCAGGTCCTTTAAGAGGCAGGCCAGAGGGGATTTGAAATTTGGCCCACATGGATAAAGCAAAATATGGCCTGAGGGAAGAGGGGCCTTTCATAAGATATCCCCAGGGAAAGAATCAACCTAACCCAGAACCTAAGGCTGAGCCCTCTAAGAGGCGAGAGTGAGGATCCCCAGGCTTAGACCAGGGTCCTGGTTCTTAGCTGAGGGAGGTGAGCGTTTCCCTTGGACGAGGGAAACCAACCGAACACCCCAGGTCTTACGAGGTGGGATGAACTGGCCCGACTGAGCACCCCAGGCCCTGTGAGGGGGATGACCAGTCACGAGCATCGTCCCATTGCACTTGGGGTGGCAGATCCTCTCTTACTGATCTGATGGGTTGAGAATTAGGTTCCATTGTGGCATGCATTGATGAGAACTGGCAAAGGCTCTGGCTGTGAATTCACTGGGAAGTGAGAAAGTGCAAGTGGGAGAGAGAACGTGTTCTGGAGGGATGTCTCTCAGGGCTTCCCGAGTCAGAAGGGAAAGAGGATATTGTAGCAAAGAGAAGGTAAGGGGTGGGCAGAGACAGTGAGAAGTAGAAGGAGTTCAGGAAGGAGAATGGAGTTCGGAGGAAGGGTGGGGCATCACAGCTCTTACCCAGAGAAGGAAGGAGTGGCTGGTTTGGGCAAGATGCTGATCCCTCACTCCTCTCCTCACACGGGACATCAAACATAAGGAAAAGGGCTCAGAACAGAGAGGAGACAGGATACAAATTCGCAGCCAGACCTTATTTATTCAAAGGAAACTGCCAGCATGTCACAGACTGAACGCATGGCAGAGGCCCAGACCCCCGTAGGGACCCTTTTTATATCTTAGATGGGCTAGGAGTCGGGATTGGGGGGTGGGCAGTAGTAGAGCTGAGCTTCCCCGTGCAGGTTTTTCAGGGTTGGCCCACTGGCTTCCAAACCTGGGGAAGAATGTAGGGTGTGGGGTGGAGAATAGGGTGTGAGACTGAACTGACCTCTTGAAAGAAGGCAGGGTAACAAGAACTTAAAATGGCTGAGGCTTATGTCCTTGTTCCATCGGCCCCAAAATGCCCAACCCCTCTTTTTAATGAATGTGTCTTGGGCCTCTGTCTACGGCAATGGTCTGAGTTAGCAGCATTGCACCCACTTAGCATACTTCAGTAAATGGAACCTGTTGAAGGTGACCCACCTGTCTCATGGCCACTTCTTTGCAACCGGAGCCATCCTTGCTTTTCCTTCTGAGGGAGAGGAGGAGATGGCCCTTCTCAAATCTGACCACCCCTGTCCTGACCCAAGACCTCCACATGCTCTTCCCATGCCCAGGGTTCGCGCCCTCCATGTACGCTCACTTTTGACCTTCGCGCAGTTAGCCGTGATACAGTGCGCTGGGTGTAGATACTAGACACCGTAACACCCGGCTCTCCTAAATTCCTTCCCTTAGCTTACAGCATCCTTGCCCCGCCTTTGTGTGTGTTAATCAACTTCTTACTAAAATTACCTTGCTGGACTGAGGGAGTCGAGCAGCCAGTCCTATATGGTTCAGTCACCAGATCCAAGAGGTCATTTGCTTCTCCCCTAGATATCATTTTGATGTTGGCCCAGGATTTTCTTTTTCTGGGAATTTCATGTCCAGGTCAGAAAATCCTTACTGCTTGCCTGTTGCCCCCAGACTGATTGAGGCCCACTGGGCCACTATAAAATTTCCCTAAAAAGCACTGCATCACTGACCAATCCAAGGAAGGCCACCAGCACCACCAAACAACCAGGAGTCTGGATACGTGCTGAACCTGCACCTCTCATCCCAGCTTCACCACACAAGAACCTTCACCCCCTAATCCCTCAGGGAGCCCGAGAATTCAGAGCTGGCAGCCCAGCTCCCTGCTCTTCTTCCACCACCCCAGTGTCAGTGATTGGCGTCCTGCACATCAGGCCAGTGGGCCCAGTCTCAGAGATTCCTCCAGCCAGTTTTGGGGCTGTTCTATGTCAGGTGAGGTGCCAGAATTCAAGTACTTCCTACCATTTGTCCTGTTGCTACAGAGAAACTCATCTTCCACAGAATGTATTGTAAAACATTTCCATTTGCTAGCTAACACTTTGCCTGTCTCCCTTACTGCAGTATAAACTCCATGAGAGGAGGGGCCATGCATTTATTTATGTTAGTCTAGTACCTAGCTCTTTTAATAATTCATTGAATACATTAATGAATAAAAAATTCCCTTTTACCCTTATTAAAGGTAAATAGCATCCACTGTGAATCTTTATCTGACAATGATGATCATAAATCTATTCCTTAAAATAATCAAATCAGAGCAAAAAAAAAAAAAACCACTCATGGGACTAATAACTTTGGTTGACTTCTCAATTCCCCTTTCTTGCATCTTCCCTGCAAGTAAATTCCATAAGATTTCCCCGTGCCAGGCAGCCATTCACTCAGGAGACAAAGAGGAGGCTCCTCTCAGCACTGTCCATCCCTATCAACAAAAGGCAACCCTGTAAGCTTAATCCCCTTGGCCAACGATGGGCAGCACCAAGGAGAGGGTGCTGGCATCCTCTGAAATGGTTTTCCATTTTTCTAAGGATCCTTTTGGATCTCTTTGGTTCCAAGTTCTCTCTTCTGAGCTCTGGATATGTTTAGTGCTTCTAAAGTTACTATGGAGCTTTGAAATGAATAGCCACTGTTAATGAAAATCTGCAAAAAACCAAGCAAATCTGTAAAAGGAGCCTTATTAATCCTGTTGGATGACAATCAGGGCACTGCGACCCTCAGTAGAAATCCACCTGTTGCCTGCTCCCTGCTGTGCAACAAAGGAGAGGAAGAGGAATCTCCCACTCAGGTTGTGTCAAAGTCAGCTTGTGCAAATGAGGGCTTCAGGGTTGCTCAGTTCTGATTGGCGTATGCAAAGAAGGTGCTGTGAGTTGTTCAGTGTGATGGGTTGATGACAGGTTGCAGACCGCTGGCTGGGTGTGGCTGGCACAGTGAGACTTTCTGGAGGCTGTTTATCCTGGCAGTTGAAACAGGAACATGGCTGAGCCAGGGTTGCAAAGGGGTTGTGGCTGTAGTCAGTGAATGTCTTCTTGGCTGCATTTTGAATTTTAGTCTCATTTGACCACTCAGGATCCATCTTGAGAGTTTATCCCACAATATGGAGGGTCAAGAGGGGAAGTATGAAAAGCAACATAGAATCATTTGGCCTTGAAAACATTTAGCCTCCAATTTCTTACTATGTGAAATAATGTTACTTACTTTTAAAAGTTTGAATAGGTCTTCTGTTACTTGCAGTTCAAACCTCTCTTAAAAATTATTTCTTAATAAGGGGTGTGCTGTGGGAATACTACATATATAGAAATAGAATTATAAATATTTATGTTTTGTTAGAAAAAGACAGTAGAAAATAAAGCCTTAATCAATGATAAGATATTAAGGAGGTACTTAATTACTTTCGATTGGATTGAGAAAAATATTCCCAGATTCTGATGGGGTATGGAGATCTGGTCATTATTATGGGCAAGATATGTCTGAGAGGATTTCATTGAGGCCGTGAACTTTAAAATATGCCTTCCCCCACCTACTTAATTTAGTAGTAGAAAGTGAATGCCTATCTCAGGAACACTGGAGAATGACATGACTATTGTGATAGTTCTAAAACTAAAATATTTTCAAGGAAAGATTCTTTTTAATAATTATGTCTCATTATACTTAAGTACTAGAACCTCTTTATTTCTTAAGAATCAATAAGTATTCTTTTTGTTTTCTAATTGTGTTTTCTTTCTCAGAGATCTGTTAAATAGAAGGAACTTATTATTGAACATAAAATCATTTATATTTTTAATTTAAAAAGCTATTGTATAATGGAGAAAGCCCATCAAACAAAATCACAATACAAGCAGAATAAGCTCTGTTGAGAATGAGCACGTCCTTCCTCCAGGCTGGACCACAGCTTCTGTCCCCCGAGGCAGTGACTCATGTTTGTTTTTCCATCTCAGATCTCTTGTGAATAGCTGAGATGGATGAATGAGCTGATGAAGTCGTAGACTGAGCAAATAGTTATCGAGCATTTCTGTGTGCAGGTATTTGGCTTGGTTCCGGGAAGGCAGTCATGGAAAAGGCCACTAATGGAGCCGCCCCCATGGAGTTTCTGGGTCAGGAGGGGAAAGAGGGATGGTAATGAAACAAGCATTTTCCTAAGAGTGAGAGTCAGATAGGGCAAGTACAAGGTGTGGCTGAGAGTCAGCAGAGGGGCCGAACTGCACCTACAAGGCAGTAAAAGTCCTCCCCATGGAAATGATGTATACAGTGTGATCTCAGGAAGGTGGGCAGTGGCTTTAACAATTCTTTCATTATTGCAGGCAACCAGAGGCAGGAAGACTGCTATGCAGTTGTATCCTGTTTAAGCATTTGATGTGTCTGAGTACATTAGCACTGTTAAACTTTCAAATGAGTTAGCTTTAAGAAGTGAAAATTCTTAATTTGGTGCTAAAACTAAATTGCTTCAGTCAAATTAAAATCCAAGTGGATAAATATAAGGGTACATTAAAAGGTTCATGGAAAATGGAATTACAAGATAAGCTAATTTTTATGCAAAAACATTGACATCTGGGCATACTTGGTATATTCAAAAAGTTCATGGAAAACATATTCTATGAAAAATAGGCCTTATTTCAAAATTTTTGCAGCAAACTAAATTCATCTTTAATTTTTCATGAACTTTTTTGAAGTATACTCATCCGTGCGTGACTTCTAAAAAATGGAGTAAAGCACAAAACAAGGCCAAAGGCACTCGAACTACACTGTGAAGGATTTAGGTTAAGAGTTTCAGCTCTTAAGCCATAGGACTCACTCAACTGCTGTTATTGAGGGCATACAAAATGACTTCAGAAATTCATGGTAAATGTATAACATAGAAATTTTGTGCATCAAAATAAATTTGTTTTTAATTCCATTTTTATGAAGTTTATTCTTTTTAAAAAGATTTATTCATTAATTTGAAAGGGAGGGGGCAGAGAGCAAGAGTGAGAGAGAGATATCTTCCATCTTTCAATCTGCTGGTTCACTCTCCAAGTGCCCCCAACAGCCAGGGCTGGGCCAGGCTGAAGCCAGGAGACCGGAAGTCCCTGCGGGTCTCCCAAATTGGTGGCAGGGCCCCGAGGACTTGGGCTGTCTTCCATTGCCTTCCCAGGCGCATTAGCAGAGACCTGGATTGGAAATGCAGCAACTGGGACTGGAATCAGTACTCCCATATAGGATGCTGGCATTGCAGGCAGCGGCTTCACTGGCTGTGCCATGAGGCTGGCTCCTCTGTGAACTTCTTGAAATACCCTCACATATGACGAATATTCTTTGCTTGACCAAACTTTAGTTAAGCTCCTGAACCTTCTCCTATGTCTATCTGTGTACTTCGATTTTAGCAAAACATCCTGCTAAGTCATTTTAATAAGAACCCCGGGGCAGGGCAGGCATTGTGGCATACTGAGTAAAGCTACCACCTGTGATCTCGGCATCCCATATGGGCTCTGGTTTGTGTCCCAGCTGTTCCATTTCTGATCTGTTCCCTACTATTGTGCCTGGGAAAGCAGTGGAAGATGGCCCAAGTGCCTGGGCCCCTGCACCCATGTAGGAAACCTGGATGAAGCTCCTGTTTGCTAGCTTTGTCATGGCCCAGCTCTGGATATTGCAGCCATCTGGGGGAGTGACCCAGTCAGTGGATGGACGATAGCTCTCCCTCTCCTTCTACCTCTCCCCCTCCCTCCCCTTCCCTGTCTCCCACCCCCTCCCCACCCCCTCCCCTCCCCCTCCATCTGTGACCTACCCTGACCCTTGGCCACAAGTCCCACTTGCCTATGATGTATTCAGAACTGCGTCCAGCTTCTTGCCCACTACAGACATCCCATGGCAGAGTTCCCTATGCCTACAGTGATGGCCCTGTACAAGGTCGGTCTGTGCTTTATTGAGTACCATTGAATACTTGTTTTCTTTAACACAGGCTGGGTATGTGCAGGGAATTCAGTGGTTGCTGTTGATTTCTCACTATTTGGAAAATCTCAAATCTTACCCACTGTTAAATTCTTTAACATTACTCACAAACGGCCAGTTTGAGTGGAATTTTTAGAAAGTCAGGTCTAAACTTTTTGCCATGAAGTCCAAGGACAATCCCATAAGTGCTGAAGTTTGGCTGAAGAACAAGATATTTATGAGGGTGCATAAGTGCCTCATTTTGATGGTGCGGTGTTATTGGGCTGTAAATTTCAGGAAATAGCTCAGGTTAGGAACATCTGTTTATTGACAGGGAACTTCTTACCTCCAACACGGTCTTTGTTCGGGCACTTAATAGTTGTTGCCTGAAGGCTACACTAAGTGCCTTTTCGGCTGCCTCCCTGTAGTCTTGCTCTCTGGATTCATGTCCCACTCTTCAGACACATGACACCCCTGTTTAGGAACCCTCTGTGATATCACAGTGCCTTGAGAACTATAATAAGCTCCACAAGTGCATCATCTTTTTAAAGTTTCCATCTTGTTGTTTTGTGTTTAAATGTTTACCTACCAGATTAATCACCAGCAGTCCCATGGCTGCCTGTTTCTGTTTCTGCTTACTTCCTCCTAACACCTTGTGCACAGATCTACCAGGTACTAGCCTTGCTGGGCTGAAATTGTTTTGGTCTCTTCTCTTTCTCCCAGTTCATCACAAGTTCTCTCGGGTCAGAGGTTGTGTCCTCTTCATCTCTATGTACATAGAGTTTAACAAATTTCGGGAAAAAGGAAGACGTGAACTAGATGTGGCTTATCAGAAGCAAGTTTTATTTTTGTCACATATGGATAATCTACTGGCCAAACAGCCTGCTTCTCAGCATTTGTTGGTTTCTTTTGAAAGTGGATCTTTATCTATTTTTTTCAGTTTTTTTCTTTATACAAGTTGAACAAATTTCATGTGTTTCATATATACAGATTTAGGAGTGTAGTAATTCTTCCCACCCTACCCTCCTTCCCACACTCCAACACTCCCTCTGCCTTCCATTCTTATTAAGTGTTACAATTTAATACTTTCAATTTATTTTAGAATCCTAAGCTTAACCTGCCACTAAGTAAAGAATTCAGCAAAGTAAGGAGAAAAAACCCTGTTCGTCAACAGTGGGGACGAAGGCTGCAAACAGTAAGCAAATCTCAAAGTGTCAGTTTGGATCATATACCTACATTTGTTGATACTCTATCAGTTACTATAGATCAGGGAAAACATAGGATTATTTGTCTTTTTGGGACTGGCTATTTAACTTCATATAGTGGTTTCCAGTTGCATCCATTTTGTTGTGAAAGACAATCAACTTACTGGGTCTATAGCTGAACATTTTATGTTTTAAGTTTATTTGGGACAGGAGGGGAGGGGAGGGGGAAGAGAGAAAGGTGAGACAGAGAGAGAGGGAGAGAGGGAGGGGGAGAGAGAGAGAACATCTACTGGTTTGTTCCTCAAATGTCAGGAATTCAATCCAGATCTTGCATTTGGGTGGCAAGAATCTAACTGCTTGCACTATCTCCCAGGGTCTGTATTATCAGGAAGCTAGAGTTAAGAGTTGGAGGTGAGAATGAAACTTAAGTTCCCAAATATGGAACATGGGCATGTTGACCACTACTCAAACATCCCTCCCTATACTTGAGAATTATAATTTAAGCAATAATAGGGTGCATATGATTAATTAATTAAGGAAAGAGTCATTGGAGTCAGTGTGTGTGTGTGTGTGCGCGCGTTCTGTTAGCCATGTGATTTTGAACCATTACTTCTTTATTGCTTCATGTTCACCTCTGGAAAGTGATAGTGCCTCTCTTCATGGTTGTTGCAGGATTAATTAGGATAATACTTGCTAAGGATTTAGAGATTATGGAGGACAGCAAACATTCGCTTCATGTGAAATATTGTAATTTTAAGGATTCCCGCCTTTTCCGCCTTGGCAACTGCAGGCGTCTTTGGCGTGAGGCGGGAGCAGAGTGTGGTGCCAACTCTGAGAGTAGAGGGATTGCAAGACGAAGACATAGCCCTGCTCACCAAATCACCCAGTGAAGAGCACTATTTCCCATTAGAGATGGAGGGAGGAACACATATTTTTAAAGAACTTATTTATTTTAATTTTATTTGAAGGGTGAAGGACAGAGAAGCAGATCTTCCATCTGCTGGTTCACTCTTCAGGTGTCCACAACAGGCAGACCAAAGCCAGTAGTCTGGAATTCAGTCTGGGTCTGCCACTGGTGTCAGGGACCCAAGCACTTGAACCATCACTTGCACATCAGCAGGAAGTTAGAATCAGCAGCAGAGGCAGGACCTGGACCTAGGCACTGCGATATGGATGCAGGTCTCCCAAGCTGTGTCTTAACTGTTGTGCTAAATGTCTATCCAGGATCATGGTACTTTAAGAATGTAGATGAGGGAGATATTATTTTCAACTGTGGTGGGGTTATTAACCATGGCACTATTAACCTTTTGAGATGAATAATTTTTTTTTTTTTTGGTGCATCATAGAATGTTTGGCATTTTTGGCCTCTATCCACTGGACGCCTAATATGTCTTCAGTTATGAAAACCAAAAATATTCCCACACCTTTGGAATACCCCCTGGGGGGATAGATTTGCTTCCCCTCAAGAGCGCTTGAGGTAGGGGAGTTTGGAGCCTGGACATGCACAGTTAGGTTAACTGTAGAGGTAATTTTTGGGCATCTTTACAGACCTGATCTTCATCTGTCTGTAGTAAGTGAGCTGTTGAGTTTTCAGACAGAGGGGACTACCTGGGATTGTTCTTAGCAGTTGCCACTCTCAGAAGCTGATGGGTCATCTGCTATGTGCTCAAAGCATACCAAAACGAAACACCAGTCATAGGAACAAAGATGCAAAAACAAGGGTTCTGACCCAAAAGGAGCTTGTGTATTATAAACTCTTAAAGGCAGAGGCTACATTTTATGAGACGAGTTTATGAGATCCATTAAAAAGCACTAGAGATTTAGATATAACTGCATTTAAACAGTAATTCAAGACAATAAGAGGGGCACTTTTACAAGATTACTAACATCCAAGTTTTTTAGGTGTTTACCGGAAGAAGGAATCTTTCCAGGCCCAGTAACAGGGGAAGGCTTTACGTAGAGTGATATATGAAAACAGCCTTGGACATGGTCGGATTTAGGTGAAAAAGCTGACCGTTATTTCAGGCCACTGAAAAATCCTGAAGAAAGAGATGGAGGCAGGGATGTAGCCAAGAGACTTAGCAGAGCTTAACCTGGGCTGCAGTTGGGGGATTGGTTGACAAATGAGATGGGGCTCAGGAGGTATTTGAGGTCCCTTTGTTGAAGGGCGTGCATTTCCACGTATGCCAACCCTGCTAACATGCTGATTGGCGCCCTTGCCATAAGCTCTCTCAGGAGGTTTGCAGAGGGCTCAGAAGGTCAGACCAAAGGCTGCCCTAGTTTGGCTTCCATGGCTTGCTCCATGACATGGTAAACACTCATCTGAGTAGAGTGGGGATGGGGGAGTGTGTGGTGCTTACTTCCTCTGGTCCTGTGGTCTCTTCTCCAGTTTTCAAAGAATCAGGCCTCCCACATCTGCAGAAGTTTCAGTTTACAAAACCTGGCTTCTATTTCTCTTAGATCCCCACTGCTCTGGTTGTACAGCTTATGGTGAAAATGCCTTCTGGGGGCAGGCGTTTGGCACAGTGGTTAAGATGTTGCATGGAGGCCCGGCGCTGAGGCTCACTAGGCTAATCCTCCGCCTGTGGTGCCGGCACCCCGGGTTCTAGTCCCAGTTGGGGCGCCAGGTTCTGTCCCTGTTGCTCCTCTTCCAGTCCAACTCTCTGCAGTGGCCTGGGAAGGCAGTGGAGGATGGCCCAAGTGCTTGGGCCCTGTACCCGCATGGGAGACCAGGAGGAAGCACCTGGCTCCTGGCTTCGGATCGGCACAGCGCACCAGTCCTAGCAGCCATTTGGGGGGTGAACCAATGGAAGGAAGACCTTTCTCTCTGTCTCTCACTCACTAACTCTGCCTGTCAGAAAAAAAAAAAAAAAAAGATGTTGCATGGAACACCTGCATTTCATGTCAGAGTGCCTGGATTTGAGTTCCAACTCTGCTTCTGATTCCAGCTTCCTGTTAATGTGCACCCTGGGAGGGAGCAGGTGATGGGCTAGTGCTTGTGTCTCTGCCACCCACAAAAGACCTGGGTTGAGTTATGGATTGAGTTGGCTTTGGCTGTGTTCAGTACAAGTTGTTGTGGACATGTGGGCAATGAACCAACAGAGGCAAGCTCACCTTTTCTCTCATATCTCCATCTCTCTCTGACTTTCAAATAATCGTTATCATAATACAAATAATAAAAAGATGCCTTTTAAAAAGATTTATTTATTTGAATGACAGAGTGATAGAGGAAGAGAGAGAAAGCTAGAGGGTGAGAGATCTTCCATTGACTGATGCAAGGAGTTTCAACAGCCAGGCCTGGGCCAGGCTGCAGCCGGGTCCATTACTCCATCTGGGTCTTATATATGGGTAAAAGGGCCTGAGCCCTTGGCCATCGTCTGCTTTCCCCGGCGCATTACAGGAGATCTGGATCATTAGCGAACCAGCTGGGATTCCAACTGGTGCTCCGATGTGGGATGCTGGTGTCACAAACAGTGGTGTAACCTGCTGTGCTTCAGTGTGAGCCCCAGGACGCCTTCTTTTCTTAACAACTCCCAAGGATTCTGGGTCATGGATAGGGTAAAAGTAATAAGCAGATCTCACATGGGATGTAAGTACACAGTGACTCCTGTTGCTGACTTAACAATTTGACACTCCTGTTCATGGCGTCAGTAATCTCCCTAGGCTCTAGTCATGAGTTGCCAGGGCTATGGAAGCCTTTAGAGTTTGCTGACTTTGATCTTATTCCGATAGGGTCATAGTCAAAGTGGAAGTTCTCTCCTCCCTTCGGAGAAAGGTACCTCCTTCTTTGATGGCCCCGTTCTTTCCACTGGGATCTCACTCACTCACAGAGATCTTTCATTTAGGTCTTCTTCTTCTTTTTTTTTTTTTTCTTTTCCATGGTATCTTGGCTTTCCATGCCTACAATACTCTACTTACATCCCATGTGAGATCTGTCCTTAATGTGTTGTCTAATGTGCAGTGATGCTATAACTAGTACTGAAACAGTATTTTTACACTTTGTGTTTCTGCGTGGGTACAAACTGATGAGATCTTTACTAATTATATACTGAATCTATCTTCCGTATATAAAGATAATTGGAAATGAAAAAACAAACCTGGTGTTAAATTGGAAATGGCATAGAAAATTAATTAATTTTAAAAAAATATTATGTAGGATCTCTGTCTTTAATGTGCTGTACACTGTTGTTTAATGCTGTGACTAGTACTCCAACAGTATTTTTTTTCACTTTGTGTTGCTATATGGGGGCAAACTGTTGAAATCTTTACCTAATATATACTAAACTGATCTTCTGTATATAAAGAGAATTGAAAATGAATCATGATGTGATTGGAAGGGGAGAGGGAGCGGGAAAGGGGAGGGTTGTGGGTGGGAGGGAAGTTTTGGGAGGGGGAAGCCATTGTAACCCATAAGCTGTACTTTGGAAACTTATATTCATTAAATAAAAGATTAATAAAAAAAAGTAATAAGCAGAACTGTTTAAATACGACATCACACACAGTTAAAGGCCGTGTTCCACGTCTTCCAGTGCATACATAGAAATGCACGAAGTGGCAATCGCCAGCAACTCAGATCAGCGAATAAAGAACTCTACAACCGACTTGCCACCTCCGCTGGCTACTAAAGCTGTTTCTCAAATCCAAGTCACAGCCTCTACACTGAAGAGGTGCAGACGGCACCGAACTAAAACACACGGACACAAACGCAAGGATGGATTTAGAAAACCCTTTAAAGCTTTTCCGGGCTGTAGTCATCGGAACAGAAGTTCTAGAGAACACGTTGTTGCAATTTTGAATGTTTCTTGTGCAACACTTCTCAATCTGGAATGCTTCAGTTGATTCTTGCATTCCCATGGGTGTGAACTTGAGACACTTGTTGAATCTACAGGCATGAGGTTGTATGGGTGTACTTTACTGAAATAGAGAGGGACACACACACATACACACACACACACCTAGATAGATAGGGATGAGAGGAAAATCCCTTCTCACTCAGAGATCACCTCATACCTGGGGTACACTGACGCCTCCTCATTGAAAATTGTACTCATTTTACTACGTTAGGTTTCAGATTTCACGTTCTGAAATGCAATTTTCAGTGAGTTAAAAACCATCACATTTACAGTAATATTTAAATCTTCAGGGTCTCTGTCTCAATTTATTGATGAGAAAGAAACCCCCTCTTGCTGGTATCTGCCTTCCGCAGTTCTGTGCTCATCTGTGTTACCGTGTGCCACGCCTGGGTGGCCTGGGCATCATTACCCCATTCCTTTTCTGAGAGGTAGACTCCAGGGTAGCAGGAGGTGGTTTTTTATTTTTTGTTTTTAATTTTTTTTTGCATTTACTCAGCACCAGAATCTGCAATGCGAGGTTGAGTCTGCTCAGCTGCCTGCTGGTCTCACGGTCCTTCCTTTGCACTGACCATGCTCTTGGCAGCCTGTAGATGACCGCTCCTGTGAGGCTTGTTCCAAGCTGGGGTGAAGAGCCCCATCAGGCTCCCACCAGCCCATGCGTGGCAGACTTCTTTCAGGACACGGACTGTTCCTCCCTGTGGACTGACTGCAACCTGTGCTGGTGCTCACTCCCTCGGGAAAACCAGCTCCTGCCCTGGTTCCCCTGGGCCAGCAGAACACCTGCTGCCTTCATGACCAGGTTTCGGAGAGAGTGTTCTCCCTTGTGTAGGTTGAGGGCCCCTCAAAGGCTGGCTGGTCCAGGTCCTGCGGCTTGCTCTTGAATATTAGTCTTCTTTAAGGAAAAGACATTTTCTCTCTCAGAGCTGACTGTTTCCTGAGGATCTCATCCGTCAAACACTTATTTATTTCATCTCTGCCTTCTGTCCTCCACTTATTGTGCCTTTCTAATTAGAAGTGTGACAGATAAGTTTCCAAGGTTGCTTCACACTCGGAGATAGTTCATTTCCACAGGATGATACAATTTGAGTGCATTGTCTGTGCAAACACACAAAGGACCTAAGGACAGTTTTTTGCTCAACTCAAAGGCTGTCTGATCTCTGGCTCAGTCAAGAGAACCAGCTACTGTGGAGAAATGTTTGTTTAGGGATCACATTCCTCAGGCTGTCAGTCTGTAAGGCTCAAAATTGATAGGCAACTCTCGCAGACAATGAAGCTATCAATGTGCGTGTACTGAATGTTTGGATCCTTCCCTGTCCCCCAGGTTCATATACTGAGTAGGAACTGCCAACGTGATAGTATTTGGAGGTGACATCTTTG
Organism: Lepus europaeus; assembly: GCF_033115175.1. Taxonomy (NCBI): domain Eukaryota; kingdom Metazoa; phylum Chordata; class Mammalia; order Lagomorpha; family Leporidae; genus Lepus; species Lepus europaeus. The sequence goes on from NC_084834.1 coordinate 1,931,686, forward strand.
GGAGTTAATTAGACTTAGGTGAGGTCGTGAGGGTGGGGCCACTGTGATGGACTCAGTGTCCATCCAAGAAGGGGAGGGGAGACCAGAGCATGATCCCTCTGCCACGTGAGGATACAGGGGGAAGGCAGCCATGTGCAAGCCAGAAAGGCTGGCTCTTCCGTAGGGGCCCCAGTGGTTGGTGCCTTGAGCTAGGACTTTTTCAGCATCCAGAACTGTTGGAATAAAATTCCTATTGTTTAATTCACCTGATCTGTGATATTTAGTTTTGGCAACCCACACTGACTAAGGCATGCTGGATAAATAGAAATTGAAAAATTTATTTTATTTTGAACTTACTAGTCACGGGGGTTTTAATAGCTTATCCAAATTTCCCTCTACCTCTAGCCTTCATAAAAAGTGCATGGTGTGTAAGTGTTGTTAAAGCTAGTTACCCCTTCCCACCCCCTTAAGGAATCCTGTGATTAAAGAATAAGGAACAAAACTCAATATGAGAATAAAAGATTTTATTAGGGTAATTTCCATATAGGATTCTAGACTGGAATGGGTGGGTGATCTGGTCAAAGGCTGTAGCAAGATTTTTCTGCACAGAGCAGCAGATGGGGGCAGATTTTGTGTGTGTGCAAATCTAGTAGGGAGGTGGGGTAGGAGCTGAGGTCTAGCATTTCTTGGTTTGCGTCTGGAGTTAGCCCCGATGCCCTGCTGCTCTTTCTGCCCCTCTCAGGAAGACTTTTATGGCCAGGGAATGGCCACTGCCTACTTGACTAGCAGATGACCAGTGTCTTTCTGAGATAGATGGGGACTCAAGACGCTGGGGGGTGTGGTAGGATAAGGCTCAGGATGGCATTCCTGTGGCCTGCCGTCACTCACTGTCATTGGTGTGATGTAGGCAAGGAGTTGTGCATCTAAAGGAGGGCCATGTCCTAGAGGCTCTTGGTGATTGCTGGTGGGGCTGCGGCTGCTGCTGCTGTCGATGAGAGGACTATGGAGGCCTCACGTTACCCTCAGAATGCCTGAACTTTAGGCACATTTCTTTCTGACCTCTGTCTATTCAGAACATTTACTTTAGAAATCTTGTAATTGTAAATTCTTTCCTACCACTTTGAAACACAAGTGTATAAAAAAGCCCTTTTGCAACTTTTCAACTCAGGAAATATAATTATCATTGAAATAGCACTCTACCTCACTGTCTCCTTTGGAAGGTAAGTGACGTGGGTCATGTTGCATAACTGCCACCTGCTATAAGGATACACACAGTTTCTTTTTCCTTTGGGTAATGTTAATTGGCAAACCCATTCTACAATACTTTCCCACTTTAAGCACCCAGTGCTTAGAATCCCTGTCACCTTTTGTTTCAGCGATTGAATACAAATTACATCCTGGCCCCTAATGCAGTAACCTGTGCCAAGGTGGTCTTTGCCTGTTTAATTTTGTACAGTGCAATTTTCACTTGTAGTGATGATTCTGATTATTTTCACGTGCTTGACCCTGAGGCTAGGAGGAATGTGGTTTAATGGAAATCGAGGAGAGTGAAGGGGAGCTTGTTGAGCTTGGCCATTTGGGATTTGGGATGGTGATTGACATTCAAGGGCAGAAATGGTTCTGGGCCTTCAGTGTACTGGCAGCTTAAAGCTCTGCTGAAGTGTCATTTCTCAGAAGAAGCAAACGTAGAGAAGTGATTAGAAGGCCTAGGATGTAAACTTTGGTAAGGGCAGAGGAAGAGGACTAAGAGCTGCCAGGGAAAAGACAGAAGGGTCACCAGTAAGTAGCAGAAACTCTCATGGAGAAAAGAGCCCGAGTTTTAGACTCAAGTCTATTGGTAAAAGCATTGGCCCAGTGGTGGGGTGAGAGAAGCAACTGTAAAGGGGGAATGTGTAGCTGATAACGAGTTCAGAAATTGTACATAAGTCATTTCGGATTTTGGACAAAAGGAAGAAAAAAATGAGAAGCTGGAGGTTGGAGTAATTTTTTCCCTAAAACAGGCAAGATTTAAAGCATTTATCAAAGTTAGACTTGGAAAAAACAACAGCAACAACAACCAAGAAGCACTAGTATTCAAGATACTAGAGAGTGAGCTGCTTTTGGTGTGGAAGAATATTATCTTGTAAGTAAATGATTTGAGTGTGTTTATATATGTCTGTGCATTGAATGGGTAACTTTATCAGTATTAGATCTTTTCTATGAAACTAATTTTTTTCTTTGAAAATATATCTTGTGAAGTTAGTCCCTTATTTTCTTTATATAATAGCTTGAAAAAGCCAGCTGAACTGGATTTTTTTCAAGTTCTATTTTTTTTTAAAGAAGAATTACTTAGGCTTGAGGGCAAGACTTCTTACAAGTCAGAGGGTCAAAAAGCACATATTTCAGAGGCAAAAGCTTGTTAGAGAAAACTAATGGAGAAAGATTTTGTTTTAGAAAATAAATGCTTTATGTTGCTCCAGAAAATGAGAGAAAAAAGATAAACAACATTTTTCCTGAATTTTTTGTTTGTAGATGAATAGTAGGAATAGATGGTATTATCATGGAATATTTTCAGCTGGGCTATGTAAGCATATAGTTCACATTCGTACACTGCCTCCGAAGTTCTTAGCTCTTTCAAATTCACGGACTACCCAGTGCAGTGAGGGAAGTACTATTGTTATCCCTGCTTTCACACTACATAACATGCCCAGAATTCCTCACATAGAAAGAGAGTCAGAATTAGAATCCAGGTAGTCCTGAGCCACAGTTTTTGTGCACTGTATTCTGCTGCCTCTTTGAGTGTAGATGGAAAGTAGAAGGTGTGGCTTTATAAGTGGGATTTAGTGCTTCAACATGTATCTATGCATTCCGCAAAATACTTGATGTACCTCATGTGCAAAATACAGACCTCTGGAGAGCCCTTTATGCTTTGATTATAAGGCAAGGTCCCTCTTTTCGAAGTGATAATTTGTGGAAAAATTCTTGGAGCTGTATTTTATGTGGGTAACATGCTTGGGGGGCACAGGAAAGCTAGAAGACTCCAGAAGGGAATAGATGAGTTTTAATTTTCCTGCTTGGGAGCAGGGCTACGGTTGCTTGAGGGATGAATGTAGTATACACATTTTAGAATGGGACGTTGCATTCCTGGTCAACACTTGAGGCATTATATCCTACATTTAGGGATGAGGAACCTACATTTTAAACAAGATATTTCCTGCCCTAAGTATTTCTGCCCACATTACAGTTCAAGTTTCACTCCATAGAGTAGAGCAGAGGGTATGTGTGGCACAAAGTGGTGGCAGCAGCGGAAAAGGGAGAGCCGAAGCAGAGGGAGTGATCAAGATGAGGAGATGGGAACTGGGAGAGAGATTTCCTGCCAGAATTGGCTCACTCAGTTTGGAGGTCTCAGTGGCAAGAGGGGACCCAGAAGGGCTCAAAGTGTCATTCCAAAGTCCGAAGCCCTAAAATCAGAGCTAGTGCCGTAAGTCCTGACCTGAGCCCAAAGTTGGAGAAGACCATAGGGGATTTGTAGCAAATGGACAGAGTGAGGCAGTCCCTGGATGGAAGTGACTAAAAGAAACTGGGTTAGACACCAAGGATGGGGAAAGTAGAACCTGATTGGATATTAAAAATTGGGGGTATTTTTCTAAACTGACTTAGCACAATTCTTGCTAACACGGAATTCCAAAGTATTCTTTGATAAAACTAGGCTCAGCAAATAAGCCCCAGCCAAGAAAAGGCTCCAGGGAGTGAGTAGTCTGTTCCAGGAGAGTCCTCGTCCACAACCAAGGATTGTTACAGTGCAACCAAGGAAAGGTGAATGATGCCTTTTTTCTCTCCTCCAGCCCAAAGCTGTGCTGGTTGAAGCCCTCTAGCTTCTTGTTGTTAATAGCTTCTCGAGTCGCAGGAGTGCCACCAGCACTCCTGGTTTTATCCTCACAGGAACCCTGTGAGGTAGTTCCCACTGCTATCCCCCATCACAGATGAGTTAACTAAAGCTTGTGAGGTGAGGTGACTTTTCCCAGGCCACACAGGTGACAAGTGGGAGCCGAATGCTACAGACCATGGTCTTCACTACCAAGCCATGTTGCCCTGTTCTGACGGTCTCCCCCTCCAAAGCTCACCTGTCTCCTTCCTCATGGAGAACACGCTCAGATTTCAGGATCTGTTCTTCCACCCGTGTTTGGGTCTGCACCAGCCTTCTGTTTTGCTACATGTTGACTGTTACACTTAGACAGGTTCTCCACAGTCACTGCCCAATTTGCACTCTTTATGTCCTTGTAAATGCCATTCTAGTCTCCTTTAAGAAAGCACAATGGTGTGCAGTGGCGTGTCCTTGCAGCGGGAGGACAGGGGTGCATTGTAATCGCATCTCTGGGTTCTGAGCAATCCCTTACTAATTTGTGTGCCGTTGAATACGGAGTCTATGTTGTATGCAATACAGGAAAATAGGTCAACATTGAGGAAGATTAACAATACCAAATAATGCTAAAATTTGTATTGTCATAGAAAACAATTCAAATTGGATTTTACATGTGCTCACATTTTATACATAAAGAGTCATGATCTTCAAGGAAAAGAGATTTTGCAATCTGACTTGTAAATAATTATTTGGGTGACTCTTGCACTTATGCAAACTAGAAAATCATTGCCCTGAAAGGTATAAAATAATTTTTATTTTAATAAAAACATATCTTAATTTTGTCACTTTTATTAGGAATGTCTTAGGCTGATAAAAATAGACTGGATAAGCCAAGGAATAAAAAACTCATGCTTTTTATTCAGTTCGAGCTTTCTTTGAAAGAGTCTTAGAGACATCGGATTAAATTGCATTTGTGTCATTTTGAAAATGTTCCCCTGTCCTTTTCTTCTTCTTCTCTTTTATTCCTGAAGAACAGCCGTGAAATGGCATAAGCATGCCCACCTGAAAATCTGGGTTGCAACCTGGAGATGAACCATTTTGCTGAAATCACTATTTGCAGAAATGCATAGTTCCTTAGCCATCTGACAACATTCTTGTCATGGTGGAAAGCAGGTGTGACACAGCTGGAAGGCAAGGGTTGCCATGGTCACAGCATAAACCTTCAGGCAGCTCAGATGCTTGGGGAGGAGGCTTGACAAAGTCAGTAGAATGCCTGATCCTTCCACAGCCAAGACAGAGAACATTGTCTAGGGAAGTCTGAGTGCTAACTATGGACTCATGTTTGATTTGACAAAATAATCCTGGAATGTTCCCTTTTACGCCTATATTTTGGTGTCAAAACCACTGACATGGGTCAACAACCCTTAAGGTATCTGGGAATACGTTAGTGATGCTCACTCGTGTCTTCAAACGAGGTATTATCTAACATTTACAATTAGATTTTGGAGGTACATTGCAAGATTGTGACATAGGCCACACCATGTTTTAGCTCCTCTGACTCTGAGCAGGATACTTGACTTTTCTGTGCCTCGTTTTCATTTCTGTAAAGCGGAGATGATAATCGCGCCTCCCTCCTGGAGGGCTTCCTGAGCTTTAAATGAGATAATGCAGGCGAAGCATTTGGAAGCGTGCCTGACACACACACTGCTTGGGAAAGATGAGCTAATGTGTTTTACAATGAGTAACAAATTGAGCGATTCACATTAAAATGAAGAACTTTGGGAAACTGTTTAATTCCTGAATGTTAGAGATTTTACCATACATGGAGTCCAGCTGAGAGTGTGTGTATTGTGTGTGCATGTGTGGGATGCTGGGAAGAGTGGAGGACAAAAATCCAGGTGCTGGTTGTTCCTCTCATGGTATTAAGGGTAGGGAATTACTAAAATCACTTCCAAGGGATACAAAGTTTCTTCAAAACTGTCTGGAACTTAATTTGTCACTTTGAATAGAAATATCTTAGGCTGATAAAAATAGAAATGAAATAAAAACATATGCTCAGTTTGGGCTTCATTTGAAAGAGTGTGTTTTACCTTTGGTAAGTTCTAATTCTAGGGTTAGAATTATTCTCTATGAGGAGCAATAAGTCTGCTCTGGGGGAAAGCACCATTTTGAAGCCATGTCTATGTCCTTAAGATTATCGAGGAAACATTGAGTTTCTTTGATCCATTTCCTCATTAGAATGATGCAAAGAGGGAAACAGCTTGTCAAGGTGCTCAGTATCAACACAGGTACCTGGGGAAACCCAGAGCTTCCCCTGAATTTGCAGTAGGATTTTGGAGGCAAAGGCAGGGACACTCACCGACTAATCTACCGAAACCAAAGACTTGGCCTTTATTCTCCACACTGTGTTCCAACAAACAGGGCAATGGGTAGAGTGCTGTCATCAGTAGGCTTAAAAGCAGCCCAATAAATGCTCTTAGCAATCAGTTAGGAATGAACTTGCGGGAAGAGATCCACAAGGGTTATTTCTTTCAGATCAGAAACTATTGCTCTTCTTAAGCTGTGTTTTCTTCTTGCCATCTGATCTCCCTACTCCTCAGTGAGCCACCTCTTTTTTCTCTTCTGTCAGGATAGTACTGGGAGGGTATAATAGCCTCAAGTTGCTTGTGTTAGGTTCTTAAGCTTCACTATCACTGTACATCTTCTTTTTTTTCTAAAAGAATAGGATTCTTACTTTATTTGAGAAGGTCAGGGAGGGAGGGAGAGAGAGAGAGAGAGAAAGAATGAATGAATGAATATGCCCCTTATAGTATGAGGCGCACCGAGCCAAAGCCAGGATCCTGGAACTCAATCCAGATGTTCCATGGGGGTGGCAGGGATCCCAGTACCTGAGCCGTCTCCTCTGCCTCCCAGGGTGCTCATTAGCAGTAACGTGGAGTTGGGAAGTGGAACCAGGACTTGAACCCACATTACTTTGATGTGATCTGTGAGTATCCCAAGTATTGTTCTACCTGTTGAACCAAATGACAATCCCATTGCTGTGCTGCTGCTTCTTAAAAGACTTATTTATTTATTTGAAAGGCAGATAAAGGAAGAGAGAGACAGACAGACAGACAGACATGTGTTTCATCTGCTGGTTCCCTCCCAAATGCCCACAACAGCTGGGGCTGGGCCAGGCAGAAGCCAGGAGTCTGGGGCTCCATTGGATCTTGCACAGTGGCTGGTAGGGACCCAAGTACTTGGCCTCTTCTACTTGCCTTCCCAGATGCACTGGCAGGAAGCTCGATTGGAAGGGGAGGAGCTAGGACTTGAACTGGCACTCTGATATGGGATGTGGTCGACTTTACCCACTGTGCCACAGTATCTGCTCCAGCTGTGTCCTGTTCTTAAAGAACACCCTCAAGCCTTGTGTGTGACACACAGTTATAATGGCCAAAGTTTTCTACATAAAGTTATATAAGGTGATGTAAATCATTGGGCTATTTAAAGACGTAATTTTCCACGACTCCCACACATTTCACCACCTTCCAGGTACCAGGAAGCCACATGTCAAGGAAGATAAAGACATGAGTAAGTGGGAAGTTTCGGGACGGGAAGTTATTCCTGTACTCTCAGTTCTTACTTTCAGTTCTGTACTCTTTCCTATAATGAACTTCATCCATGTTGTGTAATTTCATTCGTCTCACTGTCCCATTTTCCTGATTCATTCCAGTGCTCTCCTAATTCTAGGCAGACACTGCTCTTACCAATTTTGGCCTCCCACTTTCTTTATCACTGTTTGAGAGTTTTCTATGTGTGTGGCTGTAAGCTGGGAGGTATTTACTCTTTAGGACCCTAATCTGCCTCAGCCAGGGAATACTATAATCAGATAATCTTGTTTATTTTCTCATTGGAGAGTTTTTGCTCATTTCCTGGCTTGTTACAGCTTCACTGAAGACTACTTTAACTACCTTATATGAGGGCTCTTCAAAAGTTTCGTAGGAAATGTGTATTATTTAAATAAAACTTTGCATGGGTATCAAATTATTTTGCACCAACATAAACCTGTCTTTTAATTACATGTAAAATTTATTTATTTATTTGAAGGGCATAGAGGCACAGAGACACCTCCCTTTTGTTAGTTATTCCCCATATGTCCATAACAGCTGAGACAGGCCCAGGTTGAAGCCATGAGCTAGGAACTAAATCTGAATCTCCAGCTTGGGTGGTAGGAACCCACCTATCTGACACATCCCGTGTTCTTTCCTAAAACTTGCATTCCTAGGGAGCTGGAATCAGGAGCAGAGCCAGGACTGGAATACTGACAGTCTTTTTTTTTTTTTTTTTAAGTATTTATTCGGAGAGTAAGAGTTACATAGAGACAGGGAGAGGTAGAGAGATATCTTCCATCTGCTGGCTTACTCCCCAGATTGAAGCAAAGGCCAGGGCTGTGCCAAGCCTAATCCAAGAACCAGGAACTTCTTTTGGGTTTTCCTCATGGGTATTAGGGGCCCAAACACTTGGGCCGTCTTCCAGTTTTCTCCCCAGGCCATTAGTAGGGCGCTGGATCATAAGTGGAGTGGCCAGGACAGGAATCGGTTCTCACACGGGATGCTGGTATTGCAGGTAGAGGCTTTGCCTGCTATGCCACAAAGGCAGCCATGGAATTCTGCTACTCTGACAGGGATGTGGGCCACCCAGGCAGTATCCTAACAACGCTGCCAAAACCTGCTTCAAGTGTGTTTTTCCATGAACTTTTTGAAGTCCTTCACATCTTTCAGCTTTGTGCCGAGTAAAAATGCTCAAGTCTGAGATTTAAGGAAAGTGTTCTTACCTTCAAATATTTAACTATGTTTAAATTATGTAGATAATTTAAACAGTTAGCAATAGCACATTATTTGCTCCACATTCAAAGATAAGTGAGAATATGCAAATGTTAAGAAAAATATCTAGGGATGACAGGGCATTTTAGCTTTAATGTGGTCATTAATCATTATGGTCCTAAACTTTCACATGGGTAAAAAATGCATGGCAGGTTCAAATGTGTAGGGAGCACTGTTTTGGTTTTAAAAGTATTGCCAACTGCTACTTGTACTAGTCATTGGCAAAATTATTTTATACATTTTTGCAGTCATATTTTAAACCCAGCCAGGAGAAAATAAAAGGCATTTCAATGGGTTTTTTGACGGATAATTGACAGACAAATAGTATTCACTTTGCTAAAAAATGTAAAATGTGTTGAATTTGACACTTGTGAAACTGTCACCACCACCCGCACAATGAATACACCTGTCATCCTCTTGGTGTTTCCTTGTCTCCCCCACTGCTGCCACTTCACTGAAGCAAACCCTGGGCAGCTTCCTGACAGTATGGGTTAGCTTGCACTTCTTTTGAGTTTCATAAAAATGGAGTCATACAGTATGACATGCTACTTTATCTGTCCTTCCACTCAGGGTAATCTGAGGATTATTCCATTGTATGGATATGTGCATCTGTGCATCCGTTTACCTATAGGTGCATTTCTGGAATGTGTCTGTATTTTGGCTAATATGAACAGAAGTTCTAAAACATTAGTCATGTTGTAAATAGCTCACAAAAGTATTAAAAAATAAATTAGAATAAAAAATAATAAAACCACTTGCAGTTCATATGATACTACTAAGAAAATAAAGAGCAGGGCTGTATGTTGTGGTACACGAGATGACGCTGCTGCTTGGGACAGCTGCGCCCCATATAGGAATCACATTCGATTCCTTGCTGCTCTGCCTCGGATCCATCGTCCCGCTGATTGCATCCTTGGAGGCAGTACGTGGCACAAGTTCTTGGGCTCTTGCTACTTATGTGGGAGACCCAGATTGAGTTCTGGGCTCCTGCTTCAGCCTGGCTCAGTCTTAGCTATTATTAGTGTTTGGGGGAGTGGAACAGCAAATGAAAGATTTCTCTCTTTCTCTCTCTCATTCTGTCTTTTCTAAAAAAATTTTAAATTTATTTTTCTTTCATTTTCTGTTTTTTACATTTTATATAAAGAGAACAAATTTCATGTGTTTAATATATACAGTTTTAAGAACATAATGATATTCCCTATTCTACCCTGTATCCTTCCCTGCCTCCTCCTTCCTTTCTTTTTTAATTTTTGCAATGACGTACATACTTTTTTCAGTGCAAAAAGACCCTAGTTTAGTAGAAATATAGACAATAATTATAAACAATAATGGGATGGAAAAATGACCGTATTGCCCATATACAATAATTTTAAAGTAGTCACAGATCATTGAAACTGTAGTACTGAAATATTCTTTTTTTTTTTAAACAGGCAGAGTTAGACAGTGAGAGAGAGAGAGAGAGAAAGGTCTTCCTTCCATTGGCTCACTCCCCAAATGGCCTCCATGGCTGGCACTGCGCTGATCCCAAGCCAGGAGCCAGGAGCTTCTTCCTGGTCTCCCATGCGGGTGCAGGGGCCCAAGCACCTGGGTCATCCTCCACTTGCACTCCCGGGCCACAGCAGAGAGCTGGACTGGAAGAGGAGCAGCCGGGTCTAGAACCTGGTGCCCATATGGGATGCCGGCGCCACAGACGGAGGATTAACCAAGTGAGCCATGGCGCTGGCCCCCAGATATGATTTTTTTTTTTTTGACAGGCAGAGTTAGACAGTGTGAGAGAGAGACAGAGAGAAAGGTCTTCTTTTGCCGTTGGTTCACCCCTCAAATGGCCACTACGGCCGATGCACTGCACTGATCTGAAGCCAGGAGCCAGGTGCTTCTCCTGGTCTCCCACGCAGGTGCAGGACCCATGCACTTGGGCTATCCTCCACTGCACTCCCGGACCACAGCAGAGAGCTGGACTAGAAGAGGAGCAACTGGGACAGAATCCGGTGCCCCTACCAGGACTAGAACCCCGGGGTGCTGGCGCCACAGGCGGAGAATTAGCCAAGTGAGCCGTTGTGCCAGCCATGTAGTGTAACATTCTTAACCATTGGTTTGACAAAGATGTAAAACATAGTTTTACAAAACTGTATTTGCATCAGTACTAATACATAAGGCATCTCTTTTCCTCTCCCTCTACTCCTCCCATTCCCCCTTCCCTTCTCTCTCTCCCTCTCCTCCTTCCCCTCCCTTTCTCCCTCCCTTAATTTTAGCTCCTACATATAGGGGAGAGCACATGGTTTTTGTCTTTTTGCATCTGGCTTGTTTCACTAAACTTGATGTTCTCCAGTTGTGTCCATTTTACTGCAAATGATAGAATTTCATCCTTTTTTACAGCTGAAAATAGTCCATGGTGTATATATACCATATTTCTTTTATCTAGTCATCTGCTGATGGACACCTTGGTTGATTCCAGATATCGGCTGTTGTGAACAGTGCTGCTATAAACGTGTTGGTGCAGGCATCTCTTTGATACAGCATGTTCAAGTCTTTTTGGTATGAACTAACCAGGTAGTGGGATGGCTGGATCACATGGCAAGTCTCTTTCTAGCTTTTAGAGAAGTCTCCATACTGTTTTCCACGTTGGCTGCACAGATTCACGTTCCCACCAACGTTGTATGAGTGTTCCCCTTTCTCTGTGTTCTCACCAGCATTTGTTACTCTGTCTTTTGGATAATAGCCTTTCTGACAGGGGTGAGGTGATCGCTCATTGTGGTTTTGATTTGCATATCTCTGATGACTGATGTTGAGTGATATTGAGCATTTTTTCACACATTTGTATTCTTTATGAGAACTGTATATTGAGGTCCTTTGCTCATTTCTTAACTGGACAAGTTGGTTTTTTTATTGCTGAGTTTTTAAGTTGTTGATGTATTTTGGATATTAATCCTTTGTCAGATAGATTGCTTTCAAATATTTTTTTCCCAATCTGTTGGATATCTCTATACTCTATTAGTCATTTCCTTTGCTGTACAGAAGCTTCTGGGTTTGATAGAGTCCCATTTGTTTAGTTTTGCTTTTGTTGCCTGTGCTTTAGGGATTTTTGACCAAGAAATTGTCCCCTACACCAATGTCTTGGAGTGTTTCCTTTATGTTTTATTCCAGCAACTTCATAATCTCAGGTCTTAAATTTAGGTCTTTGATCCATCTTGAGTTGATTTTTGTATATGATGAGAGGCATGGGCAAAAGATTTGAACAGCCATTTTTCAAAAGAGACATTCAAATGGCCAGCAGACACATGAAAAAATTCTCAGGATTACTAGCCATTAGGGAAGTGTAAATCAAAACCACAATGAGGTTTCATCCAAAAATCATCCTATAATCAAAAGACAATAAATGCTGGTGAGGAGGTGTGGAAAATGTACTCTAGTCCACTGGTGGTGGGAATGCAAACTAATACTGCCACTGTAGAATACAGTATGGAGATACATCAGAAAGCTGAAAATAGGTATACCATATGACCCAGCAATCTCACTCCTGGAACATTACCCACAGGATATAAAAATCAGCATATGATTGAGATATCTATACCCTTATATTTGTTGCAGCTCACTTCACAATGTCTAAGATATAGGTTCAATGTAGATGTCCATCAACTGATGACAGGATACAGAAATGTGTGTGTATGTGTGTGTGTGTGTGTGTGTGTATAGAGAGAGTATGGAATACAACTTAGCCATAAAAAATAATGAAATACTGTCTTTTGCAACAAAATGGATGTAACTGGAAACCATTATACTTAGTGAAACAAGCCAATCTCAAAAAGACAAATAATCATATGTTTTTCTTGATCTGTGCTATTTCCCTGATGCTAAATATAATGTATAGAAGTGAAATTACATTCTGAGATTTGATGATTGTTTACAGCCCTTGTCTCTACAGTTGAGAATCAGTGTTTTTTTCTCCTTATACTTTGTTGACCTCTTTACTTAGTGTAGGGTTAATCTCATGAGTGTAAAATAAACAAAGTAGATAATTTTAAAAATTGAGAGGGAATAGAGAGGAAGGAGAAGGAATGGTGGGACGTGAGCAGGAGGGAGAATAGGGTGGGAGTTATCATTGTGTTCCTGAATATATGAAATAGATGAAATTTGTTCACCTTAAAAAAGTAAAATATGTAAAGCTTCAAAAAAAAAATCTGTGGCTTTGAGATGAATGTGGGTTTTCTAGGTTCTGTATCTGTGGTCCACAGAGAGTTCCCTGTCAGTCTGCCTGGTGATTGTGATGGCCAGGGCCTTGTTCTTGGTGCTGAGACAAAGATGGCTGTCTTCTTGCCCCTTTGGAAGCCTCAGTGATGCCAGTGCTTGTGGCTTCCATTGCTGTGGCTCTAGAACTGTGTGATGCAGATGGACTCTGCCTCAGGACCTGCTGGGGGAGTCCACCTAGCGCTGTTGCTTCTAACACCAACAGCCCTAGTCCTGGGTCTCAGGGATGTGAACTGAACCTTGTTCCAGTCCTACAGAGCGACTACAAGGTATACAGATTTCACTCTGGAGGCTATGGGTCCGGAATGGTAGAGTGCAAGTTTTCCCTAGGTCTACCAGGTAGATTCCAGTGGCATCGACACATTTAGAAGTAATTGTTACAGTCCTGGTGTTGCAGGGTATAGTGGGGTTATTACTCAGATCGCCCAGGATTTTTTAATGGGTTGCTTCTGATGTTAGACCCCAGATGCTAAGGGGAATCCCCCTTGCTCACGTAGACTGCATGAGCATAGCTCTGAGCCTAATGCTGCAGAACCCCCAGCATTGCAGGGTGTAGGGCGTCTGTCCTTTGCTGCACACACTACCCTGACTCTACCTGTGGCAAGAAGGAAATAGAGGCTCTCTTCACGGATGGACTTTTGCTGGAAGGATCATGGCACTCTGCACCAGCAGGGGAGGGGAAGGAGGAGGTGCAGCTTCTCTGCTCCACGCCTGGCAGTTGCTCCAACCCCAGTGAGCTCCCGAGGCTGAAGGAAAAGTTAGTGGGTGACTGAGCCATTCCTTCTTAGCTACACTGTGAGTAGCAGGGTGCGCAGCAAGTTCTTCCTACCTCGATGTGCTAATGTGGCGGTTTAGCACCGGCAGCTGGCTGTGCTGCGAGGCTGGTTGTGAAATATCTCTGTCTTTTCCCCTCTTGTCCCATGGAGTCAGCACTGTTTCTTCAATGAATACTTCTGTCAGACCCCTGGAAACGTGGTCCCCCCTTTATTCTTTTTGTTTCCTGGAACAGCTGAAGTTGGTGTGGTTATACCCTATTAAGCACTCTTGAATCCACCTGTCACTCTGTCTTAAAACATAGAGAATGAAAGAAAGAACTAGCCTAAGACTGGGGTCAGTATTTTCAAAAATAGGTATCAAATAAGGGACCTGCATATAGAATACATAAATTCTTACAGTTCAGTGGTGAGGTAACAAACAGCTATTTAACATATTAAGCAAATGATTGGAGCAGACATTTGACCCAAGAAGGGATACAGATACTTATATACCCATGAAAAAAAGTGTTTATTTTAAAGTTCTAAAATGCTTGTCAGTCTTTATGTGTCCATATACTTTCGTTTACTTGTATATAAACCTATGAACAGAGTGGCTACATCAAATGGCAGTTTTATGTTTACATTTTTGAGAAATTGCCCACAGTTTTTCAAAGTGGCCGAATAATGTTACATCCCCCAAACAGGTATGAGAGTGCAGTTTCTCTGTATGCTTGCCAATGCTTGCTATGTTTGATCTTTTTTAATTTTAGCTCTATTGGGTTTGTAATGATATTTAGTTTTGGTTTTAATATCTTTCCCCAAATAACTATATTGGACATTTTTTTCTTTTCAAGATTCAAAAACCTCTTTATTTATTTGAAAGGCAGCGAAGCAGAGAGAGAGAGGTGGAGACAGGGAGCTCCCATCTGCTAGTTCATACTCCAGACGCCCTCAACAGCCTGGGTTGGGCCAGGCTGAATCTGGGAGCCAGGGACTCCAGTTAAGTTTCCCATGTGAGTGGCAGGGACTCAGATACTGAGACCTGCCTCCTAGGTTGCATGCTAGCAGGAAGTGGAGTTGGAAGTGGAGCTGGGCTTCAACACGGTCCTGGGATGCAGGCATCTCAAGTGGTGTCTTTACTGCTCCACTAAGTACCTGCCCAGGAACATTGGTTTTCACATGTGAATAAGCCTCTGTATCTCTTCTTGGGTCACATGTTTGCTCAAATCATTTGCTTAATTTTACTTTATTATTATTATTTTTTTTAGATTTATTTGAGAGGTAGAGTTACAGACAGTGAGAGGGAGAGACAGAGATGTCTTCCTTCCGTTGGTTCACTCCCCAGTAGCCACAATGGCTGGAGCTGCGCCAATCCAAAGCCAGGAGCCAGGAGCTTCTTCCAGGTCTCCCACATGGGTGCAGGGGCCCAAGCACTTGGGCCATCTTCTACTGCTTTCCCAGGCCATAGCAGAGAGCTGGATTGGAAGAGGAGCAGCCGGGACTAGAACCAGCGCCCATGTGGGATGCCAGCACTGCAGGCAGAGGATTAACCTACTGCGCCATGGCGCTGGCCCCTTGTTTGCTTAATTTTAAAAAAGAATTGTTTGTTGTCTTATCATTGAGTTGTAAGAACTTATGTTTTCTGTGTACATGTTTTGGCATTGTCTACGTACAGATACTTTATCTGACATTGTCTTTGTACAGGTACTTTATGTGACATGTTTTGACTTTGTCCCCCAGTCTCTGGGTTCTCCTTTCATTTTCTTAGCAGTATTGTCTGAAGAGCAAAAGTGTTTAGTGTTAAATTCAAATTTATGGATTATTTAATATCTTTTTGTGAGCTATTGAAAACATTGCCAAATACAAAGTTATTAAGCTTATCCTCCTGTAATTTATTCTAAAAATTTAGTAGTTTTAGTTCCAATAATTTAGTCTGATTTAATTTTAATTTTTATTATAGTATCAGCAAACGGGTAAGACTTTTTAAAAAAGGATATCTATTGTTATAATGAAATTTATTGAAAAGATTTCCTTTTTGATTTGCTTTGATACCTTTGTTAAAATCAATTGACCATATATATGTAGATCTATTTCTAGACTCTTTGATTGCATTGACTTTTGTATCTATCTTTATGACAATATCACACTTTCTTCATTAACATAATTTTATGATATACCTTGAAATAATATAGTGTAATTCCTCTAACTATTCTTCCCTGTAAGATCCTTTTAGCTTTTCCAGGTTGAGTGCATTTACACATACATTTTATAACTATATGGTCAGTTTCTACCAAAAGCCTGCTGGAATTACAACTGAAATTTCTGAAAATTTATACATGAATTTGGAAATTAAGAAATCCTGACAATAATTCATTCTATCTATGATACTTGTATGTTTCTTTTCTTTTTTTTTTTTGACAGGCAGAGTGGACAGTGAGAGAGAGACAGAGAGAAAGGTCTTCCTTTTTGCCGTTGGTTCACCCTCCAATGGCCGCTGCGGCCGGCGCATTGTGCTGATCCGAAGCCAGGAGCCAGGTGCTTCTCCTGGTCTCCCATGGGGTGCAGGGCCCAAGGGCTTGGGCCATCCTCCACTGCACTCCCTGGCCACAGCAGAGAGCTGGCCTGGAAGAGGGGCAACCGGGACAGGATCGGTGCCCCGACCGGGACTAGAACCCGGTGTGCCGGTGCCGCAAGGTGGAGGATTAGCCTAGTGAGCCGTGGCGCTGGCTATCTTTCTTTTTTTTTTTTTTTTTACATCTTTAAGATTTCTTTCAATGGTGTTTTACAATTCTTAGTGTTTAGGTTTTTTACATATTTTTTTTTTCAAATTTATCCCCAATTATTGAAAACTACCTGATTCTATTGTAAGGCATAGTTTTTTTTTAAACTTTTATTTAATGAATATAAATTTCCAAAGTACAGCTTATGGATTACAATGGCTTCCCCTCCCCATAACTTCCCTCCCACCCACAACCCTCCCCTTTCCCGCTCCCTCTCCCCTTCCATTCACATCAAGATTCATTTTCAATTCTCTTCATATACAGAAGATCAGTTTAGTATATATTAAGTAAAGATTTCAACAGTTTGCCCTCACATAGCAACACAAAGTGAAAAATACTGTTGGAGTACTAGTTATAGCATTAAATCACAATGTACAGAACATTAAGAACAGAGATCCTACATGATATTTTTTAAAAAATTGATTAATTTTCTATGCAATTTCCAATTTAACATCAAGTTTTTTTTTCAATTATCTTTATATACAGAAGATCAATTCAGTATATACCAAGTAAAATTTCATCTGTAAGGCATAGTTTTACTTTTGAATTTATATATTTACTTGGGGTGGTAAGGAGGGAGAGAGGGAGAGAAATCTCCCATCCACAGGTGCACTTTCTAACTGCCTATAACACACTGGTGTCAGTGCCAGGAGCCAGGAACTCAATCCAGGCTGCCTACAAAGATGGCAGGGACTCAGTTACTTAAGGCTTTTCCTGCTGCCTCATAGGGTCTCATTAGCAGGAAGCTGAATCAGGACTGGAGTAGGGTACTGAACCAGGCGCTCTGATAGAGGATGCAGGCGTGTTAGGCACTGGGCCAAACACCTGCCCTCTGACTGAGTGTTCAGGAGAGAATAAGGTACTTTGCACCTTGGGTGGAAGCTGCAGCCTTTGTAAAACCTAGCACCAGAGGGTGATCTCCCATAGCTTCTGCTGTGTTCTGTTCATTAGATACGAGTCACCGAGTCCAGCCTGTGCTCAAGGGAGAGGACTTAGTTCCATTTCTTGAAGGGAGAAACATCAAAAAATTTATGGATGTACTTTTTTTTTTAACTTTTTATTTCATAAATGTGAATTTACAACGTGCAACTTTTGAATTGTTGTGGCTTCCCCCCTCCCCAACCTCCCTCCCTCCCGTGGCCCTCCCCGCTCCCTCTCCCATTCTGCCCTTCATCGAGTTTCATTTTCAATTACCTTCATATACTGAAGATCAACTTAGTATATACTAAGCCAGGATTTCAACAGGCTGCACTCACACAAGGTATAGGGTATTGTTCGACTAGTAGTGTTTTTATGTTTCATAGTAAAACACATTAAGGACAGAGATCCTACGTGGGGAGCATGTACCCAGTGACTCCCGTTGTTGATTTAACAATTGGCACTCTTATTTGTGACATCAGCAATCACCCGAGACTCTTGCTATGAGCTGTCTAGGCTATGGAAGCCCCTTGAGTTCACCAACTCTGAACTTGTTTAGTCAAGGCCATATCACAGTGGAGGTTCCTTCCTCCCTTCGGAGAAAGGCGCCTCTCTCCTTGATGGCCTGTTCCTTCTGCTGGGGTCTTGTTCACCAGGGTCTTTCATTTAGATTGTTTTTTGCCATCGTGTCATGGCCTTCCAATGCCTGTGAGACTCTCATGGACCTTTTAGCCAGATCTGAATGTCCCAAGGGTTGATTCTGAGGCAGGAGTGCTGTTTGGGGCATTTGCCATTCTATGAGTCTACTGTGTGTCCTGCTTCTCCCCTCAGGATCATTCTCTCCCTTTTAATTCTATCCTTCATTATTTGCTTACACTGGTCTTATTTGTGAAATCTCTTCGACACATACCCTATCTTTTTGATTGGTTGTGTATTTATACTTATCACTTTACCAAGTGCACTGGCATTGGTACATGCCTCCTTGGTAAGACTGAGTTGAAATCCCCTGGCACATTTCTAGTTCCACCATTGGAGGTAAGTCCAAGTGAGCATGTGCCAACCTATATATCTCCTCCCTCTCTTATTCCCACTCCTATGTTTAACAGAGATCACTTTTCTGTTAATTTTAAATGCCTAAGAATGATTGTGCATTGATTACAGAGTTCAACCAGTGGTCTTATGTAGATCAAACAGAGCAACAACAACAACACCACCACCAACAAAAATACTAAAAGGAATAAAATAGTAAGTTGTTCCTCAACAGTCTAGACAAGGGCTGGTCATGTCATTGTCTCTCATAGGGTCCATTTCACTTAGCAACAAGAACAACAACAACAACAAAAATACTAAAAGGAATAAAATAGTAAGTTGTTCCTCAACAGTCAAGACTAGGGCTGATCATGTCATTGTCTCTCATAGTGTCCATTTCACTTCAATGGGTATCATTTTAGATGCTCATTTAGTTGCCATCGATCAGGGAGAACATATGATATTTGTCGCTTTTGGACTGGCTTATCTCACTCAGCATGATGTTTTCCAGCTTCCTCCATTTTGTTGTAAATGCTGGATTTCATTGTTTTTTACTGCTGTATAGTGTTCCATAGAGTACGTATCCCATAGTTTCTTTATCCAGTCATCCGTTGATGGACATTTAGGTTGATTCCATGTCTTAGCTATTGTGAATTGAGCTGTAACAAATATCGAGGTGCAAATGGCTCTTTTTTCTCCCCTTTAATTCCATTTGGGTAAATTCCAAGGAGTGGGATGGCTGGGTCCTGTGGTAGTGCTATATTCAGGTTTCTGAGGACTGTCTTCCATAGTGGCTTTACCAGTTTGCATTCCCACCAACAGTGGATTAATGTCCCTTTTTCCCCACATCCTCTCCAGCATCTGTTGTTGGTAGATTTCTGAATCTAACCTCATTGTGGTTTTGATCTGCATTTCCCTAATGGCTAGGGATCCTGAGCATTTTTTCATGCGTCTGTTGGCCATTTGGATTTCCTCTTTTGAAAAATGTCTGTTAAGGTCCTTGGCCCATTTTTTTATTGGGTTGTTTATTTTGATTCTGTGGTGTTTTTTGATCATTTTATAGATTTTAGTTGTTAATCCTTTATCTGTTGTGTAATTTGCGAATAACGTCTCCCATTCTGTTGGTTGCCTCTTCACTTTCTTGACTGTTTCCTTTGCTGTAAAGAAACTCTTCAATTTGAGGTAATCCCATTTGTTTATTTTATCTCTGATTACCCGTGCCTCTGGAGTCTTCTCCAGGAATTCTTCACTGTTCCAATATCTTGAAAGGTTTCCCCTATGCTCTCAATTAGTTTCATGGTGTCGCAGCACATTTCTAGTTCTTTGATCCATGTTTAGTGGATTTTTGTACAAGGTGTAAGATAGGGGTCTTGCTTCATACTTCAACATGTGGACATCCAGTTTTTGCAGCACCATTTGATGAAGAGGCTGTCCTTGTTCCAGGGGTTGATTTTAGGTCCTTTGTTGAATATGAGTTGGTTATAGATGTTTGGATTGATCTCCGGTGTTTCTATTCTGTTCCATTGGTCTATCCATCTGTTTTTGTACCAGTACCAGGCTGTTTTGATTATAACTGCCCTGTAGTATGTCTTGAAGTCTGGAATTGTGATGCCTCCAGCCTTGTTTTTATTGTAAAGAATTGCTTTAGCTATTCTCGGTCTCCTGTTTCTCCATATGAATTTCAGCATCGTTTTTTCTAGGTCTTTGAAGAATGACTTTGGTATTTTGATTGGTATTGCATTGAACTTGTAAATTGCTTTTGGGAGAATGAACATTTTGATGACATTGATTCTTCCAATCCATGAGCATGGCAGGTTTTTCCATTTTTTTGTGTCATCTTCTATTTCTTTCTTTAGCGTTTTGTAATTTTCATCATAGAGGTCTTTGACATCCTTGGTTAAATTTCTTCCAAGGTACTTGATTGTTTTTGTGGCTATTGTGAATGGGATTGATCTTAGAAGTTCTTCCTCAGCCCTGGCATTATCTGTGTATACAAAGGCTGTTGATGTCTGAGCGTTGACTTTGTATCCTGCTACTTTACCAAACTCTTCTATCAGTTCCAATAGTCTCTTATAGGAGTTTATTGGGTCCCCTATATATAGTATCATGTCATCTGCAAATAGGGATAATTTAACTTCCTTCTTTCCCATTTGTATCCGTATCCCTTTAATTTCTTTTTCTTGCCTGATGGCCCTGGCTAACACTTCTAGGACTATATTGAATAGCAATGGTGAGAGTGGGCATCCCTGTCTGGTGCCAGTTTTCAATGGAAATGCCTCCAACTTTTCCCCATTCAATATGATGCTGGCCATTGGTTTATCATAGACTGCCTTAATTGTGTTGAGGAATGTTCCTTCTAACCCCAATTTGCTTAGGGTTTTCATCATGAAAGGGTGTTGTATTTTGTCAAATACTTTCTCTGCATCTATTGAGATAATCATATGATTTTTGTTTCTCAATTTATTAATGTGATGTATTACATTGATTGACTTTCGAATATTGAACCATCCTTGCATACCAGGGATAAATCCCACTTGGTCTGGGTGAATGATCTTTCTGATGTGCAGTTGAATTCGGTTTGCCAGAATTTTGTTGAGGATTTTTGCATCTATGTTCATCATGGAGATAGGTCTGTAGTTTTCTTTCTCTGTTGTGTCTTTTCCGGGTTTAGGAATTAAGGTGATATTGGCTTCGTAGAAAGAATTTGGGAGGGTTCCTTCCTTTCAATCATTTTGAATAATTTGAGAAGAACTGGGGTTAGTTGTTCTCTAAATGTCTGGTAAAATTCGGCAGTGAAGCCATCTGGTCCTGGGCTCTTCTTTTTTGGTAGTGTGTATTACTGATTCAATTTCTTCCATGGTTATGGGTCTGTTTAGATTTTCTATATCTTCATGGCTCAGTTTAGGAAGGTTGTATGTGTCCAGGAATCTATCCATTTCTTCCAGGTTCCCCAATTTGTTAGCATACATCTCTTTGTAGTGGTTTCTAATGATTATTTTTTTTTTCTGTTGTGTTTGTTGTTACATTTCCATTACTGTCTTTGATTTTACAGATTTGGGTCTTCTCTCTCCTTTTTTTGATTAGTTGGGCCAATGGTGTGTCGATTTTGTTAATTTTTTCAAAGAACCAGCTCCTGGTTTTGTTGATCTTTTGTATTTTTTTTTTTTGTTTCAATTCTGTTTATTTCTTCTCTGATCTTTAATATTTCTTTCCTCCATCTGGATTTGAGCATGGATGTACTTTTAAAACCATGATACAACTTTTGTATGTAGAGCCTACAACTTAAAATAAACATGACAACTTTTTTTTCTAGTCCTTTTTTTCACATATGAATTTACCTGATTTATGGTCTGAAAAACAGAGGCTTAACTATGTTACCATCTCAAAAGGAAAATCACACTGAATGCAGAAATATCCTTAATATTTTGTGTAGTGGTGATCATAATGAGTTGATTTTCTGGAATGCTTTAGGACTGGAAAGAAGTCAAAGTATTTGCTGATGGACTATATTTCTAACATTTTGAAGTATTTCATACAAATTCAGAAAACCTTATAGAGTGGGAAAAACCTGCAACCTCCTGCCTTCAGAGACTCAATATAAGCTCTTCTTTGTAAGTTTCAATTGAGCTTCCTGCCAAGTTCATTACAATGTGAAGGAGATGAGTTATGCATCTGATATCTTGTGTTCCATTTACAGCTGTGGCCTGTAGCGAGCCACACTGATGCATTTTACAAATCATTTTCTACCCTGTGTAGGTATTTCTAAAATCCTCATGTGGAGCCATCTTTACAAAGGTAACAGCATGACAACGAACTACCGTCACTTTTTGTTACTTTACTTGTTTCAAGTTCCCAACAATGAAATATGAAGATACTTCAAAAAGTTCATCAAAGATGGAATTAAAAAATAAGTGTATATTGTTATAAATTTATTATATCTATACATAGTTTTTTTTAAAGATTTTATTTATTTGTTTGAGAGGTAGTTACAGACACTGAGAGGGGGAGACAGAAAGGTCTTCCTTCCATTGGTTCACTCCCCAGATGGCCACAACAGCTGGAGCTGTGCCAATCTGAAGCCAGGAGCCAGGTGCTTCTTCCCAGTCTCCCACATGGGTGTAGGGGCCCAAGCACTTGGGTCATCTTCTACTGCTTTCCCAGGCCATAGCAGAGAGCTGGATTGCAAGAGGTGCAGCCAGGGCTAGAACCGGCTGCCATATGGGATGCTGGTGCTGCAGTGGAGGATTAACCTACTGTGCCACGGCGCCGGCCCTCTATACACAGTTTTTTTTTTTTTTTTAAAAAATACTTATTTACTTGAAACTCAGAATTAAACAGAGAGAGGGAGAGATATATTCCATCTGTTGGTTCACTTTCTAGATGGTCACATTGGCCAGAGCTGAGCCAGACTGGAGCCAAGAGCTTCATCCGGGTCTCCCCCGTGGGTGCAGGATTTCAAACAATTGAGTCATCTTCTGCTATTTTTTCTAGGCCATTAGCAGGGAGCTGGATCAGAAGTGGAGCATCCAGGACATGAACTGCACCCATATGGGATGCTGGTGTCACAAGCCGTGGCTTCACCCATTGTGCCACAACAGCTCTTATACGTAGTTCCTTCCTTCCTTCCTTCCTTCCTTCCTTCCTTCCTTCCTTCCTTCCTTCCTTCCTTCCTTCCTTCCTCCCTCCCTCCCTCCCTCCCTCCCTCCCTCCCTTCCTTCCTTTTTCTTTTTGACAGAGTTAGACAGAGAGAGAGAGAGAGAGAGAGAAAGAGAGAGAGAAAGGTCTTCCTTTGCCGTTGGTTCACCCTCCAATGGCTGCCACGGCCGGTGCGGTGCGCTGATCCGAAGCCAGGAGCCAGGTGCTTCTCCTGGTCTCCCATGCGGGTGCAGGGCCCAAGCACTTGGGCTATCCTCCACTGCCCTCCCAGGCCATAGCAGAGAGCTGGCCTGGAAGAGGAGCAACTGGGACAGAATCCGGCGCCCTAACCGGGACTAG
This sequence comes from Lepus europaeus, assembly GCF_033115175.1. Classification (NCBI taxonomy): domain Eukaryota; kingdom Metazoa; phylum Chordata; class Mammalia; order Lagomorpha; family Leporidae; genus Lepus; species Lepus europaeus. The sequence continues at coordinate 1,955,090 of NC_084834.1, forward strand.
AACCCGGAGTACCGGTGCCACAGGTGGAGGATTAGCCAAGTGAGCCGTGGTGCCAGCCTTTTTTTTTTTTTTTTAATGATACACATTTTACATAAAATTGTTAACGACCATTGGTATGTGCCTTGAAGTTAACTATTAGCCCTTTTCAAATTCAGCGTTTTACTAAGAAAGAGGACTGCCATAGCTCAATAGGCTAATCCTCCACCTGCGGTGCCGGCACACCGGGTTCTAGTCCGGGCGCCCCGCCGGATTCTGTCCCGGTTGCTCCTCTTCCAGTCCAGCTCTCTGCTGTGGCCCTGGAGTGCAGTGGAGGATGGCCCAAGTGCTTGGGCATTGCACCCCATGGGAGACCAGGAGAAACACCTGGCTCCTGGCTTCGGATCAGTGTGGTGTGCCAGCCGTGGCAGCTATTTAGTGGGTGAACCAACGGAAGGAAGACCTTTCTCTCTGTCTCTCTCTCACTGTCCACTCTGCATGTCAAAAAGAAAAAGAAAAAGAAAAAAAATCCTTTCTCTTCCATTTGCTTTATCTCTAATATTCCTGCATTTCAACATGGAAATTTAAGGAAAAAATATTGACAGGAACAATAACAGTTTAGTTTTCTTTTTAAATAATTGAAAGGCAGAGAGAGATCCAGGCAGACACCTGCTAGTTTATTCCTCATGTGGCTACAACAGCCAGGGCTGGGTTAGGCTGAGGCCAGGAGCCAGAAGCTCCACTCAGGTCCCCCATGTGGGTGTCAGGGACCCAATAGCTGAGCCTCCCAGGATGCATGTTAGCAAGGAGCTGGGATCAGGAGTGGAGCCAGGACTGGAGCCTAGGCACTCCGATTTGGGATGTGGGCGTCCCGAGTGGTGTATTAGTTGTTATGCCAAAAACCTACCCCATATTTCTTTAAGATTGAAGTTATTTTTTCTTATTTCGTAAATCTACTCTTTTGTCAAATATGTTAACAGAAACCTGGTTCAAATAGTACAGAGTTTGACATTCTCTACGCCTATGCTCCTTTCCCATCCTGGGCTCCTGCTGGGTGTGCTTACCCTCAGAAAGGGTAACCATCGGATTTCTGAGTTACTCTCAGGATAGCCAGTGCACCTGGAGATGAGCTTGTCCATCTGTCACGTGTCGGTGTATGTGTGTGCACGTGGATGTGTGCAGTTTATCCCTTTCACCATATCCACATTTCTCTAACTTCAGCATGCCTGTGAGGCCCCACCCCCAGTTTCTGGTCCCACAGTTTAGGACTGAGAACTGAGAGTTTGCCGTTCAAACCTGTTCCCAAAGCTGCTGAGAGTGTGAGCCAAGGACCACACTGTTAGAATCACTGAGTTCAACAATGGTAGCGACTCACTTTGTTCCTTATCTCTTGAAATTTTGTCTGTTTGAGACTGCATTATTGTTTTTCCAGAGACATGAGCTCTGTGAATAGATCATATTGTGGATAATATTTTCCTATTGGTGGGTACTTAGGTTGCTTCTGATATTTGAAGAGTAATTGGAAGCAGCTAAATTGGCCAAAATTCAATTTTTCCAAATGGAAAATTCGCCTAGTATACAGTTCACAAAGCCATTCACAGAAAGTGAATTCAAAGAATGGTCAATTTGTAGAATATTTAAGTTGATAAATTTATCGATTGCAGCCCCATCAGCATGTGTTGATGGTTTTGATAGAAATGTTCTAACAGCCTTATGAGAGTGTTCAGTATTGGTGACTTGTGATAAGGCACAATTTTCTTAAATTTAACTAAAGTATGGTTGATATATTGCTGGTGAAATTGACCAGATAGGGCCAGTGCTGTGGTGCAGCGAGTTAAAGCCCTGGCCTGAAGCGCTGGCATCCCATGTGGGCGCCGGTTCTAGTCCTGGCTGCTCCTCTTCCAATCCAGCTCTTTGTTATGGCCTGGGAAAGCAGTGGAGGATGGCCCAAGTCCTTGGGCCCCTGCACCCAGGTCGGGGACCTGGCCAGAAACTCCTGGCTCCTGGCTTCAGATTGGCTCAGCTCTGGCCATTGCGACCATCTGGGGAGTGAACCAGCAGATGGAAGACCTCTCTATCTGTCTCTACCTATCTCTGTAACTCTTTCAAATAAATAAAATAAATCTTAAAAAAAAGAAATTGACCAGATAAACATAAAATTGCTTACAAAGTATTGAAATAGTGATCAGTGTATGTTAAAAGTTTTTCTCAATTTATGCTATTTTCCTAACCAATATTCTGCTTATTTGTACAACATAATATTTAATCTGCTGGTGATTTTATTCACATGTGCTGAATAGAGTCTTTGAGCTTTTAAAGCTTTAATATACTGATTATTTTTAGTAATTTCCTCAAATGTTATATTTGGTTTATTTAAAACACTATTTACTTATTTATTTGAGGACGGGAAGAGAGAGAGACAGAGAGGGAGAGAGGGGGAGAGGGAGAGAACGGGACAGGGAGAGAGAGAGAGAGAGAGACAGAGAGAGAGAGAGAGACAGGGAGAGACAGAGAGAGGGCTCCCATCTGCTGGGCTGTTTCCCGGATGGCCTCAGTGGCTGGACCAAGGCCAGAGCCAGGTGGTGGGAACACAGTTCAGGTCTCCTGTGTGGTGGCAGGAACCAGATTACTGGAGCCATCACCTGTACCTCCCAGGGTCTGCACTGGCAGGTGGTTGTAGTCAGGAGCTGGAGGCAGCACATGAACCCGGGTGCTCTGATTCGGGATGCAGGCATCTCAGCCACTAGGCTAAATACCTGCCTCTGATGCGGTAGCTTTAGCCATACATGTCTGGAAAACAAGATTTCAAAATGAAATATCAGTAGTGTCAAGTTTATATTAATTTCTGAATTTAAGTTAAATTAAAAACCTAGATATAAATCGCAAAGCAACTGAGAGAAAAAAAGTTAGTGTAATTTAGAACCCATAAAATACTGAAGTTTGGTTTAAAAAACAAACATGTGTTGACGTAGTATAACTTTGTGGAAAGGTTGTATGAGGACACTTCTCAAAGTCTTTGGAAAAGAAGAATTAAAGCATAAGTCTATTTTGTTGTAAAAATGCTGAAATCCATATCTTTTCATCTTCATATATATTTTCTTTTTTAAATTTTTTTAATTAAAAAAATTTTTTTTTTACAGGCAGAGTGGACAGTGAGAGAGAGAGAGACAGAGAGAAAGGTCTTTCTTTTGCTGTTGGTTCACCCTCCAATGGCCACCGCGCTGATCCGAAGGCAGGAGCCAGGTGCTTCTCCTGGTCTCCCATGGGGTGCAGGGCTCAAGCACTTGGGCCATCCTCCACTGCACTCCCTGGCCACAGCAGAGAGCTGGACTGGAAGAGGGGCAACCAGGACAGAATCTGGCGCCCCGACCGGGACTAGAACCCGGTGTGCCGGTGCTGCAGGCAGAGGATTAGCCTAGTGAGCCGCAGCGCTGGCCCATATATATTTTCATTAACTTTTGCAGACCCTTGTTTCGATGCATTTCACCAAAAATTTTTCTGCACCAAAATTAACTTCCTTTTAATTTCATTTTTCTATGAATATTTTAGGTCTCCTCATTTTAAAGGCCTGAATCCCTTGACGCACCAGAAAAAATGAGATTCTGTGGATTCTGTCCACTCTGCCTGTCAAAATAAATAAATAAATAAATAAATAAATAAATAAATAAAGGGTAGAAGAGCAGCATTCCTAGGGTGAGGACAAGAAAAGCCCTGGTGTTAAGCACCAACACAGCTGCAAGGTGGGGAACTCTTGTAAACAAGATCCATCAAATATACAGGGTCCAGAGAGTTAGGGGCAAGAAGAGTGAGATCATTAGGAATGACTTGCCCCAGAGACCTAAGTATGGGGTTTAGAGAAGAACGGGTCTGGACCAAGACCCCAGAGAACCACTGGGCCTCCCCTGATTCTAGGCAGTGAGTATCCCACTGGTGTCGGGGAAAGGCAGTGAAGAGAGTGCCTCTGGGTACACCAGGTACATGGGGAACACTGACCATCGAGGAGAGAGCACAAACACTAGGCAAACAAAACAAAGCAAAATATACTGAACCATTTCCACTCCCAAACTCATGCTGGAGGAAGTTGGAGCAAGAAACACAGTGGAAGTTACCGTATCATTGCCAAACTCAAACCTAGCTCAACTCCTGGCTCGATTGACTCAACTGGCCCACTTCCATATTAATAACTTAGCTATTTCCTGGCATAACTACAATTTACCTTAATCTTTACTATGCTATACAAGACATATGGCATTTAATAAAAACTGTATGATGCACAAAAAAGTCTAGGATATGATCTGTATATGTTTGATGGACACTTGTCAAAAACGAGTTTTGGTGTTGGATAGCATGTTGTATAAATATTCATTACACCCTTTTGATTCATAGTATTGTTTAATATTCTTGATGGTTTTCTGTCTAGATGTCTGTAAATTACTGACAAGTATTGAGGTATCCAATCATAATTAGGAATTTGAGTATTTTTTTAGTCTCAATTTTTATTTCACATTTTTTCTATTTTAAATTGACAAATTAAAAAAATATGTAAAAGCTCCTCAGAATGTTCATCGAACATACACATTGTATTTTAACCCCATTTCCCACAAATTTCTGAAGTACTTTTGCATTTATGGCGTACAACATGATGTTTTAAAATATGTGCATCTTGTGGAATACCTACATCAAACAAATTAACATTACTGCACACACATACTTTGTGATGAGAACACTTATCTACTCTGTTAGCAGTTTTCATGCATGTAATGTATTGCTGTTAATTATAGTCACCATGTTATATAATAGATGTCTTCAACTTATTCCTCCTGTGTAACTGAAATTTTATATTCTTTGACCAGTATCTCTCCAACTCCTCCCCTTCTCTCCCAGCTTCTGGTAAGCACCATTCTACTGTTTGCTTGTATGAGCTAGAATCTCTAGATTGCATGTGTACCTGGCTTATTTCACTTAATATGTCCTTTAGTTTAATCCACGTTGTTGCAATTGATAGAACTTATTTGTTTCTTTTTTTTTTTTTTTTTTGCATACACACCATATTTCTTTTCCATCTGTCCGTTGAGGGACACTTGGTTGATGTTATGTGATGGCTATTGTGAATAATATTGCAATGGACATGGGAGTGCCAACTATCTTGCCAACATGCTGATTTCATTTCCTTTGATTGTATGCTGAATAGTGTATTATCATATCAGATGGTAGTCCTGGTATTTGATTTACAAATTTATATGGAAGAGAGACAGAGGCTGGGCTGGGCCAGGCGAAAGCCAGGGATCTCCATCCAGATCTCCCATGTGAGTGGCATATACCCAACTCCTTGAACCATCACTGCTGGCTTCCAAGATACACATTAGCGGGAAGCTGGGGTCAGGAGCAGAGCTGGGACTTGAACCCAGACAATCTGACCTCTGAACTGCTGTGCCAAATGCTTGGCATCTATTCGTTCTCGAGGAATGTCCTTACTGTTTTCCTTAGTAATTGTGCTAACGTGTGTTTCACCTGTTGTTACTCATTTAGGCTTGCTGCGTCTTGCTGGAGAATTAATCCTTCTATAATTCTATAGTGGTTATATAGTATCTCCAGTAATTCTGTTTGCTTTTTAGTCAATTTTATCCCATTTTAATATATTTTTATTTGAACGTTTAACTGTAATATAGTATACACAGTAAGAAATGTGTCTTCTACCTAAGTTCACAGATAGTATCTAGAAGTATTACAACTTAAAAGTATTATATTAAAAGTACTATAATTTTGTATCATTGTTAAACATAATGCAGACTACTCAACAAAAAGCCCATTATATTTATTAGTGTTTTTGCTTATCAGATTCCTTATTCCTTTATATCTCAAAATTCCTCCCTTTGCTTTTTCCTTTTTGCTTAGAGAACTTTATTCAGTTATTTCTTTTAGAATAGTTCTGCTAGCATAATTTAGTGTTTTCCTGCATCTGAAAATGGCTTGATTTCTCCCTCACTCATAAAGGATATTTTTGCTTGGTAAGACCCTGGGTTGACTGTTCTTTTTCTTTTGCACTTAGAAGATACTGTGCTGCTTCCTTTTGGTCTCTGTGGTATCTCATGACAAATCCATTGTTTGAATTGTTGTTCCACATAGTCATCATTTCTCTCTAACTAATATTTTTCCCATTATTTTTAGTTTTCAAAAGTTTACTTTGGTATATTCGACATCATTTTCTTTGCACTTATCCTGTGTGAGGTTTGTTCAGATTCTTGAATCTGCACTTTCATGTTTTTTGTACATTTTTGCCAATCTGAAAGTTTTCAGCCATTATTCTTTGAGTGCATTTGTTGCGCTAACTGCTGTCCTCTCTCCTTAGATCCTCACGCCACATGTGACAGTCTTATATTTCTTCAGGTCCGTGAGACATTGTTAATTTTTTGTTTTTTTTGTTTGTTTTATCTCTGGGTTATTTCTATTGGTTTATTTTCTGACCCACTGTTCCTTCTTTTGCTTCCATTTTGTTGATCTCATTACCAAATATGCTATTTAGGTCACATTTTTCAATTCTAAAATTGGTTCTTTTTGCCAAGACTTTCTGTTTCTCTGCTTAAGTTTTCTATTTTCTCATTTCAAAATACTTGTAAAAAATTTGTCTGAAAACTCTAGGAACTCTGTCATCTTTGTGTTGGTCTGTATTAATTTCCTTTTTCATTCTGTTTGAGATCTTCCTGGTCCCTGGTATATAGGATAAGTAACTTTTAATTGATACCTGAACAGTTCCCTACTAAGTTAGGAGACTTGTGTCCTATTGAACCTGTTGTACTGGATCTGTGTGACACAGCTGTGGCAGGGTGACACTGCTGTAACAAGGGTGACACTGCTGTAGCAGGGTGACACAGCTGTAGCAGGGTGACACAGCAGTGGCAGGGTGACACTGCTGTAACAAGGGTGACACAGCTGTAGCAGGGTGACACAGCGGTGGCAGGGTGACACAGCGGTGGCAGGGTGACACTGCTGTAACAAGGGTGACACAGCTGTAGCAGGGTGACACAGCGGTGGCAGGGTGACACAGCGGTGGCAGGGTGACACTGCTGTAACAAGGGTGACACAGCTGTGGCAGGGTGACACTGCCGTGGCAGGGTGACACAGCTGTGGCAGGGTGACACTGCCGTGGCAGGGTGACACTGCTGTAGCAGGGTGACACAGCGGTGGCAGGGTGACACTGCCGTGGCAGGGTGACACAGCGGTGGCAGGGTGACACTGCCGTGGCAGGGTGACACAGCGGTGGCAGGGTGACACTGCTGTAACAAGGGTGACACAGTGGTGGCAGGGTGGCACTGCCATGGTAGGGTGACACAGCGGTGGCAGGGTGACACTGCTGTAACAAGGGTGACACAGCGGTGGCAGGGTGACACAGCTGTAGCAGGGTGACACAGCGGTGGCAGGGTGGCACTGCCATGGTAGGGTGACACAGCGGTGGCAGGGTGACACAGCTGTAGCAGGGTGACACAGCGGTGGCAGGGTGGCACTGCCATGGTAGGGTGACACAGCGGTGGCAGGGTGACACAGCTGTAGCAGGGTGACACAGCGGTGGCAGGGTGGCACTGCCATGGTAGGGTGACACAGCGGTGGCAGGGTGACACTGCCGTGGCAGGGTGACACAGCGGTGGCAGGGTGACACTGCTGTAACAAGGGTGACACAGTGGTGGCAGGGTGGCACTGCCATGGTAGGGTGACACAGCGGTGGCAGGGTGACACTGCTGTAACAAGGGTGACACAGCGGTGGCAGGGTGACACAGCTGTAGCAGGGTGACACAGCGGTGGCAGGGTGGCACTGCCATGGTAGGGTGACACAGCGGTGGCAGGGTGACACAGCTGTAGCAGGGTGACACAGCGGTGGCAGGGTGGCACTGCCATGGTAGGGTGACACAGCGGTGGCAGGGTGACACTGCCGTGGCAGGGTGACACAGCGGTGGCAGGGTGACACTGCTGTAACAAGGGTGACACAGTGGTGGCAGGGTGGCACTGCCATGGTAGGGTGACACAGCGGTGGCAGGGTGACACTGCTGTAACAAGGGTGACACAGCGGTGGCAGGGTGACACAGCTGTAGCAGGGTGACACAGCGGTGGCAGGGTGGCACTGCCATGGTAGGGTGACACAGCGGTGGCAGGGTGACACAGCTGTAGCAGGGTGACACAGCGGTGGCAGGGTGGCACTGCCATGGTAGGGTGACACAGCGGTGGCAGGGTGACACAGCTGTAGCAGGGTGACACAGCGGTGGCAGGGTGGCACTGCCATGGTAGGGTGACACAGCGGTGGCAGGGTGACACTGCTGTAGCAGGGTGACACAGCAGTGGCAGGGTGACACAGCTGTAGCAGGGTGACACAGCGGTGGCAGGGTGGCACTGCCATGGCAGGGTGACACAGCGGTGGCAGGGTGACACTGCTGTAACAAGGGTGACACAGCGGTGGCAGGGTGACACAGCTGTAGCAGGGTGACACAGCGGTGGCAGGGTGGCACTGCCATGGTAGGGTGACACAGCGGTGGCAGGGTGACACAGCTGTAGCAGGGTGACACAGCGGTGGCAGGGTGGCACTGCTGTAGCAGGGTAAATCTTCGCTGCTGCTGCCAGGTGGAGGAACTGCATTTGCTCTGTTGACCCATGGGGAAGGGGAGAGGGAGGGAGTTGTTTCTCATTGAGGGTTCCTATTCTCCACATGGCCCCCAGTGAGCCTGCAGGGGGTAGGCTTGTTACTGGCTGGAAGAAGTGAAATCTTGGCTCCCTACCTGGCCATCTTGAAAGAGCCCGGCTGCAAGGAGCTTGGGCTGCCTTAGCAGAGTCTTGCAAGGATCAACATCAAGGTTCTTTATTTGGTCTTTGCTATCATGAATGGGTTGGGTCAGTGTTTTCTCTCAGGTGTTAGAATGGAGTAGAGTAGTTCCTTTATTTGAAAATATTTATTTATTTGAAAGTCAGAGTTAGAGGTGGGGAGGGAGAGAAGAGGAAAGGAGAGGAGAGGAGAGGAGAGGAGAGGCACAGGCAGAGCTTGTATTTGGTGGTTCACTCCCCAGATGCCTGTAACGTCCAGAGTTGGTCCAATCAGGAACCAGGTGCTGGGAGTTTCTTCCAGGTCTCCCATGTGGGTAGAAGCATTTGGGCTTTCACAGGTGTGTTAGCAGGGAGCTGGATCAGGAGTGGAGAAGATGAGACTTGGAACCTGTGTTCCAATGGGATGCTGGCACTGAAGACGGTGGCTTACCCACAGTGACACAGCACTGGCCCCAGCAGTTGTTTTCTAAAAGGTTTCTGCCTTGTGGGGCTGTGCTTTTCCTGGTCTCTTGGCTGGGAGGTTTCTGTTGGGACTTCTTATGTGCGCGTGTTAGCATGTCCTGCCTGCCAGTTTATTCAGCTCTAAGTCTGGGATGTGTGAAGTAAAAGAAAAGCCAGGGTACTCAGCACTGTGCTGTTGCTAGGTCTCCAAGGTCTTTGGACAGTCTTCTTTCTACCCTTCAGGCTGTCCTTTGAGTTTTATATGCCATACAAAAGGTTTATAGTTGTACTTAGTGGGAGGAATTAGTAAAGTAGGTCTGTGCTGTCTTCCTGGAAGTGGAATGTTCTTTGCTTTTTCTTTTTGTCCTCTACTGATGCCTTTCCCAGTTCCAGTGTTGCCACACCTGTCTCAGTTGTTTGCACGCATTCATGGGACAGGATCTGGGCTCACTATATGGAGTGTGTTTGTCTTTTTTCCTGTCTACCATACAGGTTTACTTAGTTCAGATTTAAAAGAAATCTTGATATAGTAAATACATTTTGTTGTTCTTCTTTAGCGATAAATATCACACAGTCATTAGTACTGAGGAGTTGTTGACATTGGTCTGGTGTAGTTTATCCTTGTCTTATTCCTAGCTAAGAAAGACTGGAGTTGTAGGGATAAAAAGGGAAGCTTCCCCTTCACCCTCTGAAGGTTTGCTTTAGTGAATTGACCATGAAGAGATTACTAGGAAAAAAGGTATACAAAGTTATTTAACATGCACAGGGGCCAATCATAGCATTGTGATTATCCAGTAACTCAATGAGGTCCAGAGGCTGAAATATCCTTCAAAGGGGAGGCAATAGTGGGGAATGTGACTATTTTGAGGACTAGCAAACGATTTACGTGGAATGCATGGGCTCAATGCTCAGACAATAGTTAATAAATGATTTTCTTCTGGAATTGAATGGGTCAAGGAGATAGATAACAGCTTTAGACAAAGTCCTCCCAGGCATGGTTTAATCTCCTTTCCTGCAGGTATGAGTTTGGTTGATGAAACGTCAAGGAGAGAACCAAATGCAATTATTTTTTCCTTTGGTTGCTCTGATCTTTAAATAGATAAATGAATACCCAGCATCACCTGCAGTCCAAGGGCCTTTAATTTAAAATAATCAAGGTACCAGGGTACTGTATTTTGGGGTGGAATACTGTGGAATCCTTTAGTACACTTGTATACTCATTGTTTCTCCTCTACTTTGCTTCAATAATTAAAAGAATATATCTGTATATTTCATCAATTACCTTTGTCTCTCCTACAGTTTTTTGTTCCTAAATAAGTTACCAAAATTTTTCTGGAAATGATTCCAGGTTTTCTGTTAGAGATGCTCTGAATTAGGGTGATTGGTTTTTCTGCCCATCTACTTGAGGTCTGTAGTGGCAAAAAACTTCTCTGGTTTTTACTCCTTGTTTTTTGTTTTACTACCACTGCATTAAGTAGCCCTTCTTCGTGGTGTTGTACCTATTTATTGAATCAATGAAGATAGATCCTACATTTTAATTCTTTCTATCCTTGCTTTTAATTGATTGCTCTCCCCAAACATGTCTGTCAAGAAATTTTAACATACCCAGCCTGGAGACTCAGTATGGTGTTTGAAGTCACTAAAATAATTTCTATGTCAATTTTTTCCTATGATTAATATTAGGTTCTGGGGTATTTGTTTTGAGGTAAAGCATTCTTTAAAAACTTTTATTGGCTGGCACCGCGGCTCAATAGGCTAATCCTCCACCTTGCGGCGCTGGCACACCGGGTTCTAGTCCCGGTCGGGGCGCCGGATTCTGTCCTGGTTGCCCCTCTTCCAGGCCAGCTCTCTGCTGTGACCTGGGAGTGCAGTGGAGGATGGCCCAAGTGCTTGGGCCCTGCACCCCATGGGAGACCAGGAGAAGCACCTAGCTCCTGGCTTCGGATCAGCACGGTGCGCCGGCTGCGGCAGCCATTGGAGGGTGAACCAACGGCAAAAGGAAGACCTTTCTCTCTGTCTCTCTCTCTCTCACTGTCCACTCTGCCTGTCAAAAACAAAAACAAAAACAAAAACACAAACAAACTTTTATTAATAAAGAGAACACATTTCATGGATTTTATATGTATAGTTATAAGAAGATAACCAGGTTTCCTACCTTCCCCCTTCCTCTTGTAATCTCCTTCCTTTCTTTTTTTCCTTTAATTTTTGCATAAAGACATGCTTTCGATCCCCTCGGTAATCCCGGTCTGAGTTCAGCACCAAGCATAATTGAATATTCAACAAGTGAAAAGTAGCAAGACCATAGTTCCAGAGGAGGATAAACAAGGGCTAACAACAACAATTGTGTCACAAGATGTTGATATCATTCCTATACATTTTTTGTATTCTATATTAAGTGCCACATATCAATGAAAATGTGACATTTGGCTTTTTGGACTGGCATATTTCATTAAGTATAATGGTTTCCCATTGTACCAAGTTAGTTGCAAAAGACAGGATTTCACTCTTTTTTATGGCGGAGTAATATTCCATTGTGTATATACACCACTCCCTGTTAACCCAGTCATCAGAGTGTGGACATCTGGGTTGATTTCATATCTTTGCTATTGTGAATTTAACTGCAAAAACATGGGGGTACAGATGACTCTTTCATATACTGGTGTCATTTTATTTGGGTTAATTCCCTGGAGTGGGATGGCTGGATCACATGGTAGTTCTGTTTTCACATTTTTTTTTTTTTTTGGACAGGCAGAGTTACACAGTGAGAGAGAGAGAGAGAGAGAGAGAGACAGAGAAAAAGTCTTCCTTTTTCTGTTGGTTCACTCCGTAAGTGGCCGCTACGGCCGGCGCGTTGTGGCCAGTGCACTGCGCCAATCCGAAGCCAGGAGCCAGGTGCTTCCTCCTGGTCTCCCATGTGGGTGCAGGGCCCAAGTACCTGGGCCATCCTCCACTGCACTCCTGGGCCACAGCAGAGAGGTGGACTGGAAGAAGGGCAACTGGGACAGAATCCGGCACCCCGACCGGGACTAGAACCCGGTATGCTGGCACCTCAGGCAGAGGATTAGCCTAGTGAGCTGTGGTGCCGGCCCTGTTTTCACATTCCTGGTATATCCCCATACTATATTTCACAACGGTTGTAATGGTTTACATTCCCACCAACAGTACAGTAGGTTACAATTTCCTCCACATCCTCACCAGCATGTAGTGCTGTTTGATATGTTCTGTTGCCATCTTCTTTAGTTCCTAGGACTTTATTGATTTCCCTTTTGGTTTCTTCTATAACCCACTCTTCATTCAGGAGCATTTATTCAGTCTCCATGTGATTGTGTATTTCTAGAGTTTACATTGTTATTTTCCAGCTTCATTCCATTGTGGTCAGAAAAGATAGATGGTATGACTTAAAATTTTTTTTTGAATGTGTTGAGATTTCCTTTATGGCCTAGCATATGGTCTAACATAGAGAAAAGTCCATGCCCTGAGAATATAAAGTGTATTTTTGCAGTTGTGGTATGAAATGTTTTGTAGATATCAGTTAGGTCTATTTGGTCCTAGATTAACTGCACTGTTTCTTTGTTAATTTTATCTAGTTGCACTGTCAATTGATTAAAGTAGTGTGTTGAAGTCCCCCATTATTATTGTATTGTAGTCTTTGTCTCCCTTTGGACCCATTAACATTTGTTTTAAACCACAGGCCCCCTGGCATTGGGTGCATATACATTTACTATAGTCACATCTTCCTGTTGAATTGATCCCCTAATCATTACATAACGTTCTTATTTGTTTCTTTTAACAGATTTTTCATTAAAGTCTGTTTTGTCTGATATTGGGATGCTACATCTGATCGTTTTTTGCTTTCTGTTAGCATGGAATATTTTTTTCTGATTCTTTCACTTTCAGTCTATGTGTATCTTAGTTGGTGGGGTGTGTTTCTTGTAGACAGCAAATAGATGGGTCTTGGTTTTTAATCCATTCAGTAAATCATGTTAACAAATAACATGTAGACCATGGAAAGTTTGTAAGGGATTACACAGTAATATATATATGTATTTTTTAAAATATTTACTTATTTATTTGAAAGTCAGAGTTACACAGAGAGAGGAGAGGCATGGGAGGGGGAGGAAGGGGTCTTCCATTCAATGGCTCACTCCCCAATTGTCTGCAATGGCCAGAGCTGCACCAATATGAAGCCAGGAGCCAGTGGCTTTTTCTGGGTCTCCCCTGTAGGTGCAGGGGCCCAAAGAGTTGGGCCATCTTCTACTGCTTTCCCAGGCCATAGCAGAGATCTGGATCAGAAATGGAGCAGCTGGGTTTTGAACTGGTGCCCATATGGGATGCCTGCACTTCAAGCCAGGGTATTATCCCACTGTGCCACAGCACCGGCCCCACAGAGTATATTCAATAGTACAAACTGAGGAAATATTTTTGCAGATTTCAGTTGTACTATAAATATGTTTTTGCAAGAATGTATAGTGAAATAATATGTTTTTGAAAGTCACAAGTATGTCTTACCTAACATATAGTTGATTTGTATCCTTGGTTCTGGTGCACGACTCCTAAAACCTTGGAAATCTCTAGTGCTAAGAGTGACTTTTGAATGCCAATAGGATGACTGGAGGCTGAGCGCCTTAGATAGCTTCAGGATGGGGGTTGATTGCCAGTAAGATTAAGGCAAGATCAGAGGATTGGACCTTGTAGTCCAATTCCCAGGACCTGGGGTTTGGGAGAGAGCCGATGATTTGGCTTACTCACCAGTGGCCAGTGATTCAACCAATCATGTCTATGTGGCAGAGATTCCATAGCAACTTCTAAAGAGTCAGGTTTTGAGAATTACAGATTGGTGAACACATGAAAGTGACAGGAGGGTCAAGTGCCCTCAGAAAGTATGGAAGCTCCCTGAACTTTGCTCGCCATACCTTACTCTATGTCCCTCTCCCATTTGACTATTCCTGGGTCATCTTGTTTATAATAGTCTTGTAGTAAGCGACAACCTGAGACTTGGAACTGCTATGTGAATGGGAGGCAGGCGTGTGGGACTAATGCTAACTCTACATGGATTATTTGAGAATTGAATTGGAGTTGGACCACTGGGGATGTGGTTTTGGAAAAGGCATCCCACATTTGATGTCAGAGACATTCTGAGTAAAAGTAATTCCCTAATGCACTTGTTGAAATATGCATTAGAATAAAATCTAATGTAATTGGCTTTGAAAATTTCCATTTTTTACAACATAAGGAGAAAGTACTTATTAAGTTTGTACCATATGTCTACTGTTGACCACATTACTCTTGAGAAGTATGGCAGCTGAATTAATTTTAATAAAATTACTTTATTTTTCTAAGAGGTAGATAAAAACAGAAATAGAAAGAACTCCCATCCTTTGGTTCACTCCCCACACTCCTGCAGTGGGTGGGGTAGGCCAAAGCTGGGTGCCAGGAACTTAATCCAGGTCTTCCATATGGGAGGAAAGAACTCAAGAACTTGATCAATCACCTGCTGCCCCCCAAGGCTCACAGCATCAGAAATCTGAATCAGAAGCAGAGTAGTTGGGACTCCAGCCAGGCATTACAGTAAGGATGTAGGCATCCCAAATGGCAACTCATCTTCTGTGCCAAATGCCCTCCTCAAATTCATGATTTATAATCCCTTTTATTTTTTAAGGGGATACAATTTCATAAGAAAATGTAATTTGAGTAAATTCTTTCTTGCTGTTGGGCCCTGGATTAAAAATGTTTTTCAGTTTCTCAGTCAACACTTTAGGTTTGGCAAGTGCTCCCTGAACAAAATCCCCCTTGAGAGTAGTGCTCATGTGTGTAACTTCCTTGTCTCCATTGTTCCCTTATCTCTTTTAATTTCTTTAATGCTAAACTTTTTTTCATATTTTGTCCAGATTTTTAACTTGTCTTCTGTGGGGTTTAATTTGAATTATTTTGCTTAGCAATACTGGATTTGATGACCCTGCTGTATGTTATGTTTCATAACTTTAATTGCTATGCTTATGATACGACTGTCCAAGTAGCTGTTCAAATGACACTAGGGAGGTCATGACTGCCCTTATTTTATTAAAGATTATGTGGAACTCTTGCTCTTTGCCTGACTTCCAATGGCCAAAAAGCATTCAGTGGAATTATTAGATACGATATGAAGAACTCTTAAATTTTGATTGTGATATTTATGAATAAAGTTATACTTATTTTATTACTATTCCATTGTTTTTGAGCTATAATTAATAAGTGCTGCTGCTTTTGTAAAAGGCACACCATTGTTCATGGTGTTCATTTCTGTTGGTAGTACCCTAGAAGAGAAAAGGCATTGTATTTCATATCTCAAGGCATAACTTTTGCCCTTCATGTAATTCAGTCAGTACTTGGGCCGGTAGTCACATTGCTGACTGTTGTCATCTGAGACCTGTTGTCCTCTGTGGCATCTGTGTAATGGGAACTTCTAACTAAATTATTCCTAATAAAAATTATCCTGAAAAATACTGAATTAATCTTTCCAGTCAGTAATAATTTCTACTAAAGTAAATTCTGTACTTTAAAACAGTATGAAGTTTTATCTATAAAAATGATAAATTTAAGATGAGAGATAATATATAATTTTGGTATAACAAGTATTCATTAATTATTTACAGATCATTGAGTAGTATGTTATATTAAAATATAATTATTGAGTAATAATTAACGGACTCAATGCTAGGTACAGGGGTTTTAGCAGTGAACTAAAACTTGCCCCAGCTTTCATAAAATTTAGAGTCTGTGTAGTTTCATATACCCAAATCAATCAAATTATTTATCAAGTCTAATTAATTTCACTCAATTCTTGTTTCCTCATAAAGCTATAATATTAGCTTCTTACTGGACTTAAAAAAGTATCTAGGAGGCCAATCTCATTATGTGGATTGTTGGCTTCATCATGAAGAATGAGGCATCTTGGCATAAATGTGGCTGATCAAGATTCTTAAATTCACATTACTGTAGTAGTTAGAGGGTGATTGGCAAATACAAGGATATATTGGAGTTGGATGATGCTTGGATTCCTTGCCTTACCACTTACTGAATGAACTTGAGTAAGTTATTTAATCTCTCTGAGCCTCAGTAATGAGAGAAAATACTAATATTTACTTAGATGTGGAATCAGAGCAAGCAACAAGAGAATGCATATGACTAGTACATGGTGGTTGTTATTATAACAACAATATAGGTAGCGTATTATAACAATTATCCGTTTCTCTGTCCCCCTACCTAACTTCCAAATCATACATTGGTGATGCCAAATCATAAATTAAAGAGCAACTAGGAAAGAAATTGCTGTTTCTTCTTTTCATCTAAAATCTCCTTTCTGGGCTTTACATTAAGACACCTGTTAAAGACTTTGTTGTATTCCCCACCAAGTAAAAGCACTGGAGTCATCTAATTGTAAATTAAATGATAAGCCAGCGTCACTGAGGGATATGAAACTTGTGGATGTGAGGTCAAATTTCCTTTGCTATGAAAAGAATAATAATAGCTCCTGGCTGTTTAAACTGAAAGAATATGTTTCCTGTGACATTTAATCTGATAATAACAGACTGTGGGTAACTCTTTTGGGAGTCAGGGAAATGATATATGCCAGGAGATGCTCTCTTCCGGTTGTAGCAGGTCAAGGTTGGGTAGCCTCGTACGAATGTCACTGGAGCTAAGTTTATCACAATTCAGCCAAACAAGCAAGAAGCCTGAGACCACAAAATGAATTAGATATAATTGGTGGTTTTACATTCAAATATATAATACAAATTGGAAAGAAATTGATACTATTTCATATTTTGCTAGGAAAACAGAGTTTGAACAAGTTGTTCTCAATTTGATTCCTGAATGTCATGCTGGTTTATCCAATTTCAAGGGAAATTATTGACCCAAATTTGTTGCAGGAAATTATTTTCCACACCATGAAATCTTTTCAGATGATTGTTTGAATGAACTCCAACATGCTAAATCCTTTTCAAAATAGCTGAAGAGAGAACTGAAGAACAAATTAGTATTTTTTTAAGCCTAAGTGAAAATATATCTATTTAGTCATTGATCTCATTTTAAAAATAATTTGATGATACTATAAGTGACTGTCTAATAAAGAAGTCAATTTAGTTTTGAGGAGAATGACATGGTGGGGGTTACAGTACACTTTGATATTTTTGATAAGTTTAGAGTGCACGTTGGCATGAAGTTATTGCTTTCCTTTTCCACATTTAGGCTGATTCTTCAAAAACCTTCTCTGTGACTTTAGGCAAGCTGTTGGAGTACAGTCCTGCTGTCACCCACCCTCATATTCAAACTCAGTAAACCCAGAATAGATAATGGAGTTTAGAATGTGATAGCTGATTTTGAAATGAGATTCTATCACATACTAGTTATATCATCTCAATTTTTTTTCAACTTCTGTAAATCTGTAAACAGAGGCTTAGTAATGACAGCTCAAGGATGCTTGTTCTTGAGCACTAAATGGTTTGTATCAGATCCAGTGCAGTGAATTGGCACATCTGGGGAAGACGTCACATGGCCCATACCCTGGCTGAGTGCTGCCATTTCATTTCTAAACATTTCCTGTTTTTTCTTCTTTTTTATCCTATCCTTCCACCAAAATTGTCTTTTTACTGTAAGAATCATAAGCTTATGAACAATTTTTCCATGAATCTCTTTTCTGTATGAGATGTGTGTGGCTACCTCTGCTTTGGGTGGTAACGAGAGGAAATCTAGAAGCTCAAGAGAAATACTGGGATGAAGTGTCACTTCGAGTGCTGCCTGTCTCCTGAGGGGCTTCTCTTGGTTCCTTTCCTCATACTGCTGCCCTCTTGTATGCAGGGAGACAATAATGTTGTAACTGGTCGGTGTTTTCAATTTTGCTGATATTTGTGGCTGTTCTCCAAATAGTGGAAGGCATTAAGGGCCTAAGTACACCAATAGGAGATAGTTCGCAAAGAAAGACAAAGCAAATATAAACGAGACTCAGATATGGCAGGAGTGTTAGAATTATCAGACCAGAAATTTGAAGTATCTTTGATTAATAAACTATTATTTATTAAATATTTGTGTTTCCACCAAATTAACAGGTTGAAGCCCTAGCCCAAATGCCGTTATTTCTAAAGGGTACCTACTGGAGGTAATTAGGCTTACATGAGAGTGTGTGGGTGGGAACTCCAAAATGTGGTAATTGTCCATACAGGAGGAGGAAGGGACTGGAGCTCGTTTTCTCCTTACTGTGTAGGTAAAACCAGGAAGAACAGTCTCAGGATTTGAATCTTCACATCGATCTTGGGCTTCCAGAGTTCAGAGAGAAATAATCCTTTATTGCGTAAGCCACTCCGTTTGATATTTTGTTATGGCAACCTGAGCTGACTAAGACATGCTAAGATCTTGTAGAAGAAATGAATAACGTGAAATAGCCGACGGGTAATATTAGAAGAGAGATGGAAACTCTGGGAATCCAAAGGAAATGCTAACATAGAAAACATGGTAACAGAAATGAAGAATGCCTTCAATGGCTCATCTGTAGACTGGATATGGCTGAGAAGAAAATTAGTGACCTTGCAAATATGTCCATGGGAACTTCCAAAATTGAAGTGTCAAGAGAAAAAGAATATGTGACAAAACCCAGAAACTAGAACAATTAGAAAGGCATTTGTACAGAACTTATGCATGAAGTACACGATGATAGGAAACGGAAAAAAATATGAAGTAATAGTTGCTGATAATTTTCCATGGCACACACCAAACTATGGATCCAGGAAATACAAGGAGCACAAAACAGGACAAATGTCTAAAAGTCTATATCTAGGCATGTCATATTTAAACTGAACAAAACTGGATACATAAAGAACGTCTTGAAAGAACCCAGAAGAAAAAAAAACAAAAACACCAACAGGGCCTGGCGCTGTGGCACAGTAGGTTAATCCTCTGCCTGCGGTGCCGTCATCCCATATCGGTGCCGGGTTCTGTCCTGGCTGCTCCTCTTCCAGGCCAGCTCTCTGCTGTGGCCCGGGAAGGCAGTGGAGGATGGCCCAAGTGCTTGGGCCCTGCACTTGCATGGGAGACCAGGAGGAAGCCCCTGGCTCCTGGCTCCAGATTGGCACAGCTCTGGCCGCTGTGGCCATTTGGGGGGGTGAACCAACGGAAGGAAGACCTTTCTCTCTGTCTGTCTCTCTCACTGTCTAACTCTATCTGTCACATAAAAAAAATAAAAAAAAAAACTTTAGAAAAAAAAGAAAAAACCACCAACAGAGGAACAAAGAACAGAATGGCTCTGGACTTCTAAGAAACCATGCAGATACGAAGAGGGTGCGAGAGTAAAGTGGTGAAGGAGAAGTCTTTCAGCTTTATGTTCCATACATGGGGAAACTACTTTTTAACATTTATTGTATTTGTTTGCAAGGCAGAGTCACAGGGAGAGTATGAGGACATAACAAAAAGGCCGGGTAAACTGGTTGAACAATGGTAGTAAACGGCGTGCTGCCAGCTCTGGTGTCTGTGTCTCTGTAGCAGCCAGGCAGGCCTAGCAGCTGATGTATTTTCTACAAATCAACCGGCTCAGAAGGCTGATGTATTTTCTGCTGGGTGACTTGGCTGGTGGCCACTATGGTGGGAACCGTCGGTAAAAGCCACCTCATAAGCTGCCGGGCTGCTGCCGCTGCTGTTCTGGCTAAGTGAAGAGTGTCCCCGTACCCACAGCCCCACATGCATTCCTCCAGCTCCCAGCCTGTGCAGCTGAGATCAGGCCTGACAGAGAGGCAGGGGAAAGGAATCGTCTATTGTCTATCCACTGATTCACTCCTGAGGTAGCCACAACAATGGGGCCTGGGCCAGGCAGAAGCCTGGGTCTCCCATGCTGGTGGAAGGGGCCCGAGCACCTGGGCCAGCCTCTGCTGCTTTCCCAGGCACAGCCGAAACACAAACCACTTTCCAATAAGATGTGCTGGTATCCTAAGCAGGCTACGGCTTAACCTGTTGCAGCGCAACACTGGCCCTGAAGTTATCTTTCAAAAGTGAAGGCTAAATACAGACTTTCTCAGACTAATCGGTATTGAGGGACTTTATTGGGAATAAGTTTGTCTTGCCAAAATTGTTTAAAGCTATAATTTATATCATATTTATTGATAACAGACTAGATTCAACCCAAGTTTGGCAACAAGGATGGAGATCCTTTTCCCCAGTTTCAATTTAACATTGTACAGAAATCCTATATTAGAAGTCTTACTATAAAGCCCAAATAATCAAGACAGTACAACACTGGCAAAAACAGACAAATAGATCAGTGGAACATAGGAGAGTCCAGAAATAGACTCAAACACAGTCAGTAGATCTTTGACAGTGAGTAAGTTCAATGGAGTAAGAAAGGTCTTTCCCACAAATGTTGTGGGAACAATTAGATAAAAAATGAATTTATACACAGATTTTGTGCCTTTCACTAAAATTAACTCGAAATGGACTAGAGACTTAAATGTGATATGTGCAAGTATAAAACTTCTAGAGGATAACCAGGAGGAAACCTACATGTCCGTAAGTTTTGCGGTGAATGGCAATGACAACACCCTAAACACTGTGGGAGAAACGATTGATAAGCTGAGCATTATTAATACTAACAAGCATCTTTTCTGAGAAAGACTTAGCAGAATGAAAACAAGCGCCTTTGTGGGAACATAATTGTAAGATACCTACTAGGTAAAGGATTTATATTCAAAATATACAAATGCCTCTTAAGACCCAAAAACAAGAAAGCAAGTATCACAATAAAGAAATGGGTGAATTCACCAATGAAGATATACATATGGTAAATAAATGTAAAAAAACCTCTCACTATCATGTCATTAGGAATTGCATACTAAAATAACAGTAAGATATAATAGATATGCATCTGATGTATATACATATCTATATTAAAATAACAGTAATATATACATATATATACCTCTTAGAACAATGACTAAGCTAAGATATATATATATATTTAAAATATATATGTATATATAAATATATATAAATATAAATATATATATATATATATATATATATATATATAAGAATAGTGGCTAAAATCCAAAAACTGATAAAATCCAAATGCTTATGAAAATGTAGAACAGCAACTTTCATTCATTGCTAATGAAAATACAAATGGTTTAGCCATTTTGGAAGACAATTTAATAATTTCTCTGAAAGTTAAGTATGGTCTTAATATATTATCTATTCGTTGTATTCCTTGGTTATTACCCGAATGAGTTGAAAACACACACCTCCACAAAGACTGGCAGGTACATATTTTCTTTTTGAAATCCTTATTTATTTATTTAAAAAGGAGAGGGAGGGAAGAATGGAGGGAGGGAGGGGGGAGAGAGAAGGAGGGGAGAGAGAGAGAGAGAGAGAGGGAGAGAGAGAGCCAGACTCTATTTGCTTGCTCACTTAGCAAATGCCCATAATAGCCAGGGTTGAGTCAGGCTGAAGTCAGGAACTGGGAACTCAATCAAGACCTCTAGTGTGAGTGACAGGAACCCAACCATTTGGCCATCATCTGCTGCTTCCTAGGGTGTACAAAAGCAGGAAGCGGAATAGAGACTAGAATCTGGACTTGAACCCAGGCCCTTAGACGTGGATGCGGCACCCCAAGTGACATCTTAAATGCTACATCAGATGCCCACTCCCACACCAGTGTTTACAGCAGTTACTTGCATAATTGTAAACTAACGAACATATTCCTTCCTAAATGAACGCATAAACTGTGGGTCAGTGATCAGATGGAATATTATTGGTGATAACAAGACATTAACTATGAAATGATAAAAACACTTGAAAAGTCTTAAGCATATATTAAGTAAAACAGGCTATCCTATAAAGGCTGTATATTATATGCTTCCAAATACATGATATTTTGGAAAAGGGATAAGTGTAGACACAGTGAAAGGATCAGAGGTACCAGAAATTCAAGCTGGAATGAGAGTGAATGGGAGAGGCCAGTAGGTGAGGCACAAAGCATTTTTAGGGCTGTGAAACTATTCTGTTTGCTCCTCTGATAGTGGCTACATGACGTTATACATTAGGCAAAACCTCATAGAACTTTACAACACACAGTGGGCCGTGATACAAACAATGAACTGTAGTTAACAGTAATATGTCAGTATTTTTTTTAAAAGATTTATTTATTTATTTGAAAGATAGAGTTACAGAGAAAGGTAGAGACAGAGAGAGAGGTCTTCCATCTGCTAGTTCACTCCACAGATGGCTGCAATGGCCAGAGCTGCGCTGATCTGAAGCCAGGAGCCAGGAACTTCTTCTGGGTCTCCCACGTGGGTGCAGGGGCCCAGGGACTTGGGCCATCTTCTGCTATCCCAGGGCACAGCAGAGAGCTGGATCAGAAGAGGAGCAGCTGAGACTAGAACCGGCGCCCATATGGGATGCCGGTGCTTCAGGCCAGGGCTTTAACCTGCTGCACCACAGCACCGGCCCCGATGTGTCAGTATTGATCCATCAATTATAGTAGCATACCACAGCATGTTAGCAGTAAGAAAAATGTTGCTGGAGAAGGCAGAAGGAATATATGTCTTGTTTTTTTTTTTTTCTATACGTCTAAAATGTCTCTAAGAATTATAGTCTGTCAAAAAACACATCTGAATTAAAATATTAAAAGAGTGAATAGTTTTAAAAATTGTTTAAATACTGTGCAAAGTTATTCAGATTTTTGCCCTTAATTTTATTTTTGAAATCAAATTTTGAGACTTACTCTCAGCTATTTTGATCTAAAGTATGGATAAATTCACATATCATATATCTATATACACACAAACTTAACTGTATTGTATTTATGTGTGCCACAAACTGATCTTGATTTCAACTGGTTATTTTTTGCTTCATCCTGATAATTAAAATTAGGAAACACTGTTTTGAGATTCAACTCTCAGTGTTTTTTGAGTATTTTTTCACTTATGAGGAAGTTTGTGTATTTTTGTCTTCGTGATTGAGCTGTCTTTTAATGTCTTCTTAAATTATGCTCTCTCTGATACTTTTTTAAAAATTTCCATTTGAACCAGACTTGAACCCAAGAAGTTCTGTGCATACCATGTGTGTTCTCATTTCTTTTCTTGTTTATTTACTGCAGTCCAATTCTGTTCATTGTCATTTACTAAACTCTTTCCAAAAAATATATTGAACTTGCTATTTTCATCACTTGTATTGCCTAGTATTATGGATGATGTTTTTGGGTAAGATATATGTCCCCATTTATATTATAAACTATTTCTAAAAAGATTTATTTATTTTCATTTATTTGTAAGGCAGAGTGACACACAGAGAGGAAGACAGAGAGGGAGATCTCCCACCTACTGATTCACTACTCAAATGCCCAAAACAGATGGGAGTGTACCAGGCCAAAACCAGGAGACAAGAACTCAGTATAGGCCTTCCACATCAATGGGGGGACCCAAGTATTTGATTCATCACCAGCTGTATTCCAGGGTGTGTATTAGCAAGAAGCTGGATCAGAAGTGGAGTGGCTGGGACAGGAAACTGGTGTTCCAATAACCTCTGTGCCACAATGCCACCCTGGGTTATAAACTATTAGGACATGGATTATATCATATCCAGTTCTTAGAACAGTTGCTGACAATAAAAATAGTTTGAAAATGGTTTGTTGACATTGACTCTAAGTCACATTGTTTTGTTATTGGATGGTTGCCCTCCTGCAGTTTAACTTCTATCTCTATCTCTATTTGTTGAGTAGGGTAGCATCAATAGACTTTGTAAGCTCCCTTAAGCACATTAGAAGTAAATATTTACATTCCAAACAACTGGTGTGCTGGTGGGAAATCATATCTATTCAATAAAGCCGGGAACTTCATTAGGCAATCTTCTATTGTTCTAGTCATCTGTATTTGGAAGTAACAGAGTAAGCATTTCTTTAGAAACAGTGTGCTGATATAAATATTTTACTAATTCAGAATGATTTCTCTCAGGCCATGTTAATGAGTTTTGTTGTAAACCCAGGATGCATATCGTATTCCTGGAACTGCTACTAGAAGTACATTCGATTTCTTTTTTTATCCACTTGGAGGTTATTACCACAGTTTACATACTGTACAGGTTGAATTCTTTGTTTTGAAAATTAAAAAAATGAAGCACATTGACATTCACAGCTATAATGAATGAAATGAGGCAAATGAATTGTGACTTTTTATTGCAGTGAAATATCTGTGCCCTTTGGAAATCTCAATTGCAATGCTGTTTCCCCTCTCTTAGTGTTTGAGAAAATGAAAAAGAAATAAAAGGACAAATCAAGCAGGGCAGTTGGAAGATTTTATGGTGTGGAAAAGAAGCCAAAGGCATGTCAGAGGACACTTGCGTGGGCGAGGAGGATGTCTCCCTCCTCAAGGGGTCTTTTCGCCTTTGCATGTGGGACTGGCTGTGGCAATGCCCATCTGTTTGCAGGGACTCTCTGCAGGGAAGGAGGACATTTAGAGTGGATGATTTCCCAGTTACAGTGTGGTCAATAGGGAGTTTATAACGAAAGAGTAGTGCTGTCATGCATGGTTTGGAACATGACAGTGGCAATTGGTCTTATGATTATAAAGTATTCTTGCTGGATTTGAATGGTCTAGCCAACTAGGAAAACTTTTTCAGGCTTGGACCCTGTCCATTCCCTTGGTTATTTGTGGGAGAGCAGTTGTTTGCTTTCATGCTCTCTCTGTTCTGTCCTGGCAGCCTATGAACCTCGCAGTTTAGTTAATGCTTCCAGTTGGGAGAGAGGGAGACACCAGCAAGCGGGAGACTGACTTTCTAATCAGATTGACGACGGGGACAGTACCCTTCGCAGAAGGCAGTTTGACTCGTGGAAAAGTCAATTGCTTTCTTTCATTTCCAGCGGGCATTGCGAAGAGTTGGATGAACGGTTCACAGAAGACTGTGGAAAAATTGTGACTGAATATAGAAAAAGGGCGCAAGGAACTTCTGAGCCAAGTCAGATCAAAAAGTGTTTGCGGGATGATACAGCATTTGGAACCCTTAGGAAGTGCGCCCCTCCAGCCTCACATGCTTATCGAATATTCTTGGGTATGCTTTCACATGCAGAGCAATGGTGAGGACTGGCTCTCCTGTGAAATACCCTATTCTTCCTTCTTTTTCATTAGCTAGGACTTGAGGGCACAGAAAGGGAAAAACACAATGATGAAGCTGCACTGGTCTTTTGAGGAGCTGAAACCTACTTACACATAGGGAGTGACTGTTCAAGACTCTTATTTCAAATGGTAGTGTTTTCTCCCTGCTGAACTCATTTGCTGATTATCTCACTCTGGTTTGTAATTTTTTGAATGAACAAATGAATAAGTGATAAAAAATGAATGGAGAGAACATGAATAAAACACCCTTGCTAGAACCTTGCTGTTGCAAGCTCGTAATACAATATTAAACAGCCAAAGAGGGAGAAGTCAACCAGTGTCTATTTGATGACCTTTCGAAGCTCACTGGTGTATAATATGTTTCCATCACCTTGAAAGCATCTGACAATAGAAATGTGCTAAGCAGTTTCTTTTGTTTAACTGAGTGGCTGATGTGTATCATTCTGCTTTGTGTCCTGACCTTGAATAGACCTCATTTGGAATCTTAAATCTGGAACAGATGAGAGGACTTCAGCTAAAGTGTGTTCTGGCCTCCCAAAGAAATGTGTTCTCAGTAAGCTGGTGCTATGGTTTGAATGTTTCCCTCAAAGCTCATGGGTTGATCCCCACTGCAATATTAAGAGGGGTTATTAAGAGGTGATTAAGTTATTAGGTTCTTTTGATTAGATTAATGTCATTACCATTGGGAGTGGGTTACTTAGCATGAGAGTGGGTTCCTGATAAAAGGACGATTTTGCTCTCCTCCTTCCCCTCTCACATGTGCTCTTTTGCCCTTCTGCTCTCTGCATGTAATGTAGTGCCCTTAACCTTAAACCTCCCAACCTCCAACACTGCAAGGCATCTCTGTTCTTTATACATTACTCAAACTCAGGTGTTCTGTTAGTGCAGTGCAAAATGGACTAAGACAGATGGAAAAAGGCAACTTTAGGAAAAAAAAAACGGAAGCAATAAGGTAGATAAAAAGGATTTGTCTATGAATTGCAGATGTTTAGAGCAGCAACTGTAGTATGTAAGGAATAGAGCATAATTGTAATATTGTAGTCAAATTCCTTTAAAATATTAATTGAAGATGCAACAAATACAGCATTAGTCCCTTAGCATAGAAATTTACGTTTAACTCTGAGCCATGACAAACTCATTCATTCTGCATTTTCATTGAGCAGCAGGGCAACTCGAAGTTCCCATGGACTCATCTGTAATTTTGGTGATCACGGTGCATAGGTGAAGCAGATTGCTGAGCCTCATCTGTCTTGTTCTTCTGGAGGAGCCAAAGGCCAAGCACATGGCCTGTACGTGAAGCAGCCTGCTGAGGTCTTTCGCTGTGATGTTCCAGGCTAGAGATTTTGAGGACTGGGGTGTATGTGTGTGTGCGCGCGTTAGGTAATTCAAGCTTACCTGCTGAGGTAAGCTTAGTTTTAAGAATCCAAGGTAACTTCTGATTAGATTTCACATTCATATAGAAATCTACAAACAACAATGCTGGAGAGAATGTGAGGGAAAAGTACCGTAATCCACTGTTGGTGGGAATATAAACTGGTGCAGCCACTGTGGAAGCCAGTGTAGAGATACCTGAGAAATCTTATTATAGACCTACCATACGATTGAGCCATCCCACTCCTGGGAATTACCCAAACCAAAAGAAATCAGCATATTAAAGAATTATCTGTACCCCTATGTTCATTGCAGCACAATTCACAATAGCTAAGATATGGAATCAACCCAGATATACATCAACTGTTGACCGGATAAAGAAATCATGGTATATGCACACTGTGGTGTACTACTCAGGTGTAAAAAAAAAATGAAATCCTATCTTTTGCAACTAAATGGACACAACTGAAAACTGCTACACTAAGTGAACTAACTAGTCCTCAAAAGACAGAAGCTGTGTGTTTTCCCTGATCCAAGGAAACTCAGAATACTTAAAATGTAAGTGCATTGGGGTGAAATGGACGTTTTGAGATTTGATTATTTACAGCCCTTGTCTCTTTTGTTGAGGAACAGTGTTTTTTTCTTCGTAATATTTGTTGAACTCTTTTTCTTACTGTAGGATTAAATTTATGATCATTAAGCAAACTGAAATTAAATTTTTTTAGAAATTAAGAATAGGAATAGAAGGGGGAGGAGGAAGAAGCCTGGGAGCATGGCTGGGAGGGAGGGTAGGGTAGGAAGTATTACTGTGTTCCTAAATCTGTAGATATGAAATACATGACACTTGCATAACTAAAATGAAATTTAAAAAAAGCTTTCACACTAGGAAAAAGTCAAGTATAAAAACTTTATTTTATCAAGAGCTTGTCCAAAGCAGTGAGATCAATATGTAATAATTTATCTCTTTTTTTTTAATATAAAGACTTACTCTTGAGAGAGAAGGGGGTTGGGAAGAGACAGAGAGGAGAAGATCTTTCATCTGCTGGCTCAATTCCTAAATGACTGCAATGGCAGGACTTGGGCCAGGCTAAAGCTAGGAACCTTGAACTCCATTCATATCTCCTGTGTGGATGGCAGGATCCCCATATTGGACTGTCTCGCTCTGCTTTCCCAGGTGCATTAGCAAGGGTCAGAGGTGGAGCAGCCAAGCCTCAATCTGGTATTCCAATATGGGATGCTGACGTTGCAAGCAGTAGCTTAACCCACTGTGCTACAATGCCACCCTATCCCTTATACCTCATTTTAAAATTTGTGCTTATTTATTTGTGAGGCAGGGAGACAGACAAAGTATGTGCTCCTATCTATTGGTTCACTACAGTGGCTGGGGTCAAAGCCAGAATCTAGGAGATCAATCCAGGTCTCCCACATGGTTGGCCAGGACCCAGCTACTTGAGCATTGCTCGCTGCTCCCCAGGGCCTGCATTGGCAGGAAGTTAGAATCAGGAGCTGAATCTAGGTATGAAAACCAGAGACTCTAAGGTGGGACATGGGCGTCTTAACCAGTACCTTCACTGCTAGGTTAAAAATATTAAAATATTTTGCAAAAAATATTTATATAAACAAGTGACTGAAATGCATTTACATTTTTGAAAAATCCCTGTTCCTCTTAGAAAATTCCTCTTAATTGATGGTAGTTATGAATTCTATAATGTAACATGTGTTTAAGTTTTCGGTGATATGCGTGTTGGAATCGATGGAAAATATCAAACTCAGAGCATAGGCAACAAAGAGAAGAAGAGTGCTCAAAAGCTTCAGTAATGAGTGAAACCTCTAAAATAGGGCAAAGTTAGCTTGCTCATGAATACCGATGTAGCTGGATGGGCGGAAACCAACAGCTTTGTCCCCTATCAAATGGAGTGCTCGGCGCCGTCCTCGTCCAGCAAGAGACAGACCGAACACTTTGCACGGGGTTCCTTTATTGCTCGGCAAGCAGGAGATCCAGCTTCGATCTCTTCTGGGCAGGAACTTCCCTTACACCCGCGTAGCAAGGGTTTATATGCACAATACACGTCACAAATCAGGTGATAGGCTAGAAGCGCGGGGATAGGACAATCTCGTGGCAAGGCGGGAAGGAGCGAGCTAGAGCGGGAAATCTAAGGCGGGAAGGAGCGAGCAAGAGCGGGAACTCCCTGAGATGAGGAAGAACCCGGAAGCAGGGAGTCGGCGCCATCTTAGGGGCACGGTTCCTCCGGTCTGGTTCCCTACATCTCCCTCCTTTTGTTTTTGCACAAATCACATCCCCGACGGCCCTGGCTCATGAGGGCCGGGAGAATATTTACTAGGCAGAGAGTAGAGGTGCATACCCAGCGTGCTTGTGATCCGTTAGTTACGGAACTTCAAGGGCCTGGCCACAACCCCTGATGTCTCCGTTAGGGATCAGTTTTTATTCCCTTTTGCTGGGGCAGGCTGGGAATTGAACCTGCATGCATATGCATATGCTCTCCCAGGACCCCCGGAACCCCCGGGTGGACTCCTGCTGCAGTACCTTTGGTCTCGCATACCCAGTTTTCGCTCCCCGTCAGGGATGGGTGATACAGCCCAATGAATGAGAGGGGGAACAAGACAACTCGAGGAAGGTGTGTGCCTGATGGAGGCATTGTCCATATGTGAGGCGTGAGTAGGGATGGGGGGACGAGGGTTTTAATCGCTGGTATGGACCCGGTCATAAGTCATGCGAGCCAGCATGGCATATGCATCCGGATCACGGTGATGGAGAGCAGCATACGCTGCCGCGCGGAACTGATGTCTGACGCTCTCCAACTTGTTGTTGATGAAGGAGCTCACCCAGCGAAGTACACAGGGACGTCTCGTTGTTTTGTTGCAATTTGTCGTCCTGTGAGAGCGTGGTCCGTAGGTGATAGAGGTGTATCTTGCGGCGGCGGGGCTGTTTTTCTGACCAATCTTTCCGGTATCCAGAGAGGTTCTCTTCCAGATTCCTGTGGGAAGACACAGACCGCGCCTCGGTTCCAGCATAATACCGGATCCGGGCCGTACCACTTTCCCGTGAGGACATCTTTCCAACGGACATAGCCTCGTGAAGATGGCTCCTTTAACATGTGTCTCTCAGCGGGGGACATAGAATGATCTGTCAAATTCAAAAAGTTTATAGTAAACAGTGCAAGGGAGAGGCGCATTCGAGGGGTTTTGCCCGTGGCAATTCCCTCCTTTTGTTTTAAGAGAAAAGCCTTGAGGGTTCGATGAGCCCTTTCAATTATGGCCTGTCCCTGAGGGTTATAAGGGATTCCAGTTTTATGTTGTACCTGCATACGGGTGCAGAAATCTTGGAATGATTTACTTGTGTATGCAGGACCATTATCTGTTTTTAAAGTTTTTGGTTTGCCCCAGGCTGCCCATGCAGCAAGGCAGTGATTAATGACATGGGTGGTACGCTCACCCGTCTCCAGAGAAGCAAAAATTACTTGGGAACAGGTGTCAACTGACACATGAACATACTTTAAGGTCCCAAACTCGGATATGTGGGTGACATCCATCTGCCAGATATGTCCTGGTAGTAATCCTCGGGGATTAACCCCCACCGAAGGCACAGGGGTTAAAGTAGGGCATGCGGCACAATGGCGAACAATATCGCGAGCGGCAGCACGAGAAAGACCGAATTTGGCGGCAAGGGTTTTTGCGTTTACATGGAACTCTGAATGAAACTGGATAGCCTGCTCTTCTGGGGAAGAAAATTGGAGTATCCAAATGGGGCGTGTGGCTTGATCAGCTATAGCATTGCCTGTGGTCATGGTTCCAGGTAAGGAAGAATGAGCTCTAATATGAGTAATAAAGAAAGGAGCAGACCGATTCCAAATAGATTTTTGCAGGGTGAGGAAAACTGTCGCTACGGAGGATGAAGAATTGACTAGTCCTGCGGCCTCAAGGATAGACACAGAATTAACCACATAGCGTGAATCAGACACAATATTGACAGGTCCGGGGAAATCAGAGAAGACTTGGTTAACTATAAGAAGTTCAGTTACCTGGGGGGAGTTAGTAGCGAATTGGAATGTTTTTGGCACAGATCCTGAAACAACATATGCACCGACTCCTGTTTTAGAACCGTCGGTATACACTACTGGGGCTCCCTGTAAGGGCTTTTGGGATGTGGACTTTGGAAAAATAACTGGGTGAGACTGAACAAAGGTTAGCAAAGGATCAGAGGGTGTTCTGTTTGTAATAGTTGCGGAAGTGGAGCAGACTAAAACCGCCCAAGCATCAGTACAAGCGATTAGCACACGTACCTGTTCCATGGAATAGGGGACAACAATGGTGGATGGTTCGCGTCCAAAATGTTGGATAGCCCTCTGAATGGCTAGGAGAGTTATCTCCGCCACTGCCACGGGATAGTAACTAATAGATCTAGTAGATGACATTGAGGGATGGATCCAGAGGAGAGGCCCATCCTGCCATAGGACCGCGGTGGGCTGTTTAAGGGTGTCGAGGACCCAAAGAGTAAGGTCTCCCGCAGGGTCCCAACGTTTTAGGGCAGCTTTACTAAGGGCATCGTTGACAATTGACAGTGCTTGTTTGGCCTCAGAGGTGAAGGTTCGGGGGGAAGCAAGATCCGGGTCTCCTTTAAGTATATTAAAGAGGGGCTGCAATGCAGCATTAGGAATGTTAAGGTAGTGCCTAATCCAATTGATATCCCCTAAAAGTTTTTGTAAGTCATTTAGAGTGGAGATAGCATTGATTTTTATTTGAATTTTTTGAGGTCTAATTTGAGTAGGGGCGACTATAGCCCCAAGATAAGAAACTACAGACGACAATTGCACCTTATTAGGTGCAATATGCAGCCCTGCCCCTTCCAGCACTTGTTGGAGTGTACTGTATAAGGCCAGGAGCCTCTCTGCTGTGGGGGCTGCACACAGTAGGTCGTCCATATAATGTAGGCACCTGCAGTCGGAATATCGGTCTCTAAGAGGTTTTAGTACTTGGGCTACATAGACTTGACACATGGTGGGGCTATTAGTCATACCCTGAGGCAAGACTGTCCACTCCCAACGCTTGTCCGGTTGTTCCTGGTTCTGGGTGGGGACAGTAAAAGCAAAACGTGGGGTATCCTTTTTGTCCAATGGAATGGAAAAGAAACAATCCTTAAGATCTATTACAATAACAGGCCATTGGTTGGGAAGTGCCGAAAGCAGAGGAAGACCACGTTGCACAGGGCCCATAGGCTGCATCTGTGCGTTGACTGCCCTAAGATCATGTAAGAGTCTCCATTGACCTAATTTTTTGCGGATGGCAAAAATAGGCGTATTCCATGGAGAGGTGGATGGGATCAAATGACCAGCGTTGACCTGCTCCAAGACCAGAGTGTTGACTGCCTCCAGTTTCTCCTGAGATAGGGGCCACTGTGGAACCCAGACGGGTACGTCCGTTAGCCACGAGATGGGTAAAGGCTCCACTGGTTTAGGAGGCGAAACAGTGACCCCTAGGAAAAACCCAGGCCAACTTTACTTGGTCTTTGTTTTGGTTCAATGGGGGAAGGGTGGCCCTGGAGCTGGACACCGAGTCCCTTGCCTGGGACGTAACCCATATTTTGTAGCATAGATCGTACTGCAGGGGAAGTGGTGACCAAAGCAACATCCATTTCTGCCAGGACGTCTCTCCCCCAAAGGGAAATGGGTAGAGGTAAAATGAATGGAGAAAACTGTCCTCTATGACCCTCGCTATCCTGCCATGACAACAAGGCTGCACTGATTTTTGGGAAATGAGCAAAACCAAGTCCTTGCAAGGTTTGTTCCGCCACATTTGTAGGCCATGTACTAGGCCAGTCCTTTGTTGCTATAATGGATTTGTCGGCTCCTGTGTCTAAAAGTCCCTTAATGTCCTTGCCATTAATCTGCAACACTAAAGTGGGACGTTCATTTAAAAGCATATGTAAGCCGGTAAAATTAATGCCAGAGGACCCAAAGTTACCAGTGCCGCGAACGTGGTTTTTAGCTGGGATTAAAGAGTGAAGACTGGGCAGTAATAACATTTGTGCGATACGGTCTCCAGGATTGATTACTAAAGGTCCCTGAGGGGCCTGAACCATGATCTTTACTTTACCAGTGAAATCAGAGTCAACTACCCCGGGGATCACAGCTAGCCCTCGGAGGGCGGCGGAGGACCGACCCAACACTAATCCAACCGAATCCGGGGGCAGAGGACCGGAGCAGTCGCTCTCCACTAATTGTACCCCCATCTCCGGAGTTAAGAGGAGAGGGGAGGTGGCGCGGAGGTCCAGGCCTGCGGACCCGTGAGTGGCACGGGCTGAGGGTGCACTGGGTGTAGCGCAGACACGGGAGGTGGAACCTGAGAGTAGATTTGATTTTGGGGGCTCCTCGCTGGGTTGGGGAGCCCCCTCTGGCCGTTTTTTGGCCCCTGGGCGCTACCTGTAAGTGGGTTGCCATCGATATCGAAAGCAGAACGGCATACCTCTGCCCTATGAGGGCCCTTGCGGCAACGGCGACAAGGCTCTATGCCTGAAGGCTGTGCCGTGGAATACCCATGGCTGAGATTGGGGCAATCGCGTTTTCTGTGACCCGGTTGATGACATTGGAAGCAAAGTCCTGAAGATATGGGGGGTCGGGTCGATTTAGATTTTGGACTGTTTTCTTTGACTTTTGCCAGCATCGCAGCTAGGCCCGCATTAGTAAGTGGCCCACCGGTATCTCTGCAGTATTTTAACCAGGAGTCCAGAGATTTATGTCTATATTGTCGAAGAATGTTTTTGCACTCTTTATTAGCCTGCTCAAAAATAATTTGTTTGACCAGTGGCTGAACGTCAACCTCGGAAGGGAAAATACGCGACGCAGCCTCAAGTATGCGAGCGACAAAATCAGCGAAGGGTTCGGCCGTGCCCTGAACGATCTTGGTGAGGTGGCTAGCTGAGTCACTTGGATTGGACGCCTGCCTCCACGCACGTTGGGCACAGTTGGAAATTTGCCTGTATACTTGTCTAGGGAATTGGGTCTGGTCAGCCTGATAAGGTCCACGCCCTAAAAGCATATCAGCATTCCACGTAGGGTGGCCGTCCTCAGCATTTTCATCTGCCTGGTCATGACAGCACTCTGTATTCATAGATTGCCACAAAAGAAAGCCGCCTGGACTTAAACAGGCCCGAGCCAATTGGGTCCAGTCGCTAGGTGTTAAAATGGACTGGCCGACTGATTCAAGGAGTGACAATGTGAATGGGGCTGTGGGTCCATAGTCATGGACCGCAGCCTTAAGTTGTTTTAATACTGTCATGTCCAATGGTTCGTGCCGGGCCTCTCGCGTGCCCAAAGCCAAAACAGGGTAAGCCTGAGCGGGGGCAGCGGGAGCGCCAGTTCGCAACTGTTTCCAGGCTTGTTGATGAAACTGTCTGCCTGAAAAAGGTGGCACATTTGGGACGTTTAATGGCCATGGCGGCACGGGTGTTAGATGGGGCTGAGGCACGCCTACATGACCGCCAGTAGGAGGCGCTGCGTCTTTAATCTGATGGGCGGGCACGACATCGATAGGAGGAGCCGTAGGCACTAGAGGGCGTAAACAGGCATCTTTTAACTTTTGCCGCAGCTGCGCATACGTAGGAGGCGGGGATTTAGGATCGCCGTCCCCTTCCCCCTCAGACTCAGAGGAGGCGGAGCCACATTCGGAGCCTGAGGCCAGTGAGGAAGTCTGGCATCCCGTGTCCTTAAATTGTATGAGGTCCCGGGCGCCGTCCGAGCTCTGAGAACGAACTTCCTCGAGAGCCTCGCGAACCGCCGTAAGAGTCGGGCGGTCCGCTCCCACCGACCTCTCCTCTTGGAGGCACGCCCGCAGTAGTTCCCATAAGGGGAGAACAACGGGGTCGATATCGGGTTCCTGGGGATCGTTAACTGTGCGCCGGAGATCCTTTCCTAATTTCTCCCAAGACTCAAGAGTTATTTGGCCCTCGTGGGTGAGCCACGGCGCAAAGAAATCAACACTTCCAAGGAACCTGACAAGTGTGGTCTTAGAAACCTTAATCCCTTTGCTACGCAATAATGCTTTTAACGGATTAAGCAACATTGAATGGCTAGATGAATTTCCCATTTTCAGTTTAAAGCGGGAAGACACGTCCGCTATCTTATTTTCAGTTTAAAGCGGGGGAACAAGTCTGCTATTCTTTCAGTTTAAAGCGGGGAAACAAGTCTGCTATTCTTTCAGTTTAAAGCGGGGAAACAAGTCTGCTATTCTTTCAGTTTAAAGCGGGGAAACACGTCCGCTATCTTAGGGTGCGTCCACCCTCCAACCACGAGATATACCTCACTCGCGGGGCCCAGACGGTAAGACTGACCTCGCTTACCTTCTACTTACCGGGCAACGTAGAGGAAGCTCCCCGTACGGGCCACCAGCTGCTCGGCGCCGTCCTCGTCCAGCAAGAGACAGAGACCGAACACTTTGCACGGGGTTCCTTTATTGCTCGGCAAGCAGGAGATCCAGCTTCGATCTCTTCTGGGCAGGAACTTCCCTTACACCCGCGTAGCAAGGGTTTATATGCACAATACACGTCACAAATCAGGTGATAGGCTAGAAGCGCGGGGATAGGACAATCTCGTGGCAAGGCGGGAAGGAGCGAGCTAGAGCGGGAAATCTAAGGCGGGAAGGAGCGAGCAAGAGCGGGAACTCCCTGAGATGAGGAAGAACCCGGAAGCAGGGAGTCGGCGCCATCTTAGGGGCACGGTTCCTCCGGTCTGGTTCCCTACAATGGAGCACTGGTGACTTGTGCTAGGAAGGTGACCGGCAGTGTCACATATCTGGATCGATTATTAGATTTTCCCCAGCTGAGTCTTCGTCATATCAATAAAGCATGGGTGCTGGTGAAACCTACAGAAGATTCTGGGGAAATTGCAGAGCAGCAAGCATTTGAAATTGCCTCCCTACCCAGACAGCAGTTTCTTGTCTGATGTAATTATTTTGGAACACTGGAGTCTTTTTTTTTTTTAAAAGATTTATTTTGTTTATTTGAAAGAGCTACAGAGAGAGAGAGAGGTGAGAGAGGTGAGAGAGAGTCCTCCATTTGCTGGTTCACTCCCCCAGTGGCCGCAATGGCTGGAGCTGTGCTGATCTGAAGCCAGGATCCAGGAGCTTCTTCTGGGTCTCTCACATGGGTGCAGGGGCCCAAAGACTTGGGCCATCCTCCACTGCTCTCCCAGATGAATTAGCCAGGAGCTGGTTGGGAAGTAGAGCAGCTGGGACTTGAACCGGTGCCCATATGGGATGCTGGCGCTGCAGGCTGTGGCTTTAACCTGCTGTGCCAAAGTTCCGGCTCATATGGAGTCTTTTAAAAGCTTGCAACTTTCAGGAGAATTCTTGCACAGTAAGTTCTGATTAATCTTGGCTAATTTCATTAGTAGCTACCTATCCCTCAGGCCGCAGTCCTGTGGCAGACAGCAATGCCTAGATTTCTGGAATAGTTTGCTTGCAGCATTTAGGAAGCCAACATGGGCAATGAGAACTCTCTCTTCCAAATAACAAGGGTATGTGTTCTGATTGCTGATGTGGCTTCTAGTTATGGGGTGTGTCGCAAACATTGCTGTAGTACCTGCCTGTTACTGCAGGCCTCCCTGGACCCACCCCCCCAAATCTGGCTGAAATGACTTTTGTGGGACTTAATAGGTTGTTGCCTTTTTAAAAAAAATCTTTCCTTAGTTTTTCTTTTTGTCCTTTTGAGAGTCGGACATTACGTACTAGGAAATGGAAAGCCATTGTATACATGGGGGAAGTGAGAAAGTGCTCTCATATGTCCAGGTAAAGCTACAGGCTCAGAAAAGACTTGAAAAGGCATAGAGTTTATAGCTCAGACGGGTAGTTGGCACAGAACAGTTGGAACAATACAACAGAAAACAAAACAAAACAAAAAACAACCAATCCTGGAAAATAAGAATATGATTTCCAGAGTTATCATATAACTAGATTCAAGTGTACAGTTTTCAATAAAAAAAAGCATGAACTGTTCACAGAAACTGGAACATATGTCTATTCAAAGGGAAAAAATAAATCAACAAAACTGTCCCAGAGAATGATCTGTTAGATACAGTAGAAAAACATTAAGTATCCTGGAGGTACTCAAAAACTAAATGAACGCATGGACCAAGTCAAGATAAATGTTGACAGATACCACATGTTCTGCGTTTATGTGGGCGCTAAAATTAAAAAGAAAGGAATTAAAAACAAAAAAAAGACTGTATCAATATCATTTTGTCAAACTTTGTTTTATGTCTTTTAAAAAATTTTTATTTGGGGTATACAAATTTCATGTATTTAGGAACATAGTGATACTTCCCACCTTACCCTCCCTCCCAGCCATGTTCCCACCCTCCTTCCTCCTCCCTCTCCTATTCGCATTCTTAATTTGTACAAAGATCTATTTTCAGTTTACTCTATACTCGTAAGATTAACCCTACACTAAGTAAAGAGTTTATCAAATAGTATGAAGAAAAAAAAAGTTCCTCAACAGTAGACACAAGGGCTGTAAACACTCATTGATTCTCAGAATGTCAATTTCACCCCTATACATTCACATTTCAGGGACTCTATTGGTTACCACAGATCAGGAAAAACATATCGTATCTTTCGTTTTGGGACTGGCTTATTTCACAAAGTATATGGTTCCAGTTGTGTCTACTTTGTTGCAAAAGATAGGATTTCATTTTTGGTTTTTACCACTGAGTAGTATTCCTAGTGTATATACCATAATTTCTTGATCTAGTCACCAGTTGAAGGACATATAGGTTGATTCCATATTTTAGCTATTGTGAATTGATCTGCAGTAAACATGGGGGTACAGATAACTCTTTCGTATGCTGATTTCAATTTGGGTAAATTATCAGAACTGGGATTTCTGGGTCATATGGTAAATCTAGTAACAGATTTCTAAGATATCTTCATACTGTCTTCCACAATAGTAGTACCAGCTTACATTTGAAGAAACATTACATTAGGATAAACTTTTCCCCCACATCCTTGCTTTGTTGTTTTCTGTATGAGAGCCATTCTAATGGGTGAGGTGAAACCTCATTGTGGTTTAGATTTGCATTTCCCTGATGCTAGTAATCCTGTGTCTGTTGGTCATTTAAATTTCCTCTTTTGAAAAATGTCTGTTCAAGTCCTTAGCCCATTTTTTTAAACTGGATTATTTGTTTTATTGTTGTTGGTTTCCTGGGCTCTTCGTAGATTCTGGATATTAATTCTTTGTCAGTTTCATAGTTTGCAAATATTTTCTCCCATTCTGTCAGTTGCCTCTTCACTTTGCTGAGTGTTTCATTTGCAGAACAGAAGCTTCTCAGCATGATGTAATCTCATTTGTCAATTTTGGTTTTGATTGCCTGTATTTCTGGCGTCTTTTCCAATAGGTCTTTGTCTATGAAAACATCTTGCAGTTTTCCCCAATGTTCTTTTGTAATTGGATGATATCAGGTCATAGATTTATGTCCTTGAGCCAATTTGAGTGGATTTTTGTGTAAGGTAGGGGTCTTGTTTCATACTTCTTTAAGTGGAAATCCAATTTTCCCAGCACCATTTGTTGAAGAGACTGTCCTTGCTCTCTCCAGGGACTAATTTGAGATCCTTTGTGAAAAACAAGTTGTTGTAGATTCTTGGATTGATTTCTGGATTTTCTATTCTGTTCCACTGGTCTACACATCTGTATTTTTGCCAGTACCATGTTCTTTTGATTATAGCTGCCCTGTAGTATGTCTTGAAATCTGGTATTATGATGCCTCTGGCTTTGTTTTTGTTGGATGAGATTGCTTTAGCTATTTGGGATCTCTGTGTTTCCTTATTAATTTTAGCAACTTTTTTCTTGATATCAGAAGACTATTGTTGGTATTTTGATTGTGATTGCATTGAATTTGTAAATTGCTTTTGGTAGTATGGACATTTTGGTGATAGTAATTCTTCAATCCATGAACATGGAATATTTTTCCATTTTTTGTGTATTCTTCTAATTATTACTTTAATGATTTTCATTGTAGAGGTCTTTGGCCTCCTTGGTTAAACTTTCTCCAAAGTATTTAAATTTTGGAGCTATGGTATTGATCTTAGAATTTCTTTCTCAACCATGGAATCATCTATGTGTACAAAGGCTATTGATTTTTGTATGTTAATTTTTTTATCCTGCCACTTTACCAAAATCTTGATTTCCAATAGTCTCTTCATGTAGTTTTTGGGTCATATATATATATATATACATATATACATATATGTATATATATATATAATGTCATCTGCAAATAGGGATAATTTGAATTCTTCTTTTCCAATTTGTATCCCTTTGTTTTCTTTTTCTTGCCTAATGGCTCTGGCTGAATATTCTAGGACTATATTGAATAGTAATAGAATTGTGAGAGTAATGGTGAGAGCCTTGTCTGGTTTTGGATCTTAGTGGAAATGTTTCCAACATTTTCCCATTTATTAAGGTGCTGGCTGTGGGTTGTCATAAATTGCCTTTATTGTGTTGAGAAATGTTCCTTCTAGACCCAGTTTGACTAAGGTTTTCATCATGAAAGGATGTTGTATTTTATCACATACTTTCTCTGCATCTATTGTTCTTCAGTTCGTAAATGTGATGTATCACATTTTTTGCTTTGTGTATGCTGAACCATCACTGCATA
The DNA here is from genome assembly GCF_033115175.1 of Lepus europaeus. Classification (NCBI taxonomy): domain Eukaryota; kingdom Metazoa; phylum Chordata; class Mammalia; order Lagomorpha; family Leporidae; genus Lepus; species Lepus europaeus. Next base: position 1,994,469 of record NC_084834.1, read on the forward strand.
TGAGGGATAAATTCCCCTTGGTCTGGGTGAATGATCTTTCTGGTCTGTTGTTGGATTTGATTAGCTGGTATTTTCTTGAAGATTTTTCCATCTATTTTCATCAGGGATATTGATCTATAGTTTTCTTTCCCTGTTGTTTCTTTTCCTGGTTTAGAAATTAGGTAGATGCTGTCCTGATGGAAGAAGTTTAGGAGGATTCCCTCCCTTTTTTTTTTTTTTTTTATTTTTGACAGGCAGAGTGGACAGTGAGAGAGAGAGAGACAGAGAGAAAGGTCTTCCTTTGCCGTTGGTTCACCCTCTAATGGCCGCCGCGGTAGCGCGCTGCGGCCGGCGCACCGCGCTGTTCCGATGGCAGGAGCCAGGTGCTTATCCTGGTCTCCCATGGGGTGCAGAGCCCAAACACTTGGGCCATCCTCCACTGCACTCCCTGGCCACAGCAGAGAGCTGGCCTGGAAGAGGGGCAACCGGGACAGGATCGGTGCCCCGACCGGGACTAGAACCCGGTGTGCCGGCGCCGCAAGGTGGAGGATTAGCCTGTTGAGCCACGGCGCCGGCCGGATTCCCTCCCTTTTGATTGGTTTGGATAGCTTGAGAAGAATTGGAATTAGTTGTTCTTTCTTTTTCTTTTAAAGATTTATTTATTTATTTGAAACTCAAAGTTACACAGAGAGAAGGAGAGAAAGAGAGAGAGAGGTCTTCCATCTGCTGGTTCACTCCCCAGTTGGCCGCAACAGCAGCAGCTGTGCTGATCCAAAGCCAGGAGCCAGGAGATTCCTCCAGGTCTACCACGTGGGTGCAGGGGCCCAAGGACCCGGACCATCTTCTACTGCTATCCCAGGCCACAGCAGAGAGCTAGATCAGAAGTGGAGCAGCCAGGACTTGAACTGGCACCCATATGGGATGCTGGCACTGCAGGCAGTGGCCTTACCTGCTATCCCACAGCACCAGCCTGAATTCTTCTTTAAATATATGGTAGAATTCAGCAGTGAAGCTGTCTGGTGTTGAGCTTTTCTCTGTTGGGAGTGTCTTTAGTACTAATGAAATTTTTGGTTATTTGGGTCAATGGTGTATCAATTTTGTTTATTTTTTCCAAAAAATCAGTTCTTCATTTCACAAATCTTTTATATAAATTTTTGTTTTCAGTTTTGTTTATTCTCTGATTTTAATGATTTCTTTCTTCTTATGAATTTTGGGTTTGATTTTTTGGTGCTTTTCCAGGTTCTTGGAAAATAAATGATAGCTCATTTATTTGGTATCTTTCCAATTTCTTGCTGTAGTTACCATTTGCTATAAATTTCCCTCTCAGCACTCCTGTGCTATATCCTATAATTTTGATATGTTGTATTGTCATTCTCGTTCATTTCCAAAATATTTTTTCCCTTTCTTCTGTGACACACTGTTCATTCAGGAGCATGCTGTTTGTCTCCATATGTTTGCATATGTCCTTGAGATTTTTGAGTTGTTAATTTCCAGTTTCATTCCATTGTGGTCAGAAAAGATCTATGGTATGATTTCATTTTTATTTTTTATTTGCTGAGACTTGCTTTATGACCTAACATATGGCCTATCCTAGAGAAATATCCATGCACCAATAAGAAGAATGTGTGTTCTGAAACTGTGAGAAGAGAGGTTCTGTAGACACCAGTTAGGTTTTTTTTTTTGGTCCATAGTGTTGATTAGCTCTGTTATATCTTTGTTGGTTTACTGTTCAGTTGATCTGTCCATTCATCAAATTGGGCTGTTGAAACCTTCCATTACTATTATATTATAGTCTATGTTTCCCTTTAGATACATTAACTTTTTTTTAATTGCATTGGGTTCATATACATTTATTACGCTCATATAGCCTGTTAAATTGATTATACTTGTATTATATTATACTACTCTTAAACTGATTCCTTAGTCTTACATAGTGCCCTTCTTTATCCCTTTTTTTAAACCAAAGATTTATTTATTTATTTGAAAGGTAGAGTTACAGAGAGGCAGAGAGAGAGAGAGAGAGAGAGAGAGAGAGAGAGAGAGAGAGAGAGAGAGAGGGAGAGGGAGAGGGAGAGAGGTCTTCTATCAGCTGGTTCACTCCCCAAATGGCTGTAATGGCTGCATCTGGGCCCACCTGAAGCCAGGAGCCAGGAGCTTCTTCTGGGTCTCTCACATTGGGGCAGGGGCCCAAAGACTTGAACCATCATTTACTGCTTTCCTAGGCCAGAGCAGAGAGCTGGTTTGGAAGTGGAGCATCTGTGACTTGAACTGACACCCATATGGAATGCTGGCAATGCAGGTGGTGACTTACCCACTACACTACAACATCACCCCTTCTATGTCCCTTTTAACAGCTTTTATGTTAAAGTCTCTTTTGTCTGATACTAGGATTGCTACATTTGCTTGTTTCTGATTTCCATTAGCATGGAATATTTTTTCCCATCCTTTCACTTTCAGTCTGCATGTATATTTGTTGGTGAAGTATGTTTCTTGCAGGCAGCAAATAGATGGTTTTGTTTTATAATACATTCAGCCAGTCTGTATCTTTTAACTGTAGAGTTGAGGCCATTTACATTCAAGGTGACTGTTGATAAGTAATGACTTGACCCTGCCATTTTCCCACAAATGTTCTTATTGTTTGCTTTAGATTTCCTTTGTACTTTTGCTAGATTGTCTGCCTTCACCTTCGTTCATAAGGATGGCTATCTTTCTATGTGTAGCACATCCTTAAGCATCTTTTGTAAGGCTGGACAGCAAGTGGTGACAGATTATTTCAGTTCCTGTTTGTTTTGGAAGGTCTTTATTTCACTTTCACTATTAAATGAGAGCTTTGCAGGGTACAGTATTCTGGGTTGACAGTTTTTTTTCTCTTAAGACTTGGACTATGTCTCTCCATTATCTTCTAACCTTGGAGTATCTGATAAGTTCACTGTGAGTCTATTTGGAGATCCTCTGAAAGTAATCTGGCATTTCTCTCGTGCACATTTTTGAATGTTTTCCTTATGTTTTACTATTGAAAGTTTGACTAAAATATCAAGATGGTGAAGATCTTTTCTGGTTATATCTGTAATGAGTTCTATATCCCTCATGTACTTGGACATCCCTTTCTTTCTCTAAATTTGGGAAACTTTCTGTAATTATTTCACTGAATATGCCTTTTCATCCATTGCCTCTTTCCACACTTTCTGAACTCCTAAGACCCATATGTTGGGTCACTTGATAATATGCCATAAATCACCAACACTTTTGGAAATTTTGGAAACATTTTAAATTTTTCTAATTTCTTCTCTTTCTTCTGAATTCTTCTGACTGTGAAATTTCCAATGATTTGTCTTCCAGCTCAGATATTCTTTCTTCTATTTGCCAAGTCTGTCGTTAAGGCTTTTCACTGCATTTTTTTAGTTGATCTATTGAATTCTTCATTTCTAATATTTCATTATGATTTCTCTTCCAAACCTCAACTTCATGGGAAAATTTTTCATTCATGTCATAAATGGATTTTTTAGCTGGTAAATTTGCTTCTCATGATTAATCTTTTGAATTCTGTTTCTGGCATTTCATCAATCTCTTCATCTTCACATTCTAATATGGAAGTTTAGTGTTTCCTTGCGGTGGGAGAGTCATGTTTTCTTCTTTATTCCTGTTTTTTGAATTTCTGTGTTTATTTTTAGGCATTTCTGGTAATACTTGCATTTTTCTTCATCTAATAGTTTTTTTTTTCTTTGACCTATTGCACTGTGGCTTAGTGGAGTGTCTGTTCTTTAAATGAATACCCAGAGGTATTTGCCAGGTATGGTCAGGGAGCTCTGGTCAGTGCTCCCGTGTGAGGCAAGTATCCAGGCTGATACCCGAATTGGGCATGGTAGATCTCTTTATAGCAGAAAGGAGGGTATGATTATCCCTGTTGGCATAATCATACCCACATCTCCACTCTTCCAAGGTGATCAATGCTTGGGTGTTAGCCCACAGTGTGCTCAGTTCTCATCTGTGCTGCTGTATGAACAATACAAAGGGTCTATGCAGTCCTCAGTGTGAGCATGGATCCTACTTCTCTGACCCACCCCAGGCATACAGGGAGCTCTGAGTGCATGGAGCCACTCACAGTGATTGCCCAGGGACCCAGCTACCCACTGTACCCTCTTGTACAGTCCCAGAGTCTCAGCACACAAGGCTCTCACAGTCACTGGGTGTAGAAGATTAGCTCTGCCCAGCTCATCTGTTCTGTCCACAGAGAGTCAGAGATGTCCCCAGAGCCAGCTGCCTGTTAATGCTTCACTTAGGCACTTGGAGCCCCAGAGTCTGTGATATGATGAGAGGCTGGGGGAGCATCACAGTCCTATGTGGATGCACAACCCCCTATCAATCCTCCCAGCCAGACTCAAAGTCATTGTGGAATACACATTTTACCCTCTGGTAAAATCCCTGGACCACAAGCATGCACAAGAGCTGCTGGGCACAGCCCGTAGTTGTTTAACAGTGGTGCCCTCTCCCCACCAGTTGCTGGGTGCATGAACCCAAGCCTTGCTGACAAGATGATGTCTTGTCCCAGCCCACTGCTGGGCGTGTGCTCAGGAGCAGCCTCAGCTGCTCTACTTACGTCCAAAATGGCACTGCCTTCGCTCAGCTGGTTGCTGGGCACCATTGTGGGGGGCATGGGGAGAGAGACACATGCCCCCTTTCTTCCAGGTGGATTAGCAGGCACCCTATCTCCTTAGAGCTCCAGGCCGGACTCAGGCCAAGCTCTCCCTCCAGCTATATCACCAGGGCACAGGCTGCGAAGTCCGATCTCACCTCACTCTTGCAGTTTCTCTGGCTCTGGCTTCTGGAGTTACGTGTTGCGCCTGTGCGTGTGTTGCATGTCTGCTCCTTGTCTGCACCTTCCACAGTGAACCTCTTCCTTCTGTAGAATCTCTGTTGTAGTTTTCTCTCTAACTCTCCCCAGAGTGTACTCTCCTCCGTATATACATACACACACACACACTCACATATATATATATATATATATATATATATATATATATATATATATATAATTTTTCTACTCCTTTCCCCTAGCCTAGAGCGTCCACCCTTTCTCTATTCCACCATCTTGGAACCCTCAATCTGTTTAATATCTTTGTCAAGCCAGAGTTCAGGAGTGATAAACTCCTATAGTTTCAGTGATATACACGGTGTATGAGTGAAATGGATGTCTTTTCATTTGATTTTTGTTTATAGGCTAATTCCTGCTGAACTCCTTATTTAGTGGAACGTGAGTCTTTAACTATAATGTAAATTCAAAATATTATCTCAAGAATTAAAAAATAAAAAAGGGGAAGGGAAGAATGGGAAAGGGAAGCATTATTTAAATTCTTATAATTGTATCTACGGGCTGCATTGAATCTGTTCACTTTGTATTAATATCACATTAACATGAGAATCGGTGAGAAAAAATAAAGTTGAATGTGTGTAAAATAAAATTATTTAGGAATATTCATGTTAAAAATCATAACAAGCACAAAAACAAAATGTAAATTATCATTAAAAGGCACTAAAATAATCCATAGAAAGAAGATATATTTTAAAATAATATATCTAACAAGAGATTAATATCCAGAGTCCATAGAGAACTCCTAAAGCAATAAAAAGAAACCTGATTCAAAAATGGGAGAGAACGTGAACAAACACTTCTCCAAAGAAGACACATAACTGAAAGGACGCTGAATTTCATCAAATGCTTTCTCTGCATCTGTTGAGATAATTTTATTGTTTTTATTTTCAGTTTGCTAATGTACACATTGGTATTGGATTCTCTTGTTGAGTTGGGTCTCTGTGCTGATTTCTGCTCTGTAGTTCCTGGAACCAATGACTAGAATTACAGCTATGCCAGATTGCTGGCTGGACTCTGTCATTACCTGTGTTTGAGCAATGCTGCAGATTGTCTTCTATGAGTGGGTGGTGATATTTGGAACCTGAGGTTGAGCAGGGCTTTGAGACTGGGAGAGGTCTCTGTAGTTGATCTTTAATCACTTGAAGTGAATAGGGCCCAAGGCTGTGCTCACATGTGTGTGTTGGACTTGGGCTTGTCCTCCAGGATAAGGTAGACTTGAGCAGAGCACCATGGCTTGTAGGGTTACCCCTTGGCCCTGGGAGGTGTGCATGGACATTTGGTCCCTCTTCAGATAACCACTAACCTGACTTTGCCTACTGGCTGGAGAATGGTATAGCAGAGCGCCGGGGCCTGGTGGCATTGCTGCTTGCTGTCCAGCGTTGGTTTGGACCAGGCACACCCACTGTGGATTGTTGTTGTGTTCTGTTTGTTTCCTCAGAAGGCTGGGCAGAGCTCCAGCAATGGTGGGTGAGCTGACGAGGCATTTGAGCCTTGCGGATGGTATGTAGCATACTTAACATGCTCACATTCAAATATAATGATACGATTAATGTTCATACTGAGCCTTAGGTGAGATATTTCCCCATTCCCACATGTCAGAGTACATTATGCTCACTATAACTGAGGCCTAAATAGGGTAGGCACCCGGCCTTGTCATTATTGCTGTACATCAAAATGTAGAAAAGTGCCTTGGAGCATGTATTTTTCAGTAACTATGGTGCAATGAATGAGTGAATAAAGCTCCTAAATGGTAAGGGAATATCTGAGCTAGAATTAAGAACTAGATCTGATTCCAGATTCTGACATTCATTACAGAATGCTTCTTTCCCAAATTAAAAATACGAAAAAGAAAGTGTATTTTAATAGCAAGAGAATCATGAGGGAGAAACAAAAATATCCAAGCAGAAAGATGATTTAAATTATTTTATGTCAGCCTGATTGTGGGGTAAGCTCTCAAGCACTATAATTAGTTGTTAAGCCAAGCATTTAGTAAACAAGAGAACCATTTGTCAGTGACTTGGACATGGTAGCTCCTGGGTGTCTCCTGGTCCTGTCTGCTGTGGTGACTCCGTTCTTCCTGGTTTCTCAGTGCCTCTTAACAGCACCAGCATATTTTAGGCACAGATGAGTTTTGATTTCCAAAAGCTTTTCAACTCTTTGGCAGAAAACGCAACAATGTAAAGTCAAGATTATATACAGTGTTAGATAAGACAAATATCAAGACTCAATGGTTGAACATGTAGTCACATTGAATAAAAGCATCAAAAACTTATTGATTTGCCATTTAGTATATTGAAGATAATGAGAGCTATTTCTCAAGGAGGTGAGGATAGTGCCTGGTTAAGGTGGAATGATTAACATAGAGGGATGCAAGACTTCCAGTCCTCAAATAGTACCTTTATTAATGCCATTATATGTGTTAATTGACCTACTTGTAAATCCTACTTAACTTCAACAATGGAAACAGGATAAATTTTTATCTCCAAATTTCACCCTGCATGATTGACTGTGTATTAAAAACAAAACAATTGCTAATGATAGCACAAACTCTAGAAAATAAAAGCAAGGAAACATTTGTTTCCTTTTGATCGAGTGTCAAATATACAACAAATAATTATTGTTAGAGTAAAACATAATTAATGTACAGTATTCTTAAAGTTTAGAAACAGCTTGACTACATGATTCTTTTTTACATCGTGTGAGGAATGAATTAACTTGCTTACTATGTGTACAGGGAAGTAATTGCCTTTAAAACATATCTAACTTCATAAATTTTATTACTACCAACTTACATTTATGATATAATTGATATGTTAATTTGCCCAATTTAACTCAGTAAAATTTTTATTCTAATTACTTATAGAAGTTTTTAACATATATCTAGAACAGAAAAATTAAATATATCTGTGTGCTAATACAATTATACTCTGTTAAGTATATTAGAACTGATGGAAATAAGTTTGGTATTGGTATTTGTTTAAATCAACAAACTGCTGTAAATCTGGCTTTGGACAGTTATAATACTTTTCTGTCATAAAATTTCTTCCTGATTTTTCTCTTTGGAATCAGTCACTCTAAGTAATGTTTCTTATAAATCTTTTATTTTTTGTACTTTGAATTTTCTTGGATTGTGATTTTCGTGTAGAGACCAACATTTTCCTGGTCAAAGTCCATCATCTGAGCTCTCAATAGAATGCTGTAATGACATCACCACCCTGTAAGTAGAGGTTTTCAGTACTTAAGTGGGAGGCAGGTTTTTGGATTTTCTCCCACAAAAAGCCTGATTCTGCTTCAAAAATAAGCACCAGGGAACTGCTAAGTGACTGTGGTATGTACTCAGGGTGTCCAGGACAAAATCACTTTTCCTTTCATTCCTATAATCACAATTTGCCTATAATAATTGATATTGAGCATCATAAAGGATTCTGGCAGGAGACTGAGATAACCTTTAATTGAACATCTGCTACATGTAGATAGTGTTTGTTAATGTAAATTCTATGAATATTAACACATCAAACATTGTGCAAGGTTTTACTTAGGCCAATATCAGAGCATTAATATAAGATCTGTTTTACTAGTACAATTCAGAGTCTCCTTCTATTTAAATATATATTGAATTTATATCAATTGGTTTAATGGTAGTTACTCTAAGAAGCAAGGGTTTCAGAGACTATAGGAATATCACTAAGCATGTAATAAGGTTCTTTGTGGATCAGAATTACAAAGTCACATTTAGAAATATACTTTAAAGTAGAGGGTAAATCTAAATTATGGGAACTCCTTTACATTTCAGCTTATTAATGCATATCTCTTTAAATAACTGAAAATAAAATACAGTCTGAAGATATTTAGTTTCTCCCAGCTAAGAGAGAACTAAGAGAGAAGAGGTTTTCTGTTTCTCTCCTGAGAAGTCCAGCTAAGCTACTCTGGAGGCTGCCATGCCAAATTTTCTGACAGTTACAAAAGATTAAAAGTCCAAATCGTTAGTATGCTTTTAAAGCTATTTTTGAAAGGTAGAGAGACGGATAGAGATAGATCTCCCATCTGCTGGTCACTCCCCAAATGACCACTGTGTAGCTATTTGGGTGATTTCATTTTATGTCATTTTACACTATTTTGAAAAGTATTCAAAAATTACTAAAGCAACAATGTAAATCACCTTTGTTGTTCATCCTATGATTTTTTTTTGCAAACTTGAATTGTGTCTGAATGCATGTTTGCTTAAAGTTTTCCTTTAGCTGAATGTGTTCATCATGCATCTGTAGCAGATTCCCTACCAGATTCACCGCTTCGCCACACAGGCAAAGACTGCTCATTCTTTCACACCAGTATCTTTTTGCTCTCCCTAAGAATAGCCTGTAGATGGTACATGAAAACTGATTGTCCATCATACTCTCATCTTACTCAGTTGTTGAGAAAAGATTTGGAGTTATGAATGGGCACAGTGGATATGTTTTAAGGTCATAACTTATCCTTGGGCTGGGTGTTATGGTGCAGCACAAGAAGCCACCACTGTGATGCCGACATTCCACATCAGGAGCATTGGTTCAGGTCCCAGCTGCTCCGCTTCCGATTCAGCTTCCTGCCAATGCCTCATAGAAGGCACCCGGTAAGGGCGGAAGTCTTGGGCCCTTGCCCATTTGGGAGATCCGGATTGAGTTCCAGACTCCCAGCTCTGGCCTGGTCTAGCCTTGGCTGCGGTGCCATTTGGGGAGTGAACCCCAGAATGCAAGATCTGTGTTCTCTCCTTCCCCTCCCTCTCCCTCTCCCTCCTTCCCTCCTTCTCTTTCAAATAAGTGAATACATCTTAATAAGAGAAGCTGATCCTTGTGAAATGCAAACTGACAAGCAGTTTGGAAGATCTCCTTGTTGACTGTAGGTAAATGAACCAGCCAGCCAGAACCATTACTTTATCCTTTAACCAGAAAATACCTCACTCATTCTTCTAATGTGGTCCCTGACCTTGAGAAATCTCAAGTTGTTTGTTGAAACCAGTTCCTCACAGACCAAAGGCTGGGCCTGCCTAGGGGTTTGACCTGGTGCTTGATGAGTGCCTGCCGGACAACAGCCAGCAACGCCCTTGCTCGCGGTGGCTGCCAGGAACTGCTCCCTTCTAGCTCGGCAGTGCAGTTTAAATTGGCCTGCACTGGCAGTGTCCCTGCGGGAACTGTCCTCACAGACCCACTGGGGACCTCAGGACTTCTCTTCTGGTGACAGGAGCCTGCATCTGATGTTTTGCGAGGCGATTCTGAAGAGGAACTTCTGCTTAATAGAGAAAGCAAGCCCCAAGTGCAGTGTGCAAGCCGGAACACATTATGTGCCCTAAGAACTTACTGAAGTGGCCCTGCTCTGAGTTTTTTCAGAATTTGTAAAGGTTGTTGATTTTAGAAGGTGAATTTCCTTTTTTTCTTATTTTTTAGATATTTTTATTAGTATAAAGGGAATATATTTCATGTATTTTATAGGCACAGTTTCTTTATTGCTAAAGATTTGTGTCCCTTTCCACTTCTGAGCAATTATTAAAAGAACTAAATTGGAGGTCAGAGTGGATTGCCATGTTCATCCTTGGTAATGTTTGAGAGAGAGGTGTTAAGCATGTAAGCTCACCTAAGAGAATTTTTTATATTTTTCACTTAGTTCTGTAGTGGCACAGATGGGATGCTTTGAGATTTATATGAGAGGTCTTCAAAAAGTTCATAAAAATATATGTAATGAAGAGACTGTGCATGCATTTTGATTTTTTCACATCAACATAACCTTATCTTTAAATCCATTCTCTGTGAACTATTTGAAGTCACCCGTGTCTTCCTGTCAGTGAGTACCGATGTCAGAGAGCTGTGCTGTCCCAGCTCTAGCCTGCAGGCCCCTGGTGCTCCACGAACTGCCCTTGGTCAGTCTGAACAAACCACCGAGTCAGTGACTATAAACATACTATAGCGATTTGGCAGTCAAGATGGTCTACCACCCTTGACGTCTCATCAACTGAAACAGGACGTGAATCAGAGATATTAGCTCACCAATATAAAAGATGAATTGGAAACAAAAACAAAAACAAAAGATCTTTCACCACAAGATGGTTTGAGAAGCAGTGACATAGTATGTGGATTCTAGATATTTGACCTTAATGTGACAACCTTCTGTATTTTATATCTCATTCTCTGTGTCTGGAGGCCTGAATGGCAGTTTTTAATGAAACTGTCTGAAGTTTGCTCTTATTTTATATGTACTGGAAGACCTTAGGGCTAACGGGACAAACCTGCTGTGTCCCTTGGAGAGTCCAGCTGTGTTCTGAAGGGAAGGGGCTTCTGGTGAGCCATTTGCCCTGCGAGTTTGTGCTGATCAGGCCCCTTGTACTACACGTTTGGCAGTGCTGAGCCTCCCTTTTGGCTTGGAGAGAAAGCTTTTGGTTTTCATGCTGAGGTTCAGTGTCAATAAGTGTGTAAATACAATGGCAAGAGTCTTAGAATATTCACATTATAGGTGTCTATCAGTAAACAACGCAAGAAACAGCAACCATATCCACTCCTCTACCTTAGCAGACAAAATTGACCAGGTCAGCACTTTTGCACCCCTGAGCTGTCTTCTTGTTTAATTCATGTTCTATTAAGCACCATATGCTCCTCTCACTTATAACCCAGGGAAAATTTATCAAAAGACAAAAATTCATACTTCAGTGACAGCTTAAACAAACATCATCTCTTAAAGAACATCTAACGGCAATAACCTTATGCAAATAGCCCATAAGGGACTCAAATTTCTCACCTGTGATAAACAATTTATGCAAAGGAGTAAGAATCTAAACACTCCGCTCCATTTCCATAACCTTATATGGAATACCATTTTCTGTGAACTTATAAATAATAGAACAGACGAATCAGATTGGCCTCTGCTTATTTTTCTAATGTATCAAGATTTTGCTTCAGAAGAGTCACAGGCTGGATTCCCTAAGAAGCAGACTTGCAGATGGAGATAAGTGGTAGAGGGTGCATTAGGGAGAACGTGGGGAATCCAGCCTGGGGAAGGGAAGGGAGCAAGTTTGGCGGGGGAGAGGTGATATGTGATGTCATCACAGTAAAAGCCTCATCTGACCCTAGAGGATAGAGTTTCAGATGCAGCCCAGGTAAGGTGAGGTGAGGGGACGGACCTGTCTCATGTTGACCATTTTTTGGCATGAATTATTCTGAAAAGAATAGATGACTTGGAGGAAAGAGAGTTGTTGGGCAAGGCAATCCTGGAGGAGCTGATGGCTAAAGGCTATGCACTGCCAGCGCCCCCAGTATCAGGGAGAATCATCCTTTTAGTCTCTGTGGGGTATCTGGACCATGCACGTGTTACAGGCAGAGCTGTGTCTCCTCAAAATTCTTTTGTTGAAGTACTAACCTCCCGTTCTTCAGACTGTAATCATACTTATAGAGAAAGTCTTTAAAAATGTTACTATGTTGGCTGGCGCCGCGGCTCACTAGGCTAATCCTCCGCCTTGCGGCGCTGGCACACCGGGTTCTAGTCCCGGTTGGGGCGCCGGATTCTGTCCTGGTTGCTCCTCTTCCAGGCCAGCTCTCTGCTGTGGCCTGGGAGTGCAGTGGAGGATGGCCCGAGTGCTTGGGCCCTGCATCCCATGGGAGACCAGGAGAAGCACCTGGCTCCTGGTCAGCGCGATGTGCCAGCCTCAGCAGCCATTGGAGGGTGAACTAACGGCAAAAAAGAAAGACCTTTCTCTCTCTCTCTCTCTCTCTCACTGTCCACTCTGCCTGTCAAAAAATTTTTAAAAAATGTTATTATGTTAAAATGACATCTTTACAGTGGACATTGCTCTAGTATGTCTGGTGTCCTTATAAGAAGAAACTCCAACACCCAGAAAGACACCGACTTGTTTATCTACCGAGTGACTGCCATGTGAAGACGTGATCAGAAAGCAACCACCTGAAGCCAAGGAGAGAGGCCTTGGAGGAACCAAACCTTGATGAGACCTTGATGACAGATGTTTAGCCTCTAGATCTTGGAGAAAATAGATATGTGTTGTAAAAGCTACCCAGACTTTGGAATTTGCTAATGGCAGCCCTCTCAGCATGCGCCCAGCAGGTACAGCCACCTAGGAGGAAGTCGTCTTTTATGGTAAACTTAGTTTTTTTTTTTGTCAGGCATCCCCATTTTGTACCTTGTTCTAAGTATTCTGAGAGACCTAAACTTTTATCTTTGTGTTATTGTACTGATCTTATATTGGCTTTGCACAACTGACTCACTCAGTTTGTGTCATTCTTCAGTCACATATCCAACTCTTATTTTTCAAGCAAATCACATTTTTTATTAATATTTATTTATTTTGATCTATTTAGAAGAAGGGAGATAGATACACACACACACAATACAGAGCATGAAAGAGACACGAGGGGAGAAATAGAGAAAAAGCCAGACAGATTGAGCTTCAATTTGTTGGTTAACTCCTTAAATGCCTACAATGCCAAGAACTGGGCTGGACCAACGCTGGGAGCAGGGAACTCAATCCAGGTCTCCCATGTGGGTGGCGGGGACCCAACCACTTGAGCCATCACCTGCGCCCTCATGGGCATTCATTATTAGGAAGATGGATCTGGAGACTGAGTTGGGAATCAAACTCAGGGACTCTGATATGGGATATGGGCATCTCAACTGGTATCTTAATACGTCCCATTCATCTATTGAAGAATGAGATCAGTCAATTTTGATCAAATTGCTGAAGTTATTACTGATTCAAGAAAGGGGGAGGCCAGTGTTGTGGCCTAGTGAGTTAAGCCTCCCCTGTGATGCCCATATGGGAGATGGTTTGTGTCCTGGTTGCTCCACTTTTGACCCAGCTTTCTGCCTGGAGAGCAGAGGAAGATGGCCCAAGTGCTTAGGGATCTGCCACCACATGGGAGACCTGAATGAAGCTCCCGGCTCCTGGCTTCAGCCTGAACATTCTCCGCAAACAAAAGATTGCCGATCATACATGGTGTTGTTGGGCAGCCTGGGTGCAGACATTGGGGAACACTTAGTAGCAGCCATCAGTTAGCCCCCTGCAGGCGCTGAGTCACAGGAGTGCAGCCATTCTTGAAGGGCTGAATTTCAAAGGCATGTTCCCCGAGTGAGGCCACTGTTGACTGACTGGTTTTGAAAAGGAGGGGCCACCACCAATGGGCTGGCATTCACAAGCATGCCTATCAAGGTGAGTTATCATTGACTGAGCAGGCTAATTTAATTCCAGTTCTGGTTGTTGGAACCATGGCTATAAAATAATCAATCTTTTTCTGAGAATGTGGAAACAGTGACTTGCAAATAGTAGGTGTCAATAAATATTTGCTGAACTAACTGAGAAATGAAAGATGCCAAGTAAGCCATTAAATATATGAGTCTGGATTTCAGGGCAGAATCTGGGCCCTTAAAGTCACTGCCATAGAGTTATGGTGGAAAGCCTCATTCTGAGCAAGGTCACCTTGGATGAACGTGTGGAAGAAAAGAAGTCCGAGACCTGATACCTGGGGTAGTGCAAAACCAACTTCTCTGTTTAACTTTGAAGTTTGTGATCTAACCTTGAGAAAATTAGAAAAGAACATCAACATACAAAATAAACCAGTATATGGTCTAAATGTTTATGTCAACGTTTTTGTGTGTTTAAGTTCAATTTCTTGTGCTCATCTTTCACCATAGTTTGCTAGGCACAGAGAAATGAGGAAAATGCCCAATAAGATTCAGTGGCCTCTTTTTAGACATGAGATAAAGTAAGAATAATCAGTAAGTTTGTTCCCAACTTGGAGGATAAATTTAAAGTTGATTGGAAGAAAATATTCTTTCCAGAGAGTAGAGATTACAGGCTAGTGCACATTATCCCTTCCCTCCACTGGATGACAAACAGCAGCTTTCAACTCTGCCTGTTCCAAAGGAATTTACCAAGGTAGTGTCTCTTTTTGGTCCATGAGTCTTGCAAAGGTGGTGCTCACTGTGCAGACCTTCCTCACTAGTGTAAAACTGTGGTACAGCACAGTTGCGAGAACATGTTAAGGGATCCACACCAGCAGGTGGAGAATGATAGATGACGTTTCTTGGGAGCCCAGAGTGAGCCTTGGATCTGGTGTGGGCAGGGCGTATTTTCTCAGTACACTTAGAAATTGAAAAGGAATCAGCCTTCGTGGGGTACATGGAGACGAACGGCTCGATTGAAAGGAAGGAGATGACAGTGTACCCATTGTGTCACCTGCCCCAGGAAGCTGTGTAATGTGTGTCACTGTAGAGTCAGGAAGTGGTTGCCAGCGCCCGTAACCAACTGGATGAATGAATAGTTAGTGACTCCTGGTCACCAAGGAGTGACCCACGAAGCAGACATGTAACATCCCCATCACCAGGCTGCAGGGCCCTTTCACTCCATTGCCTGGAAACGCATGAAGGCCAGCAGTCTCCTAGGAGCTTAGAGTTCAGTAGGGGCAAGAAAGAAACACAGGAATGAGAATTTATTAGGCCTTGGGATTTTGAGCAAAGAGAAGAGAACACGACCTTAGTAGAGACAGAAAATTGACCAGTTTTGAGATAATGCTAAGAATGATTAGGTTTTCCACTTTACTTTTTGATGTTAGAACAGTGCCTGACATCTTAAGCACTCAGTGAATATTTGCACCTTTGTAAATAACACTGTAGGTCATCCAGAGGCACCAGAATCGACCCGAGAATTAGAAACGATATTTAGTTTACCCTGTATTTTTTAAATAGACGTTTGAAGCCCATTTCAGGAACAGTAGATCTGAAGTATAATTTTCTGATGTGCAAGACATGGATTCTCTTAAAAGAAGAATTTGTGCAGGGGGCGTCATCAAGGGGGAGCCCTGAGAAGGAGCACTGGGTTTGCGCCAGTAGATTCAGAACTGGACCTGGCAGAGGATGGGGCTGGGGGAACGTCACCTCTGCTGGGAGCAAGGTTCCTGGGGTATAGTGCAAGCTCCTGGATCAGCTCAGTGGTTTCTGGCGCAAGACGCTTGAATTTAGGGCCGTGCTGCCTGCCTGCTTGATGAAGCTCCTGAACATCACAGGTCATCAGCAACAGGGAGGCAAGCAGAGGTGTCTGTTCTCAGTTCCAATGCCCAGGCCACGCTGCAAAATAGAAAGTGAGGACTATGACATCCAGGCTTGTCTTGCGGAAGGAAGGCTGAAAGCTCTAGTCCTCTGGTGGGGTTAGAGCAGGGAGACTCATCGCCATTACACATTAATTCCCATTGTTTCCTTATGCTGCTGTCTTATTTGCAGCCACTTTGAATCTTCTCTAGGAAAATCTTACCAACATTTCAAATGATGAAAAAGTCACTTCCTCTGTGAAAATCCGTTCTCTACTTTTCTTCCACCCCATTCTTCCCTGATTCTTTGCACTAATTCTGGTATAAGCAGGGAAGGGCTCCTATATCCAAGCCAGGGGATACACAGGAGAGAGTTGGACCTTTGGAATTGCTACAACCCTGGGTTCAAATGTTACCATCATTTTCATTGTGCATATATTTGTTTTTCTTTTCATGTAGTATTAATTCTTTCCATAAGCAAAAAAAAAAAAAAAAAAGCCACAATAAATTTGGCTTTTTTTAAAGCTTCAGTGCCAGAGAGAAACTGATAATCTTTTCATGATTCTAAGTTAACAAAATGTTATGGGAAGGGCTGACTGCTTGATTTGTGCTGCTTGTCCTGGTGTGTGGTGATGGTGTTGGAATGGTGATTGGCATTTCCAGAAGTTAGAGAGAAAGCAGTACCTAGACAATTGTGATGCTTTTCCTGAAAATGACAGGCCGAAAGTGCAAATCACGACTGGATGCACTGACAACAGGGGCTAAATTCAGTGGTACTACAGTGAGTAGATTATATCACTTTTCATATAACCGTATTATAACACTTCCATGTTGTTACATTCCAAATATGAGACTATATTAGGGAATAAAATGAGATACTAGAATTGAAGTATTTTTAAAGTTACCCCTCCATATCTTTTCAATTATTTTTAATATTTTTAAATTTATGTAAACTGAACAAATTTTAAGTATTTCAAGTATATAGATTTAGGAGTATAGTAATTCTTCCCACCTTACCCTCTCTGCCACACTCTAACCCTCCCTCCTCTTTCCTTTCTTATTCTTTCTCTTAATTTTTACAATGACATACTTTCAGTTTATTTTAGAATCATAAGCTTAACCCTCCACTAAGTAAAGAATTTAACAAGTAATAAGCAAAAAACACTGCTCCTCAACAGTAGAGACAAGGGATGTTAACAATAATCAAACTCAAAGTGTCAATTTGTTCATACATATTACAATTTTTGTATTATATTAGTTATAGGTCAGGGAAAATATATGATATTTGTCTTCTTGGGACAGGCTTATTTTACTAAGCATAATGGTTTTCAGTTGCAGCCAATATATATATATATATATATATATATATATTTTTTTTTTTTTTTGGTGAAAGACAGAATTTCATTCTTTTTTACAGCTGACTAGTATTCCAGAGTGTATATATACTAAATTTTTTCATCCAATCATTGGTTGATGGATATCTGGGTTGATTCCATATCTTAGCTATTGTGAATTGGACTGCAGTACAGATGGGGGTGCAGATGACTCTTTCATATGCTGGTTTCATTTCGTTTGGGTAAATCCCAGGACTGGGATTGCTGGGTCATAGGTAGACCTATTTTCACTTCTCTGAGGTATCTCCATCTTCCACAATGGCTGTACTAGTTTACATTCCCACTAACAGTGTCGTAGAGTACCTATTTCCCCAGATCCTCACCAGTGTTGATTGTTTTGCGATTTCTGTATGACAGTCATTTTAACTGGGATGAAGTGGTTTTTCTCTGCATTTCCCTGATGGCGAGTGATCCTGAGCATTTTTTCATGTGTCTGTTGGCCATTTCAATTTTCTCTTTTGAAAAGTGCTCCATTCAAGTCCTTTGTGGATTTCTTGACTTGATTGCTTGTTTTGTTGTTGTTGAATTTCTTGAGCTGTTTACCCATTCTGGATATGAAGCCCTTTATCAGTTTCATAGTTTACACATGTTTTCTCCCATTGGTTGCCTCTTCACTTTGATGAAGTTTTCCTTTGCAAGCTTTTTTTCCTTTTCAAGCTTCTTAGCTTGATACAATACCATTTGACTTGTTGTTTTGATTACCTGTGCTTCTGGGGTCTCTTCCAAGAAGCCTTTGCCTATGTGAATGTCTTGCAGAGTTCACCCAATGTTCTCCTCTAGTAATTTAATGGTATCTGGTTTTCGGTTCAGATCCTTGATCCATTTTGAGTGGAGTTTTGTATAAGGTATAACGTAGGGGTTTTGTTTCATAATTAGACATGCAGAGATCCAATTTTCCCAGCACCATTTGTTAAGAGACTGTCCTTTCTCTAGAGATTGATCGTAGCTCCTTTCTCAAAGATTAGTTGGTTGTAGCTGTGTGGATTGATTTCTGCGGTTTCTATTCTGTTCACTTGATCTACATGTCTATTTCTATGCCAGTACCAGGCTGTTTTGATTATAACTGCCCTGTAGTATGTCTTGAAATCTTTAAGTGTAATGCCTCCAGCTTGGTTTTTGTTGTATAAGATTGCTTTAGCTACGTGGGGTCTTATGTGTCCATATGGATTTATGATATTTTTTCTATATCTGTTAAGAATGTCCTTCATATTGGGATCACATTGAATTCATAAATTGCTTTTAGTAGTATGGACATTTGGATGATATAAATTATTCTAATCCTTGAATATGGATGATTTTTCCATTTTTTTGTGACTTCTATTTCTTTAATGTTTTGTCATTTTCAACACAGAGAAATGTCATATTCTTAAATTTATTCCAAAGTATTTAAAACTTTTTGTAGCTGTTGTGAATAGGACTGGTCTCACAAGTTCTTTTTCTGCCATGGTATTGTCTATTGTATGTAAATCACACAGTGATTGCCAGAGACCCAGTTGCAGCCTATTCCCTATTCCTGCAGTCATAGCCCACCAGGCTTCCAAGCCACGGGGTACAGAGGGTCCCCTCTCAGCCCCAAGAGCCTCTCATCCACAGAGAGAGCAGAGACGTCCCCAGAGCCAGCTGCCTGTGGGCGCTCTGCCTTGGCAGCTTGAGCCCCACAACCTGTGACAGATTGAGTGGATGGGAGCACCTTTTAGTCCTAAGTGGGTGCCCAGCCCCGTGCCAACCCTCCTAGCCAGACTCAAAGTCAGTGGGGTACACAGATTTTTCCCTCTGGTCATATCTCCTGGTGGTGCACAAGCAAGAGCTGTCCCAGCTGCTAATTAGCTGTATCTATGGGAACTGGAATCAGGCACTGAAACTGGGAACTGAATCTAGGCACTCCAGTGTGGGATGCTGGTGTCTTCACTGCTAGGTGAATTATCCATTTCCTTTAAAAAAATTTAGACTTTTTTTTTACATTTTCTTTTTTTTTTTTACTCAGTATTTTATTTTATTTTTTAACTTTTATTTAGTAAATATAAATTTCCAAAGTACAGTTTATGGGTTACAATGGCTTTTCCCCCCCCATAACTTCCCTCCCACCCACAACCCTTCCATCTCCCGCTCCCTCTCCCATTCCATTCACATCAAGATTCATTTTCAATTATCTTTATATACAGAAGATCGATTTAGTATATATTAAGAAATGATTTCATCAGTTTGCACCCACACAGAAACACAAAGTGTAAAATATTGTTTGAGTACTAGTTATAGCATTAATTCACATTGGACAACACATTAAGGACAGAGATCCCACATGAGGAGTAAGTACACAGTGACTCCTGTTGTTGACTTAACAATTTGACACTCTTATTTATGGTGTCAGTAATCTCCCTAGGCTCTAGTGATAGTTTCCATGGCTATGGAAGCCTTTAGGGTTTGCCGACTTCAATCTTATTTAGACAAGATCATAGTCAAAGTGAAACTTCTCTCCTCCCTTCAGAGAAAGGTACCTCCTTCTTTGATGGCCCATTCTTTCCACTGGGATCTCACTCGCTGAGATCTTTCATTTAGGTTTTTTTTTTTTTTTTTGCCAGAGTGTCTTGGCTTTCCATGCCTACAATACTCTCATGGGCTCTTCAGCCAGATCCGAATGCCTTAAGGGCTGATTCTGAGGCCAGAGTGTTGTTTAGGACATCTGCCATTCTATGAGTCTGCTGTGTATCCCACTTCCCATGTTGGATCCTTCTCTCCCTTTTTGATTCTATCAGTTAGTATTAGCAGACACTAGTCTTGTTTGTGTGATCCCTTTGACTCTTAGACCTATCAGAGCCATTGAATGTGAACTGAAATTGATCACTTGGACTAGTGAGATGGCATTGGTACATGCCACCTTGATGGGATTATATTGGAATCCCCTGGCACGTTTCTAACTCCACCATTTGGGGCAAGTCCGATTGAGCATGTGCCAAACTGTACATCTCCTCCCTCTCTTATTCCCACTCTTATATTTAACAGGGATCACTTTTCAGTTAAATTTTAACATCTAAGAATAAATGTATGTTAATTACAGAGTTCAACCACTAGTACTAGAACAAAACAAAAAAATACTAAAATGGATAAAGTATTACGTTGTACATCAACAGTCAGGACAAGGGCTGATCAAGTCACTGTTTCTCATAGTGTCCCTTTCACTTCAACAGGTTTCCTTTTTTGTGGTTGGTTAGTTGTCACCAATCAGGGAGAACATATGATATTTGTCCCTTTTGGACTGGCTTAATTCACTCAGCATGAAGTTTTCCAGATTCCTCCATTTTGTTGCAAATGACCGGGTTTCATTGTTTCTTACTGCTGTATAGTATTCTATGGAGTACATGCCCCATAGTTTCTTTATCCAGTCTACTGTTGATGGGCATTTGTGTTGGTTCCAGGTCTTAGCTATTGTGAATTGAGCTGCAATAAACATTAAGGTGGAGACAGCTTTTTTGTTTGCCAATTTAATTTCCTTTGGGTAAATTCCAAGGAGTGGGAGCTGGATTGTATGGTAGGGTTATATTCAGGTTTCTGAGGAATCTCCAGACTAACTTCCACAGTGGCTTTACCAGTTTGCATTCCCACCAACAGTGGGTTAGTGTCCCTTTTCCCCCACATCCTTGCCAGCATCTGTTGTTGGTAGATTTCATTACCAGATTATACATATTATACAGTCCAAACATTCAAATTATTTAGTGCTATCTAGTGTATAAATTGAGCCATTTGATTTAATCAGAAATTAATAACAAAATATGTCCATGATGAAATTGTCTTAATCTCTTTTGTGCTGCTACAACAGGAAAACTGATATTTTGCAACTTGTAATGAGTAGACATTTATTGGTTCACAATTCTGGCAGTTGGAGAGTCTAATACCAAGGGGCCCGTATCTGGTGAGTGCCCCCTTGCGGCATTTTCCGTGTGGAAGAACATACAGAGGGAGAAGGAGGAGGAGAAGGAGAGAGAGAGAGCTCACCTGCGCGAATTCAACCTTCTGAAAGTCACTTAGTCAGTGTTATTGAGCACACTCTCAGGCCGTAGGTCATAATCCACTGACAGCGCCAGACCTTGTGGCTCCTCAGCTCTTGAAGTTCCCACCAGTCAACACTGATGCGTTAGGGGTTGAGTTTTCCACGCATAAACTTTTGCAGACACATTCACACCCTAGGGGATTTCAAACTTCAGCCCACACATTTTGGGTATTACCAAGGCTGTTAAAAATATCCAACTGTGATGCTCCCCTTGGCATCCAGCACAATTTTTAGTGAATCTTGCCTGTAATCAATTAGTATGGACACATAGAATTCAATAATTTGAAATGAGTTTATAGAAACTATCTAATACTCTTGTAAACAATAATGAAAAAATCTGTTTCAAGTTAGAATGAGTTATAGAATTGCTCTTTTTGGTAATCTTTCAGGTTATGCCAATTGTTAATATAAAACAAAGAGGCAGATGTTTGAGTGATATATGATACCAGTATTTGTGGTTGTTCCTCTTCATTTTTTCAGCTATATAAATGTTGTGTGTGAGAGGAAGGATCAACACTCAGAGCTGTGCACTGAAAGCTTTGGAAGGATTTGTGATCAGCTGTAAATTTAGAGCAATTGTCAGTGATCACTGTCAACCTGAAACTGTCATAATTTTATTATATATATAATTATATATAATATATATAAAAATATATATATTATATATTGTGAAAAGTAGTTGCACTGAAGGGAGGAGAGAACTTCCACTGTGACTATGACCTTGTCTAAATAAGATCGGAGTCGGCAAACTCAAAAGGCTTCCATAGCCTTGGCAACTCATGGCAAGAGTCTAGGGTGATTACTGAAGCCATAAACAAGAGTGTCAATTTGTTAAGTCAACAACAGGAGTCACTGTGCACTTACTCCTCATGTAGGATCTCTGTCCCTTATGTGTTGTCTAATGTGAATTAATGCTATAACTAGTACTCAAATAGTACTTTACACTTTGTGTTTCTGTGTGGGTGCAAACTGTTGAAATCTTTACTTAATATATACTAAATTCATCTTCTGTATATAAAGATAATTGAAAATGAATCTTGATGTGAATGGAATGGGAGAGTGAGCGGGAGATTTGAGGGTTGTGGGTGGGAGGGAAGTTATGGGGGAAAAAAGCCACTGTAATCCAAAAGCTGTACTTTGGAAATTTATATTTATTAAACAAAAGTTAAAAAAAGAAGTAATAGCACTGATGGTAAAAACTCTTACAGCTTAATTAAATTTTACAGTGGTCATTAAATGAACAAGGAAATCATTAGCAAAAGGCAAATCTATAGCAGAATAAGGGATAAATATAATCTATATATTTTTAAAATTTTCATTTTACATGTGAAAATTAAGTGCAGTTCTTTGTGAGTGTGTGTGCTTGTGTGTGTGTGTGTTTGTGTGCATGTGTTTGTGTTTGGATAAAATGTTGGTTCAGGGTACTTTAGGAGAACTTCCTTTCTAAGAGAAATTAATCTGAAAAATTTTAAAGATTTATTTATGTATTTATTGGAAAGACAGAGGAAGGGTAGAAGGGGGAGGGAGAGGGAAATTTATTGTCTTCTTCCACTTCTCAGATACTCACAACATTTCCAGGTGAGCTGGGCCAGGCCAAGTCCATGTGGTAAAAACTCCTACCGTGTCTCCCACGTGGGTGCCAAGGCCCTAAGTACTGAGCCGTTTTCTGCTGCCTCTGAGTGTGCCTTAGCCAGAAGCTGGATCAGAGTGGGGGTAGGATTCAAACCCGGCGCCCTGATATGGAATGTGGGCATCCCAAGCAGTGGCTTAGACACCATGCCACAGTGCTTGCCACTGAATATTTTATTTCACTTGTTTTTCTTTAGTTGGACAACAATTTATGGCACCTAATCCTTGTATAAGATTCAGTCAGGAATAAAAATGTCCCATCATAAATATCCAAAAAGGAGTCAGTAGGTCCTTCTACAAGTGGTTTTTTATGCCCTCTAGCTCAGGCGTGTCATTCTGATGACAGCTATGCATCCAGAATTGAAAACACAGTAACAAAGCTTAATGAGATTTGTAAATTATTATAATAAAAAACCTTTCAAGCAGCCAAAGTCATTTTTGCAGTCATTTAAAACTCCATTGCAGAAGGGACTTAATTTAGAATAGATAACATTTTTCTTTCTCTCAAAGAGACAGCAAATTTAACAGATTTTTCTCTATATGAATTGTCAAAAATCTGAGAGTGATAGGCTGACTAATAGTCCCCCAAAGATGTCTGCGTACTAATCCCCAGATCCTGTGACTATGTTACCTTATATGGTTAAAAAAAAATCGGCCAGCGCTGCGGCTCACTTGGCTAATCCTCCGCCTGCGGCGCCGGCACACCGGGTTCTAGTCCCGGTTGGGGCGCCGGATTCTGTCCCGGTTGCCCCTCCTCCGGGCCAGCTCTCTGCTGTGGCCAGGGAGTGCAGTGGAGGATGGTCCAAGTGCTTGGGTCCTGCACCCCATGGGAGACCAGGAGAAGCACCTGGCTCCTGGCTTCGGATCAGCGCGGTGCGCCGGCCGTGGCGGCCATTGGAGGGTGAACCAACGGAAAAGGAAGACCTTTCTCTCTGTCTCTCTCTCTCACTGTCCACTCTGCCTGTCCAAAAAAAAAAAAAAAAAAAAAAATCTTGCAGATGTGACTCAGCCAAGGGTCTCAAGATAGGGATGTTATCTTGGTAAGATCACTGTAGTTAACAAAAATCTGTATAAGAGGGAGTGAAGAGGAGCAAAGGTAGCATCCGGAGACATAAAAAGGGAGCAGCAGGTTGGAAGATGTGAGACCTGCAAGCTTTTAGAAATGCCAGTGACGGCTGGAAGCTGGAGAAGTCAAGAGAATGGATTTTTTCATAGAACTCTGGGATTTTAGCCCCGTGACTTGTTTTAGATTCCTGACTTCTAGAACTGTAACAGTCAATTTTGTTGTTTTCAAGCCATACCTTTATGGGGATTTGTTATACCAGTAGCAGGAAACTAATATGTTGAATCACTGTTGTGACATTCACATGGAATTTTTGCACCATTGTATGAGTTTGAGTAAAAAATAGAATAGGGCCAATTAATTTTACACTAATTGATGGTGTTATCAGTCAACTTAAAAGTAGGGCTTCCCTTCTGAGAGTTAAATTGATGCCAATTTAAAAGTTTACTTCATTAACTAACTTACGCATTTCACAGATTTTAAAAATAGATTTATTTCTTTAAAAGGCAGAGTTAGAGAGAGAGACAGACAACACAGAGAGATCTTGCACCTGCTAGTTTACTTCCTCAGTCGCCACAATGACCAGAGTTGGGCCAGGCCAAAGCCAGGACCAGGAGCTCCTTCCAGGTCTTCTACATGGGTGGCAGGGGCCCAAGTACTTGGACCATCCTTTGCTGCTTTCCCAGGTTCTTTAGCACGGAGCTGGATTGGAAGTGGAGCAGCCAGGTCTTGAACCAGCACCCATATGGGATGCTGGTGTTGCAGGTGGAAGCTTAACCCACTATGCCACGATGCTGGCCCCTACAAATATTTTTAGAATGCCTACTCTGTGCTTGATAAACAGAATAGGGGTGATTCATACTTTCATACAGATTAGTGAGGAAGAAGATGGGCATTTAGGGAACAATTTAACATAATTCACGGTGTTTTACATAATTTAAGAAATCATTAAGTTCAAAGCACTGGAAATTGATGGAGCCATGGTCCCAGAAAAGCTTCCTTGAAGGAGTGACATATATGCAGGAGAAAACAGAACCTTTTGGTCATGAAATTTTCTATAACTTTATTTTTAGAGATTTGAGGAGTAATTCATGACTCTAAAAATATTGAGTTGCAATGGATTGGAAGGAAAAAAGAAGAAGAAATACAGGAATATCAGTTATGAGCAATTTAAGCCATCTAGAAATAAGGTATCAGGTTCTCAATAGGATAGCATCAGTGGGGATAGAAGATCAAGGAAAAATTAGGACATGGATTTGATAGGAAGGAGAGGGAAAGGTAGAATGTGAAGAACACTAGATACAGAAGTATGTAAATTAGGTGATAAAAAATTGCTAATATGGTATTTATTCTGCAGTATTTCCTATGTTACATATAAATCCAAATACAAGCATCTAAGTAGATTGCAAGTGAAAACAGCCAGCCCTTACAAAAGTCGTTTGTTACTGATGAAGTCTGAGAAGGATTTCTGAGATACAGACCTGGAGGTGTGGCAGAAAGCAGTTTGTGAGAGGCTTGTGTGTCATGATGTTTGCCTGGACTCTGTGCTGCCACCGGGGTCTGTCATAGAATGGTTTTCAAGAAGGAGCACTGATTGTGCCCTAGGAGAACTCTCATGGCAATGCATATAGACTAGAGAGGTCCTACCGTGAACTGGTAACTACATGTGACGGGCACTGTATGTGAGTGGTGTGAGGGACGCTCTGCACCTTTAAGAGGTTCTTGGGATTCTAGGTGAGGCTCAGCCACGACGGTTACGGATACCCAGGATGTGGGCTAAGATCCAGATCTGCAGTGTTCAACAGATGCCCAATAGTAGGGGTTGTGATGGTGGCGGGAGAGGGTGAAAATGAGAAAAGAAACCACAGTGGCTTAAATGAGACCTTCAAAGTCTATCTTGGGTGGGGACACTTTGGACCCATCTTGTCCATCTTGGTTCAGGAATGTCATGGCACCACAGACTAAGGATAGTGATGTAGAATGCCTAGCTAGTGTAGAAGGGAGGCCATCAATAAGAATGACAAATGAACATCCTTCTGTTTAAATGGTTTCCTGAAGGAAATACTCATATAGTGTCACAGTAATGTCTTCTGATTGTGGCATATGTCAGTGTAAAGATGTAAGACTATATTTTGGAAGCAGTGTGATTTC
This sequence comes from Lepus europaeus, assembly GCF_033115175.1. Lineage (NCBI taxonomy): Eukaryota > Metazoa > Chordata > Mammalia > Lagomorpha > Leporidae > Lepus > Lepus europaeus. Next base: position 2,020,654 of record NC_084834.1, read on the forward strand.
AATGCATATTAAATCTTACATTGTGCATATCTGTGGCCACTAAATTTAAAATAGCAAAAAAAAATTAGAGAGCATTTTACTAGTATTTGAAAATTATCTGATTTAGCAAAGAATTAGTTTGCATAGTCATTGAACGAATGAAACACCAACTTATATCTTCATTTTCACTTTTATTCTAAGTATTAACATAATTGAAAATATCAATGATCATTCACACTAGAGCCACACTCATTCAACACTGCACTTGGCTATTAATACAAGTGTTTGGTAAAAATCAAATAAGATATTCTATGAGAATCAATTACCTAAATGTACATATCTATTTATATTAGTATTGTATATTTTGTTATTTGTAAGTTGTGTGATACACATCTTTTTTTTTAATAATTATTTTATTTATTTGAAAGATAGTTACACAGAGAGGTAGAGCCAGAGAGAGAAAGAAGTAGAGCTAGAAAGAGAGAGAGAGAGAGCGAGAGAGAGAGAGACAGAGAGATCTTCCATTCTGCTGGTTCACTCCCCAAATGACTGCAATGGCCAGAGCTGAGCTGATCCGAAGCCAGGAGCTTCTTCCAGGTCTCCCACATGGGTGCAGGGGTCCAAGAGTTGGACTGTCTTCTATTGCTTTCCCAGGCCACAGCAGAGAGCTGGATTGGAAATGGAGCAGCTGGGACTTGAACCGGTGCCCATAGGGGATGCCGGCACTGCAGGCTGGGGATTTAACCTGCTATACCATAGTGCCAGCCCTGATATACATCACTACCAGTAAAACTTATAATAAACTTATGAAATATGAGCATATGTAGACTTTCCTTTTTTGCTTGAAGAGCTTAAACATTTAACAAGCACACCACTGACCGGAAATGTACCCACAGAAGATACTGGAATTGTCATTATGCAGTTTCAAATTGGAACATAGTCATTGCTGCAGTAATTCCAAGGATGCTAATTCTCTTTTCCGTTGATTCTAACTCCATGATAATGGCTTGAGGTTCTCTAGAAAAGGCACGGTCTTTATTCGTCTATCCCGGACATTAACTCTGGAAGGAAGTTGTTTTCTCTTGTATAAGTCTAATCTCAAACTCTTTAGGTCTACTGGGAAAAACTGAAGAAGCAGGACTGGACATAAATCTTATAATCCCAGGACCACCTCCTCTGTGGCTGCAGCCCCGATGCATTATGGGACACCATGAAACATGGCAGAACCAAGAGGCATCCAGCAGACCCAGGGGCGGCTGGCGCGGGCTTTCTTTAAGATAGGCTGGGACGGCAACTGAACCTTGCTGGTGGCTCCAGAAGTTCTGCAGTTAGGAAAGTTTGCTACATTTTTCTTTAACTCTTTTGGAAGCTGAAATCAGCATCATTTACTAAGCACATTTATAAGGTTCTGATGTAGGAAAATGATATTTATCTCAATTAAATTCCATGACAACTTAGGTAGATATTTTCAGTGGTTTGCTGAAAAAGAATTTGACATAGATGTGTCACTTGTGGTCACACATCTAAAAAGTGGTGAGGTGAGAAAACCATAATTAGCAGATTCTTAATTATTACTCAAGTTTCAAATTCCCTATAATAAATGGATCTCTTTCCATTTTAATGTCTATGTGGTATACTTTAATGTTTCATAATTTAATTTTGAATTTTATATTTTATTACACAAACTATTTGTTTATATTCACTTTTTTGTTTTACTGTCAATAATGCTGTAATTAATATGGCTCTATACCAGCTTGTATAAGTTTTACTTAGCTCCTTATGGGTGAAATTAATTAATTAATTAAAGAGAGAGAGAGAGAGAGGTAGAGAGGGCTCCCACCGTTGACATACTCCCCAGATGCCCTTAGTGGCTAGAGCAGCTGGGATTGGCCTGGCCAAAACTGACATTCCAGAGTTCAGTCTTGGTTTCCTGTGTGGGTGGCTGGGAACCAAGTGCTTGAGCGATCACCTGCTGCTTCCTGTGTGTAGGTTAGCAGGAAGCTGACACAGGAAGCAGAGCTCAGACTCCAACCCAGCGCTCTGATCGGGGATCCAGGTGTTCCAACCAGTGACGTACACTCCAGGACAAATGGCTAACGCTGAGATGCAGATTCAAACTGAACTCAGTATGTCTACAGGGTGCGTAGTTCCAGTTTGAGGGAGAGGGCAGAGAGCCTGGCAGTTAAGATGCCTGCATCCCACGGTGGAGTGCCTTGGTTCAATTGCTGACTTCAGTTTCCAACTCTGGATTTCTGCCCATCTGTAAGAGTGGTGATTGCTCAAATAATCCCTGCCTCCCCCTAGGAGAACTGGATTGTGTTTCTGGCTGCTGCATCTGGTCCCAACCCAGGCCTAGTCATAGAGGGAATTTGGAAGAAACTCCATCAACCTCTCTTCTTTTCTCTCTTTGACGCTGTCTCTCTGCCTGTCAAACAATAAATGAAATTTTTTTGAAAAAGAATTTTTGAAAATTTCAAGGTTATTTTTATATGAATTTTGAAAAATACATTTTCCACATTACTTGTGTAAAGTTAGATTTAAAAAGGCAATAAATGTGCAGAGTAACAATGGAATATTAGACAAAGCAAGCCTTGTCCCATACATCAATAGAGAAAGAAAGATCGTAGACATTGGCTTTCAGACTCCATAACTTTGAAAGGGAGAAAGAAGCTAAAGCACGCAGCAGTGGCTCAGAATTTGAGGGGGATATAGTTTGTCCATAGATATGTTCTATTCCTTGAATTAATTAAATCTAGACAAGAAGCTGGAGGATTGAAGTTTCTTTATCTAGGGCCACTCTCCTCCTTTAAAAAGATCGAAGGGTCTCAACTTTCCTAGCTCAAAAATGGGTGGTTGTTTCCATGCCTCTGCTCACATGCCTCTTTAAAACCTAGACCCCCGAAGTTCACTATTCTGAAACCTGGCAGGTGTGGCTTAGTGACTGTGTCGCAAGGGGAGGACATGTCAGTTACTATAGTTGCTCTACTCCTTTGTCCTTCAACATTCTCCTCACCAGTAAATCTTATAAAATTCTGTGATAAAGAATTTTTGGCTGCTATTCCCCTTTCAAAATTAGATGGATTTGCTGCCTTGCTTTCTATGGGTCATATTCTAAACACATGTCACTTCTAAACCCAACCCAAACGAAGGATCAGCCAGGATGAAACACTTCAGCAATCATTTTGTTTAGAATAACATCCTGGTCATAAAACTGTGCCTAAGAGCTGCTTGTATAATAATTCATTTAAAAACCTTAGTGCAATGACTGGAAGTGAGATACAACAGGAAACGAATTAGGCATTCATAATTGCTGCAAGTAACCCACGTGAGTGCATTTGATGTCACAGAAGGTGGAAGGAAGTGTAGGAGGGCTAGGAACAGCTTGGCAAGGGAAGATGGAAATTGCATAGCACTTTTTGCTTTTTAAAATTTTTTTGTACATTTTGCTTTTAGTAATGTAATGATGATGAGGAATAAGAAGGTGACAGACACATCAATATTTGCTTTTCTTATGGCCAGCCTCTTGTTTTGTTCCACCTGGGGTCAGCAATCCTACAAACTCTATTCTACACTAGCAGAAACATACTTTTCATATTCCCACTTGTTTTCCTGGTACAGCTGAGCACCCTGGCCTTTTGCTGGACTATTGGGATTTGGTTCGTCCCAAAGTCTGGATGTTAAATTGTTAAAACACATCATAGGGTAGACTCCAGCGGTTCTGAAACATGTCCGTTTGCATACTACCTCTGCATTGACATTTGGATGAAACATCTTAGAGACAATTCATGTTGTAAATGGCTTATTTGGATATTCTTCAGTGAATTCTATTGTAAGGTTAAATGTTCCAACCAAACATGGGGTCCTTTCAGGCCCCAAAATGACCACATTCCAAGCCCTTATGTTGTCACATGGAGTCCTGCTGACTCTAGCTGGGAGAGCCTCCTGCAACACAACATAGTGGCTTGGAATGTGGTCATAAGCCAGCGTTGACTCTGTCTCTCTCTGTCTTTCTCTGTCTCTCTCTCTCCTTCCTCTCTCCTCTCTTCTCTCTCCTCTCTGTCTCTCTCCCTCCCTCCTCTCACTCTCCCTCCTTCCTTTCTCTCTCCCTCCTCTCTCTATATCTTTCTCTCCTCTCTCTCCCTCCTCCCTCCTCTCTCTCTGTCTCTCTCCCTCCTCTCTCTCTTTTTCTCTCCTCTCCTCCCTCCCTCCTCTCTTCCCCCCCCCGCCTCCCTTCTCTCTCTCCTTCTCCTCTCTCTGTCTCTCTCTCCGTGTCTCTTTCTCTCTCCCTCCCTTCCTTCCTCCCTCTCCTCTCTCTCCTCTCTCTTTCTCAGAGCCAGAGACGGGGCATACACCAGGGTCTCAGTCTCTGTGGAGACTAAGGAGGCAGAAGACACTCAAGGCCCTGAGGAGGGAGCAACGAGAGGACTGCGACTGCCCCACCAAAGTTGAGGGTCCATCTCTCAAAACCAACTTTAGTATACGATATGCATACAAGGGTATTCATTTTCTTAGATCCATGCTAACACTGAATATTAGGAAAACGTTAGGGGCTTGTATTATGGCACAGTGGGTTAAGACACCACACGCGACACTGGCAACCCATGTGAGTGCTGGTTGAGGTCCTGGCTGTCCCACTTCTGATCCAGCTCCCTTCTAAAGTTCCTGAGAAAGCAGAAGATGGGGCTGGCGCTGTGGTGCAGTGGGTTAACACCCTGGCCTGAAGCACCAGCATCTCTTACGGGTGCCGGTTTGAGACCCGGCTGCTCCACTTCCGATCCAGCTCTCTGTTGTGGCCTGGGAAAGCAGCAAAAAGAAAGAGGAAATGTTAAGATTTTCCTCATCTGACACATCAAAAATTTTATCTGCATTTAATTTTTAATTCATGTTGCTAAGAAGAACTCTTTTAAGAATTTCACCTTTAGATTTCATAAATTTTGAACACATTTAATTCATTATAATTTTCTGTTTTTTTATGAGTGTTCTCCATTAAAGGAATTAATCTCTTGCCTGCCATGACAATGTGGATAGTTTCTACAGTGTGTCATTTTTTTTTTTTTTTTTGACAGGCAGAGTGGACAGTGAGAGAGACAGAGAGAAAGGTCTTCCTTTTTGCCGTTGGTTCTCCCTCCAATGGCTGCCGCAGCCAGCGCACCGTGCTGATCCGAAGGCAGAAACCAGGTGCTTCTCCTGGTCTCCCATGCGGGTGCAGGGCCCAAGAACTTGGGCCATCCTCCACTGCACTCCCGGGCCACAGCAGAGAGCTGGACTGGAAGAGGAGCAACTGGGATAGAATCCGGCGCCCTGACTGGGACTAGAACCTGGGGTTTCGGCGCTGCAGGCAGAGGATTAGCCTAGTGAGCCGCGGTGCCAGGCTACAGTGTGTCATTTTTAAAAGAGATTAATTTATTTACTTGAAAGGCAGAGAGAGAGAGAGAAAGAGAGAGAGAGAGAGAGACCTTCCATTCACTGATTCCCTACCCAAGTGGTTGCAAATGGCTGCAACATTTGGGGCTGGGTGAGATTGAAGCCAGGAGCAGGGAACTCCATCCTTATCTCCTCCATGGGTGGCAAGAACTCAGGTACTGCAATCATCATCAGCTACTTCCCGGGTGCTGTAGCAGGGAGCTGGGTGGCAAGCACAGGGTAGCTGGGACTTGAATGGGCACTGTAATGGGATCCGAAGTGGCAGCTTAACTTGCTGTATCACAAAGCTTGTCCCCACAGTTGGTCATTTAATGATCAAATTTGTTTGAGCTATTTTATTTTGCCTGTAAAAAATTATAAATATTTATGGATTGAAAAATATTAGTCTTTTACTTTATGGATTCTGATTTCTAGGTCATGATTAAAAATACTTTCCTATTCTGACATTGTAAAAGTGCTTAACTATGTGTTGTTTTAGAGCTTCCTTTTAGCTTTCTTTGCTGTTGTAACGAACTGACACCAATTTATGGCTTTAAGCCACATCTGCGTAGTTTTTCACAGTGCTGGGAGTCAGAAGCCTGGATGCATTTTCTCCCAGCTGGGTCTCCTGCTTAGGGCCTCAGGAGGCTGAAGTCCAGGAGGACACAGTCACGCTGCTGTCTGGAGTGCTAGGGTGGAATCAGCTTCCATGTCTAACTCAGATTGTTGACTGGGTTCGGTTTCTTGTGCTGTAGGACTGAGTTGTCTTTGCTGGCTGTGAGCAGGGCCTGGATTTGTGTCTGCTGGGGGCCTGTAGTCATTCTCACACTTTCCACCTAGCCCTCCTGAAGCAACGGCAGGTTTAGTCCCCTCATGCTTCACATCTCTGCAACTCTCGTTCTGTGAAACGTGTCCATCCAGAGAAGTTCCCTACAGTTACATGCTCATGGGGTTAGATTGAGGCCACCTGGAAAACCCAGGGCGATCTCCAAATTTCAAGGTCCTTATCCTAATTACATCTGCAAAGCCCCTTTTGCCATGTACCATGATGTATGCACAGAAGACAGGGATTAGTTGTATGCACAACCACTTTTCCAATTACTAGTGACACGATATCCCTTTCATAAGTCTATTGGCTGTTTGTTTTCTCATGTAAATTGTTTATTCATATTTGAAAAAATTTTAGTTATCCATTTATAGATGCTCTTTACTTAATCTAGATACTATTCCTTTATCTGTTACATATGTTACAGTTAATTCTTTTCATTTTCTAGTTTTTATTTTGATTTTAAGAACATTTTATGAAAATCAGAAATTTTCACATATTTGCTTTTTGGAGAAAAAATGACTCGTTTTTATTCTAGTTGGTGTTTTATGGTTTGCCAAGACAAACACTGACATAGTTATTAAGCAACAATTCTAATTGCACACATGTACATAAGTATAAACCAACAAAGTTGGTTTAACTTGATTTAAATTTGTTAACAAGTTGGGCTTTCAAGATTTCCATCATGTTAAAATCCTACATTATTCCAGATGTAGTTACTGTTTATTGTTACTTTTACTATATAGAAGCCTATTAATTTGATTTAATCCAATTTGTCTATTTTTGCTTTTGTTGTCTGTGCTTTGGGAATGTCTTATCTAAAAAAAATTGTTGTTGAGTCCTTTGTCTTAATGTTTCCTCTGTGTTTTTTAATAGTTTTATAATCTAGGTCATAACATTTAGATAGTTCATCCATTTTGAGTTGAGTATTGTTTAGGGTGAGAGGTAACATGTTTCAGATTCCTCCTATTCGAAATCCAGGTTACCAGCATTGTTTATCCAGAGAGATTGTCCCTTGGCCGGGAATGTTTTGCTGTGTTGCTCAAAGATGACTTGGATGCAGATATGTGACTTTATTGCTAGGTCTTGGGTTGTTCATTAGTGTGTATGTGTGTTTGTGCCAGCACCACGATGTTTTGTAAAACAGCTGATGGTCCTGAAGTCTGGTGTAGTGATGTTTTCAGCTTTGTTACTCTTCTTCAAGATTGCTTCGGTTATTCAGAGTCTTTTGTGTTTAGCATTTTTTCCTAATTCTGTGGAAAAGTCATTAACATTTTTAAAAAGATTTGTTTATTTATTTGAACATCAGAATCACAGTGAGAGGGTGAGAGACAGATCTTCCATCCACTGGTTCACTCCTCAAATGGCTACAACGGCCAGGGCTGGCCTGGGCTGAGACAGGAGCAGGAGCTTCATCTGTGTCTCCCACCTAGGTGACAGGGGTGAGGACTTGGGCCATCCTGTGCTGCTTTTCCAGGTGCACAATGCACCTGGCTTCCAATGGGAGCCAAATTGAAGTGGAACAGCCAGGACTTGAACCAGTGTCCATGTGGGATGCCAGCACTGCAGTCGACAGCTTAACCGGCTGTGCCACAGCACTGGCCACTAGTCACCGGTATTCAGAGGGGATTGCAGCATTAAGTCTGTAAATCTCTTTGGACAGTATGGGCATTTTAATATTCTTCCCATTCATGAATATGTGGGTTCTTATTTATCTCAATTTCTTTCATTAGTGTTTAGTAATTTTCATTGTAGAGATCTTTTGCATTCTTGGTTATATTTATTCCAAGGTATGTGGTGTTCACTTGTGTGTATAGCTGTTGTGAATGGGGTTGATTGTATAAGCAGTTTCTCAGTGAATTCACTGTTGGTGTATAAAAATGCTCCTAATTTTTACAAGTTAATTTTGTATCCTGCAACTTCACAATCAGTTTTAATAGTGTCTTGATGCAGTCTCTCAGTTTTTTTGTATGTAGAATCCTGCAATATGCAAACGGAGGTACTTTGATACCTTCTCCCCTGTCCTGGTTCCTCCTTTTGTGTGCCTTTTAAGAGCAGTGAGAGTGGACATCTTTGCCTGGTTCCAAATCGTAGAGGACATATTTCAGATTTCCTCCATAAAATAAGATGTTGTCTGGGTGTTTGTTACATATAGTCTGCGTTATGTTGAGGTATATTCTATGTCTACCTTGTTGAGGTTTTTTTTTTTTTTTTGACCATAAATGGGTGTTGAAATGTACCTAATGCTTTATTTGCATTTATTAGGATGCATTTTTTAATCTTTGATTTTTTAAGTATGGTGAGTTACATTTATTGGTTTGTGTATGTTGAACCATTCCTACATCCTTTGGGTAAACTCACTTGGTCAATGCGAATGATCATTCTGATGTGTTGTTAAATGAGATTTGACAATTTTTTTTTAAGATTTAGTTATTTGAAAAGCAGAGTTACTGAAAGGCAGAGGCAGGAAGAAAGAAAGAGAGGTCTTCCCTCTGCTGATTCACTCCCCAAATGGCCGCAATGGCCAGAGCTGGGCTGATCAGAAGCCAGGAGCGTGGAGCTTCTTCCAGCTCTCCCATGTGGGTGCAGGGGTCCAAGGACATGAGCATGAGCAATCCTCCACTGCTTTCGTAGATACATTAGCAGGGATCTGGATTGGAAGTGGAGCAGCCAGGACTCGAACAGGTGCTCATATGGGATGCTGGTGCTCTAGGCAGTGGCTTTACCTATTGTGCCACAGTGCTGGCCCGTGCTTTAACTTTTTGTTTTTAAAATGATTTATTTATTTATTGGAAAGGCAGAGTTGCAGAGAGAGGGGGCAACACAGAGACAGAGAGAGATCTTCCATCTGCTCATTCAGTCCTCATATGGCCAACGAAACAGCCTGAAGCCAAGAGCTAGGATTGTCTTTCGGGTTTCCCAGGTAGGTAGCAGATCCTGAAAGCTTGGTCCATCTTCTGCTGCCTCACAGGCACATTAGTAGGGAGCTGGATCAGGAACTTGTACTGGTGCTCCTGTGGGGTACCAGCATTGCAGGTGGCAGCTTTACCCACTATGCCACAACACTGGCCCCTGCTTGAACTCTAAGCGTTTGTTTTCTTCTACTACTTCTGGATTTTGTTTCTTCATATTTCTTCTAGATCCATAGATGCATTGTTTGGCTGTTTGCATCTTTTTTTTTTATCTTGATGCTAACTGCTGTAAACTTCAGTCTTACTATTGCTTTTGCTTTTTTCATAAGTTTTTACATCTTGTATTTCTGTGTTCATTAGTTTGAAGGAAATTTTTAATTATCCTTTTGATCTATTCAATAACCCATTTTCATTAAGGAGCATGTTCAGTCTCCATAAGTCTGTATAATTTATACAGTTACTTTTGCTTACTTCTGTTTTTATTCTATTGTAGTCAGAAAAGATACATAACATATTTCTTTTTTTTTTTTTTTGACAGGCAGAGTGGATAGTGAGGGAGAGAGAGACAGAGAGAAAGGTCTTCCTTTTTGCCGTTGGTTCACCCTCCAATGGCCCCTGTGGCCAGCTCATTGCGCTGATCCGAAGCCAGGAGCCAGGTGCTTCTCCTGGTCTCCCATGCGGGTGCAGGGCCCAAGGACTTGGGCCATCCTCCACTGCCTTCCGGGGCCATAGCAGAGAGCTGGCCTGGAAGAGGGGCAACCAGGATAGAATCCGGCGCCCCGACCGGGACTAGAACCCGGTGTGCTGGCACCGCAAGGCAGAGGACATATTTCAATTTTTAAAAAAAATTGTTGACACTTGTTTTTTTCACCTACTATGTAGTCTGTCCTAGAGAATCTGGTGATGAAAAAAGTGTGCATGCTGTACCTATTGGAATGTTCTGTAACTGTGAGGGGCAGTTAGTCCATACGGTAGTGTAGCTCTGATATTTGTTTTTTGATTTGTCTGGATGATATATCCCTTGATGACATTAGGGGTGTTGAATTCCTCCAGCTGATGTATTGGATTACATCTCCATTTATATTTGTTTTATAAAAGTGGGTGCTCCAGCTCTAGGTGTATATGTATTTACGATAGACATACTTTATTTTTGAATGTATTTCTGAACCCTTATAGTGACCTCAAACTTTTTACCATTTTTGTCTTAGTCTATTTTGCCTAATGAAAGAATAGCCTGCTCACTTTCGATTTCCATTTGTATGGAATGTTTTTGTCCCATCATTTCACTGTAAGTCTGTGTGCCTTTTTTTCTGTTAAGATTTATTTACTGTTATTTGAAAGGCAGAGTGAGAGAGAGAGAAGGGAGGGAGTGAGAAAGAGACAGAGAGAGAAAGAGAGAGAGAGAAGGAGAGAGAAGAAAGAGAGAGAGAGAGAGAGAGGGAGAATGAATATGAATATCCACTAGTTTTATCCGCAGCTGCCCACAGCACACTGCCACGGCGTGACTGGGCCAAAGCCAGGAGGGCACAGCTGCACTCAGGTCTCCCACATGGGATGGGTGGCAGGGACTCGAGTACTTGAGCCGACCTCCGCTTCCTTCCAGCACACTTCCGGGAAGCTGATGCTAAGCACAGAGTAGCTGGGACGTGGACTGGTACTCCGTATGGGATGTGTGTGTCCCAAGCAGCTTTGCATACTGCAACACAAGGTCCCGAATGGACACTCCGCTGCAGTACTTGTGTACATGTTTTCCTTAACTGGTGTAATTTAATTATTTTTAACTTTTATCCAGAGAAGTTGACAGTTTCATATAGCTGAACCTATCAGTTAAAATTTCTTCTACTGCATTACTTTGTAAAGGTTCTTTTTCATTACTAATTATTTTTCTTATGCATTTTTCCATAAAATTATTTTAATGTGCAGTATGTGGTGTGTCTCCCATTGGTCTTATTTTCTCAATTGTTAACCAGTTATTTTATTTATTCCTTTAAGTAAAATTACCTTTATCCACTGAATTTTAAAATGGTAACAGGGAGGCATCTAGAGTTTTTTATGTTCGGTAAGAATGTCACAAAGTAATTCACAGTCTGTCCTGACTGATGATTCAGAGGATGGATGTTCAAAATGAATTTTCCAGCCTTTTAAAAAATAATCCCACAAGGGAATAACAAGACTAGAAAGCTAAAATATATGGGACAGATGATGTGCACTGTGTGATTTATTTGTATTATCTCATTTAATATTTACAGCAACCTCACGGGCTAATTATTCTCCCAATTTTATGGGTGAGGAAGCTGTGCGATGAAAGCTTGCCCGTGAGTAAGGAGGTGGGGCTTTATAGCCTGTGATTTTTCGTGTTTGCTTCGTAAGTGAAAACAAAAGGCGCCCAGGCTTTTTGATGTTGACATAATTAGGGATGTGGAGGCCTCCCCTGGACGTGAGTCAGCTAAGTGTGAAGGTAAAACCACTGTTCTGGGGCATTCGCCTAGCAGTTAAAGTGCCAGCTGAGATGACCACATTCCACATGGGAGTTCCCGGGTGCAATACCCAGCCCCGGCTTTACTTCAACGTTTTCTCCTAATGCTCACTCTGGGAGGTACAGGTGATGACTCAAATAACAGTGCTCCTGTCTCTCAGGTGAGATACCTGGACTACCGAGGTCCTAACTTCTGGCTTTGGCCTCATCCCAGCCTTGGCAGCTGAAGGCGTTTGAGGAGTGACTTAAACAATGAGAGTCTCTTTAAAAATTATACTTTCAAATGTGCTAATCTTAGAAATGGGTGTAGAAATTTTCTTTTTACCCCTTAGTGTCTCTTTCCTTTTGGTAGCAGAAAATTTCTCATTTAGTAAGCAGCTGAGTTCATTGCAGTGTTTGCTCATTGTGACCCTCTTATGAGATGCCTGTGATAATAAACAATGACTTGTGGTCTTTGTAACAAGCTGGAACAAACTTAGAGTTCAGCAGTTCGCTGCTTTCCGAATCACTGCTCAGTCTAACACTACAAAATGCTGTATCTGTTGTGTTTACACTGTGGTGTCGGTACAGTGGCTCAAAAATCATCACTGTTGGCAGAAGAAAATTAGGAGAGAAATGTGCTAGTCTCAGATATCTTTCATTCCTCTCTGAAATAGGTAGATAACATCTCAGGTGGCATAATTTATCTCCTTGGAGTGGGTGGATAGAAACATGTTGTATGGTATTATAAGAAGATATCCTCCCACTTTTGATAGCTCTCTCTATTTTTTTCCTATGCAAATACCTGATATATGTAAATGATCAAAGAGACTCTTAAACCTCTTTATAAATCGAGTATTCCACGACAGGGGTACCAGCATGTGATGGTGGTCCTGGTATCCTAAATAGTGGGAACTCTATGCAGAAACATTAGAAGTTAAGGTAAAGAAAAACCTCTTATTGTTAAAGCACCAGACTTACTTTATATATCAAATAATAAACAAAACACTAGGATTGATTGTATTGCAATTTCTCTCTTTTTTATTTTTTCAGAGAATGGTCACAGTTATAGTGCTGAGTCACCATTACTGTGTTAGATTTCTTGGTTGTCATGGTTAATGGCTTGGAGCTAAATGTGTATATTTTTGAGTCTTATAATAGATTTATGTTTTCTCATATCACAACTCTATCTCAATTTGCCAATAAGTAAAATAGAGGTAAATTAAAAATCATGAGATATATTCTTCCTCCAAATGTTTGGGTTTCCTAGACTACTAAAGGCCAGACTTTTCCTTGATAATTTGCTTTAAATAGAATGGGAGACTCATAGGGTGCATGTCCTACACAGTCAGTGAGCTAGCACACACAAGTCCACAGGAAACGAAAGCTCAGGATATTGCACAATCTGCGTGAGTGTCACTTCATCTTCCTGAATCTGCAAAGCCTGCCTTCTACTTGATCTCATCCCTACCAACTTAAAAAACTAAAACTACATCAAAATCAAACACACAACATAGGTGCATTCAGACCCATTTTTCCATTGTGACTTTGGCATAGTGGTGGCAGCGATGAGCAGGACTTCATCTGCACTTTCTCGGCCTCTTTGTCCATGACTGTGTGTATAAGTCACTGCAACAGGTTACTCCAGGTCTCACAAGTACCCCTAACTTAAACACACTGAATTCCCTTCCCTTTAGGCATTCATGATCTCAGAATGGGGTGGCAGTGGGGTGGGGTGTCTATCGTCTAAGTGATAATTAAACTTTTATCTTAAAAATAGGTCAGGAGGGGCATGATGGTACAGCGGATTAAGCTGCCATTTGCCAACTGGTGTCCTATCAGAGTGCCGATATGAATGCCAGCTGCTCTGCTTCCCAACCTGTGCTTGGGAAGGCAGCAGATGATGGTCAGAGTACCTGGGCCCCTGCGTCCATGTGGGAGACCCACATGGAGCTGCTGTCCCTTGGCTTCAGCTTGGCCCACACTTGGCTGTTGTGACCATTGGGGAGTGAACTAGAGGAGGGAAGTCTCTCCCCTTTTGCCTTTCAAATAAATAAATGAATCTTTTTTCTTTTTTACAACAGTAGTTTCAGCAATAAGGAATTTGTAGCATAATAGCATACTTTATTTCCTGAAATAAATGCATTTAGAAAGATGATTCACACAAGTGTAACATTGGGTCTTTTGATGGATTTATGATGGGGGCCTCACGTATTTTGTCATTGCTTCCTCAGATTGAGTTTTACCATCTTTGTTTAAAATTGTATGGTTTTATTCAGTAACATAAAAACACTTCTTATTGGATTGGTGAATATCATAAAAATTGTTGTCCCTCTTGGGTCTTCAATCTTTTTTGAATTTCAGAGCATCTCTTTAACTAACTGAAATTGTAAACTTCTACCTGGAGAATCTGACAGACTTGACACACCTTTTCTAGAACAAGAGATTCTTTTCTGGTGTTCAGTGTGGTCACAGATCCTGTAGCCTGTCAGCTACCTTTGTGGAAGTGGAAGCTATATTTGGAAAGAAGTCAGCAAACCTCAGATTGTAATTGTTTTCCCTGCCAAAAAAAGCAGAATTCTGCTGCAGCTCTGACAGCTGTGCCTGGTCATGGAGAGAAATCTTCAGCAAGAAAACAAAGGAGCATTTATCCCTAGCATGCATTATGCTCTAATAGTGTACATAGTCTGTCCATCATTTTAAAAACAGTGTGCATAATTTTAAATAACTCTACCAAGAAATAGCAATATCAAGGGGCTTTATTTCTTCCTATTTTGGTTTTTTAAAATCATGAAAATTTGTTTTTTTTTTCCCCTCAGAGGAAAAGAGAAAATAACTCTAGATGGATTCATTTCAAGCATCTTGGGGGTAAAATAAAGAATGTTTTTTCGGTTTTTGTAGGAGTGTATTTCTAGAGATGACATAGCTGGAGCTTAAGCATTTCCATCACTCCTGTAGTCAGTTAAAATAAAGGCTTTATTCTGTTATGCTACGATAGCTTTAGACCAAAGTCCGGAATTCCTTGGGTAACTGTTTGTGACTCTTGGCTTCCAAAACAAAATCTTTGTGTTTTGACAAAATGCCTCCCTGAAAAGACTGAACATAATTCAAACTTTCTTCTCTTGATAAGAAGAATAAGCACGAGTATTTTGAAAATCTAGTGTAGTAGGTGTGCATTGCCTTCCAGAAGCACAGCTGTGCTAATCATTATGTTATTTTTTTTCCCCTAAAACTATGGCAAAAAATGCAACTCAATTACCATCAGTTCTTATTTCCTTCCTGGCTCTGTGTATTGTGGGTTTATATAACAAAATATGTGAGGCTGAGTAATGTAGAAAGAAAAGGATTTATTTAGCTTACAGTTTTAGGGCTGAAAGTCCAGGGTAGGATGATCTCACCAGGTTGGCCTCTGGTGAGGGCCTTCTGGCTGCATTGCAACATGGTGGATGGCATCCCACGTTGAGTACATGTATGAATGCTCACATGGCAGGAGAGGAAACAAGAGACTGAAGAGGGGTCAGACTTGCCCATTGTTAACAACCCATACTCGAGGGAATACGTCTGCTGTTGTAATACCTAACCACACGGTGAGGTGGCGTTAGTTCCTTCATGCGGGCATTGATGACCCAATCGCCTCCCATTAAGCCCACCTTGCTGAGGTCTCACCACCTTTCTGTACTGTTGCATGGGGAACAGGCTTCCAGAATATGAACAATTTGGGGATAAACTGATTGCAAACCACAGCACCTCTGTGACAGTCACCAGAGTTCTTTGAGTAATGTCCTGACAGAGAGCTGCTTTGAGCCGTCTTTGTCACTAAAGGTTCACTAATTAGCAAAATTCCTTGACAGCGGGATGTCCAGCATTGCTGCGGAATGGGCTGCACACCTTGAAGCCTTAGTCTGGCCTTCGCTGTGGTACTGACCCTGTATATACAGTTTGATGTTAAGCCAGGAACTTGCTCTGTCCTTACAGATCAGACTCCCCCCGGGCAGTGCTGTGCAGGCTGCTCATGCAGAACGTTCTGTTGCTGCTTCCAGGCTGTACTGTTGGCTTCCCACACGTCCTGAGGCACACACTGCCTTGTTCCTAATCTCAGCAGAGAACTGGAGCAGGACGACCCGATCAGGCTGGGTCTGATCTCACCGCCTGTGGACCTCAATGGCCACCATGATGAAACAGAGAAAGGATGTATTGTCATCAGTCTAGGAGAGGTCTTGGTGCCAGGACATCTAGCGCTCTGTTCTTATCACAGCTACACCAGAGTCCTGCAGCTGCTTTTCAATGTCTCCAGTCCAGCTTCCCCTCATAGCCTCCTTGAAAACCCCAAAACATCCTCATCCAGGAAGGAAATAGTCTTGGGGGGATGGAAGCTTGCTCCTTCCTCTTCTGTTGACAGATTAAACGTTCTCTTTCCTTTTCCCTCAGATCTTGTCCTCATTATTTTGATTCAGCACTGGGGACACAAGGGCAGAAGTTTGGGTAACGGTCCCTCAGTGGGCCACACTCTGATTTCTTTTCCCCCTGAGTGCTTGTCTCCTGAGGACCGGAGTGGGAACCCAGTGATGGCTTTCTCTCCTTGGGGGCCTCAGTATCCCTAGTCGTGGTACAGGTCCCTTGCTCTCATCTCTGTGTCTTTCTCCTCCTTCCTACAGCAGGAACTACTGACACGTCTCCTCGTAGTAACCAGTGTGAGAACACACTCTCAGAATAGGGTCTGACGCCTCTTACAGTGATGCTTGGTGTTCCTACTCTTATTCTGGGGACAGTAGAGCACAGCACACAGGAGCACAGTCCCTTAAGACAGACTGTGGTGTTCACATCCCTGAGTTACTTGAATTCAGGAAATTTTACCTGTTGGGAGTTTGTTTCTTCATCTGCATAATGGGGGTAGAAATGAACTATTTCATACAGTTTTTTAGCAGTGTAAGACATTCGGGAAAGTGCCTTGTCATAGGAAGAGCTTAATAAATGATACCTTTTATTGCCTGGCTGGTTGCAGTGCTGTTAACGGTTTTAAGTAGTATGCAGTTCTTCTCAAGCCCTATACTATGACTCCGTGATGATTCAATTTTAGGAAATTGTGAGATGGTTTTGTTTCTTTATAACATTTTCAAACACATTTCTTATGAAAATACAACTTCTAATCAGAAGTATACAAGCTTCATATTTACTATTATTTGAATCTTTGGAACCCTAAGTAAAAAAAATAATCTACCCCTAAAAGTTGCTGAAAATACTAATGGCTGATGTGGAAACTAGAAGCAGAGGATTTCTATAACAGAAGAGATGGCACAGAAAACAAAACAGGAGTGATCTTGGAGAGCCAAACCTGTGTATCTTTTTCAAAAGATTAGTTCCTGTAACTCAGGAGATTAGAATCTACAATCATTCTCAGGATATTTCAAATTATTTTAATCTTTGCTATCTTGACTTATATTATCATGTTTAGAAGGCAACTAAAACAAGTAGATTTACTATTTATTCACCCAATATATGTAATATAAAATGTTTTAAAATATTTGTAACCATATCCTTGATACAGACCAATTGGTAGATTCTAAAAATTTCTTGAAACTACCTCTTAGATATACCCATCTATACCAACATCTATCTAAATCTATATATCTCAGTAAACCATATTTTAAATATTTTACATACAAATATTAGGTGAACAAAGAATAATGAGTTACATTGTTTCATGTGTCTTCTGACCTTGAGAATATGTGTTGTGGAAGCAGAGATTAAAATAAATTGAATATTGTCCTGAAACTTTGTCCTTTCTTATTGATTAAAAGTACTACTACAACCAGCGCCTCCAACAAAAATAGCAGCTAATATAAAGGTTAGATATTTCAGCATCAGGAATATAGTTGAATAGATTCTAGAGATGAATTGTTAAATTTTATTTAATTATTAAAAGGCAGAGTGACAGAGAAGGAAAGACAGAAAGAGGTCTTCTATATGGTGTTTTCCTCCTTGAATTCACAATAGCCAGGGCTGGGCCAGGCTGAAATCAGGGGACAGGAACTCCAGGTGGGTCTCCCACATGGGTGGCAGGAACCTAGGTACTTGGTATATCATCTGCTACCTCCTAGGTGCATTAAATCCAAGAACCAACAATGGCTGGAGCCAAAGCTGGGATTGGCAAACTCAACCCAAGCCTACCAGCTTGGTGACAGGAACCCAGATTCTTGAGCCATCACTGCTGTCTCCCAGGGTCTGCAGTGATGGGAGCTGGAGTCAAGAGTGGAGCTAGGTACTGACACCAAGCGCTCTAATGTGGGTGTGGGCTAAAGATGGGTGTCCTGCCCACTATGCCAAATGCCTACCGCCTGAAGAGTTCGTGCTGATTATAGCTCCCTTATCCTTCCCTCATGAAGAATAACTCATAAGAAAAATAAAATATAAGGAATCACTTTATAGTCTTTGGATTTTAGATAAAGCTTTATAAAACTCTGATACTTCCTGAAAATGAGCCTTGATTCCAAGTACATCAGGAACAGTGTGAAAAAAAATTAAAGTGTCCTAAATGTCCACTGTTACTGTATTTATTTTTGATATCCCATATGGTCACATCAAGTGTCTGCAATAAAGCATTTGAAGCATTCTCGCCAGTTTGGCTCGTGTGGTAGATAGAATACATTTAATTATATTCTGACCTAGTAGAGCAGATTCTGAAAGAGAGAAACAAAAATCTGCCTTAGTGGCAGCTGGAGGAATGAAATCCCATTCCTTGCCCGGTTTCCAAGGGGTGATCATGAGTTGTTCTGGACAGATTTTATGTAAAAATAGGTTTTCTACATATGAACAAGATTAACATACTGCCTTAAACAGGGTCAAGTTATGCACAGGACAAAGGGTGTGGAGATTCATTTCTTCTAATCATTTAAATACCACTGTGTATGTATGTTGAAATAAATTTTTGCTAAATTATCAGTTTAAAGTAATTGACTATATTTTTTAAAATTGTATTTTTAAACTTTTGAATTCAGTGCTTCATACACTTTAAGAAGGTGTATATACTTAATAGACTTCCAGTCCACAAATGCAACAGGCTAAATTGAAAGATTTCATTGCAATTTGAAAACAATAGAATCAGTAAGTTTCAAGATATTGTTGAAAATAATCTTTTATATCAGTTAAAGGGATTACATTGCTTTTTAAAATTAACCAATACTACTTTTGCTTGATTAGTTGTAACCAAAGTTTAAAGTGTTCAAATTGAATACTTTCATTAATGAACAATATCCTTTTTTTTTTTTATTTGACAGGTAGAGTTATAGACAGAGAGACAGAGAGAGAGAGAGAGAGAGAGAGAGAGAGAGAAAGGTCTTCCTTCCATTGGTTCACCCCCCAAATGGCCATTATGGCCGGCGCTGTGCAGATCTGAAGCCAGGAGCCAGGTGCTTCTCCTGATCTCCCATGTGGGTGCAGGGCCCAAACACTTGGGCCATCCTCCACTGCCTTCCCGGGCCATAGCAGAGAGCTGGATTGGAAGAGGGGCAACTGGGACAGAATCCGGTGCCCATATGGGCTGCTGGCACCACAGGCGGACGATAAACCAAGTGAGCCACGGCGCTGACCCAATGAACAATTTCTACAGTAATGGGGCAGAACAATCAGAACATGTCAGTGGTAAACCAAAGTAAGCCTTTCTTCTGTTCATAAGTTTGTGCATCTGAGTCTACTTCAGCTGATTTCAGCCCATTTGTTGGGATAGCTGCTCTGTGTGGGCCTCCTGCTCCTAGGATTCACAGGTAAATGTGGCAAGGGCCTGGTGAAGATGGCAGAGATACAGAAAAGAATGCCTGGGCAAGACAAGCCGTGGTACCTCCCACCTGCGGCACAGCTGCTGGTTCTCATTGATCAAGACCAGTCACATGGTGAAGCTGAACGGCAAGAGCAAAGGAAATTTGACTCGGCTTCCTCTCCCAACAAGGAAGCCATGACAGATGATGAGGGTTTGTGGCCAGTAAATCAGAGTGCCACGGAGACTTTTCCTTAGCCTTCACTGCTACAAAATCAGGAAAACTAACTTAGAAGAACAGCATTTATGGCAGAAATTGGCTGAGTATAGTTGTTTAGATATTCAGGATGGACACTTTGAGTACATGGCTAAATGACAAGACAATGAGGGTGTCCTGGTCACGCGTAGAGCTCTGAACATTTTTTTAACCCAGAAGGTAACAGTAAGATGCTTTCTAACCCACCGTTCAAAACATTTGACTCTAGAAAGCATTTAAGCATTTCACTGTGTGTTTGAGAGGCATTTTGAAATTATTTTAAAATATGGCCAGTAACATGCCATTGATCCTTCTGCTGTGTGAATCATTATTTTCTGTGTAGTCTAGTCTTAGCATACCTTATTATTATATTTCTACTCTGAATGGCTAACTTGCAGGCTATTCAAGGCGCTGAATTCATTACTGGTATATGTACGCTAGGTAGTGAAGAACTGTTTCCCTCATTGTCCAGCTTGTGTGCACCCGATTCTTTTCCATGGTCAGCATATGCTAGCAGGCAGGTGCAAACTCTGACATCATGGCCCACTCTATATTTGGCAGCCAAGAAATCCCTCTGCTTAGGGGCACACTGTAATTACATTCCCATTTTTCACAATTTCTTTCAATACTGAATCAAAATTAGGAGGCAAGGCCAAGTGTTTTCTATGATTAATGGCATGTGGTAATTGGCATTAAGAAACAAACTTTAGAATTGAGTAGCTATACCCTCCACTGCTGCACTCATAGCTGCTACTCTATTAGTACTAATCACAACATATATTACCTTTTTCTATTTTACATTTTCAAAGCCATCATTAACTAAAGTTAACAAATATTGCTTCTCCTGCATCATAAACCTTCTGCAACAGGAAAAAAGCTCACAATTTTTTCTCATAGATTCCCACTGCATTTTTATAGAGATGGGTTGTGCTCTGTCCATCAATGGCTTCAAATCCAGCTCTAAAGTCGAATCACTTTTGATTTTTGGCATGCACATGGAGATTTCATGCTGTTGTAATCATGTGTCACTCAACATTGTCATGCAATGGAGAGGTTTTGACAATAGCTTGTTTCCTCTCTAACTTTAATCTGTGCTTTTTATTTTGGGGCTACTTTTATAGTTTATCAGCAACTTGGTGATTCATAACTTTTTTTAAAAATAAACACTCAAAGTATGATTGACATACAAAATGAGGGTAAGCACACATCTATGGAATAATCACCACAATTTATTCTATAAATCTGTGAACTTTACATAGCAAAATTAAAATATGTATTTGAGGTGGAGGGAAGGGAAGAGAGAGAGAGATTGATTCTGTCTGCTGGTTTACTGGGCTGCACCAAAGCCAAGAGTTGAGAACTCAATATAGGTCTTCCATGTATGTAGCAGAAACCCCATTACTCAAGGCATCACTGCTGCCTCTCAGGTTACACACATACAGGAAGCTGGAGTCAGGAGTAGGGGCTGGGACTCAAACATAGATACTCTGGTACCGCACTTGGGCATCTTAACCAGCATCTTAACTGGCATCTTTGCTGACAGACCAGTCTGCACCGACATAGTAAAATCTTAGATGTACAATAGACTGTGGACAGCACTGTTGTACTGTCCACAGTTTACTTTATACTATATATTTGTGGACTTCATTGCACACCTCCCTGATTCCACTCCTCTCAACTCCTAAACTTTTTGTGAATTTTGTTAGTCTTCACAAAAACTAATTCCTTTATCAGTTTTTAAATTCTCTATTTCATTTATTTCAGCACTAATCTTTTTTTAAAAAAAGATTTATTTATTTATTTGAAAGAGAAGGAGAGGCGAAGAGAGAGAGAGAGAGAGAGAGGTAGAGAGAGAGAGGGAGGGAGGGAGGGAGGGAGAGAGAGAGAGAGAGAGAGAGAGAAAGAGAGAGAGAGAGAGAGAGAGAGAGAGAGAGAGTCTTCCATCCGATAGTTCACTACCCAATTGGCCACAACAGTTGGAGCTGAACTGATCCAAAACCAGGAGCCAGGAACTTCCTCTGGGTCTCCCACATGGGGGCAGGGGCTCAAGGACTTAGGCTATCTTCTCTGCTTTTGCAGGCCATAGCAGCGAGCTGGATCAGTAGTGGAGTAGCCGGGACTCGAATTGGCACCCATATGGGTTGCCGGCACTGCAGGCGGCAGCTTTATCTGCTATGCCACAGTGCTGGCCCCTCAGCACTAATCTTATGATATTCTCACTTGCACTAGCCTTGATCTTCGTGTTTTATCTTTTTTTTAGCTCCTTGAGGGCTAACATTAGGCTGTTTATTTGAAATATTTTCTCTTTTTTTTTTTTAACATGAAGGCAACTTAATGCTATAAAATTTTACTTCATACTGTTTTGCCACATGCCATAAATTTTAATAATTGTGGTAAGCTATGTTTCATTTTTACTTATCTCAATATATTTTCTTTTTTAAAACATTTTATTTACATAAGGTGAACAAATTTCATGTGTAATATACATATTTAGGAGCATAGTGATACTTCCACTCCACCCTCCCTCCTAACCTCCCTCCCACCATCCCATCTCCTTCCTTTCTTATTTTTTTTAAATTTTCATTAGTTAATTAAATTTAAGGTAAACAAACTTCATGTATTCCATATGTACAGATTTAGGAACATAGTGATCCTTCCCACCCTACACTCTCCCACCCACACTCTCACGTTTCCTCCTCCTTCCTCTCTTATTCCCGCCTTAATTTTTATAATTATCTCTTTCAGTTTACTTTATACTCATAAGATGAGCCCTAAGCTAAGTAGAGTTCAATAAGTAGTAAGAAGAAAAAAATCCTGTTCCTCAAAAGTAAAGGGCTCTAAGCAATCACCAAATCTCCACACTATATCTTAGCCAAAAGGCCGAGAAGTGATACCAAATCTCAAAATATCAATTTCACTCCTACACATAACGTTTTTAGTACTCCATTAGTTACTCCAGATCAGGGAAAACATATGATATCTGCATTTTTATGTCTGGCTTATTTCAGTAAGTATAATGGTTTACAGATGCATTCACGTTGTTGCAAAAAGCAGGATTTCATTTTTGTTTACCATTGAGTAGTATTCCATGGTGTATATGTACTATAATTCTTTATCCAGTCATCAGTTCAGGGACATCTGGATTGATTCCATGTCTTAGCTACTGTGAATTGAACCGCAAGGAACATAAGGGTACAGATAACTCTTTCATATACTGATACCATTTCTCATGGGTATATTCTCAGGAGTGAGATGCTGGGCCATGTGGTAGATCTATGTTCAGCATTCTGAAATAGCTCCATACTGTATTCTACAATAGCTGGACTTCTTTACATTCTAACCAAAAGTGTATTAGAGTACCTTTTCTTCCATGTCCTTGATATCATTTATTGTTTTTGATTTCTATATGACAGCCGTTCTAACTGGGGTGAAGTGCAACCTCATTGTGGTTTTGATTTGCATTTTCCTGATGGCTAGTGATCCTCAGCATTTATTCATCTGTCTGTTGGCCATTTGAATTTCTTCTTTTGTAAAATGTCATTCAAGTCCTTTGGCCATTTCTATTTTCTTCTTCTTCTTCTTCTTTTTTTTTTTTTTGACAGGCAGAGACAGACAATGAGAGAGACAGAGAGAAAAGTCTTCCTTCTATTGGTTTACCCCCCAAATGGCCGCTACGGCTGGTGCACCATGCTGATCTGAAGCCAGGAGCCAGACGCTTCCTCCTGGTCTCCCATGCAGGTGCAGGGCCCAAGCACTTGGGCCATCCTCCACTGCCTTCCCGGGCCATAGCAGAGAGCTGGCCTGGTAGAGGAGCAGCCAGGACAGAATCTGGCGCCCCGACCGGAACCAGAATTGGGGGTGCTGGTGCTGCAGGCAGAGGATTAGCCTAGTGAGCTGGCCCCCATTTCTTAACTTGGAAGTTTGTTTTGTTGTTTTTGAGCTTCTCGAGCTCTGTGTAAATGCTGAATATTAATCCTTTATCAGTTTGCAAATATTTTCTCCCATTCTGTCAGTTGCCTCTTCACTTTGCTGAGTGGTTCTTTTGCAATGCAGAAGCTTCTCAGCTTGATGTAATCCCATTTGTCAATTTCAGCTTAGATTGCCTGTGATTCTTGGGTTTTTCCAAGAAGTCTTTGCCTATGCCATTTTCTTGCAGAGTTTCCTCAGTATTCTCTAATAATTTGATAGTATTGGGTTGTAGATTGAGGTTTTTTGATCCATTTTGAATGGATTTTGTGGAAGGTGTAAGGTACCCAGTTTCCCCAGCACCATTTGTTAAAGAGACTGTCCTCATTTCGGGGATTGATTTTAGCTCCTTTGTCAAAGATAAGTTGGTTGTAGAATCATGGATTGATTTCTGGAGTTTCTATTCTGTTCCATTTCTCTACAAGTCTTTTTGTGCCAGTACCAGGCTGTTTTGATTATAACTGCCCTGTAGTATATCTTGAAATCAGGCACTGTGATGCCTTTGGCTTTGTTTTTGTTGTACAAGATGGCTTTAGCTATCTGGGGTCTCGTGTGTTTCCATATGAATTTTAGCATCATTTTTTATAGATCTGCAAAGAATATCATTGGGATTTTTACTTGGGATTGCATTGAATCTATAAATTGCATTTGGGATTATGAACATTTTGATGATGTTAATTCTTCGCCTGTCTTGGGGCGAGAAGGTGAACTGTGCCGGGGTGCGCAGGAGCACTGAGCTGGGCATGCACGTGAGGGCCGCCTCTTCAGCCCCCCAGAACACTTGAGGGGGAAGCCGCCTTCTGTGCCCAGGATGAAAAAGCTGGGGTCAAAGCTGGAGAAGCACACTGCCATTGTGCCCACCTTGGTCTTCCCCCTGGTGGGCTTTGTTGGTGAGATGTGTTTCTTGTAGGCAGCAAATAGATGGGTCTTGTTTTTTAATCCATTTAGCCATTCTGTATCTTTTAACTGGAGAGTTGAGGCCATTTATAATTCAAGGTGACTATTGATAAATAATGACTTGGCCCTGCCATTTTCCCACAAATATTCTTATTGTTTACTTTGGACTTATTTTGTTTGAGACTGATGGATTTTTCTGCCTTCACATTCTTTCATAATGATAGCTATTTTTCTGTGTTTCTATATGTGGCAGGACCTTAAGTATCTTTTTTTAAGACTGTATGAGTGGTATCAAATTCACTTTCTGTATGTTAGGGAAGATCTTTGTTTCACCTTCATTCATAAATGAGAGCTTTGCAGGGTTCAGTATTCTGTGTTGACAGTTTTTCTTTTAAGACTTAGAGTATATCTTTTTTTTTCATTTATTAAACTTTTATTTAATGAATATAAATTTCCAAAGTACAGCTTATGGGTTACAATGGCTTCCCCCCTCCCATAACTTCCCTCCCACCCGCAACCCTCCCCTCTTCCGCTCCCTCTCCTCTTCCATTCACATCAAGATTCATTTTCAATTCTCTTTATATACAGAAGATCAGTTTAGTATATATGAGGTAAAGATTTCAACAGTTTGCCCTCATATAGCAACACAAAATGAAAAAAATACTGTTGGAGTACTAGTTATAGCATTAAATCACAGTGTACAACACATTAAAGACAAAGATCCTACATAATATTTTTTTTAAAAAACCTGGTGTCAAATTGGAAATGGCATAGAAAATTAATTAATTTTTAGAGTATATCTTGCCCTTCCCTTCTTGCCTGTAGGGTTTCTGATGAGAAGTCTACTGTGAGTCTAATTGGAGATTCTCTGAGAGTAATCTGACATTTTTCTCATGGACATTTTAGAATCTTTTTTTTTTTAATGTTTTACTTCGGAAAGTTTGACTACAGTCTGTGTCATGGTGAAGATCTTTTCTGGTCATGTCTGTTAGGAGTTCTATGTGCTTCCGCCACTTAGACGTCCCTTTCTTTCTTCAAATTGGGGAGTTTTCTGTAATTATTTCACTAAATGGGCCCTCTGTCCATTCTGTCTTTCCACACCTTCAGGAACTCCCATGACTCATATCTAGTATCTTTTGCTATTATTCCCTAAATCTCCAACACTGTTTTTTGTTTGTTTGTTTGTTTGACTGTAAGATTTTCAAAGATTTGTCTTCCAGTTTGGATATTCTTTCTTCTGCCTCTGCAAGTCGGCTGGTAAGGCTTTTCATCGCATTTTTTAATTTGATCTATTGCATTCTTCATTTCTAATATTTCATTTTGATTTTCTTTAAAAATCTCAATTTCATAGGAAAAAATGTTCATTCATGTCATATATGGTTTTCTTTAGTTTGTGTATTTGTTTCTGATTGCTTTTGAGTAATCCTATGATTAATTTTTAAATTCCATTTTTGGCATTTCTTCAATCTCTTCATCTTTGCATTCTATTTTTTTAACTTTTATTTAGTAAATATAAATTTCCAAAGTACAGCTTATGGATTACAATGGCTTCCCCTCCCCCATAATTTCCCTCCCACCTGCAACCCTCCCATCTCCCGCTCCCTCTCCCATTCCATTCACATCAAGATTCATATATACAGAAGATTGATTTAGTATATGTTAAATAAAGATTGCATCAGTTTGCACCCACACAGAAACACAAAGTGTAAAATACTGTTTGAGTACTAGTTATAGCATTACTTCACATAGTACAACACTTTAAGGACAGAGATCCCACATGAGGAGTAAGTACACAGTGACTCCTGTTGTTGACTTAACAATTGACACTCTTGTTTATGGAGTCAGTAATCTCCCTAGGCTCTTGTCATGAGTTGCCAAGGCTGTGGAAGCTTTTTGAGTTTGCCGACATCTTTGCATTCTAATATTGGAATGTTGTTGTGTTCCTTTTAGGGTATTGTGGTGTTTTCCTTATTCTTATTTCATCAATTTCTGCACTTACTTTTAGGCATTTTTGGAGTTTATTTTTGTTTTTTTTCTCTCTGATGTTTTTTTTCTTTGAGCTATGCCTCTGTGGCTTAGTGGAATGCTGCACTTTTAGTGAATACCAAGAGATGTGTGGTAGGTGTGGCCAGGCAGCTCTGGGCAGTGCTCTGTGATGGGATGAGTGTCCAGGGTAACACCCAAGCTGGACATGGTAGATTACAATACCCATCTATACCCTGACCCTTCTCCTATAACCAGTGAGTTCCCACAGTCTCAACACACATGGCTCCCACAATCACTGGGTCTGGAGGCTTTTTCTCTCTGCTCCCAGCCCATCTAGTCAGCAGAGCGCAGATGATCCCTGAAACATTTCTGTCTAGGCATCTTGATCCTGGGTGATTGTGGGTGCCTCGCCATCCACCTGGTTGCCTAGCCAGGCTCACAGGTAGTGGGGAGTGCAGATTGTTCCCTTTGCTAGAATCTCTGGATCACATGTGTACACAGAGCCACTGGCTGAATACTGCTCTCCACCTGCCACTGCCACCGGTACTGCCGAGAAGGTGTCCTGTCTCAGCGTGCACACAGTCTTCTGCAGGTGCTGCCCAAACCCAAAATTGTGCCTGTCCTTTCTTAGCTGGGCAGCAGGTGCTATTGTGGGGAAGCTGGGGTGAGATGAAAGTGCCCCCTCTATTTCCACTGGGTCTGTGGGCAACCACTAGTAGCCATCGGCCCCCAGGCCTCCAGTATGGACTCAAGCCATGCTCTCCCTCCAGCAGGTTGCTGCCATCTAGCCTCACCTTTGTCTCCAAACTGCTGCCTGCTGTGGTTCTTGGCCACTGCAACTGTGTTCATGTCATGCCACATATCCCACCCTCCACACGGGTCCATGGTGTTCCTCTTGCTCTTATAGAACATCCAGTGTGGTTTTCTCTCCAGTTCTCCCCTGGGAGTGCACTTCCTACAGTTCTTCCTTTACTGTTTATTCCTAGCCTAATACAGCATGTCGCTCCCTAATCTGCCATCTTTAATCTCTGGATTTTGTTTCTTAATCCATTCTACCAGTCTGTATCTTTTATTTGGATAATTTATACCATTTACATTCAAGGTACTTGCTGATAAGGTTATCATTGATAAGTAACTTGACCCTGACATTTTTTCTGTAAATATTCCTATTGTTTGCTTTGGATTTCCTTTGTACTCTGATTTTCTGCCTTCACATTCTTTCATAATGATGACTGTCTTTCTGTGTTTCTGTGTGTAGTAGCACACCCTTACTCATCATTTGTATGGCTCGACAAGTGGTGGCAAATTCTTTCATTTTCTATTTGTTATGAATGGCCTTTATTTTCTATTTGTATTTCACCTTCATTTATGAATGAGAGCTTTGCAGGGTACAATATTCTGCATTGACTTTTTATTTTCCTCTTAAGACATTGACTATATCTTTCCATTCTCTCCTAGTCTGTGGACTTCTGATGAAAAATGAGCTGTGAGTCTAATTGGAGATATACTGAAAGTAATCTGGCATTACTCGCATGCATATTTTCATATTTTTATTTATATTTTACTGTTAAAACCTTTACTACAATGTGTCAAGGTGAAGATCTTTTCTGGTTATGATTGTAGTGAGTTCTACATGCCTCTGTACATAGACATGCCTTTCTTTCTCCAAATTAGGGAAATTTTCTGTAATTGTTTTACTGAATAGACTCTCTAATCAATTATCTTTTTCCACATGGTCAGGAACTCCTAAGATCCATATGTTGGGTTGTTTGATAGTGTCCTATAAGTCTCAAAAATTATTTTTAATTTTTCTAATCCCTTCTCTTTTTTGTCTAGGATATTTGTCTTCTAGCTTAGATTTTTTTCTTCTGCCTCACCGCTTCTATTATTAAAGCTTTCCACTGTAATTTTTATTTGACATATTGAATTGTACATTTCTAATATTTCAATTTCATTTTTCTTCAAAATCTCAACTTCATGGGGAAGTTTTTCCTCCATGTCATGTATGGATTTTTTTTTGTAAAGATTTTATTTATTTACTTGAGAGGTAGAGTTACAGACAGAGAAAGGGAGAGACAGAAAGAAAGGTCTTCCATCTGCTGGTTCAGTCCCCAAATGGCCTCAGTGATCACAGCTGGACCAATCAGAAGCCAGGATCCAGGAGGTTCTTTGGGGTCTCCCACATGGGTGCAGGGGCCCAAGCACTTAGGCCATCTTCTGCTGCTTTCCCAGGCCATTAGCAGAGAGCTGGATCGGAAGAGGAGCACCCAGGACTAGAACTGGTGCCCATATGGGATGCCAACACTGCAGGTGTAGGCTTAGCCCACTATGCCTCAGCGCCAGCCCCCTGTGTGGGTTTCTTTAGCTCATGAATTTGCTTCTCATTGCTTCTGAGTAATCCTGTGATCATTCTTTTGGATTCCTTAGCAGGCATTTCACCAATCTCTTCATCTACATATTTTAATATTGAAGTGTTGCTGCATTCCATTGAGAAAGTTATGTTGCCTTCCTTATTTTTGTTTATTGAATTGCTGTATTTATTTTTAGGCTTTTGTGGAAATTCTTGTTAGCTTTCTTCACTGAATGGCTGTTTTTTGAACCTTGTCTTTGTGGCTTAGTGGAGTGTCTGCTTCTTCAGTGTATACCCAGAGGCTTGTGCCAAGTCTCAGAAGCTGGTGCTTCCTCTTGTGCCCAGTTGAAAGTCCCATGCAGTACCCCACTTGCTGCTGCTCCTCCTGTCTTTCCACACTGCGCCACAACATCCCTCTTCCTTCTGTAGATGTTCCACTGCCAACTTCTCTCCAGCTCTCCCCCAGAATCTACTTCATCTGCTTTTCTTCTGCTATTTTCCCCTGATCAAAATCAGCACGTCTTTCCCTTATTCAGCCATATTGGAATTCCTGTCTCAGTATATTTTCTATTTTTCCTTTTGATTTCCTCTTTGGTTGTTCAGGAACTTGTTTAATTTCCAGGTATTTGTATGGTTTTTTAAAAATTTTTCTTTCTGTCTTTGGTTTCTAGCTTTATTCTGTGGTGTTCATAGAATATCCTTGGAATAATTTCAGTCTTCTTAAATTATAAGAGACATTTTGTTATCTATTTTGTGATCTGTTATGTGATTGATAAATATTATGTGATGTGTTCAGAATCATCTGAGGATATATTGCTATGTATTTTTCCCTTCAGATCTCTCAATGCTTTCTTTATGTATTTGGATTCTCTGATTGTGGATCCATATATATATATATATATATATATATATATATATATATATAATTGTTATTTAGGTTCTCTGATGATGGGCCCATATATATTTATAAATTTTATATGTTTTTTGAAGGTGATAACTTTTATCACTATGTAAGGGCCCTATTTTCTCTTGTGATTATTTTTGACATAAAACCTATTTTGTCTTGTAAGTATAGACACTCTTCTCCTTTTGGTTAGCATTTGCGTGGACTATGTTTTTCCATTGCCCTCCCCTTTTTTAAGATTTATTTTATTTATTTGAAAGACAAGTTACAGAGAAAGGTAGAGAAAGAGAGAGAGGTCTTCCATCTGCTGGTTCACTTCCCAGATGGCTGCAATGGCTGGAGCTGCGCCGAACCGAAGACAGGAGCCAGGAGCCTCTTCCCAGATGGGTGCAGGGGCTCAAGAACTTGGGCCATCTTCTATTGCCCTCCTAGGCCACAGCAGAGAGCTGGATCAGAAGAGGAGCAGCTGGGACTAGAACTGGTGCCCATATGGGATGATGGCGCTTCGGGCCAGGGCTTTAACTCTCTATGCCACAGCGCCGGCCCCCATGCCTTTACTTTTGACTTATATTTCCTTAAATCTAAAGTGAGTATGTTGGAGATAGTATATAGTTGGATGTTGGATTTTGATTTGAGAGTCATTTATTTATTTGAAAGGCAGAGTGACACAGAAAGAGGGAGAGAAATAGATTTTGAGCCCCTAAATGGCCACAGCGGTCAGAGCAGGGCCAGGCTGAAGTCCTCCATGTGCGTGGCAGGGTTCCCAGCACTTGAGCTCCCTTCCACTGCTTTCCATGTGCATTAGCAGGAGCTGGGTCAGAAACAGAGCAGCCAGTGTCCAAACTGGTGTTTTGATGTGGAATGCTGGCATTGCACGAGGTGGCTTAAGCTGCTGAACCACAACCCTGGCTCTGATGTGATTTTTATTTTGTTTCTTTTTATCCATTCAACTGCTTTATTCATAATGAATAGTGTGTTTAACCCATTTACACTTAAAGTAGTTGTTGATAGGTAAAGATTATTCTTGGCATTTTGTTTTCTTTCTGGTTTATAATTTGTCCCTTTCTCTTGCTTTTTCTTTGTATCGTCATGATTTTTAAATGATATACATTTATTCTTTTCTATTTATCCTTCTTATATATGCTATTGGTTTTTTCTTTCTTTCTTTCTCTCTTAATCACGGGATACACCTTGGTATAGTTGTAATTGTATATTTGAGCTAATAACAAGTTAACTTCAAGTGTATACAAAACCTCTACACTTTTTATCCCATTCAACATGTTATTAATGACAGAATTCATTGCTTTTTATGTTGTGTATCCATAAACAAACTTTTGTAGCTTCAGTTATTCTTTGTACTTTTAAAACTTTTATACTAGGTTTAAAATATTTTATGTACCAGTGTTGTATTATATTACTCTATTTGTGCATATATTCACATTTACCAGTGAGATTTATATTTTCACACTGCTTTTTAGTGTCCAGACAGTTCAACTTGAAGAAATCCTATTAACATGGCTTGTAAGAAAGTCTTGTGGTGATGATCTGCCTCACTTTTTGTTTGTGTAGAAAAGCCTTTTTCTCGACTCCATTTTTAGCTTAAGAAGCCACTGCACGAAATGAGAGTTTATAGCAGCAGAAGTATTTTTCCTTCATTCGGTATTAGATCCTCTACTGTGTGCTAGTTTCTCCTAAACACAGGGAATACAGTGAGTGAATGAATAGGATGCAAGATGATAGACTAGAGCGATTTTAAACTTAAAAATATGTTTTATTATCACAAAGCTCTATTTAAAATAGGATCATTATAAATAAAAAATGTTGGGGATCCTGGGGCTTTATCTTGTCACCGTGCAGGATAGTATTGTGTGTGTGTGTGTGTGTTTAATATACCTATGTAGGCTGAGGACTGCTACAAACTCAAGGGCTAAGTATCTGTACCAATCCCTTCATTCCCTTCACAGAGTTACGTTTTGATGAATTAAAAATTAGCCAAGTGCCGGGAGAAGAGTTTGCAGAAATATAGAATTCTACCATGAAGTACAGTCAAAAAGTAGATGGAAATAGAAGTGCATGAGCTGTAGCTTTCTCGGAGGGTTTGAAACCTGTCTACCAGCTTGTTAAGGGGAGCTCAAAGCACTAAAATCTCTGATCAGAAAAGGATGGAATGTAAGGACATTAATGACCGCAAAACCAAGTAGATTCTAAGGAAGAATTTTATAACTGTCTTCATTGAATATACATGCCTTTAAAAATTACGATTCAACAGATTCTACCTCTAGATCTTCAATTCTGTAAAAATGCCTGCAGAATATTCAGTCTTTTGCAGACAAGTGATTGGATCTGATAATCCATTTTATGGAGTAATTGCCTGTAGGGTTCATCAGATCTGTTTATTTGGTCAAGGTGGAAAATATGCAGCAATGCTTAGCAGATTCCTAGGGTTTCTGCACCAGAATCAATAAAGAAAGATAAAGGAATGGAGATCAGGTGTTTCAGAAGATGACTTTGAAAGGTGACTTGCTGTCAATCTTCAAGCACACAGAGAGTTATCAGGCAGACACGTTTTTTCTCTTTCCTTCTAGAATATCTTAGTAGGAAGTAGGTTTTGTCAATCTTTCATCAGGTATTTGTTGAGTGTTTTCCCTTTCCATACTATCATGCTGGATCCAATAGGCAACAAAGAGAAATAAGAATCTCCCCAAATGTCTAATATCAAATGCAATGTTAGAACTTGGTTAGCCACCATGTTTAAGTGCACACGTTTATACCGATTCTCCATGGTTTGTCTTTGGGAGAGAGTTGCAGCCATTCTGTTTAAGCATTTCAAGATATGCTGGAAAACCTCCTGATCTTTAGCTAGACATAAGGCAAAGAGCACACTTTTAAACTTTTGCAGCTGGATGTGATTACGTTTCTAAGTACGGATAATGAGACATGAGCACAGGTAGGATGTCTAACCTCTAGAGAGGTTAAAGGGAGAAAGTAGTTCTGTTTCCACCTGTGTGATGAATTGTGGAGCAGAGCCAAGTATACGATGGAAGTGGAGAGATGAGGTGAGATTGTAGAGAAGTTTTTTAGTTAGGGTGTTGAAACATTCCTAAGTGTTTCTCTGTGAAAACTTGTTCCTGGAAAACTATGATGCCTGGGACGTGAACGTCATCCTGTAGAACTGCGTAGTGTGACTACACTTTGTAAGCCTGGCTGACGGTCAAGGAGTCACGAAAGCCAGTCCTGGACAGCAAACATTCTGCATTGTATTTTATTTCTTTCAATATTTTGGTCACTCAGGACCATACCTAATCCTAATCTGAACACTTCCCTCCAGATTGGCATTCCCCTGCAGCAGAAATATTCATTATTTTTCTTTCCACGGCATTTTCCAGTGCCTACACAGATCTTGCCACATAGAAGACGCTCAAATACTTGCTGACTGACTGACTGAAATAAGGAGAGAGTCACACACACAGAGACAGAGAGCAGGAGAGAGGGAGAGAAGGAGATCAAGAGAGTGAGAGAGAAAAGGGAACGTTAAGAATTTGGCTCTTTGAAATTTTTAATATTCCTGTGTAAAGCTACTTTATAGGAATTATTGGAAAAATATGATTGAAAATGGAGCACTAATATTCACCATACTTTATGATTAGGAAAGTTCCTTTATTTTAGAGTGATTTTTCTGATGTAAATTAATCACATTTAAAATAATTTAGAAAAATCTTCGTAAGACAAGACTTACACACTTATTTATATTGAGCTGTCCACCTCATAAATTTAAATTGTGATCATTTCTGAAGGATGGACAATATAAGTAAACTTCTCTTCATTAATCACTTAGCGTCCGCTAACCTTCTCTTGTGACAGACATATGGAGAGTCTCCACATATAATCCCTAACAATACCAGCTCTTTTTGTAGCTTTTTAAGTAATAGCAAAATGCATAAAAACAGTTAAGTGAAAAAAAATGTTTGTTTCACTGGTGTTAGAGCTGGACAGGCGGGGTGAGCCCTGTGGCACAGTGGAGCAACCCTCAGCCTGGGCCTCCTGTATCACACACTGGGATGCCTGGCTTGAGTCCGGGCTTCTCAGCTTCCAATCGAGCTTCCTGCCTTAGCATACTTTGGGGGGCAGGAGGTGACAACTCAAGTTGTGGAGTCCTTTCCACCCATGTGAGAAACCCAGATGGAATTCCTGGCTCTTGGATTTCAGCTTCACCTATTCCTGGCCGTTGCATACCTTTGGGGTGTGAATGAGAAGTTAAGAGACTTTTCTCTCTCCATCTTTGTCACTCTTCTTTTACATTGATAAAAGTAAATAAAACAAATAAGCTTAAGAAAGTGCTGGATTGGCTAAGTCAGTCTTCATACAGTGCCGAGGGAGTCGAGGGCAGAATGCACACAGGCTGTGGGCACCACTGAACACAGGTACTGTCCAAGATCATCAGAAAGGCATTGGATTTCAGTCTTCTAACACCTTCTCCTGTTGTTCCACTACAGTTTAGGATTGATTCAGGGATATGCTTGTCATTTGGGCCAGGATTCTTCCTATTACTCTGAATATCAAGTCACCAGGATGTGTGGATTTTTCCTTTTCTTGCTGCATTTATTTTAACTGAATAACTATAAAGAAAAAAAATTGTTTTTTTATTCCCATGTATTTTGAAACGCATTTCAATTTGTTCTTTCTCCTTTCACAAAAGTGTTTCCAACTGTGAAGTTCATGCTAATTGCCGATAAGAGGAGTGATGGTCAAAGAAAGATGTTTGAAAGAAACCTTTGATGAGAGTGAGAGATTTGGTTTATTGAAGTGCTTAAGTAATAAAGTAGCATCCATGTGTGTGAAGTTTGAAGTTGGCTCAGCTGTTTTGAAAACTCATGCAAAAGAGTTTTGATTTAGTCCCTTGCTCTGCATGGCAAAACTACACAAACACATTTTTAATGTTGATCTGAATCTTCCCGTGATAGGATTTCAGGTTGGAAGCTGAACGAGGCGGCCCATGGGACTGAGGGCTGGGGACGTTAGTTCCGAGGGCATCCCTTCCTGTATATGGCACCCTCCCCACCTGTTTGTCCACAGTGTCGTCATGCTCAAAGAGTCCATGAAGATTGGTATAGGTATAGGGTATTGTTCGACTAGTAGTGTTTTTAAGTTTCATAGTAAAACACATTAAGGACAGGGATCCTACATGGGGAGCATGTACCCAGTGACTCCCATTGTTGATTTAACAATTGGCACTCTTATTTGTGACATCAGCAATCACCCGAGACTCTTGCTATGAGCTGTCTAGGCTATGGAAGCCCCTTGAGTTCACCGACTCTGAACTTGTTTAGTCAAGGCCATATCGCAGTGGAGGTTCCTTCCTCCCTTCGGAGAAAGGCGCCTCTCTCCTTGATGGCCTGTTCCTTCTGCTGGAGTCTTGTTCACCAGGGTCTTTCATTTAGATTGTTTTTTGCCATCGTGTCATGGCTTTCCATGCCTGTGAGACTCTCATGGACCCTTTAGCCAGATCCGAATGTCCCAAGGGTTGATTCTGAGGCAGGAGTGCTGTTTTGGGCGTTTGCCATTCTATGAGTCTGCTGTGTGTCCGGCTTCCCCCGCAGGATCATTCTCTCCCTTTTAATTCTATCCTTCATTATTTGCTTACACTGGTCTTATTTGTGAAATCTCTTCGACACATACCCTATCTTTTTGATTGGTTGTGTATTTATACTTATCACTTTACCAAGTGCACTGGTGTTGGTACCTGCCTCCTTGGTAAGATTGATTTGAAATCCCCTGGCACATTTCTAGTTCCACCATTGGAGGTAAGTTTCCCAAATGTTGTTGCTGAATGTAAATTCTTTGAGCACAGGAGAGTCTGGGTTACTACGAGAATGTGTCTAATCTAGCTCTGAATTATGACGAAGTAGATTGTGTAGTTATATATATCTATCTATAGATCTATATCTATCTATCTATCTATCTATCTATCTATCTATCTATCTATCTATATCTTGCTCACTATAGGTTCAGATATTCACCAGAAGAATGAAAGGATTCAGCATTCAGTCACCGTGATGGCCAGATTTATTAAAGCAAAAGGGGACCCAGCAAAAGCAGCCAAGGGAAAAGGTGCATGTGATGAAAGATAGAGGAGACCTGGCTCAGGCTTGCAGGGAACGTCTCCCAGGGGAGTTGCACAAGGCATGATCGATTCCTCCAGCCATGAACTTGGAAGACACATGTGCGATGTGTCTACACTCAGGAAGTGCTCCAGAGACTCAGTGCTCAAGGCTCTTATTAGGTGCTGATAAAGTGTACACCCTCTGTCTACCACATGCCCAAATTCTAGACTCTGGGAAGTGTAGAGACTCAGTAAATAACGTGTTGTTTGTAGAAACAATTTAGGCACAACATTTTACTTTTACCTGTTAGAGAATGGTAGAGTATTCCAGAAATCAAAAATCCAAGATGCCAGCTATAAACATTTCTGTGGATAGACAGCCACCTTGGTTCAACCTGCGAAGTCTTCATGGTACATCAGATTTCTTCCTCCCTACTGTATGCAATATTAACATTTTGCTTCATTTTAATAACTCTTCAAAAAACAAATAAAGAAAAATAGAATAAATTAGTCTATCTGAATTTTCATGGATAAATCTTTTAGAGATTTAATAGAAAGTGAGTTGAAATTATATATACATCTTCTTATGCATTTACTATCGGTTACTTACACTCTAACTACATTTTTTCCATTCCACCGCACATTTTATAAAAAAATTAGTGTTTCACACTTTATGTAAACCTGTATTTTGTTGAATTATTTTATTAGTTACTTTCATTATTAACTCCATTTTATTAATTAACCTTTTATTAGTAGATAATTATACATATAAATTTACTTGAGAGAAACGATGCAGAGATCCCACATACCCTCCACCCAGGTTCCTCCAACAGCAGCTTCTTCTATGACCATAGGCTATAACAATCATGAAACTGGAATTATTCAGAGTTCACTAGTTTTGATCTCTGTGTGTATGTGGTTCTATGCAACTTTCTCGTCTGTGTAGGTCTTGGTTAACCATGACTGTTATCAAGGTAGAGAACAGTTCTTTTATGATAAGAATTCCTGTGCTGTCCTTTTATAACCACAGGTTCCTCTCTCCCTAATCCCTGATAACAGTGTTTTCCTTTTATCACTATAATTTTGTCATTTCAAGAGTGTATTATAAATGAAATCATACATCCTTTGGAACTGGGCTTTTCACTTGACTTAATTCCCTTGAGAGCTATCCAAGTTGCATGTATCAATAGTTCATTCTTTTATCTACCATTTGCTCATTCGTAAACATTTAGGTATTTTTCCATTTTAAATCTATTACAAAAGAACTATCATAAACATTTACAAATTTCTGTATGAAAATAAATGTTCTGCTACTTAGATAAGTGCCAGAGAGTTCAATTGCTTGGTTGTCTGTTCATCATTTGCTTATTTTTATAAGTAACTGCCAAACCACTTTTTTTTTAACTTTTATCTAATGAATATAAATTTCCAAAGTACAGCTTATGGATTACAATGGCTCCCCCCCCCCCATAACTTCCCTCCCACCCGCAACCCTCCCCTTTCCCGCTCCCTCTCCCCTTCCATTCACATCAAGATTCATTTTCAATCCTCTTTATATACAGAAGATCAGTTTAGTATATATTAAGTAAAGATTTCAACAGCCAAACCACTTTTGAAACAGATTATTTTTATATCCTCAGAAGCATTGATTGTTGTTACTGTTCAGTTGTTCTGATAGATATCTAGCATATCTCATTTTGTTTTAATTTTCATTTCCCTAAAGTCTAATAATGTTGAACATCTTCTCATGTGATGCTTGCCTTCCATTTCCTTCTTAGGGAAAATGTCTATTGTTCATTTTCTAATTGGATTTTTACAGATTTTTGAGTTTTGGAAGTTTTACGTATTCTGCATACTAGTTCTCTGCAGATGTGTATTTCAGATACCTTTTTCTTAGTTTGTAGCCTATCTTTTCATCTTCATAAGGATATTCCACAGAGCGAAAGTTTTAAAACTTTTAAAAATAGTTTTGCTTATTTATTTTTATTTGAATGGCAAAAAGAGAGTGAGTGAAGAGGAGAAGAAAGATACACAGCGATCTTCTGTCCATCAATTCACTCTCCAAATGCCCACAGCAGCTGGGCTGGGCTAAGCCAAAGGCAGGACCCTGCAACGCAACTTGGGTTTCCCATTGGTGGCAGTGACCCACGTACTTAGGTTAACTCCTGCTGCTTCACATGGTGTGCATTAGCATCTAGCTTGAATTGAAAGCAGGGCTGGCACTCAAACCCAGTCACTCCAATATAGAATGTGTATCTAAAGCATTGTCTTCATTGCTATGCCAAATGTTCGCCTCCAAAATTTTCACGTTAATGTCCAACTTATTAGTTTCCCCTTTCAGGATTGTGCCTCTGTATCAATTCTAAGAACTCAGCCACATGCCATGAAGATTTTCTTCTTCATTTTTTTTTTTCTAAAGATTTTACAGCTTTTATGTTATATATTTAAACTGACTGCCTAGGGAAATAATTTTCAGCTAAAAACATCACCTTACAATTAACTTTGCGAATGGTGACACACTCGATGTGTTTTGTCACTGTATAATTGTCAAGTGTGTGTGAACACATCTTATGCATTCTGTTCTAGGGTGCAGAATGCTGCCAGGGGTGGGTGAGATGTAATAGACTGGAACAGACACAGACTGTGCGCATTTGTTAACTAAGTATTCCTAAAGTTAAGCTTACCATGCTTTTCTGTGTCACTCCGTTTCCATTTATTTACCTGGATAATTGAAATAATGAGAAATAGAAGAACAATTTAGTAAAAAAAAAAGTGATGTCCTTATTTTTTTCCCTAGAAATTTGAAATATAAAATACTTCAGTAGCAGCAGAAACATTTCATCTTGTGGAATTTTCCTTTAAAAGCATTTTGGAAGTGCCCTGCAGGGATATCTCAGAAAAACAATGTCCCCTTCACATACTGACATGGGGGATCCTAGTGGCTCTTCTCCAGCCACACTTCTTATCTCCAGTCCTGCTTAGCTTTGACAAGATCAAGTACATCTTCACACTCAATTCCATGTGAATGTCCGATTCTGGGTGTTTTTATTTTTACTAGATTCCGTTTGACGCAGAAAGTCACGGCACCAAATGAGGCTGTTAGCCTGCAATGGCTGACTTTTCATGCTTTCCACGTACTAGGAGACAGTTCGTTTCCTGGCAGCTAACAAAATCAGCTTTTCAAACCTGTCTCAGAGGAAAAAAAACCCTTCTTAAATGCAGAAGTTGAAACTGTTGGGAAGGTTTCCCTGCCTATGGACCTGGAGTCAGGGGATACTTGCATTAAGTATCTATCACATTGTGAGAAATGACCTCACTGCCCTCTAGGTGGCACACTGCCATTGTTTTATTTCTTAGCTTTAGAAAAATCCTAGGTTCCCCTAGGTTCCCCTTCCCCGATCCAAGAGTCATTCAGGTTTCAGACACTTTACTACTGATTGTGCTGTCTTCTGAACTCACCCTGGACTGCTGTTTTACTTTGATCCACACTTACGTTAACAGGCTTCAAAGTTAACAAATCTGTGTCAGTTATTTTCCATCATTTAACTGTTGGAGACCTAATGCATTTTATATATACATATGCACATTCTAAAATCAATTATTGGCATTTACATGCTGAATCTGCCTATGCCTAATAGTTTTACTCACATAAAAATTATGTTAGGATACAAAAAATGTTAGGATACAAATATGAGACAATTTTGTTCCATGATATTCCTCAACCGAATGGTGTTATATAAATAAAATATTGGCTTTGTTTTTATGTAAACTACATTGATATAATTTAACCTTCTATTTACGTGAAGGGAATATTAATTTGTGAATTAAAAGTAATCCAGAAACATTAAGTACTATATCTGGTAATCCCCTCATGCATAAATTATCTATCAAAAATTAAAATGAAAGATCTTTAGCTGGAATACAAAGCATTTAACATTTGCTTTTCAGCCCCTTTTTAAAATATTTATTTATTTATTTGAAAGTCAGAGTTACAGAAACAGAGGGAGAGACAGAGAAAGAGAGCTTTTCCATCTGTTGGTTCACTCCCCCAGGCAGAAGCCATGAGCTTCATCCAGATCTTCCAGGTGTGTGGAAGGAGGCCAAACACTTGGTCCGTCTTCCACTGCTTTCCTCAGGCTGTTAGCAGGGAGCAGGATCAGAACAGCAGCAGCTGGGACTCAACTGTCGCCCATGGGTGATGCTGGCAGAATTACAAGGGCACAGCTGTGCCGCAGTGCTGGCCCCTCAGACCTGCTTAAAGCAAGTTTTGTTTCATAATAGCTTTTGAAGATAAAGATTAATTTTTGTTTTAAATCTAGTGTAGGATTTCAAGTTAGAACTTCAATTTATGAGTCAGCCAATATGCCATCTTGAAATAAAAATTTAGATGATGGAAAATTTCAGATGGATTTATTTTTACTGACTCTAATAAATTAAGTCAGAATGCATAAGAACTGGTAATATTTTCAGTATCATAAGTAAAATTTTGGAAATATTAGTCTCTCTAGACTTAGAGTATTCTAACCCAGAAGCAATGAAACCATCATTATATCTAATAAACACATTTCAATGAAAAAGAGCCACCTCCTGAGGTTACAAAGAATATCAGTCACAGAAATCCAGTGGAGAAACAAGTTTTCCTAGCTGCATGATGATTTTAGCTACTGAGCCACAAAAAGATTAATCTTGAGAACGATGATAAAATGTAGAAGGGGTTTCTCACCCTTCAGATGATTTTTATTATTGTTCCTGATCCTGGGATTCTGAATTATTGTCGCTATTTCTGTCCAAAACTCAAAGTACTAGTTAGAACCGACGTTCCCTGGAGGAAAGAATTGAACTTCATATCAAGTCTGTCAGTCCTCCTAATTTTATTTATTTAAAAAAATTATATGCTGGAAAATTTTTGCTAACTGTATATTTCTGACAAAGAACATCAATGTCTTATATCTTACAGCTAGGACATAAAAGGAACTCAAAACAGCAAAGCTGCAAAAGATTTGGTCAAAAAGAAAGCAACAGAAATTTCACTAAAGAGTATACACAAATGGAAAAAAATCACATGGAGAAAGTTTAATGTTGTTAACCATTAGGAAAATGAAAATTAATATCACAGTGGGATATGACCATGCCACTTTAAGAATGGCTAAAAAACAAACAACTACAAATAAATGAACAACAAAAACCAGAGATAATGCTGATGAACAGCCCGAGAACTAGTTAATTCATATATTTCTGGTGGAATTGTATAATGGTCCAATGACAATGAAAAAACATTTGTTGAAAGGCAAACGTCTAGATGAATTAAACTGAGCAGTTTATTTGAGGAAAGAATGACTCCCAAATTGGGCTGCACCCTAATCCAGTAGAGGCTGAGAGAGCTGTATCGGACACTATAGGCAGCCAGATTTATAGATAGAAAAAGGAAAGAATGTGCACAGTTGGATCCCAGCAGTTGCATTATATGGACATGGTCTGATTAGAGGGCAACCAGAAATAGGCTGATGCTCAGTCACTGTGATTGGCTGAGATTCAGCTACTTGTTACAAAGATCTCTGAAGTTAGGTTGTTTACCTGGTAAGTTAGGTTGCAGTTTGCTACATATGAAGGCGGCTTTAAGAGAAATTTAATTTAACAGATACAGTTGCCACATGATCTATCAGTTGCACTGTTGGGCATTTATCCTACAGAAATGAATATCTCTGTTCAAAGAAAACCTCTAGATGGAGGTTTGTGGTAGGTTTATTTGTAATGGCCAGATGTCTGTCAATGGGAGAATGTTTAACACTACGGAATACTAGTCAATAATGAAAAGAAACCACTGATACCTGGAACAGCCTGGGTGGATGATCAGAGAACTGCGTTGAGTAAAGTCAGCAAAGGCTACACACTGTACGATTCCTTTATACTTAAAATTCTTGAAATTAAAAATGATGGAAATGTGAACTAGATTGTTGCCATAGGGTATTCGGATGGCAGAGAAAATATAACTTTAAAGCAACACTGCAAGGGAATCTTGTGGCAAAGGATTTTTCTGTATCATGATTGTGATGGTTCTTATGTGAATATACACATGTGCCAATCATGCACGGAAATACAGAGGCATATATACACAAATGCATGCAAAACTGGTAAAATCGGAATACACCTCAGGGATTGTATTCAAGTCAATTCCTTCATGATTTTTTTAATAGTTATGCAATGTGTTAACATTGGAGCAGGCTGGATAAAATTGGCATTATTTCTCTAACATTTTCATTTTGGTAACTTCTTTAAAATTTTCAATTATTTCAAATAAAAAGTTGAAAAGCTGATAGGCTTAATTCTCCCATAGACAATGCTGTGCTAATCTCCCAAAGATTAAGCTGATTAATATTTTGAAGCTATTATGACTATTTTTATGACTACCATATACGTTTTGTTTAAAACAGTAGCACGGGAGCCTTCCTTGTGGCACAGCAGGTAAGCCGCTCCTTGGGACGCTGCCATCCACGTCAGGGAGCCTGTTGCAAGTCCCAGCTGCTCCGATCTTCATCCAGCTTACTGCTGATGTACCTGGGAACGCACTGGAAGACAGCTCAAGTATTTGTGCCCCTGCACCCCATGTAGGAGAACAGGATGGAGTTCTAGTTCTTTTTTTTAATAGAAAACTTTTATTTAATAAATAGAAATTTCAAAAGTACAACTTCTGGATTGTAGCCATTCTTACCCCCATAACCTCCCTCCCACCGGCAGAGTACCTAGTTCTTAACATTTGGCCTGGCTCTGACTTGGTTGTTATGGACATTTGGAGAGTGAACCAATGGAGTGAAGATTTTTCTCTCTTTTGCACTTTCAAATAAATAAATAAATAAATAAATAAATAAATAAAATTTTTAAAAAGAAGCACAAAGATATACAAAAATGCAAAAATGTTTTCTTGAAAAATTTTTTTTGAGAATCTGCAATCCTCTTAAGTCTTACTAATCACAGATTTCTAGGACTATTTTCACCTAGAAGTTTCTAATGATTCTGCTTATTTATTCTATATAAAGTATTACATGTAGCTTATTCCCTCTTCATTCAATGTAGGTTAACAAACCTGCTCTAAAGAAATCCAAAATGTATGAATGAAAAATGATGAAATGCACCCGACAATTTGCATGTAGACTTTGATCATCTTAACTGAATTATTTTTTAAATAACTAAATTACTTGATTTGATAGGCATAGAGACAGATACACACACACACACATGCAGAGGGAGAGAGCAAGCGAGCTACTATTTGGAAGTTTATTCCT
This sequence comes from Lepus europaeus, assembly GCF_033115175.1. Lineage (NCBI taxonomy): Eukaryota > Metazoa > Chordata > Mammalia > Lagomorpha > Leporidae > Lepus > Lepus europaeus. The sequence goes on from NC_084834.1 coordinate 2,063,718, forward strand.
TAAGTAACTTCAGTGGCCAGAAGCCCACAGCTGGGAGCCGGGAACTCAGTTCAGGTCTCCCACACGGGTAGATGGAACCCTGTTACTTGACTTTGCACTTGCTGACTCCCAGGGAGGGTCTGTATTAGCAGGAAGCTGGAGAGAGCAGCCAACCTAGGCACTCCGTTGTGGAATGCAGGCATCCGAACTGGTGTCATAACCACTAGGCAAAACTCCCACTCTCTAGAGAGAATTACTAATGTATCTTTGTGAAATGAGTGTCTAATATAAAAGCAGTTGTATTACAAGAAATGTTCTGAACACATTTCTAACAACACAGAATGGGCTACCGCAAAAAACTCGAATTCTCTAAGATCGACATGGATCGTAGTGTCATGGCAACAGCAAGACTGAGGTTTGGAAGAAGGAGATTATTTTTCTCAGGACAACACTAATCCTCAACATCTTGGTTCTTTTGTGATTCTAGAACAAATATACCTAAAGGTGGGTCTTCCTGCGTTAGGGATGTATTTCAGTGCCAAATCCACCCAGTTTGCAGGCATTGAAAATCTTTGACCTGTTTACACACCTCTCTGGGTTTTCTCAGCTCTCAATTTATTCTTTCTATCTTTCTCTTTTTTTCTACCCTCAGAGGCTTTGCCCTGAGCTCTCCGAACTTTCTCACAAACAGCGGCTCTGTTAAGGGACAAATCTTTTCTTCCTTGCTCAGAGTATGAGATACTGTGCATGCGACTCATAGGACTATGCTGCTGAAAGTGGAGCAGATACTGTTGGTCGAACTCTGTAATTAACACACAATTATTCTTAAGTGTTTAGATTTAACTGAAAAGTGACCCCTGTTAAATATAAGAGTGGGAATAAGAGAGGGAGGAGATGTACAGTTTGGGACATGCTCAATCGGACTTGCCCCAAATGGTGGAGTTAGAAACGTGCCAGGGGATTCCAATTCAATCCCATCAAGGTGGCATGTACCAATGCCATCTCACTAGTCCAAGTGATCAATTTCACTTCATAATTGATCATAATGATAGGATTGAGAGTCAAAGGGATCACACAAACAAAACTAGTGTCTGCAAATACTAACTGATAGAATTAAAAAGGAGAGGACGATCCCACATGAGAAGCGGGATACACAGCAGACTCGTAGAATGGCAGATGTCCTAAACAGCACTCTGGCTTCAGAATCAGCCCTTAAGGCATTTGGATCCTGCTGAAAAGCCCATGTGAGTATTTCAGGCATGGAAAGCCAAGACACTGTGGAAAAAAAAAATAACCTAAATGAAAGATCTCTGTGAGTGAGAGCCCAGTGGAAAGAACAGGTCATCAAAGAAGGAGGTACCTTTCTCTGAAGGGAGGAGAGAACTTCCACTTTGACTATGACCTTCTCTAGCTAAGATCAGAGTTGGCGAACTCAAAAGGCTTCCATAGCCTTGGCAACCCATGACAAGAACCTAGGGTGATTACTGACGTCATAAACAAGAGTGTCAATTGTTAAGTCAACAACAGGAGTCACTGTGCACTTACTCCCCATGTAGGATCTCTGTCCTTAATGTGTTGTACTATGTGAATTAACAGTATAACTAGTAATCAAACTGTACTTTACACTTTGTGTTTCTGTGTGGGTGCAAACTGTTGAAATCTTTACTTAATATATACTAAACTGATCTTCTGTATATAAGGATAATTGAAAATGAATCTTGATGTGAATGGGATGGGAGAGGAAGGGGACATGAGAGGGTTGCAGGTGGGAGAGAAGTTATGGAGGGGAAAAAGCCATTATAATCCATAAGCTGTACTTTGGAGATGTATATTTATTAAATAAAAGTTTAAAAAAAAGGAAGTGGAGCAGAGTGGTGTTATTAAGCATCCTCCTATCTAGTATGTGTGGAAGTGGAGTGGGTGTTTACTTAGGAAGAATAACATGCTGAGAATTCTAGCGTACCAACATGGGCTGAGTATTGTTTCAGTTCTGTGTACCAGGGATTCGGTCAGACATTGAAAATCTCCAGGTTAATTTAGGGGAACAAAAATCTATAATTTAAAACCACTGACCACTATAATGTGAGCACTGGGTTTGGAATCAGGAAGTATGGGTTAGAGCATTAACTATGCAAATGTTCCAGCTTTATAAACTTGAATGAGTTAATCTTGTATTAATAGTGTCATGTGTAAAGTGATGTTCGAAATACCGTCTTATCTGGTTTCATAAGGAGTAAAAAGTCAGTGTTTTTGGAAAAAAGTCAAAATATAACGGTCAGTTTAGCTATGAGAGGATTCTGTTCATTAGCAAGCCTTAAAATAGACACCATATATGAAAATTTACACATATAACATGTATGTGTTATGCATGTGAGTATATAAATCTGCTTCGTGAAGAATGGACATAGACTTCTCTTTTTGTTTTTAATCCAATCTATATCCAGTTCCTGGCACAGAGAAGGCACTTAATAAATATATATCGAATGAATGGATGAATGAGCTTGAAGGAAATACAATGCTCAAAACTAGAGAGTTCATCTATTCTAATTTTGCTGATATCAGGTTGGGAATAAGCACAGAAAGTCTTGGAGCAGAAACTGAATTACAGAATCTCCTAAGTGAAATTAAATTACTTTAGAAGTGATGGTAAATGTTTTTTTAACTTTCGTTTTATTGGTATTGACACAGCTAAGAGCATTAATCACAATAATTCTTCTGTGCATGAACCTTAAGTAACTCCCATTGCTGCCATTGCTCAGAAAATAAATTCAGTTCTTTCGTTCGGCAGTAATCTTGTTTAAACTTGGTGTTCCCTGTTACCATTTTTGTCTCTCTTGGATAGTTCCGTTTATTTTCCAACTACATCCCTTTTTCCATTTGCCTGCCTCCTTGCCTGTGTCGTCCAAGCCCTGTCCGCAGTTTAAAATGCTCTTCACATCATTTCTATAAATTCCATCCACCTATTGGTTCTGTCACTAATACCTCTGTCTTCATACAGCCCCTGCAGAGATCCTTAGAGAGAAAGAGAGAGAGAGAGAGAGGAAGAGAGAGAATCTCGGGCTGGCGCCGTGGCTTAACAGGCTAATCCTCTGCTTTGCGGCCCCGGCACACCGGGTTCTAGTCCCGGTTGGGGCGCCGGATTCTATCCCGGTTGCCCCTCTTCCAGGCCAGCTCTCTGCTGTGGCCCAGGAAGGCAGTGGAGGATGGCCCAAGTGCTTGGGCCCTGCACCCGCATGGGAGACCAGGAGAAGCACCTGGCTCCTGGCTTCGGATCAGCATGAAGCGCCAGCCGCAGCGGCCATTGGAGGGTGAACCAACGGCAAAAAGGAAGACCTTTCTCTCTGTCTCTCTCTTTCTCACTATCCACTCTGCCTGTCAAAAAAAAAAGAGCAAATGTTTAAAAAAAAAAGAGAGAGAGAGAGAATCTCTTCCTACCTAAAGGTCCATGCCACTTTAAGTTTGCTCCCTTGAGACCTTTGTTAATTCCTAATCTAGAATATATGTATGTATGTATATATATATATATATATATATAAACAAAAGATTCATTAATTTATTGAAACGTAGAGTGACACAGAGAGAGGTAAAGACACAGAAGATGTTCCATTTGCTGGCTCACTCCTTAATAAGCCTCGACAGCCAAGACTGGGCCAGGCTGAAGCTGGGAGCCTGAAATTCCATTCAGATCTCCGTTCTGGGTGGCAGGAGCCCAAGTAGTTGGGCTGTCATCTGTGGTTTCCCAGGTGCATTAGCAGGGAGCTGATTCAGAAGCTGAGCTGCCAGGAATTCAAATGATGCCCCAAATGGGATATCAGGGTTGCAAGAAGCGATTTAATCTGCTGTGCCATAACACAGGCCGTAGATTATAAATTTTCTGATAGCCCATTCAGTATCTGGTTTACCTGTGGATATCAACATATTGACGTTATAGAAACATAATCATTTGTTTATTGAAAATTCAGTACACGTATGTTCAGTACATGTATGTGTTCATCTTTCTGCTTTTGAAAGATACGCATTTATCAATAATTGTTAGACACAGTAATGAATATATGGGTGTTTTGGTATAGTCAGTGTCATTCTGATTGATTCTGACCAAAGTGTAATTTTATTAAAAATTGATAATCTTTTCAACAAGTGGTGCTGGAACTTTTGGATATATGCAAGAGAATAAAAGGTAAGAAACACAAAAGAAAATGAATTTAAGTTCTTACGTCCTCAATAACAAAAAATAATTCAAAGTGGATCATATAATTAAATGTTAACACTAACCATACAAAACTCATAGAAGACAATGGATAAAATCTTTGTGTTCTTGAGTTATACAAGATCTTAGATTTTACATCAAAAGCATGAGTTATACAAAAAGATCTTCGTTATACAAAGAAATCTTAGATTTGACATCAAAAGTATGCTCTATAAAAGAAGTGATAAAATTACTTTCATCTGAATTTAAAAATAAAGGTTTTTTTCAAAAGACACTAGTAAGAAAATAGAAAAGACAACCCAGAGAATTTGAGAAAGTGAGTAAATCATTTACCAGAAAAAGGACTTGTATCCAGAATATGTGAAAACCTACTGTAACTCCAATCACTCACATAATGGAATAAGACTTGAGTAGGCATTTCAATTAATGGATACAAACATGCACATGAAAATAGGCTCAAAATGATTATCACTAGAGAAATGCAAATTAAAACCACATGAAAGCTATATTACACCCAGTAAAATAACTGAGTTAAAACCACAGGTCACACTTCTGATCCAGCTCCCAGCTAATGGCTTGGGAAAAGTAGCAGAAGATGACCCAAGTGTTTGGGCCCCTACCCCCATGTGGGAGACCAGGATAAAACTCCTGGATCCTGGCATCCACTTTCTCCAGTCACGGCCGTTATGTCCTTAGCGGAGTGATGCAGTGTCTAGAATCTCTCTCTCTCTCTCAAATAAATGAAATAAGTTCTTGAAAAAAATTGACAAGCCATTTTATTATCCTCTCCAGGGTACAGCTATAATTGTCTTAAATCTTTCTTAGCTGACTTATTCTACAGACTTTTTACCATTGGGTGTGTTTTTCCCTCCTGTTCAAAATGATTTTGAAAACTGAGTACAAACAGGTGCAGAGAGTACAACAATCGATTCTTCTCTGTATAGCCTTAGGACCATGTTGATTTTCGAAATGCCCCTGTTTGTAGGCCCTCTGTTCTATTGCATGAGAAGATCATCTCTTTCCTTGGATTTCTACAAAAATAACATTCAGTCAAAACACTTTGAGTTGAAGAGATTTTCTGAATATGTATCAAAGACATGTTTACATCCCATGGAGAAAAAAACTTCAGTGGAGCAGTAGCCATGACCAGTCATGCATTTCCATGAAAGTAATGTAGAAGCTGACGCTTTAGTATCCCCAACTTACACATTCCTTCCAACGATCTGTTCCTCCTTTGACAGTTGAATTCTGGGTTATTTTCTTAGCAATGGCCACTGAAATTCTATCAGCTTACTCTACAAGATTTACACCTGCTCCTGGGCATTGCTGCGGGTTACTTTCTTTTTGCTAGCCTTCAACCATGGAGTTCTTTCTAAATTTTCCAATCTCTTTCCATCTATAACTTCTTTCTCTTTCCCTGTAGCTTCCTTTCCCTCTCCCAACATAAACTGTGTTTGGCTCAACTTAGTGAGTTTATTTTTCTCCTCTTGTTATGCTTTGGGTAGTAGTTTGGGTGTCACCGAAAGGACCATTTTTTTTTTCTTTTTTTTGGACAGGAGAGTTACAGACAGTGAGAGAGAGAGGTCTTCCTTCCATTGGTTCACTCCCCAAATGGCCACTACGGCTGGAGTGTGGCCAGGAGCCAGGTACTTCTTCCTGGTCTCCCATGTGGGTGCAGGGGCCCAAGCACTTGGGCCATCCTACACTGCACTCCTGGGCCACAGCAGAAAGCTAGATTGGAAGAGGAGCAACCGGGACTAGAACCAGCGCCCATATGAAATGCCGGTGCTGCAGGTGGAGGATTAACCAAGTGAGCCACGCGCTGGTTCCAGGACCATATGTTAAGAGTTTGATTCCCAGCCTTATGTTAATGGATTAGGGATGAAACTCAACACAGTGATGTTGTCTTAAGGTAAGGTCTTGGAAAGTGAATAGATTATATTAAGCTGCTTGAATCGTGCTGACTTTAAGGAACGGACTACGTAGGTGACCTGTGTGCTCCCTCTTTTTCTGCTTCCTGGTTCACCAGATGATTCTCCCCGCACACCCCTTGCCATCCACCACCTCCTTAGACTACCCACCATTTTGGACTGCAAAATTCTACAACTGTGATAAAAGACTTTTTTTTTTAAGCAAAAAGACTTATTTATTGTATTTGGAAGGTTGTATTACAGAGAGAGAGAGAGAGAGAGAGAGAGAGAGAGAGAGAGAGAGAAACAGAAAGACACTCTTCCATCTGCTGGTTCACTCCACAAATGAATACAAGGCCAAAGCTGGGCCAGGCTAAAGCCAGGAGCCAGAGGCTTCTTCCAGGTTTCCCATGTGGGTGACAGGGGCCCAACACTTGGGACATCTTCTGCTGTTTGACCAGGCACTTTAGCAGTTGGATGGACTGGAAGTGGAGCGTCCAGGACTCAAGCCAGCCCCCACAGGGCATGTTTCACCAGCAGCTGCTTTGCCACAATGCTGGTCCCAGTCTTGTGTTTTAGTAAGTTGACTCCTCCCAGATATTTTAGTGGTAGTAACAAAAAGCTGACTACTACAACTTTGTCCTGAGTAGGCTATTTTGCTCTGTTGTGGGGCGTACAGATTAAGAACACAGTGAGATTTTTGAGGTCAAGTTAGGAGTCTTCATTGGCAAGCTGGCGACTGCCCTCTCACAGAGCAGTCCGGAGGGCGGGGCGGGGGGGTTAAAGGCAGAAACTGCATTTTGGTGGCCTTGACCATTATCAAGCAAGCAGGCAGGCGTGCAGAAGCCAGAGATATGCTGGTTACAGCTGGGGGAGCAGACTGGTGCCTACAACTTGTTCCTCTCAGAGGAGCAGTCCCTACGCGGAGACAGCCAACCAAGATAACCCATGACCACGCAGGCAGGCTGTGTCCCATGGGAGAACCCGAAACTTAGAGCCACTCTGGTACAGCTTCAAGGCCACGTTTCTCAAGATCCCTTGAGGAAAGGAATTTCTGGGCCAACGCTTCATTTATTTATTATTTTTACATTTTATTTATTTTTCAAAATGAACTAAAATTATATTGAGATCATAATGCTTGATATTCATACATTAGAAGTAATTGAATTGCCTTCTTCACACAGGTAAATTTCATTGTATGTCAATTATAACTCAAAGCTGTTAGTAAAAACAAATACAACTTAGACAACAGAATGATTAATCATATGATCATATGAAAAAATGCTTCATTTTATAACTTACATTCTAGTTAAGCCATTTGATAAATATTGGCAGTTTTGGACCTTGATCATGCTATGACAAATATTCATCTGTCTCCCTTCCACCCTGGAAATCCTATCCATTCTTTTTTTTTTTTTCAACTTTTATTTAATAAACATAAATTTCCAAAGTACAACTTTTAGATTATAGCGGCTTTCCCCCCATAACCTCCCTCCCACATGCAACCATCCTTCTCCCACTCCCTCTCCCATCCCACTCTTCATCAAGATTCATTTTCAATTATCTTTATATACAGAAGATCAACTTAGTATATACTAAGTAAAGATTTCAACAGACCGCACCCACACAGACACACAAAGTATAGAGTACTGTTTGGGTAGTAGTTTTGCTGTTAATTCGCATAGTACCACACATTAAAGACAGAGATCCTACATGGGGAGTAGGTACACAGTGACTCCTGTTTTTGATTTAACAATTGACACTCTTATTTATGAATCAGTAATCACCCAAGGCTCTTGTCATGAGCTGCCAAGGCTATGGACGCCTCTTGAGTTCACAAACTCCAACCTTGTTTAGACAAGGCCATAATCAAAGTGGAAGTTCTTTCCTCCCTTCAGAGAAAGGTACCTCCTTCTTTAATGTAGGCCAACTTTTAAGACAAAAATTTTCCCCATCTCATCATGGAGATTTTATATCCATTTCCTTTTACCATGGATCATAGATGCTTCAAATTAATCCATGAAAATATCTGGCTTTGATTCTGTTTTTTTTTTTTTTAAAGATTAACTTATTTATTTGAAAGGCAGGGTTAGAGAGAGAGAGAGAGAAAGGGAGAGAGAGAGAGAGAGAGAGAAAGAGAGAGAATATCTTCCATCCACTGGCTTACTCCCCAAATGGCTGCAAAGGCCAGAGCTGGGTCATGCCAAAGCTAGGAGCCAAGAGCTTCCTCTGGATCTCCCACTTGGGTGCAGGGGCACAAGGACTTGGACCATTCTCTGCTGCTTTCCCAGGCACACAGCAGAGAGCTGGACCAGAATCCAAGCAGCTAGGACTTGAACTTGCACTCATACAGGATGCCGGTGCCGGCACCACAAGCTGTGGCTTCACCTGCTGTGCCACAGTGCTGCCCTTCTGTTTTGTTTCTTATGAACATCTTTTATTGTGTTTTAATTTTAAGCCACATTCCCACCTTAAGTGAAACCTATAATTTTGAATCAGCTCTCTTTTTCATAATCCCAAATTCACATTGGTACCATTCGGTTTTTAGGGCTAAAAGTCTATTTCCTCCCAAATTCTATCACATATGAACTCATTTTCTTCTATGAATTGACCAACGGTGAAGTCTTTTAATCTGTTATTATTTTTTTTCCTCTTGAAGACTACTTTTAGAGTGATGAAAGCTGTGGACTGTTACCTTGAGTATATACATATATAACATTTTTTCAAAACATCAGAGGATTTACCTACTCTTTGAAGCTCACTCTGGAGTCCCCAGTCCCACAGATACCAGACTATGCCTCTTTGTAGTTTAATTACTATAACCCAGAATTTGTAGCAATATGTACTGAATCACTTTGAAAACTCATTTTTATTCTCCAGTTTCTGTTTGCTTGTTATGTTCTTTGAGATCCTTTGAGGAAATTTTCTGAATGTATGCAAATAATTGGATTACTACATCCTTGAATCATTATACTGAAGGGACATTAGGTAATGTAGTTGGTTGAAGTTTCCTATAGAGCTTTTTCTTTCTTTTGTAGAACAATGTGACTTTTCTCTTTTAAAACCCATTAAGGGTTGAAAAAGTCATTAGGGTGTGACTGTGGATATCTCAGGAATTGATGTGCTACAATTGGAGCTATTACATTAATGAAAGTGAGATTATCATAGAAATGAATCATACAGCCATAAACTTGTAACACACAGTGGGATCCATTAGTATGTCAGTGGAAATGATGTGATATTATCAAAGAAGATGGTATTTGTCTTAATGGAGAGAAAGTATGAGCAGACCTTAGGGTTGAATTTTAGAAAACTCTAAGAGGATTCAAAGCTGAAACTACCCTCATATCTTAAGTCTTTAAAATAGCTTCTGTTGTTGAAGATGATTACCTGATGAATAGCATGGTAAAGATGAATAACAATGTTATTTATTATGTCAGCTAATAAAGCTGAAGTTAATTACTGTATGGCCGTTGATTGAACCTATCTTTTAATGTGTGCAGAACCTAGCCTGGTGTGCAGAGGCTTTTTCTTTGCCTATATCTATTTGGGTAGGCTAAAAATCTAATCTAAATTCCCTTCTCTCAATGCCAGTCACATGTCTTGTTAAGAGAAGTAGCTTTGATTTAAAGGTTAGCGTTAAATAAAGATAAAAAAATCATCTTTTGTTTTCACTGATTATAATTAGGGTAGAATTGTAGCTTCCCTTCTGCATTAAGAAATGTGAGGAGAATTTCTGAAGATTAGTGTATGGCGATTAGTTGTCCTCCAGGTTGGAAACCTTGATTAGGTTCAGTCTGAGAGCTAGGATGGAAATGAGAGTTACTTCCCAGGTGAAAAAAATCTGGAAAAATTTTTATTATTTCACTTCATTTTTGATCTAACTCTTCCTGAGAGATGTTGCCCAGCAGATAATTGTTTGGAGTTGGTTACTTTACCCTACTGCCATCTTGGAGTTGACTTAGATCTTGAACTGAAAGAAATCTCACATCTTAGTCTGGAAATTCTATCTTCCTGTTTAATCAAATATGTATGTGAACCACCGAAAATAAATACAAGTCCATCTGTTCAAGAGTGCAAAAACTCAAATTCAGGTTAATGACTATAAGGGAAATTTTTGTGAAAATTTTAGTGCTTAAAAGGCACAACTGTGATTTTTAGAAATAAAAGCAGAGATTGTTGCAATTATCCATAAGGCAAGAAATGCCTTCTCTGACTCCATAAGACAGTTAGCGGATATTCTAATTATGATCTGAAAAGTGCTCTGTGGTAGAGATCCAGGATACTAGTAATTCGGGGTGATAGGAATTCTAAGACTACATCTATCTTTTTATGATTTCTATTTACTTACTTGAGAGGTAGAGTTACAGACAGTGAGAGGGAAAGGCAGAGGGAAAGCTCTTCCATCCGCTGGTTCACTCCGCAAATGGCCAGAGCTGAGCCGATCCGAAGCCAGGAGCCAGGAGCTTCTTCCAGGTCTCCCACAGGGTGGCAGAGGCCCAAGCATTTGAGCCATCTTCTATTGCTTTCTCTGGCCATAGTAGAGAGCTGGATCGGAAGTGGAGCAGCCAGGACTAGAACCAGCACGTGTATGGGATGCCAGTGCTGCAGCCACAACTACAACTCTCTTGCCCTCTTCCTTTTGTCTCTACTTGCACACATCACAATGGCTTGCACATTTGGATATTAACAGATCTTTGCTTAGTGAATATATGAAGACATCATGCCTCCCTTTCAGTAGCTAGCAGTCCAGTTGGAAAACATTCTTGTAAAGATGTCTTAATTATATGCTAGTAATAATGATGATAACCATATAGTGCACATTTTCTTTGTGGTAAAAAGCATGTAGGTGTTTATCATTGATTCCTTCTAGCCATTTAAACAGTTCTGAAATACAATGAAGTAGTATTTCTATATAATGTTTACTCTAGATTTTCTTTTTGTTGCGAGAGGGTGAGATAGGCAGAAGAGGTGAATTGTGAAGACCTTTTTGGGCAAAAGCATGAGATGTTAGAGTGAACGATTTGCTCAGGAACTGTAGTCAATAATTGTAGTCAATAATCAGCGAACTTGTAAAAGATGTGGGGCTCTGTTTTCCTCTGGAACTACTGCCCTTTCTGATTTTAGCGTAACATGAGTCATTACTTTTCATGAAAGGCAAGTTTTTAAATGTTAGATTAAATCTTACCCTTTCTCTAGTGCATGTCATATACTATGTTCTTGGCTTCAGTATGTCGGGGGTGGAGAAGGTCACCACGGCCTCTCTATCACACAGAGAAGATGTGTGTGTAACATCAGTAATAGTCACAGAGTGAGGACAGTCATAAAATACTCAAACGTAAAGTTCTCACAAAATGTTCTCACCTTTTTACATTTTGTAGGCTTGTTCTAAAAGATGCCGAAATTGCCCTCAGTGTCTCTCCCCTGTTCTCTGCCACTGCATTTATGTGAGAATAATGCCAAGAGACCACAAGCACGTGATCTCAGTGCACAAAAAAAAGCCACTCAGGGTTTTTCTATTTTTTAATACGGCAAAAGTGATTTAAGCAAATTATTAGTCACATTAGTGCAAGGATATGACACATTATAGTGAGAAATCCTCTAGCAGAGGTTTATAATAAAATTGTCAACACGTTCTTTAAGAGGACCAGCTCGAGACTGCTATAATCTCTCAGTTTCCCAGCCTGAGACTGTCTGTCTTCTCATGGATTGAAGCACGAGCATCAACCACATGTGGTAAGTGGTATCCAATTATGCTCCTTCTTTCAAAATTAATAGCACTGTGAAATCTGAAAGTCTCATAGACCCAGCCTATGGGAACCTCTGAGGCCACCCTTAGGTTCACTCCTATTCACCGCAGAATACGTTAAATCCGCAGCCAGAGCTAATCAGTGGCCCCCTCTGTGTCTCCCGTTTCTCCTGATGAGCTACCAGCACCTGCACCGTTGGCACCAGCCTGCCGTAGCAGGGGTGTTGTCCCGTACCACAGGCACTGATTCATGCCCCGTCTCTGCCTTCCTGGCATGGACAAAGGTGTCCTTGTGAAATCAAACACTTTTAGAAAAGGAGATCTAAGGTTATCTTAGTTTCATGTGTTTCTTGCTTAAGGTTCTTGAAACATAAAATGTAAATATGAGGAGTCTTCAGAAAGTTCATGGAGAATAATTATTGTGAAAAAATATGCATAGCTTTTTTTCTTTTTTTCAAAATAAACATCTTTTAATTCCATTTCCCATGAACTTTTTGAAGTCACGTCACGCAACAGTTAATTAGTTATTTGTTCTCTATCACCTGAAGCTGTTTTGATGAATGCAATTGGAAGATTTGTCTAAAACTCAAAATTTAAATTACAGTCAATCCTCACGCACCATTTCAAGCCACGGCTTCATCTGTGATGGTCTGGATGATCGCAATCGTCTTCTAACACGTAGTGTTCCCAAGACATCCTGTCTGCCGTGCCGGCTTCCTCTGCAGTCCATCCTGTATATTTGTGGCAGATCAATCTCCACATTGTATTTTCCATGCGGGAACTTTAAGAAATTTCCACAGTCTTACTCCATTAAATCTAATGTAACTCAGTGTGTCAGGAGATGAGAGTCCTGTATTTGACACCAATTACCTACTTACTCATTTTTTTTTTTCTGCTCTCTTTATCATTATATTTCCTTATTTAAAAAATATATTTCTACTTCTTCCAAATCCAATTCTATCTTACTTGATAAATAATTAGCATTTTTTTTTTATTTCTGACAAACCTCCCTTACTGTTTTTGGAAAACCGTTTTGTATTTCTAGACAATTCAAAGAATACCAAATCATCTATCATTTGGAAAATCTACATATTTTGCATTCTGCTCTACAATATATTTAGGTTCACCTAAAAATAACATTTGAAATCACTTGTCATTGAATAAAATTGCAGTTTTAGAATATACATCATGTTTATTTTGAGGACTTTAAATTTTTTTTTCTTTGAGAGCAGAGAGTCAAAGAGACAGAGAACCAGAGTTTGCACCGTTGTTTTACTCCCTAGATGTCCCCAACAACTGTGACTGTGCTGAGCCAGGGCCAGAAGCCAGGAACTCGATCTGGGCTCCCATGAGGGTGGCAGGAATCCAATTGCTTGAGCTATCATTGCTGCTTCCGAGGGTCTGCATGGTAGCAAGCTGGAGTCAGCAGTTGGAGCTGCGAATCCAACCTAGAAAATCCAAAGTGGAACAAAGACATCTTAATGGCAAGGCTACACGCCACTTCCTTTTTTGTGGAGTTTTGAGGCTCCAGATATACTCTCTGGTATTTCATGCAGTACATCTTCAGTTTAAGAAGATTGACATGTACACTGTTTACTTCGTATTATGATTTTCTTGTTATTCAACTCATCGCCCACTTCTTCTTTGAAGCTTTCATATCACACTTCATTAAATCTATATAGATCTTCTTTTTATTTAGTTCTTAAAGTACTAAATACAAACTCCGTGAATTTATTGAGCATCTGGCTTGGACGTAGAGAGCATCGCATTATTTACTGTCTAAAACCTTCCAACTATTTTCAGTCATGCTTCGGGTTAGACTGTAGCTTCCTTAGAGGCAGAGGGTGTATCTTAAACCAAATGCTTACCCGCAATAACACCTAATGCTCTTTTAAGTATGAGGAAGCTGCATGTATGGTGATTGGGGAGGTTTCTTAATTACGGGCGAGGGAGGTGAGGATTGTTGATATTTGTGCTTTTATAATTAGATTGTCTTCTTTAAAGATGAGTTACCATGGGGACTGACATTGTGGCATAGGGTGTAAAACTGCTGCCTGCACTGTCAGTGTGGGTGCCGGCTCAAGTCCCTGCTGCACCAAATGGAGGAGCTGGAAACTTCATACTTAGTGAAATAACCCAGTCCCAAAGAGACAAATTCCATATGTTCTCCCTGGTCTGTGAGCTCTAATAACGCTCCTAAAATGAAAGCTATTGACACTTTTAGAATCAATGACTTGAATAGTCCTTGTCCTGTCGAGGGACAGTTTATTTTTGTTACTTTTTCTTTGGTATTTCCTTTTTCTCTTTGTTTTCTTTCTTTCTTTTTCTTTTCTCTTCTTCATACTAGAATTTGAACTCTTTATGTCACATAGAGTTAATCAATGTATATTAAGTCAATTGGGAAAATATCCCAGTAAAAAATAAGAGGGGGAATAGGAGAGGGAGGAGGTAGTCTATAACTGTCAAGCAGTGTAGTTCTGCATACAGTCCTACAGACTTACTCCTAAGGGTACAGCCTAACAACTTGTCATGGGACTCCAAACCCATTAAATCAGCGGTATAAATGCTGCCTTAACTGTTAAAACGATCATGTTAATGTTAAACTCAACATATAGATAGATTTAAGTGTAAAAGTGATTATATAAATAACATTAAGAGCCTAGTAATAATAATAGAATTTAAAAGGAAAGAAAGTCCAATACGGGAAGCAGGCCATACAGCAGACTCCTAGAATGACATTCACTGTAAATAACACTCTGACCTCAGAATCAACCCTTAAGACTTCCTGGTCTAGCTGAAAGGCCTGTTGAGAGCATTTCAGGTATGGAAACCCAAGATTCTGTGACAAAAAATATCCTACACGGAGGATCTCTGTGAGACCTCAGTGGAAAGAAAGGGCCATCAAAGAAGGATGTACTTTTCTCTGAACGGAGGAGAGAACTTCCACTTTGCCTATGGCCATGTCCAAATACCGATGGAGTCTATGGTCACAAAAGGCTTCCGTAGCCTTGGCAGCCCATGGCAAGAGCCTTGGGTGATCACTGATGTCATAAATGAGTGTTAATTGTTAAAGGAACAACAGAAGTCACTGTGTACTTATTCCCCATGTAGGACCTCCATCCTTAATGAGTTGTACTATAAGAATTGACTGCAAATCTTGTTCACAAACTGTACTCTATATGTTGTGTGTGTGGGTGGGTACAAACTTTTGAAATCAGTGCTTAACATGGAGTTGGTCCTCTGTATATAAAATCAAACTAATAATGAACCATGATGAAGATGGGGATGGGAGAGAGAGAGGGAGGTGGGATGGGAGACAGGGTGGAAAGGTAGATATGGGAGAAAGAACCACTATATTCCTAAAGTTGTATCTATGAAAAAAATGCATTCATTAAATAAAAATTAAAAAAAAAACCTAAAAAACAAAAAAATAAGTCCCTGCTGCTCTGTTCTGATCTAGTTCCCTGATAATGTTCCTGGGAAGGCAGTGGGAGATGGCTTACGTGCTGGGGCTGCAGCCCCAATGTGGGAGACTCGGAAGAAGCTTCTGTCTCCTGGCTTCAGATCAGCCCAACTCTGGCCATTGTGGCCATTTGGGGAGTGAACCATTGGATTGAAGATCTCTCTCTCTCTCTCTCTCTGGCTCTACATCTCAATGTAACTCTGTTGAAAGAAAGAGAGAAAGAGAGAAAGAGAGAGGGAGAGGGAGAAGGAGGGAGGAAGAAAGAAGTAGAAGATGGTCCAAGTCCTTGGGCCCCTGCACCCATGTGGGAGATCCAGAAGAAGCTTCTGGCTTCTGGCTTCAGATTGGCCCAGATCCAGCCATTGCTACCTTTTGGGGAATGAACCAGTGGATGGAAGACCTCTTTCTGTCTCTTCTTCTGTCTCAGTAAACTCTGCCTTTCAAATGAATAAACAAATCTTAAAACATTTCTGCACATATAAAAGTCTAAAAAATGAATTATCATGATAATTATGGACAGAAAGCTCCTCAGTTACCTTCTAGTTGGCAGAGTGATAGGATGGATAGAACCTAGTGTGATTTGTATTTCTCTAGTTATTTGCTATTATTACTAGTTATTTATTTAGTAACTATCTAGGTACTTTATTATTTAAAGTATTTTTCTTGTGTCAAAGTCTCTAATGATACACATGACTTAAATAAATCTTTACAGTGAGGAGCAAAGCTTACTGCAAGGATGCTGTAATTATTTTTTGATATGACTTTTGGTGATTAGTACTTTTCCTGAATCATTGTTACCTTTGCGGTCACAACCACACCATTTAGTAGTTGGCGGCATGTTGTTTTTTTGTCTAATAATTTTTATATAGAGTTAGTCCACCTCATAAGTACAGAAATTTTCCTTTTTTTAGACTTATTTATTTATTTGAAAGAGTTACACAGACAGAAAGAGAGGCAGAGAGGCAGAGAGAGAGAGAGAAAGAGAGAGAGAGAAAGGACTTCCAGTTGGCTGCAAAGGCTGGGGTCCATCACATGGGAGCCAGGGCTCAAAGTCTTGGGCCATCTTCTACTGCTTTCCCAGGCCATAGCAGAGAGCGAGATCAGAAGTAGAGCAGCTGACACTCAAACAGTCGCCCACATGGGATGCCGGCACTGCAGGTGGCGGTTTTACCTGTGGTGCCACAGCGCCGGCCCTAGAAACTGTTCATGCAGATAATTGTGCACTGCACAGTTATGCACCCTAAACACTGGATTGATTAGCATTCAAACCTGTGCTTAGACATAACTGAGGAGTGAACATTCAACCTGCAGAGGAAAGTGCCTGAAGTTTGATCTCTCATTTCATATTGAATTTGCATTTCATAATAGTATGATGACCTTGCATGGGTATTCAAATGCTTATCTTTTCAAATTATGAATCTTATTTCATTCTATTTGGCATTTTATCCTATTGGCCCCTAACCTTTATAATAACAGTGCCTCTGGTTGATTTTAAAACTACAGGTGACTTGTAGCTCAGTTTCTGTTATCCCTTGTGTCAGAGCATGAAATAATAGTCTTTTTATAAAGGACTTTGCTTTTGAAAATCAAACACTATTTTCCTTAATTTCATAGTTTAGAAGGTTTTCTATAGGCTCCTAAAATATTTTTAGCACTTGTTAAATTTTCTGAGCACATCCTATGATAAGGTGTATACGTCTCCACAGTTGGACATCACAAAATATGTTGTACTAATGTTACAGAGAAACATCCTTGGCATATTTATTTAACCTCATGGTATGTAACTACCAGGGCCAGAGGTGGAGTAGACATTTGTATCTTCCTTGATTTTCAGTGCCAGTTCCCTCTCGTCTTCCTCATTCAAGTCTTAGTATCACGAAGTATATGCTACTCACTGCCCACAGTGTCCATTAACGTCTTGATTGCTCTCTTTGATTCACTGGAAACTTTGGCTCTCAGCTTTTTATTGTCTTCTTGACTATCACAGTCACAATTTATGGTCAGTTTCATGTGGATGATCCATCTGACATGCTGGCCTCCTACACCATAAATCCTCTAATTTCTCACCTTGGTTATCTGCTGCTTTGATCATATATATTAGACCGTGCCACATCACCCGGTATTTTCTCCAACTTATGTACTGTATTACTTCCTAATAACATGAGTCTATTAATGTAATCAAATCCTCATATCCATTTCCTTTCTCCATAATTCTTCTCTTCTCTTCTCTTGCATCATATGCTTCAGAAAGCCCAAGCTCAGACAAGTGGTTTCCATCACAATTTTAATTTTAATTTCTTCCCCTCTTTTTCCTGTATTTAGTCAATTGACAAAATTCTATACTTCCTTTAAACCAAGCTAGTCTCCATCTTTGTGGCTTCCCTAGAGCTGCTGATTCTTTTTGCTTTAAGTTAATGAGCACAAAATTTAGCACTTAATCTCATCAAAGAATTTTATAGTTTTCCCTAGTAAGTACAGTTTTGAGTCTGAAGTATTAGAGTCTCTTCCATCCTTATCATTTTCTCCCATCATTTTACCTGATACACTCACTTCTGTTTTACACATCTGGAAACCCATTTTATCTGTCCTCATGGTTTTTGCATTTCTTTTTGCCCAATGGTTGGTGTGTTCCTGTCTATCAGCTGCTATTTTCTGCGTTAAACCCTTCAACTTCTTGGCTACTCTTATCTCCATCTCTTCTTGACTTTGTCATTGTTTTCCTCATGGTCATTCATAAAAACATGTGTTCATATTAACTTCAAAAACCTTCCTTCTCTCCCAATAAAGTCTAGTCTTGAGGGTTTTCTGCACTGTGTGCATTTTCCTGTCTTAATTTCTTTCTTCAGCCCCCACAAGCCTGGGTTCTACATACCTCCTCTACCCTGGTCCCCACTTTATAGAAACTTCTTGTTCTTGTTTTCAGTGCTGTAAAGTCACAGATAATACTGACATCTCAGGGGCTCATATAATGCATTCATTAATCTTTCGTGTTTTAGATGGTTGGACTGCTGAGAGTCTTCTGGTATGTCCCACTTGCTGGGCTGTGCTTATCTTTCTTGAATCTTCTCATTCTGGGATTCCAATTGAAGTAGCAGCAGCTTCCTGGAACCTGCTGCCAGCAAAAACGATGAATGCATTCTGAGAGAATAGATTAGCCATAGGGCTTTAAAACAATCTGTATTTCATACTTTTATTATTTGTAAATCATGAGCAATCATTCCTTATTGGAATAAAATTGATAATAAACTTATATTTGAAATAAATTTGCATACTTTTTTTCCTGGGGAATTTAAAAATGTCAGCCTACTACTGTTAATGTATTGTATGTAGCATATCTAAAAAGAAATTGCTATTCTCTTCACAATTCTTATCATTATATCACTCCCTCTTGCTTCTCCATCCCAAGAGGTGCCACAGTCATTCCATCTGCTGGAAAATCCTAAAACCCGGTAGTCACACTTGATTGCTCCTTTTTCATGAGATTTATATCCAGATAATCAAGTCTCGTCAACTCTACTTAAAATATGTGGCCCTACAATTTCATTGCTATCATCCTAATTCAAAGCACCATTATTCATTGCCTAGACTACTGAAATATTTTCTAAACTTGACTCTGTTCTTCTGATCTTATCCCCAAATCTTGTCCACTTACCCAAGATAGTTTTATTCTTTCAAAAGTATAAAATCATTTATTTTCTCTTCTTAGCACACTTTGATAACTGATGCCTTACTTATCTGGATGTTCTTGGATCTCAAAACTTTTTCAAAAAATATTTTATCTTTTAGAGTGTCTTAGGTTCACAGACGATATAGAGATCTGCCACATACCCTCTCTCCTCATACATGCACAGCTTCCCCCACCATCAATGGCCTCACGTTTGTTACAACTGAAGAACTCCATTCACACATCATCACCACCCGGCGACCATAGTTTGGTTCTCTGTTGGTAGTGTACATTCTAGAGATTTGGACAAACGTGAAATGCCATTTTTCCACCATGATACTCTTCGCTTCACCCAGTCCTTCCTTCCTCTCCTCCGTTCCTGCACCCACGATGTATTTTTCTGTCTTTGTAGTTTTACTTGTCTCAGAATGTCAGTGTGGAGTCTGTCCAGATCGCCTCTTTGATGTAGTAATATGAATTTAAGATTCGTCCACATGTTTTCATGGCTCGATAGCACATTTCTTTAGTGGTGAAAACATTGCATTGTCTGGATGTAGTACCTCAGTTTATCATTTGCCTACTGAAAGTTGAGCTGAAAGATTAACACCCAGATACACAAGAAGTAAAGAATGCTTCATTCTTCTGCTCTGGGCGAACAGCAGGAGTAACATCAAGTGAAAAGGCATTTGTAAGGGATGGAGCACACAGAGAGTGGGAGGTAGAATGCTGGGAGGAACTAAACAATCAAGATCATATCACCTAAGCACGTTCTCTTGTGAAGCAGCAGATAGCTATTAAAGTATTCGACACTTGCACACACTTTACCCAGTTTCAGCCATGTTTCAAGCATGACAACTTCACATGACTTCCTTTTCTCACTTAAACAGGCCTGGGCAGCTCCACCTGCTCATTTTTCCTATGGAGAAGCTATGTATTGTTTTCTGCTTCTCTTGAGATTGTGTTCAGCATGGAAAACTGTCAAAAAATCGTTGTAAACTTGGTTGACTCCAGGTTCAGGCAATTATGAGTGTAGCTGTGAAGAAGTCAGGACTATGCCATCCCAAAATAAGCTACTCTGGCATCTTGGCTATTTCAGGTTCAAGACATCTGAGAAACACCAGCTGCAAGATCACAGTGGCTTTTGTGCTCTTTCGTAAAAGCTAGAGATAAAATTCCCACGTGAGAGATGTTCTTTCTAAACAAGAAGGAAAGCATCGTGTCTATCATCAAGGATAGAAGGTTGAGGTGGAAAGAAGTCTGGGCCAACCTCGCTCTACTGACTCTTAGCTTCCTGGCCACTTGCCCACGTCATTGATTGCTCTAACCTAAGCCTCTTTGGCTTGTCATATTTTCCGAAGTTACTATTTGTTGATTCTGTATACAAATGCTCAACTCTAACTCATTTCCATATGAGCACTACCACATCACATAAAACGTACGTTAAAAAAATGTGCATGCTGTTTTCCTGTTGACCTTTCTTATGTCAATTTAATTCTCAGGTTTAGTCAAAAAACCCTAAGGAGATAAATGTAATTTTTCACTTACTGTACAACTGCAGTAAATGTCCATGTGCATGTGTAGATTCTGGTGTGAGCATAAGTTTTCAACTCCTTTAGAAAGAAATTAAAAAGCATTTTGCTGGATCATAAGGTAAGAGTTTGTTTAGATCTGTAAGAAAGTCCCAAACTATTTTCCAAAGGGGGCTGTGCCATTTTGTGTTCCCACCACGATGCATGGAGGTTCCTGTTGCTATACATATTCATCAGTATTTGGTGTTGACAGAGTTCTGAATTTCAGTCTTTCTAGGAGGGTGATATCTTACTGTTGTTTTAATACACATTTCATCCATGACATATGAGGTGGAACATCTTTTACATGTTTAATTGACAATTGTATATCTTCCTTGGGGAGGTGTGTATTAAAGTTTCTTGTCATTTTTAAATCAGATTGTTCATTTTCTTATTAATGATTGTTAAGAATTTTTGTATATTTTGGACGACAGTCCTTTATCTGACATGGCTTTTGCAAATTTTTCTCCCACTCTGGGTTTACAGATTTTTCATGTTGGCCAGATCATAATAGTAGCAATATGAAATGTATTTTCCTTAATGAATATTAACACACCACAGAGACATGGGAAACCATTATTAAGCAATATGGTCCTGTGGATGTCTTCTAAAAAGAGTGTGACTATGACAAGCCTGAACTTAATATTAGTATTTGAAACTTTACTGTTTTTTCTATATTGGTCATGCTGGTGAGTTTCAGATGTGTTGATTAAAACAATAGACTTCACCCACCTCCCCACCCTGCCCCTGCTCTCTCTGGTCTCTGCCTCAATCTTTTCTCTTTGACTGCCTGGCACCGAAGAATCTCATCTGTGTTTTTCACAGAGGTGGCTTTAGAGCACCTTACAGTTTGGATTTACTTGTTATTTTTGTGCTGATAGAAGCAAGCCTTACTGTGTAGCTGGCTTTAGAGCATACAGGGGATAGGTTGATGAGAGAAAGAGAGAATCCTTTGTGTGTTTTTGGCTGAAACTGGGTGAAGTGTGTGCAAGTGTCGAATACTTGAATATTTCTCTGCTGCTCACAAGAGAATGTGCTTGTGTGATATGATCGTGATTGTTTATTTAGTGCCCCCCAGCGTTCTACCTCCCACTCTCTGTGTGCTCCATCCCTTACAAATGCCTTTTCACTTGATGTTACTCCTGCTGTTCGCCCAGAGCAGAAGAATGAAGCATTCTTTACTTTTTGTATATCTGGGTGTTAATCTTTTGGCTCAAATATCAACTTATTAGAGAAGCTTTCTCATACTTGAATACCTAAATTAACATACCACTCACATCCACAATACAGTCAATATGTTATTTAGTTTGTTTCCTGTCTTCCCATTTATGAAACTAAAATTATTTTGTTTACCTGTACTAGGTCTGTTTCTCACCACTATTTCCCACATTGCAACACAAGCTTTATGAGGGCAATGGCATTCATTGAATGATTAACTGAATTCACAGAAAATAGCAAATAATGTTAAAATCGGAACACTTGGGAAGGAGGTCCTATGAAAAAATGACGTTTGTGGAAGACTTTCACGAGGTAAAACAGATATCTATAATCAGGGTAGAGTTGTAGGAGGTCTAGTTTCTCAAGTGTCTGGAGTTTGCGATGTGCACACACATTGTTGATCACTGGGATACTATTTCAAGCATGACAACTTCACATGACTTCCTTTTCTTACTTAAACAGGCCTGGGCAGCTCCACCTGCTCATTTTTCCTATGAAGAAACTACATATTGTTTTCTGTTTCCCTTGAGATTGTGTTCAGTGTGAAAAACTGTCTGTTAACCTACTCTTCCAGTTCTCTTTCTAAAGACCTAACTTCTATCCATTTGAGAGACTCTACTATACATTCCCCAAGGAAGCCAATAGGGGAATATACAACTAGAACAGGAACAAGATTTAATGGAACATGAAGGATCTCCTAAATCTGCATAGTAAGGTTCCTAAATCGGCATCATAGTCCCTTACAAATATGATTCTATCAAGATGGGAATGTGGTTTTGTTAGTGGAATGTCTATGAGTCAGTGAGGGTTCATGGACATCAGGTATTTCACAAAGATGAAGCACTGGGTGTCAGAGAAGGTGGCGTGAGCTTTCAGATGTGGTCCAGAATATCGTGAACGTATGGCATCCTCTTGTCGGGACTCACTGGGAAACTGACTCCCAGCTGTTTCCAAGGGGCACTGTCACATGGGGACTTAAAGCAAGAAACACTTGGGGGCTCCTGTAAAGCCACTCACCTGCTGTTGCCACATAGCCCTTCACTACTGCTCCCGAGGACAAAGGCAACAGATTCCGCTTCTCCGCGGTCTTCACATCTCACAGGGAGTTACTTCTCTGGAAACGTGGAAACCACATTTGGACCCCAAAACCAGAGAATCTGAGGAAGCTCTTCCCCAGGCTTCTAGCCTCTGACATTCATCTGACAGAAAGTGGTGGGATTAATCGTGGTGGCCAAAATAAACCAACGGTGTCTAAGAAAACGATGTAAATATGTCACTCTTTACCCTAAGAAGAAAGGTAACAAAGGCAAGGTGAAGTAGGCAGCCTATGGAGATAATTTTCTTCTCTAGGGACCTCCTGATTAAAAGAGTCTTGCCCTACTGTGTGACTCAGATGCAATTTCTTATATCCACCCTCTGTTTTCCTTGCATGTTGCAAAAAATGATAAAAACTTTATATGAGGAAAGGTGAAAGGGTTAAAGAAGCAAGTGGAATTTCCATTGATTTTGGATAATGTCTGCCCTTTGAAGATTTAAGAAAGGAGCAAAAAATATTATCTCCCTCCCTGACGGTACTTGCAAACCTAGCTGAAGAGACAAGATTAAAGCGCAGAGAACAAATTGGGAGCAAGTATGCTGCGTAATGATAACATGCTTGGTTTTGAAGTTTGTCTCACAAGGAAGAACATATTGGCATGTTTGAGATAATAGAAAATGAAAATCTGTCTGTGCCTTAAATATGGGTATTATTTGTTTGGAGTGGTGAGAGGAAGGGCTGAACACCTGAAGTGTATGTCCGGAGAGGGAGAAGGATGTGAGCTAATGTTGGAGTGAGCACACAGAGCGGTAGTGGAAGGTCTGACAACAACCTCTTAAAATCACGTGCCTGTCTCTAAATTTGTCCCTGCCAGCTCATTCTCCACACCAGTTACCAATGGTTCTCATTTTTTCACCCAAACTTGACACATAGAGCTCCTCATTTTCATGGTACACTTGCACAGACTGATCCAGAGTTGTGTGAATTTCATATTAGTTAGGATTCTGCCCTTTCTTTTCCCTACTGGAAAAGCATATCAAAAAGTAAGTAGAAAGATAATGGTGAATAATGGTGGTGACTTCTACTTTGAACTTGAAAAAGCATATCAGAAAACAAATGACTTTTTGATCAATAATTAAGTGGATGGTTAATTTACTCTAATATTTCTTGAAGG
Organism: Lepus europaeus; assembly: GCF_033115175.1. Lineage (NCBI taxonomy): Eukaryota > Metazoa > Chordata > Mammalia > Lagomorpha > Leporidae > Lepus > Lepus europaeus. The sequence goes on from NC_084834.1 coordinate 2,087,686, forward strand.
AAAATGTTTGCAAACTTTTACTACATGAATAATAAATAAATTCCAATGTGCCTTCACATTTTGGAGCCAAATCTGTGAGTTTTTATACAGGTATTGGGGATGGCAGTTTTACCTACACACTAGGTGGATAGAAAATGAAAATACGGACTTTTGGGAAATAGTGCAGTGGTTTCATAGCATATCCACGCTTCGTATCTGGTCATTCAAATATTGTGCCAACTTAGCACTTTGTTGTGTCTCTCACCTGTGTACCAGGAATACTTCACTCTTCAGTAGTTGCATGTGTTCTACTGGTTCAAGTCACAATTTCATTGCTAATGTTCTTTCCCTATCTAAAAGGTTCCCCCCAAATCCGTTTTAACTTGGATATTTTTTTCTCATGCTTAGAAATTTGACTTAGGCACCAATTGCTATGAAACACCAGACCTTAACCCTGTTTGATGAAGTTTAGTGTCTTTTATCTTTTGTGTAAACTTGACTACTTTATCATTGCATTTTCCACACCATATTGACATTGTCTGTGTTAATTTCTGTCTTGTTCACTAAAATATAAACTGTGCAAAAATAGAAACCATGTAACATGTAATGTTGAGCATTGTATTACTTGTACTTAGCAGAGTGCCTGACATGAAATAGGAGCTTGAACTCAACTAATGAGTGGATGTTGGAAAGTTGGAGAATTTTTGGAAAGATCAGACAGCTAGATGAAGGAGGCTGGAGTGCCAAGCTCCAGATTTTAGGCTACCTGCAATGGATAACCACTTTTTTATTTTGTGAGCACCTACTTTGTACTGAACAACTACTGTATAGACCAATACAACAAAATAAAGAGCCCAGGAATAAATCCATGTATATAGGTTAATTGAATTTCAAAAAAATATATCAGGAATAGTTGATGGTGGGTCTGGCATTTAGCCTAAAGGTTAAGACATCATTTAAGACACTCACATCCCATATTGGAATACTGGGATTTGATGTCCTGCTCTGGTTCCTAACTTTAGCTTCCTGCTAATGCACACCCTTGGAGGCAGAGGTGATGGCTCAAATTATGAATTACTGGCACCCATGTGGGAGACCTGGATTGAACTCCTAGCTACTGTCTTGAAATGGGCCTGGCCCTGGCCCAGGCCCAGCCCCAACTATTGTGAGCATTTGAGAAGTGCACCAGAAAATGAAGTCTCTATTTCTCTCCTCACTCTTCTCCCTTCTCCTCCTCTCTCTCTCTCCCTCTCCCTGCTCATTTTTCTATGTCTTAAGATCTTTTTTTAAAAAGTTCTTGTTGGGGAAAGGAATCTCTTCAATAAGGATGTTGAGGAAACTAAATGTGTGCATGGAAAGGCATATAGTTGTATAGGTAGCCATTTTACACTAAAATCAATTACAATGTGTTGAAGACTTAAATGTGATACTTGAAACTATAATACTGCTAGAAGATAAGCTAGGTAAAGATTTCTTAACATTGGCCTTGGCAGTTGTTTCTGGGGGATGACACCAAAAATGGAAGCCAGAAAAGCAAAAATAGACAACTGGGGCTATATGAAATATACAGAAAAAAATAATCAGCATAGTGAAAAGACAATTTATAGAAAGCCAATAATATTGCGAACCATTATCTCATGGAGGGTTAATATCCTACATATGTAAGGATCTGTTATAACTCAACAGCAAAAAAACTCGAATAACCTAATTAGAAGATGGGCAAAGGAACTGCATAGACATTTCTCCACAGAAGACATGAAAATTGTCAACAAGGATATGAAAAAAGTGTTCTTTGTCCCTAATCTTCAAGGAATTGTGTGTCAAAACCTGAACAAAATGTCACCTCATACATATTAGTATGGCTATTAGGAAAAAGACTAAAGCTAATCAGGGTAGGCAAGGATGTAGAGAAAAGAAAACCCTTGAACCCCTTGCATGGTGTTGGTGGGAATGTCAATTGGTGCGACCACTATGGAAAACAGCAGAGAGGCTCTACGTAACTGAATGAGAGAACTACCACACGGTACAGGAAGCCTGCTTCTGGGGGTCTGTACCAAGGTGCTGAAGTCAGGTGCCTATGTTGATTGCAGCCAGATTCACAGGAGCCAGAAGGCAGGAGCAACGTCAGTGTCTTTGAATGATAAAGAAAATACGCAATATTACCCTCCTTTAAAAAGGAAGGAAATCTTGCCATTTGGAGTGGTATGGATAAATCTGGAGGACATTATGCTAAATGAAATAAGCCAAACACAGTGAGCCAAGCACAGACAAATACTGCATGATACGACTTGTAGGGTAAACCTAAAATGCTAAAATGATAGGAGCATGGAGTTTCAGGGACTGAAGTAGAAGGACTCTTGGAAGTGTTACTCAAAGGGTGCAATGTTTCAGTTATACAAGATAAATTAGTCCTAGAGATTCACCACACAGTGTAGTGGTTCCATCTAACAGTGCTGTGTAGTTGTAGTTTACTATGATGGTAGATCTTAAGTTAGGTGTTCTTATCACATGCACATAATTAAAGACAGCGAGAGGCAACTATTAGATGTGCTGCAAAAGTTTATGGCATAGATCATATTGATGGTTTCTTGGGTGAATAGTCATCCCCAAATTCATCAAGTTGTGTACATTAAGTGACCACAAGGGGTCTCCAAGAAGTTCGTAGAAAATGCAAATTTTAAAAAAGTCTTTATGTTCATTTCAATAATGCATCAAAATATTTTTTCTTAAGGTACATAATTTATTTTCATAGACTTTAAAAACATTACTTTTTGATTAACAATAACTGTATTTTATTTTTTTAAATGTTTTTAGTTTTTTTTTTTTTTTTGACAGGCAGAGTGGATAGTGAGAGAGAGAGACAGAGAGAAAGATCTTCCTTTTTGCCGTTGGTTCACCCTCCAATGGCCGCTGCGGCCGGTGCATCTCGCTGATCCAAATCCAGGAGCTAGGTGCCTCCCCCGGTCTCCCATGTGGGTGCAGGGCCCAAGGACTTGGGCCATCCTCCACTGCCTTCCTGGGCCATAGCAGAGAGCTGGCCTGGAAGAGGGGCAACCGGGACTAGAACCCGGTGTGCCGGCTCCGCAAGGTGGAGGATTAGCCTGTTAAGCCACAGCGCCAGCCACTTTTTTGATTAACAATAACTGTACCTACTTATGGAGTACAGTTCAGTGTTTAAACACATGTATGTAATATGTCTTCATCAAATCAGGGTTTCTGACACTTCCTCTTCCTTGTTATTTATGATTGGAGGGTTACATAAAATACATAAATGGATTATTGTGACCTATGGTTGCCTCACTATGCTGACCAACACCAGCTATTTACTCCTGCTGTCTAACCTCCTTCTATCTACCTGTCTGATTTGGTACCCACTCTCCAACCTTTTTCCCCAAATTCCCCATAACCCCTTCCAGCCCCTAACAATCACCATTCTATGTCCAACTTGAGTTCCTTATCTTCCATATTTGAGGGAGAACATACAATATTTGTCTCTCTGGGTATGGCTTATTTCACTTAGCATAATGAACTCCAATTCTACTCATTTAGCTCCAAATGACAGAATTTCATTTTTAATGGCTGAATAATAGTCTGCTGTATGTATATCCATCATAGTTTCTTTGTCCACTCATCTGTTGATGGCTATCTTGGTTGATTCCTTATCTTGGCTATTGTGAATAGTGCCACAGTATACAGTGTGGTGCAGGTTCTCTTTGTCCACTCATCTGTTGATGGCTATCTTGGTTGATTCCTTATCTTGGCTATTGTGAATAGTGCCACAGTATACAGTGTGGTGCAGGTTCTCTTTGATATACTTGAACAACCATCCTCACATAACCTTTTGTATATCAATCATACCTCAATAAAATTGCTAAAATTTGCACTATCAATAACTTCCTCAATTATCTTGGAGCGGCATGGATTGCTGTTTTATAGATGCTGTAACTCACTGAGGCCCAGAAAGGAAGAATAACTTTCCTAGGATCATGAAGCTGGCAAAAAGCAGAGTAGGGTTTTAAACTGGACTCTTTCCCTAAAGCCTCTGTATATCGCCTTACATGAGATGAAGGAAGCAATGGTTGTAAATGGTTAGTGAAGTCAGCACTTACTCACTGATTTCCACTAGAAGGTTTAGGTCATTTTTTTTTAAAGCTTGTGCACTATACAAATGCGTCAATATTTATTTCCATTCCGTTCGGCTCTTTGGCCTTCTAGAATCATGTGTTCATGGAGAGAGCCAACGCAGCACACAGTCTGTTCCATTAGTTCTGATGCCATTCAAAGTGTAGCTGCAAATTCTTCTGCCAAAGAAAATTTCAGTGTAAAGGTAGCTGCTGCTCAAGGCTTTTGAACTCCTCCTTGTAAATGCTCTGAAGTCATTTTTCTTTTCATTCTGCATCACCAGAGATGGGTAATCCGCTAGTTCCTGTATTTTTTCTGGTCATCCTTCTTAGAATTGCGGACATATGATGGCTGCCTGACATGTGCCGTTCCCTTGAGGTTTCTGCTCTGACTGTATGTTTATATCAGGAAATAAGGCTAAAACATGTGAAACTGATTTGCTCACGTGTAAGCTTACTTAAGTAGAGTCTGTCTATTTCAAACAGACTGGCCCAGGAAACTGCAAAAATCATGACCTAACCTACACTTACTTTAAGAAGATTATTTGTTTTTAAAGTTGAGAATGGGAATGAGAGAGAGAGAGAGAGAGCGAGCGAGCGCCAGAGCCAGAGTGTGCTCCATTCTGCTGATTCCCTCTCCAAATGCCACCAACAGCCAGGGCTGGGCCAGGCTGAAGCCAAGAGCCAGGAACTCAATCCAGGTCTCCTATGTGGGTGGCAGGGACCCAAGTAATTTAGCCACCACCCGTCGCCTACAAGGGTGCCCATTAGTAGGGAGCAAGAAATGACAGCAAAGCCAGGACTGCAATCATTGTATTTCAGTACAGGATGCTGGCATCCAAAGTGGCATCTTTTTAAAAAGATTTATTTGTTTATTTTGTAAGTAAAGTTACGGACTAAGAGGCAAAGGGGGAAAGTGAGTGGAGAAAGAGAGTCGAGAGAGAGTGAGCGAGTGAGAGAGAGAGAGAGAGAGAGATCTTCCATCTGCTGGTTCACTCCCTAGATGGCTGCAACAGCCAGGCCAAAGCCGGGAGCGTGGAGTTTCGTTGGGTTTCCCACAAGGTGGCAAGAAAGCAAACAACTAAGTGGCATCTTAATTGCTGTGCCAAATGCCCAGCCCAAGTCACATCTACTTTCTGAAATTTGAATGAACAACACTGAGTTTGCCTTTATTTTATATATTTATTAATAGCTAATATACATGTTCACAGAATTTATTAACCTTTCAAATTAAAAAAATAATTTCTTCATTACCTTCTAGATTGTCAACTCTGTCAATCTAGGAGTCTTCATCAGTACTTTTATTATTTTATTATTATCTCACTTAGCTCATAGCATGGAATAATCCCCTAAAAGGATGATTTCTGAATGAAGGATTAAATTATGCAAGTCTGATATTTTTGATTATCACAAATATTTCCACCCTGTTAGGAAAAGAAACATCATCACCTATACCCTTTTGAATTGTGCTATTCAAATTTCCATATATGTCTGAATAAACTTAAAATGCAGCGTCAGTGGTAGTAGCTCTGGGGCAGATCCCGCACTTCTGCATGGTCCCACGGTGCTGGTCCCCAGAAATGTTGAGAAACAGTTGTTAGAACACCTCAGTCATCACCTGCCATGTTCCTAATGTCACGTCTCCGATTTTATTTACTGGCCAGGTGTGCTAACTGGGCTTCTAGCAGCCGTTCCTAAACCACTGTGAGACAGATAAATCGCTGGAGCTCCTTACCCTGGAGCACACATCATGGCTCCTGCCTCTGAGAGGCAACTCAATCGCAAATTATTGCCTTGCATTTAGGCGAACCGTCCTTGTGAGTTTTGATTTAGAGTTCGTATTTGAAATACCCATTTATTTTCTTTGTGTCGCTCTCTTAATACAAACAGTACATCTCGCCTGTCAGCTGATACTCTGGTCTTTATTGTCAGATGCTCTAAAGGACTCTCCAAAATAAAATCTGTGTGTGTTAGAAGTAGCCTGTGTTTTCAGTTGGATGGTTATTAAAATACTAAAAGTCCGCCCAGACGTTTTAGAATAATATAGAAGTCAATGGGCATGATCAGGATGTCTCATACACTTCCTGCAAAGTGCATGTGAATAATCGGCCTCATGGGGGTGCTGTGAGGAGTGAGATAATGCATGTCAAGTATCTACTTGGCTGTGGATCAGAGCTCAGAAATGGAGCTTTTAGAATGTTTTAATCATGGTTAATGTTGAATGTCACTTATTTGAGGTATGACTATTTCCAGTGCTACATCACATCAGCATTGTGTAACTTCTATTGGGCAAAAGAATGCCTTTTGTTATAAGCTAGTTGCAAACTGAAAAGTTCGAATACTGTCCTCTCTTCTAATTCGGGCAAATTACTGACCATTTTTTACTGTTTAATATAACGGGAACGACTTCTCACATCGTTAAATTTCATCCAGGCTTTTTCTTCACTTGAAAAGTTTTTAAGAAATTGAAGTATTCTTTACTTTTCCCCTCTAAAAATCTTCCAGGTTCCATCAAGACTTTTTTCACAGCTCTCTGTTGTTGAGATCTTCTTTCTTATCTTTTCTGTTTTTGATTCATGCCTTAATAACTTCTTTTTTAAAATAATTTTATTTAAGTTATACAAGTTTCATGGATTTCAAATATACAGATTTAGGAGCATAGTGATACTTTCCCCCGTACTCTCCCTCCTATCCAACCTCCAACCCTTATTTCTGCAATAACTTCTACACTTCTCATAACTTACCCTATGAGTATGACCTCAAGGAGTTGGATAGCTATCTTTTTCTTTATATGTTGAACAAGATAGGCTTGCTTGTGTTTGATGGAGTAGGTTCCTGTGCAGGGGTGGGATGAGCCAGGGTAGCTTGTTTGGTTGCTGGAAGGCTTTCTCCTCTGTGGCCTCTGTGTGGACTTGTCCTCAGGTCTGGATTTTCCTTCTTGGCGTGTTTGGCATCTACCAGTTGTACCTCCGGTGTTCCTAACTTGTCCAATTTGGATTGAATTCTCTGGAGATTTTCTGTTTGTTTTTACTCCCCTTGGCACATTCCTTTGCTTCTGGAAGGGACATGCTGTGGGTTATTTTTAAGATGTTCAAGGGCTGTGGGCAGTCTCAGAAACACTGCTTTTTTTCTACAGACCCTGGAGTCTTTTCTGGTTCCACACAGGTATATTTGCTGATTATTCCACCCGGAATGTAGGTTCTTCCATTTTTGAGGTATTTGTTGGAAGTAAATAAAATGAAATTTGAGGGCTCCTTAATATCATCAGGATTTTCTGTATCTTCTCTCTAGTAGCAAAGCTACTAAATCTGTAGATCTGGCCTTTCCTGCTCACGTTCTCTGTGTTGTCCAAGATGTATATGCTATGCTAGATGCTCTGCATAGCACTTACGACAGGATTTTCGGAGTGGTTGGTTGAATAGAATCACCTGGGGAGCTCTGTACAAACACCAGTGCCTACTTTTCTAAAATTCAGTTGACCTGAGGTGGGGCCCAGGCACTATTATTTTTCTGGCATATCCTAGACTACATTAAAAACCATGGCATATAACTACTGCTCCAGGTTAGTCTCATCCTTGGTTCTCACCTCAGTAGATGGATACCTTGCCTTGCCAGCCCACAAAACAGACTGGGACAACTGGAAGTCATACTTTTAACACAGTTGCAGAATTTCTTTTTCTCCTAGAAATATGCAAAGTAAATCCCTTCTCCAAAAACTGTAATTCTGCAATAGCTCCTCAATCTTTCCTTTCTTGACAACACAACACATTTTGAAAATTAAGGACTTTTATCTTTATGGAAGAATTTCTATTCTAGACCAAATGTGGTCCTAATGCGAATGTTTGTATTGTTGAATGTTCTCTCATACTTGAAATTGTGGCCAAAGTATTAATTGGAGTGGAAATAAAATTTTCTTAGCTTAATATTGTCCTCAAACAAGCACACCGCACAGGAATTTTACACAGGAAGTGGTATCAATTACAAATATACAGTTTAATTTTTTTTCCTTTTATAATTAGTTTCCATAAGGAAGGAGACGTTTATTTTCAGAAATTTCAGCACTTAGAATTTCTATAACATAAAGTAATGTAGAAATTTGTTGAATCAGTGAAAATTCATATGAAATGACTAAAATATCAGCTTTAGTTAAATTTTTTGCAATACTAACTGTAAATAGTTATTTACTATACTTGATGTTTGTATTTAATAATTTTTGTTAAATTCAAGCTATATACATCTCTAGAGACAACACAGATTATATATTTTTATTTCTAAGATTTACAAAATAACAATAAAAATAGTGTGTCATATAAATAAAAAATAGGACTCAATATTTTGAATAAAGAATATATTTACAGCATGCTCCATCAGATCTGGCTTAATGTTTCAATTTTAAGCAATTACCCTCTGGATATGAGTTTTTGATTTTTATTTTCTTATAAACTTTTATTTCTTTGTTTTAACTTATTATATGTATATGTGTATTATATACATATGTGTATATTATGTATATAGATCTTTGATATATTCATGAAATAAATATTCTTATGAGATTATTTTTTGTACAAAAAACATTAATGCATTCTGTTTGCACACCCAGGAGTTTTATATTCAAACTGCTGTAGGGTAATAAATATACCCTCTTCTATTTTGTCAAATATTTTCCCATGTGATGTGAAATGAAATCAACACTAAAGAAACTGATCAATGCAGCAATTGAAAATAACTTTAGAATTCTACAAAAAGCTTTATTTGCTTTGAAATACATCACACGTTTCAAGTTTGGCAGAGGCTTTTATTAATAATCTATTTTATGCCTTGTATATGAATACATCTGAACTTGAGAAAAACTGTTTTCACAAAATGAGATAGATTAGGTCAAGTTGGTGAGGGGTTACTTGAGTATCGCATGGATTACCCAGGAGAGAGAATACATTATTATCTTGTCCTGTTTATTAGCTTTGCAAATCATGAGCTCAAATAAATTCTTAACGTGCACTTAAAACTTAAGGAATAGAGTGCATTTTGTGCACTTTTGAGATTTCCCATAAGAGGCACTGTGCATAATTTATGGACAAATACAAAGAGAAAAGGTGACCAGGTTCTGAGTGGTTCATTGTTTTAAATAGTGGCCTTTGGTAACATTAATAAAATACAAAGTTGCCAATCTTCTTACACAAAAGGCCTGCAAATGAACTTCAATACTAGACAGTGCTACATTTAAGTAAATGTCAGGAATGATGTCAATTCAAAACAGCAAAAAACATTGTGTTAGAATTGATTTCCTCAAAGGCTATAAAAACAAAATTTGTGACAAAGACCCCGATCAAAAGGAAACTTATCAGAAGGCAAAGCAGTTGTAGATCTCGCATCAGGAATCAGCAGCCCAGCTCTGTTCACTTTTTCTGCAGCATAGAGATAAGATTGATTGGTGCCACCTTTAGTGACCTTTGAGACAACAATGAGAACAGGAAATGTAGTGATTGGACTGGGGGTGGGTAGGAAAAATGTGCAGTGGGAGAATTTTGCAAAGAACTGAGGGAAATCAGTGAGAAAACTCCAGGGACAAGGAATTAGCAGATGGTGTGCCAAGTACTTAGAAGTTCTCAGGCACGTTTCACATTGACTGTGATTATCCCTACCTTCTCCCCTGTAAGCAGAAGTGGAAAGTGTTTTTTCTACCTCCTTGTGGAAAAAAAGCCTTGTTTTTCTAATGTATGATTTCAAAGTATCTTGGCTAGAGTTACTTGATTAACATCCTGAGCATTTTATTTCTACATTTTTAATGAGAATCTACAGTGGACAAACTGGTCCCATTGTATGAAATAGTAAAGAACCTAGTTAATTATTTTAAATAAAGCATAATGGTATGGTGTGTTTTTTCTGATTGATTTGGAAGGATCAGTGCTTGAGAAGTAAAGAAGATACCTGTAGAACTTTTAAAATGCTTTCTTAAGGACCCTAAATATTCCAGAATATAATTTTGTTTACTGTTGAAATTACAAAAGGGCAGGCTTTTGACAGTGGTTAGGATGACACTTGAAGCTCCAGCATTCCACATCAGAGTGTGTGTGGGTGGTGGGGAGGCGTTCGAATCCTGGCTCCTCTGATTCCAATCTAGCCTCCTGATAATACACGCCCTAGGAGGCAGCAGGTGATGGCTCAAGTTCTTGAGTCCCTGTCACCCACAGGGGAGATCCAGATTGAGATTTTGGCTGTTAGCTTCAGCCTTTCCCAGCCCTTGCTGTTGTGGGCATTTGGGGAGTGAACCAGCAGATGGAAGATCTCTGTATGACCCTCTCTCTGTCTCTCTTTCTCTGTCTCTCTACATTCTGAATAGATTTTAAACAATAAATAAAAAATTTCAAAAACGAATCAAATAGAATGTGTATGTGGCTAGAGGTCATTCTGGCGGACTCTCTTCTGGGGAAGAATGACCACTGCTTCTAAAATTGCAGTTCTAAGAAGCAAGCACATCATAAGGTACATGAATTAAATCAATATTTTAATTTTGAAATACATTATAAATGTCTGGGAAATATATGTTTAGGGAAATTATTTTCAAGACATATTTTTAATGCCGTCTCAAAGATATATATCAATGTTGTCACATAAATTGTTACAAGGAAAATTGATTGTTGAAACTAGCCCAGACACTTCTTTCCATTAAATATAGTAGACAAATATAAATTTTCTGAGACTTTACTTATGTTACTTGGTAAAAATGCTGAGAAGTACGAGAGCAGAGTGGATGACGACGTGAGCTGGGGGAGCTGATGGACTGTGGGCCAAATTATAGCTCAGCTCCTGAATTCTGTGACCTTTGGCATGCTACTTAGCTGCTTGCAAAGTCACCTCCATGTTCTCGTTAGAATTGTAATCCCAACCTTGATGCAGATTAAATGGGCTAATGCATGTAATGTAGTTAGCACAGTGTGTGGCATATGGAAGCTCTTAAATCGTTGTCATCATTATTTTAGTACAAGTCCCTTGAATCACAAGATTTAACAACACTTCTTGGAAGACACTCCTATACACTTGTAAAGCAGATTTGATCTGGTTTTTTCTTCTGCCAAAAAACTTTCACATTTTTTCAAGCTTTTATTAAATAATGTCTGAACGAGGACGTTGCCATTCCCAGCACCCGTCTGCTTCTCCAGTCTTCTCTTCACGGCCTTCCTCCGTCCCTCCATATGAACCCGCGCTCTGCAGTTCACTTTCAGAACAGATGGCCCAGTTTTGGTGAAGACAGTTTCTTTTCCCACCACCACTGCTTTGCTTATGTTGTGCTTTGTTCAGAAGTTCTGTTTCCATGTTTTCACGAGTTCAACTCCATGTCAGTTTTTAAATTCATCATGTATGGGTGGCTGCACCATGTGCACCTTGTTATGGTGTGGTCCTTGGGAAAAATCTATCTACTTTGAGCTAGATAGTTTACTTCTTTTTTTAAAATCTTTTATTTTATTCTTTTTTTTTATTTGACAGGTAGAGTTATAGACAGTGAGAGAGAGAAAGAGAGAAAGGTCTTCCTTCATTGGTTCACTCCCCAAATGGCCGCCACAGCCAGCGCTGTGCCGATCCGAAGCCAGGAGCCAGGTGCTTCTCCTGGTCTCCCATGCAGGTGCAGGGCCCAAGCACTTGGGCCATCCTCCACTCTGCACTCCTGGGCCACAGCAGAGAGCTGGACTGGAAGAGGAGCAACCGGGACTAGAACTCGGCACCCATATGGGATGCTGGCACCGCAGGCGGAGGATTAGCCTAGTGAGCCACGGTGCCGGCCTGATAGTTTACTTCTTTACTATCATTCTTATTTTTGGAATTTAAAATTTATTTCTAGATTTTGCATTGACATGTAAGACTTGCAGATTGTTAAGGGGCACAATATAACATTTCAACACTTATATCCGGAATAAAGTGACCATACCAGGTAGCCAGTCTTTCCATTTCCTCATCTGTTGTTTGTGGTTAGCACCTACCAGCTTCTCTGTTCCAGTTCTTTGTATCATCATGAGCCATCGTCACCCATTATGCTGCAAAATACCGGGGTCTGTTATGTGCAAGTTACTCATTATCCTATCCCCTCACATCTCCTAGCGATGGCTATTTTAAAGTCCACTTTGAAGAGAGAGCATGTTGTGTTTGACTTTTGTTTCTGGCTTATCTCACTAACATAAGGGCCTCTAAATTCATCCATTTTGCTGCAAATGTCAAGGTTTCATTTTTTATGTTCAATTTTAATGTTCCACAGTGTGTAATGTCACCTTTTTTCTTTTTTTTTTGATTTTTTTTATTAAACTTTTATTTAATGAATATAAATTTCCAAAGTATAGCTTATGGGTTACAATGGCTTCCCCCCTCCCATAACTTCCCTCCCGCCCGCAACCCTCCCCTTTCCCGCTCCCTTTCCCCTTCCATTCATGTAAAGATTCATTTTCAATTCTCTTTGTATACAGAAGATCAGTTTAGTATATATTAGGTAAAGATTTCAACATTTTGCCCATATAGCAACATAAAGTGAAAAAACTACCATTGGATTACTAATTATAGCATTAAATAGCAATGTACAGCACATTAAAGACAGAGATCCTACATAATTTTTTTTTTCAAATGTCACCTTTTTCTTACCGTTCCTTCCATCAGTGGAAACCAAGTTGAGTCCATGTCTTGGCTATTGTGAATGTTGCTGCGAAGCACAGGGGGTGCAGGCATCTCTTTGGTGCGCAGATTCTGTTTCCTTCAGATATACATGCAGTAAGAGAAAGCCCTCTTGAAATCTGGTATTGTGGTGCCTCCAGTTTTTTTTTCTTTTCTTTTCTTTTCTTCTTTTAAAGATTGCTTACACTGTTTTTGGGTCTTGGTTTTTCCATATGAATTTTAGTTTTTTTTTTTTTTTTCCCCTAGCTCTGGTGATGGGGATTGCATTGGACCTGTAAATTGCTTTCACTAATAGGGACATTTTAACAATATTAATTCTTGCAATTCATGAACATAGGAGGTCTTTGAATTTTTGTGTGTCTTCGATTTTTTATTAGTGTATTGTAATTTTTTTTGTGAGTTCTCCCATATCCTTAGTTATATTTATTCAAAGATTTTTTGGTAGCTAATGTGAATGGGATAGTTCTTATAAATATTTTGAAGTGTATAAAAATATTATTTGGTTTCTCATGTTGATTATGTTTCCTGCAACTGAACTGAATTTGCTTGTAAGTTTTAATAGTATGTTGTTGGAGACTCTCAGTTTTTCTCTATATAGGATCTTATCATCTGCAAACAAAGGTAATTTGACTTCTTCCTTTTCTGTTTCATGCCCTTTATCTCTTTCTCTTGCCAAATTTCTCTGGCTAAAACTTCTAGCATGCCATTGACTAAGAGTGCCAACAGTGATCATCTTTGTCTGGTTCCACATCACAGTGGAAATGCTTTCACTTTTCCCCATCCAATATGATGTTGGCTTTGGGTTTTTCATTTATAGCCTTTATTATGTGGAGGCATGTTCCTTCTATACCTAATTTGTTCAAGGTTTTTATCAAAAATAGGTGTTCAATTTTATTGAATGGTTTTGTTATATCTTTATGATTACGTAATGTTTAGGCTTCATTATGTTGATGTGATTTATGTGATTTGTGATTTAATGATTTGTGTACATTAAACCATTCATGCATCCCAAGGATAAATTCCATTTGGTCATGATGAATGATATTTTTCATGTGTTGGATTTTGTTGAAGGTTTTTTGCTTCTATATTCATGAGAGATGTTAGTCTATAGTTTTCTTTCTTGTGTCACTCTCTGGTTTTTGACTTAAGGCAATGCTGGCCTCATAGAATGAGTTCATAGATTTCTGAAATAACTTGAGGAAAATTGGTGTGTGTTCTTCCTTAAAAGTTTGAGAGAGTTAGTCAGTAAAGTTATTTGATATATTCTTTGGAGATTTTTTTTATTAATGATTGAATTACTTGATATTGGCTTATTTGGACTTCTGATGTCTTTATGGTACATTTTGGCATGTTATCTGTGTCTATAAGTTGGTCCATTGCTTCTACGCTGTCCAATTTGTTGGCATATAATTGTTTACAACCATCCTTAATTATCCTTAGTATTTTGGTGGTATCAGTTGTAATACTCCTTTTACATCTCTGATTTTACTAATTTGAGTCTTCCTTTTTTCTTAATAAATCTACCTAAAAGTTGATCAATTTTGTTGATATCTTAATAAAATGACTCTGTTAATATTCTGTATTTTTCCTTAGTTCTGCTGCAATTTTTATTATTTATTTCCTTTCATGGCCTTTGAGTTTGGCTTGTTCTTGTTTTTCTAGGTCCTTGAGATCCACTGTTAGGTTGTTGAGCTGATATCTTTGTGTCACTTTGGAGTGGGAGTTCATTGCTATAAACTTTTCTCTTAGAACTGCATTTTCTCTATCTCCTAAGTTTTGGTGTTTACATTTTCTTCAGTTTCAAAGCATTTGAGATATCTCTTTTGATTTCTTCAGAAGACCTTTTATCATTCAGTAGCATGTTGTTCAGTCTCCATGGATTTGTATAATTTCTAAAATTGCTTTTTATTAGTTTCTAATTTAATTTAATGAAGGTAATATGAAAAGACTCATGGTGCAATTATGTTTTCTAAAAATTAGGTGAGACTTGTTTTGTACCCAAATATTTGGTCTGGTTTTGAAAATGTTTCATGTACTGAGAAGGAGTTTGTACCCTGCAGCTGTTGAATGGAATATTCTGAATAATCTCCTAGGTCCATGTGGTATATATAGTTGAATTCTGGTGTTTCTCTCTGTTGACTTTTTGTCTGCATAATTTGGTCATTGATGAAAGTGAGATGTTTCAGCCTAGCCTCCCAATACTACTATATTGGAGATTGTATATTCTTTTAGGTCTAATAATGTTTGCGGTGATATAGCTGGGCACTCTGGCATCAGGTGCATATACATTTACAATCACCAATTCATCCCTTGATCATTGTACAGTGACAATCTGCCCCACTGTTTACAGATTTTGTCTTCAAACATCTTCTCTCTGGCAATGCATGGGCACTTCTGCTAACTTTTGGATTCTGTTAGCTTGGTATGCATTTTTCCATCCTTTAGCATTCAGTCTCTGTGTGACTTTACTGCTAAAGTGAGTTTCTTGTAAGCAACGTATCGTTTGGTCTTTTTTGTAAATCCACTCAGCCAGTCTATATCTTTGAATTGGCAAATCTAATCCATTTACATTTAAAGTTATTAGTGAGGTATAATGGCTTGGTCCTGTCATTTTCACTTTAATATTTCTTCGAATTATTTTGAATATTCCTTGTTCTTTTACTAATGGGTTCCACACTTTCATGTATTTTCATGATGGTATTGTCTTTCTTTTTTTCTGTATATAGGGCACTCCTAAGCCTCTTTTGTAAGGGTGCTTTGGTGGTGATGAATTCCTTCAATTTTTCTTGTCTTATAAAGTCTTTATTTCCACTTCATTTATGAAAGAGAGTTTTGGGGCCGGTGCTGCGGCTCACTAGGCTAGTCCTCTGCCTGCGACACTGGCACCCTGGGTTCTGGTCCCGGTCGGGGTGCCAGATTCTGTCCCGGTTGCCCCTCTTCCAGTCCAGCTCTCTGCTGTGGCCCGGGAGTGCAGTGGAGGATGGCCCACATCCTTGGGCCCTGCACCCGCATGGGAGACCAGGAGAAGTGCCTGGCTCCTGACATCAGATTGGCATAGCACGCTGGGCATAGTGGCCATTTGGGGGGTGAACCAACGGAAAAGGAAGACCTTTCTCTCTGTCTCTCTCTCTCACTGTCCACTCTGCCTCCCCCCCCCCCCAAAAAAAAAAGAGTTTTGGTAGTTAAAGTATTCTTGTCTGGTAGTTCTTTTCCTTCAGAACTTAGACTATATCATCCCATTCCCTCCTGGCCTAAGGTTTCAGTTTTAATCTGAAGAGGATTCCCTTAAAAGTGTGCTGCTGCATTTCTCTCACAAATATTAGAATTCTGCCTTTTTGTATTCCTTTCAGGGTGTCATATTGCCTTGTTTTCCTACATTTTTGTGTTGCTATATTAATTCCTGTGCATCTGTTAGATTCACCTTTTAAATGGTAGCTTTTGTGGGTAGAAGGCCTTTTGTGAAAATGTCATCTGGTATTGGCTTGATGGGCTTTTTTGGCCTTAGTTCCAGCTGGACACTGCAGAGCAGGAATCTTTATTTTCTTTTGTTGTAGTGGATGTGTTGGTGGCCTAGGGTAACACCAGCCAGGATCCAGGATCCAAGAGCTTCATCAGGGCCTCTCATGTGAGTGGCAGGGCCCCAGATACTTGGGTCACTTCCACTGCTTTTCCATTGTATTAGAAGAGCTGGATTAGAAGTGGACCAGCCAGGACTCAGTAGATTTGCTTGGCTCCCTGGCATACAGTCTCCCAGCTGCTCTCTGTGCAAAGGCAGAAGCCACAGTATCACCTGGCACTGGGATGGATGGGCTATGTGGATGCTCTTGCCCCACTCTGCTGCCTGGATGAGCAGTTGAAGTCTGGAGACTAATCAAGAAGGGTGGGGCACACAGACCCTCAGTGAAGCCATGGACCCTCATTGGTGCTGGTGTAGGTGGGGTAATCACATCTCTGGTCTGTGCAAGGCCTGAAGCCCGGGATTGGCAGGCTCCCAGATGGATGTGCCATGCAGACTCCCATCACTGTGTGATGCTTTGAAGCCGTAAGATCTGCCCTGGTGCTCGGATGTGTAGGATGTGCAGAAACACAGCCCTTGCACATGGAAGGACCCAAAGCCACAGAAGCAGTGCTGGTGTCAGGAATTGCAGAAGGGGAACGGGAGCAAGTCAGGGAGGTCGGCCCCCAGTCTGGTGGGGCCAGTGCCCCTCTCTCTGTGGTCTTAGAGGATATCCTGCTGCTCTGTGGCCCGTTCCCTGTAATTCAGATCCCCAGGTGGCCCGGGGTGCTAGGTTCTCCACTGCTTTGCTAAGTCTACTTGCGTTGGTGAGGCTGCAGCATTTTTCTAGCGTGGTGGAGTGTCTTTGGGACCCCAGGGATGGGGCTGGACAGGGGCTCCATTGCCTAGGGCAGTGCGGATCCTGACAGTGATTCCCTTCTCAAGGCAGATCCTCACTGTTGCAGCCTGTGTCCTAAGAATTGTGGGGCATGCAACGAGAGTCCCTTCTCTGAGTCAAAGTAACCAGGCAGCTCCTCTTACTGGGCTCCTACTCAGCGGTGCCCATGAGTCCTCCTGCAGCTAGGACTGCCGGATAGGGAGATTCTGCACATGGTCTCTGCTGAGGCTCATCCTGTCACCATTTCCCAGAAACACATTTCCCCAGCCATTGAACCAGAGTTTCAGGTGCTGGCTTGCTTTGTTGTTCTTCCTATGGGGCCATCCTGGGGCTCCATGTCCTGCCAGGTTTCTATCATCCTGCTGCTCCGCCTCTGGCATGAAGCTGCTTATTAGTGTGGAATAGGAGGTAAACACTCAACCATTTTAGAAATCTGTGAGACATATTTATGGGCATGTCTTTCTTCTGTTTGCCTGAAATGTACAATGGAGGTCTGATCTATGGGTTCATACCCTATCCACCCCAGTGCCTTTCACAGGTATTCCTGGGAACAGTTGCTGAAGGAAAGGGTATTGCATTTGTGATGTATTAAAAACTAGTGGCTGTTTGCTAACATTGATGATAGCTGCTCATGGAATGTTAAAGGAGTTTTTAAGAATGAAGCACAGGGCCGGCGCCGTGGCTCACTTGGCTAATCCTCCGCCTGCAGCACCGGCACCCCGGGTTCTAGCCCCTTTTAGGGTGCTGGGTTCTAGTCCCGGTTGCTCCTCTTCCAGTCCAGCTCTCTGCTGTGGCCCAGGAAGGCAGTGGAGGATGGCCCAGGTGCTTGGGTCCCTGCACTCGCATGGGAGACCTGGAGGAAGCACCCGGCTCCTGGCTTCGGACCATTGCAGTGCTGGCCGTAGCGGCCATTTGGGGGGTGAACCAATGGAAGGAGGGCCTTTCTCTCTGTGTCTCTCTCTCTCACTCTCTATAACTCTACCTGTCAAATAAAAAAAAAAAAAAAAAGAAAGAATGAAGCACAGGGGCCGTCATTATGATGTGGTGGGTAAGTGTGTCACCTTTGATGCCAGCATTCCATATGGGCAGCAGTTCAATTCCTGGCTACTCTACTTCCAATCCAGCTCCATACAAATGGCCTGGGAAAAGCAGGCAGAAGTTGGCCCGAGTGCTTAGGTCCCTGCACCCACCTGGGAGACCTGGAAGAAGCTCTTGGCTCCTGGTTTTGGACTGGCCCAGTGGTGGTGTTGTGGCCATTTGGGGAGTGAATCAATGGATGGAAGATCTCTCACTCTATTTCTCTTTCTCTGTAACTCTTTGAAATAAATTTATTTGAAATTTATTTATTTATTTATTTTAAGGCAGAGTAACAGAGAGAGAACTGAAGAGAGAGAAAGACAGTTATCCTCTATCTGCTGGTTCACTCCCCAAATGGCTACAATGGCTGACCAGAGCTGGGCCGGTCCCACGTGGGTGCAGGGGCCCCTAACACTTGGCGGGGGGCATCTTTGGCTGCTTTTCCAGTACATTATCAGGGAGCTGGATTGGAATGGAGCAGCCAGGACTCAAACCGGCACCCATATGGGATATCAACATTGCAGGCAGCAGCTTTACCCATTGTGCTACACAACCAACCCCATAAACAAATCTTTAAAAAATAACAAAATAGATTTCAATTTCAATAACTATGATAAATTTTGTGAACATTCTACATGTCACAAAGGTGATTTTACCTTCATTTGGCAACAGAAACCTGGGTTTCGTTTTTGTCCATAGATCTAGAACGTTGGATGCTTTTATCTGTGCTGATCCGGAAAGCCAATCCTGACCTTTCAGATTATGTAGTTATTCATGTTTGTTTATTTTCCCCATAAAGAATGTTTATTGCCAGGATTATTTTAATAATTGCCTTACTTTTTCCTTGTTGTGGTTTATTGCAATTGCTGATCTTACTCAGTTTTCTGATATATTGTCTTTGACAGACAACAAACTCTCTCATCCGAAAAATCCATCTTAGTGTCAGTAATCAGATTGTGCTTCGACTGGAAAACCTCTCTGTTCCTTTACCATGAACTGCTGACCCCACTGGAGACGTGGAAGCTGCATGCTCACTTTCCTTGGTCGGTCTGCCTGCCATGTTTGCTTAGTACCGGGAGAGCTCCTGATGCATGGTAATACAGGCAATGGTGAAAGTACCTACATGTTTGGTGCAGTAAACCCAAGAACAGAAATTGAGATTTTCTCTCCTTGTTTAGCTTTTGTCTTAACTATGAGCAGTATTCATCATCAGAGAATGTAAAATACAGCTGAGGTAGAAGTGTGAGACTGGGAGAAGTCCTTGAGTACTTTTGCTGAGGGGAACATTAAATCGTGACAATCATGAATACATGCATGTGTTCATTGAGTTGCTACTTTATGCCTCATGCTATTTTATATGTAAATTTTTTTCTGATAAGTAAGATTCATTAATTTTTTAAACATTTATTTATTTGAAAGGCAGAGTTAACATACACACACAGGGAGAGAGAGAGGGTCAGTGACTAAGACCAAGAGAATTTCCATGTGCTGGCTAACTCCCAAAATGACTGCAATGGCTGGGAGTGGCAGAGGCTGAAGCCAGGAGCCAGGAGCAGCCTCCAGATCTCCCACTGTGTGGCTGGGGCCCAAGTATCTGGGCCACCTTCCGCGTTCTTCCAGGTGCTCTAGTAGGGACCTGAATCAGCAGTGGAGCAGCCAGGACTTGAACCAGTATTCATAAGGGATGCTGGATCACACGTGGTGGCTTAACCACTGTGCTACAACATAAGCCCCAGATTCATTAATCTCTTATTGATGTGACTTTTAC
This sequence comes from Lepus europaeus, assembly GCF_033115175.1. NCBI lineage: Eukaryota > Metazoa > Chordata > Mammalia > Lagomorpha > Leporidae > Lepus > Lepus europaeus. The sequence continues at coordinate 2,107,680 of NC_084834.1, forward strand.
TGTTGATTTACTACTTATTTATTTGTTCAAGAATGCATTTTATTTGCTCAAGAATCTCATGTGGGTTTTTTTCAACCTTTGTATTGGTGGAATATTATAATTGAAATAAAGTAAATGATATTATGGAATTAAATTCCAAAAAAGGAAAAAGTAAAAAAAAATAATTAAAAGGAAATTCAAGTGAAAAAATCAAGAAAAATAAATTGAATGACAACTGTGAAAACATTAAAAAGTAATTGGCCTAAATTATATTAGGCCACCTCACTTTAATTAAAAACATATTAATAATTAATAGAGGCCAGCACAGTGGCTCACTTGGCTAATCCTCCGCCTGCAGCACTGGCACCCCAGGGTCTAGTCCCGGTTGGGGCGCCGGATTCTGTCCCGGTTGCTCCTCTTCCAGTCCAGTTCTCTGCTGTGGCCAAGGAAGGCAGTGGAGGATGGCCCAAGTGCTTGGGTCCCTGCACCTGCATTGGAGACCGGGAGGAGGCACCCAGCTCCTGGCTTCAGATCAGCACAGCACTGGCTGTAGCGGCCATTAGGGGAGTGAACCAATGGAAGGAAGACCTTTCTCTTTCTCTCTCTCACTGTCTATAACTCTCTCTCTGTCTCTCTCTCTCTCTCTCTCACTGTCTAACTCTGCCTGGCAAAAAAAAAAATTAAAAACAATTAATAAATACTTACTAAGCATCCACCTATATAAAGAACCACAACATGTTGAAGATCTGTGAAGAAACAGGGTTATGAGGTTTAGAACTGGAGTAGCATTATAATTGGCTAGAGGTACAGACCATACAGACCACTAATTTGGGATAAATTTGGAAAAATGAAAGGAGAGTTAGAGAATAGAAATTAGAGGAACAGGAAAGATGAGGGCAGATTTTTAAGGGAGAATTTCACACATAACTGAAGACAGAGGTGAGAGCAAGAAAGCCTCATGGAACTGAACACACTACATTATAGACAGATAAGAGATGAGTTAAAGTGCCGTCTAACACTGGAAGAAGAAAATAGCTTATATGGGGAATTTTTATTTGCTTTATGGGCTGGAGTATTTCTGTTTCTTGAGAAATATGTGGGTTAAATTCTTTGGAGAAAAGCAAGGCACTAAAGCTGTCAGGTTGTGATTTGAAAGGCAGTGCTCAAACTATCTGAGTCAGAAAGGAGGGTCCAGGAAGGACACTTCTGCCCTAAGTGAACTATTTGGTTCATGGTTGTTGTTTAGAGCATCTGGCAACCTATGTCATTGGTTCATTTGGGACATATATTGGAGGCAGCTTTGTCTGGAATTCCAATTGAAGCACTTTTAGGACTTAAGAGGGAGAATGAGTGCAGTGCAGGCTGTGTGAGGAGGGAGGGAGTGTTAAGTCCAGAGGGTAAGACACTGCATCCCACCTCAGCATGACTGGGTTTGCTAGCTCCAGCTCCGGACTCCAGATTCCTGCTAAGGCAGACCCCGGGAGTCAAAGGTGATGGCTCAAGTAATTGGATCCCTGCCACCTATCTGGGGGACCTCGATTGAGTTTCCGGCTCCTGGTTCTGGCCTTGACCCAGCCTGCCCCTGTATGGGCATTTGGAAAATGAGCGATCAAATAGATGTGGGCACTCTGTGTGTGTGTGTCCCTCTATCTTTCAAATTAATAAAAATTAAAAATATTATATAAAGAATATGTATTTTAGAACCCTAAAAATCTTACCTGCTTCCATCTAAATAATTTGAGTAAGCTCTCTTTTTTTTTTTTTAGAATTTCATTTATTTTAGGGATATCAATGTGAAAGCTTACATAAGACTAAACCCCATTAAAATATTTTTAAAAAGCTAAATCAGCACTGTTTCAGTGGATTTTCTCTGTGATGTATTCAAGCACAAGACTTCTGCCAAGTGTTTTTGCTACCATATGTACATCTATTAATTAACTCCTTGTAAATGTCTCCAGTATTCCCAGAGGCTTGCTGAAGTTTGCTGTTGAAGTGTCACTTTTGCTACAAATCCCATTTCTCTCAATTTTAAGTATGGAGCTGTTAGAAACCCAGTAAATAGCACCCCCTCTTTCTTGTCAATTTGTAACTCTTTTGAAAGGTGTATATGGGAATTGGGCTAATAGGGATCAGTATCTCAACTTTCATACTGATGAAACAGTGATGGTCATAGCTTATCCTGAGAGCCAAATGGGACTAATCCTTCCTTCCTAGATCACACAAGCTTACCTACTCACACGGCTGCATGTGGTGCTGGACAATGGCAAGCCTATGGCTTTGAAGAGGAGCCACAGATTATGAGCATGGTGAAGAAGACCAGAAAGTGGACTCTACATAGACCCCAAGAGCACAAGGAAGGGCATGGCCCAAGCCCTCCTCCCCAGCTCTTTAATTTCATGTCACCCTGCCGCTAAGCCAAGGGGAACAGGCCAGGAATGTCACTCAAATAAATCTTTTCCTCCTGAAAATACGAAGTGTGGGGAATATGCATCCACCCTAACATCGGAGGTCTAAACTATAGAGTATCCCATATTTAGAGCAACACATGGCTGTTACCCATTTGACAACTCTGTAAAGAGTCCTACTGCAAAAAACAGACTAGGAACTAATTTTATCTTCAAAATCCATTTTTTCTAGTCTGTGTTTCATGGAAAGACATGGAGAGCATCTAGAAATCTATTAAATGACAGAAAGACATTCTCAAACCCAATGGATTGATCTGTTACAACCGGCATTTGGACCAAGCTCTCTTTCTATTTGCTTCATTGATTGATTTTATAAACTAAAAATTCATTTGTCAGGAATTTAGGGCTGATGACAATTTTAGATCTTGTCCTTCTTTCTCTTGTTAGCATAAAATTTTTACCTGATAAACTTGCATTCTGAAATTGATTCAAATTCACCCGCCCAGCTGATGTTATGAAAAGGACTGCTTGTAAATTATGAGATATGCAGATGCTATGCTTTAGATATTCATTTGGATATTGAATGTCCCCAGATGCACATGTGTTAAAGTCTGGTCTCAAAGTCTTATATTTATGCTGCTAAAAAGGTGGAAACTTAATTCAGTTATGATATTTGTAGATGGGACCTTGAGAGGAGATTGAAGTTATTTGTCTTTCGAGTGGAGCCTATGATTGAATCCTTATGTTTTTAGAAGATACCATGTGGAACTCTGTGCTGCCTCAGGACTCTGCTCTCAGAGCTGCCTCCTCAGATGCACAACCAGTGGGGGTCACTTGATCGTGGCATGTGAGCCCCTCCAGGACCATGAGCTAAAGTCAACCTTTCTCTTTATAAAGTCAGCTTCTCTCCAGGTTTTTATTGTAGTGATAGTGATCTGACTACTATAGTAGGTATGATATGTGTTTTCTTAGATTTTTCAAAGATATTTAGCTAGCTAGGGATATATGTTCTTTTAAAACTACATCAGTGGGGCCAGTGCTGTGGTGCAGTAGGTTAAGCCTTTGCCTCCAGTGCTTGATCCCATATGGATGCGGGTTTGAGTCCTGGCTGCTCCGCTTCTGATCCAGCTACCTGCTAATGTGCCTGGGAAAGCAGTGGAAGATGGCCTAAGCACTTGGGACCCTGCACTCACGTGGGAACCTGGAAGAAGTTCCTGGCTCCTGGCTCCTGGCTTCAGATCAGCACAGCTCTGGTAGCTGCAGCCTTTTGGGAAATGGACTAGTGGATGAAAGATCGATATCTCTCTCCTTCTCTCTATGTATCTCTGCCTTTCAAATAAATAAATAAGTAAATCTTATTCTTTCTTTCTTTTTTTTTTTTGACAGGCAGAGTGGACAGTGAGAGAGAGAAACAGAGAGAAAGGTCTTCCTTTTGCCGTTGGTTCACCCTCCAATGGCCGCCGTGGCTGGTGCGCTGCGGCTGGCGTACCGTCCTGATCTGAAGCCAGGAGCCAGGTGCTTCTCCTGGTCTCCCATGCGGGTGCAGGGCCCAAGCACTTGGCCATCCTCCACTGCACTCCTGGGCCACAGCAGAGAGCTGGACTGGAAGAGGAGCAACCGGGACAGAATACGGCACCCCAACCAGGACTAGAACCCGGTGTGCCGGCGCTGCAGGCGGAGGATTAGCCTAGTGAGCCGGGACGCCGGCCGAAAATCTTTTTCTTAAAAAACTACATTAGTAAGGCGGTGATAATCATGGTTGCTATTGAAATAAATTCATTTTCTGTTTCCTATTGAATGAATTTTACTCTGCAGAATTCCTCCCATGGTCAGCATCTCTCCATTGGACATGCAGGCTGGAAGAACAAGTTGTGCTACAGTTAGTACTTGCAGGCAGCAATAGGTCAGACATTGAAGTCTTGGGCTTCGTTGCTAACCCAGCTTTGCTGCTATATTTGCCATGTTTCCTTAGACATGCTACCTAATTTATCCCAGCTTTAGTTTCTTTATCTGGAAAAAGAAAATAGTAATTGTAATACATTTTCAGCTGATATCTAACAGCAAGATTGTATGTACTATTAACTCAAAGACCTCACTTACTAAGCACTTAATGGACACTAGCTATAATTATAATTGTCCTGTCGATTGTCAGAGAGTGGCAGTTAACCCCTAAGTCACTTTTTAAATACATGTTCTTCTGGTTGAACCAGATGCAGAGAACATTTCTTTTAGCCACCTGGACCTATTATTCTGCCTCCCCTACATGATCAATGGCTTATTTTCATCCTATATAAAGGTGATTAAGGTTCTCAACCTCTATTAAAATAAAAGAACCTGGGGCTGGTACTATGGTACAGTGGGTAAAGCCGATGCCTGCAGTGCCGGCATCCCATTTGGGCACCGGTTGGAGTCTCAGCTGCTCCACTTCTGATCCAGCTCTCTGCCATGACCTGGGAAAGCAGTAGAAGATGCCCAAGTCCTTGGGCTCCTGCACCCCTGTAGGAGACCCAGACGAAGCTCCTGGCTCCTGGTTTCTGATCAGCACAGTTAGAGCCATTCCAGCTATTTGGGGAGGGAACCAGTAGATGGAAGCTCTCTCCTCTTCTCTCTGTCTTTGCATCTCTGTAACTCTGCCTTTCAAATAAATGAATAAATATTTTTAAAAATCCTATAAAGAATAAAAGAACCTTTCTTAAATTCTTTGTCCTGTAAGTATAAATCTCTTCTCCTTTCTTACTCTGGTTTCAGGATATGAACATTGTCCATTTCCTCTCTCATTTCTAAATAATCCCTCAGTTTCTAATTAACTGTATCCTCATAAATACTTTAAAATATTTATTTCTAATAGAGGGAGATACCGAACAGAAAAGAGGGCTCCCATCTTCTGGTTCACTTCCTAAATGACTACAACAGTTGGAGTTGTGATGGGAATGAGTTTGGGAGCCATGACAAGATATTCCGCAAGGGTGGCAAAGACTCAATTATTTGAGCCATTACCAAGGCCTCCCACGATCTGAATCAGCAGGAAGTTAGAATTGAGTCAGGAGCCACAACTGGGAGGTGAACACAGGCACTCAGGTGTGGGATGTGGGCTCCTTAATTGCTAGGCTACATGCACACTTCCACAAATAGTTACTGAGGTATTTATGTGCTGGGCACCATGCGTGGTGATGGGGATATGCTGGTAAATAAGACACGCCCAGACTGTGCCAGCATAGATATCCTGCCTCTACCATTCTGCTGAAACTTCTTTGCATAACAGTTCCCAAAGACCTCCTAATTAGAGAACTTAATGACTGTGCTGTCCTTGGCTTTCATGCCATCACCTCTCTGGGTCATTTCCTCCCTCTAAGAACTTACCAATTAGTTTCCTTAGGGACCTCCTTTTAATTATACTTCCAGTGTTCCCTAGGGTTTCATATTTGATGCTCTGCTTCTGGGCTCTCCACGGTAGCATTTTCAGTTGTTTATAAGATCTTCTGACCTGTGGTTAAATGCCAGATCCCAAAGAGCGCTCATAGTCATCACATTCAAAGTTACTCAGCCTGTCTCTGTCTCTTCCAAATTTGCTCCTGTCTGGCCTTTGCTACTTCACTTAAAAGACTGACCATCGATCCCTCCATTCCCCAAGCTTGAAACCTGGGAATCATCTTCAATGTCTATCTCTTTCTTACACACTAAGTGCAATTGATCTAGTGCCACAGACTTTGCCCTCAATAGAGCTCTTTAATCTCCATCCCCTAGCCTATTTGTACGCCTTTGTGTGGATCTTTCTTGCCGCTTAATCTTTTCAGCCATGCCTAATCTACCTAATTGGTAAATTGAGCTAAATAAAGACGGAATCTGAATCTTCCGCCATCTGGCCCCGTTTTCCTGTAATAGCACCCACAGCTCTTCTCCCACCTCAGCTGCTGTGAGTTGAATTGTGTGACACAAAATACATGTGTTGACACCCTGTCTCCACATGTGGCTGTGTTTGGAGATTGGCCTTTAGGAGGTAATGAGGATTAAATGAAGCCCTATTCTGATAGGAGTTGAGATGTTATTAGGAGAGAGAGAGAGAGAGAGAGAGAGAGAGAGAGAGAGAGAGAGAGAGAGAGAGAGAGAGAGAGAGACACTTTCTTTGCTGTTTGTGGAGATCGGGTGTGAAGGTACTGCTCACAAGCCGGGAAGAAAGCCTTCATCAAGGACTACATCAGTTGGCCCCTTGATCTGAGAATTGCAGCCTCCACAGCTATAAGAAAACAAGCAGCTGTTGGTAAACCCAGCATCCCAAGGACACCAACACACCGTACCCCAGGTGTTTCAGGTAAACTCAGATAATGACTTCTGACCATTGTTGTTTCTCTGTCCAGAATTTTCCTTTCTACTTCTCTCAGGCATGAAATCCCCCCTCCCCATCCTCTAAGAGCAAGTCCAGTCGTTTCCTTCCTCAACTTTCCTAAATGTCCTCACACTCACGGGAGCCACAGTAGTAACATGGCTCTTAGGACATACATGCTGGTTCTATTATAGCAACAACAGCATTGGCTTCTACATTCCTCTGTCCCAAGAGTAACTTTCCTAAGCCAGAGAAGCTTTGCTTTATCCTTCTCTGTATTTCTCTATATTCAGACTCTTTTGAGTTCGAATTAATCCTATTGAATGAACTAATGAGTTGACCAGTGAATGAAAAATATAGACGTGTAATGCATTTCCCTAAGCTAAACTTAGGGATGCTAAGAACTAGTGTTCTGTAGAGTACACCCTTTCTTTGTGCTACTAATTTACTAATTTATTCAATATTATTTATAAAATAGCTGTTAACTTGTACTGTTCAGCAAGGAGATTGGTGAGCTAAAAGAGAAGCATTTTCTCTATGAATAGTTTAGTTTTGGTATTTTAATAGCACCAATGGAGGAAAAGTATAACTATCCAGTCTAAGCATAATGGTTTCCAAAAATTACTTAAGGTGTTACATTATAGATCTCAAAGAATAACAGTGGATTTGCATAAAAACAGTTGAAATGTTCCCGATTTGGAAACCAAGATCTCCTAATATCTTATGTAAAGGACTGATCACCATAATCATAGTTACAGCTGTCATAATAAACTAAATTTAGAGTCTGAGGATAATGTTTGCAGAGGCAGTAGTAATAACCAAATGGTTTTAGCTGAAGACAAAATATAATCCTAATATTAATAACCTTAGAATAACGCAGCCAATGTAATTTCATGTTTTTAATGGTCTACAAGGAAATAATAATGTATCTTACCTTTGGTTCCAAATTTGAACCTGGTATAATTTGCACCTTGTTTTTCATAGTATAATGTTGTGAATAGTAACTTTAAATATGTTTGTCTTAGTTCTAATGAAATTCGAGATTCGATAGCACTACCTTAAAAACAAATTATTTTAGCATTGATATTTCCACCAATTTAACGATTTAGTTTGAGGATTAAAAAAATAGGGCTTAAGGCTGGCATTGTGGTGCAGTGAGCTCGGCTGCCAGCAATGTAGGCATCCCATGTCAGAGTGCCAGTTTGAGTCCCGGCTGCTCTGCTTCCAATCCAGCTGCCTGCTAATGCGCCTTGGAGAGCAGGGGGAAGATAGCCTAGTGCCATGTGGGAGGTGCGGGTGGAGCTTTGAGCTCCTGGTTTGGACCTGGGTCAGCCCTAGCTGTTGCAGTCATTTGGGGGAGTGAGCCAGAGGATGGAAGCCCTCTCCTTCTCACCCCATCACTCTCTCCCTATCCCTTTTTCCTTCAAATAAAGAAATATATCTTTTTAAACATATAAATAATATAGTTTGAAGAAGTCCTAGCAATCTGGTCTAATCACTAAATTGCATAGATGAGGAGTCTTTCCCTGGGAAGTTGTTATATAGGAGGGGTCCTCAAAAAAGGCCACCGAAGGTACATATTATGAAAAACCTATGCCTGGGTATAAGAAGTTTTGCACCAAAATAATCTTACCTTTTTAATCCTATTTTTAATTGAACTTTTAGGGCATCTTCATGTCTGGCATACATATGCAGCTCATGGCACGGAACATAAAATGTTGTTCTTCTACCTTTCAGTTTGGTTGTTTAGGAAGGTTATGCTAATACTTACTTAAAACACATTTTCAAGGGAAATGAGTCAAGATATACTAATGGGAAGGGTGTAGGATGTGAAATCCTCAACCCTGGATGTGAGAGCATCCTGTGTGCCTTCCTTGCCATCTCAGAGACCCCAGTAAGTGACTTTATACTCATCGCCATTGCCTATAACGTAGCAAACATAATTCCAACCTCACTGTAATGTTTTCGAGTCAATGAAGACAAGTGTTTTGTTCACCACTGTCTTGCCAGAGCCCAATACAGTCAAAATCTACTTGTTGGGTGAATAGGGAGTAAAGACACATGCAAATAAAGAAATGTGTTTGGAGAAAAGGATTCAACTTTTGTGGTTACTTAAGCCAGAAGGGGTATTGGTCTGAATCATTAATTATGTGATACATCTCATAATTTGTACTATGTCTGGTATTTAATTTTTTGTAATGGACATTGGAGCTGTGGACTTGCTCAACTGCAGTGGGTGGTCCCCTTAGTCCTCTCAGCACCTCTTGTTGGACCACTCTCTCAGACCGGGTGGACTCGCACCACTTCTGTAGTGTCCACCACTTTCTATTGAATAGCTACAAAAGGCTGGGCCTACCCTAGGACAGTATCTCCAAGCTTTGTAAAGATTCCAGGCTTTTGTTTGACTCTACCCTGTCCCAGGCCCGGCAGTTGCAGACACTTTGGAAGTAATCCAGAATCGGAAGATTTCTTTCTGTCAGTATGCCTCTCTCTGCCTTTCAGATAGACAAAACTACAGTGAATTGAGGCTCCTCCGTTCCACAGATCAGGTTTACTTCAGTCTCAATCTGTAATCAGAAGGATGATTGTGGTTGACTTCTCTGTTTTTTGCTCCACTTTTATACTCCGTTAATTTCACCCACACCCCTGCTCAGGGTCAGGCTCTTAGGGGAGGAAGGAGAGTTATGAGCGCAGAGATGTTTCTATTCCGTTGTGCACTTACAATCTGGCACTGGGGTTCCCTGGATATGGCACATGCCAAATGGCTTCCTTTTTATTTATTGTGGGGTCTTTTTATGGATTATTAGGAAATTATCGTGGCTAGAGTACTCCAAAGTCCTTTTGCTTGATGCTTATCACTAATCCGTTCTCATTCTCCTCCCCACTGCTGCTGCTGGGTCCCTTTATTCCTATAGAGGGGCACTGTGGGAGACAGTACCTAATAAGATAAGCCTGGAGAACTGGCTTTGATTACTCCCAGGGAGTCCACGTCTGGACCACTGGTGTATGTGTCTGTCGGGGCTACCCTAACAAAGTGGTAGAGATACTGGCAAGGGGACTTCAACATAAATATGTTGAGAGGATGTGGTTCATCCAATAACAACTAAAAATACAGGTGCTCAGGACTTCTGCACTGAATTCTGCAAGTTCAGGGAGTTACCAGCAAAGCCTCCAGTTGGCCTCTTCATGTGAACTTCCCTTGTGTAAGTCAGACATGCTTGTTAGTCCTACAGATCCCAGAGGACCCATACCAAATTTTGCCAAGGGTTCCCTTGTTTATAAGACTAAGTCTTGGTATCCTCCACTTGGTTCCTGGAAGCACCCTTTTCAAAGAAATATTCATAGAAGCATCTTCCATTTCTTATTTTTAATACCTAATGGGAGGGACGAGGGTTGGTTGGTAATGGTAGGATGACAGTGGCAGGGAGAGGGGAGCTTCCAGTGCTATGACTGTTATCCTGCTGTCTGTGGCCTTTCAGACTTCTCTAGAAACACTCACACTATTACAAGCAATACCTTAGTGAGTGTATGTGTGCTATCACTGCTTATATCCATATTATTCACTAAATAAATGTCTGGAAGTGATTTCATGGTGTCTTGTGAAAACAGAACATTTTATTTTAATGTACTTAAGATTATTAATCTTTATGATTAGTGCTTTGAGGTCTTTTAAAACTTTTATTTAATAAATATTAATTTACAAAGTACAACTTTTGAATTATAGCAGCTTTTCCCCCCCATAACCTCCCTCCCACCTGCAACTATCCCATCTCCCACTCCCTCTCCCATCCCATTCTTCATCACGATTCATTTTCAATTATCTTTTTTTTATTAAACTTTTATTTAATGAATATAAATTTCCAAAGTACAGCTTATGGGTTACAATGGCTTTCCCCCTCCCATAACTTCCCTCCCGCCCGCAACCCTCCCCTTTCCCGCTCCCTTTCCCCTTCCATTCATGTAAAGATTCATTTTCAATTCTCTTTGTATACAGAAGATCAGTTTAGTATATATTAGGTAAAGATTTCAACATTTTGCCCATATAGCAACATAAAGTGAAAAAACTACCATTGGATTACTAATTATAGCATTAAATAGCAATGTACAGCACATTAAAGACAGAGATCCTACAGAATTTTTTTTTTCAAATTAATTAATTTTCTATGCCATTTCCATTTTAACACCAGGTTGTTTTTTTTTTTTTTTCATTTCCAATTCTCTTTATATACAGAAGATCACTTCAGTATATAATTAGTAAAGACCTCATCAGTTTGTGCCCACACAGAAACGCAAAGTATAAAAATACTGTTTCAGTACTAGTTATAGCATCACTTGGCTTTAGACGACACATTAGGGACAGATCCCACATGGGGTGTAAGTACACAGTGACTCCTGTTGCTGATTTAACAATTTGACACTCCTGTTCATGGCGTCAGTAATCTCCCTAGGCTCTAGTCATGAGTTGCCAGGGCTATGGAAGCCTTTAGAGTTCGCTGACTTTGATCTTATTCCGATAGGGTCATAGTCAAAGTGGAAGTTCTCTCCTCCCTTCGGAGAAGGGTACCTCCTTCTTTGATGGCCCCGTTCTTTCCACTGGGATCTCACTCACAGAGATCATGCATTTAGGTCTTTTTTTTTTTTTCCATGATATCTTGGCTTTCCATGCCTGCTATACTCTCATGGGCTCTTCAGCCAGATCTGAATGCCTTGAGGGCTGATTCTGAGGCCAGAGTGTTGTTTAGGACATCTGTCATCCTATGAGTCTGCTGTGTATCCCACTTCCCATGTTGGATCTTTCTCTCCCTTTTTGATTCTATCAGTTAGTATTAGCAGATACTTGTCTTGTTTGTGTGATCTCTTTGACTCTTAGAGCTATCAGAGCTATCAATTGTGAGCTGAAATTGATCACTTGGACTAGTGCGATGGCATTGGTACATGCCATCTTGATGGGATTGTGTTGGAATCCCCTGGCACATTTCTAACTCCACCATTTGTGGCCAGTCCGATTGAGCATGTTCCAAATTGTTCATCTCCTCCCTCTCTTTTTCCGCTCTTAGATTTAACAGGGATCACTTTTCAGTTAAAATTTAAACACCTAAGAATAATTGTGTGTTAATTACTGAGTTCAACCAATAGTACTAGAACAACAACAACAACAACAAATACTAAAAAGGATAAAGTATTACATTGTACATCTAAAGTCAGGACAGGAGCTGATCAGTTCATTGTTGCTTATAGTGTCCATTTCACTTAACAGGTTTCCCCTTTGGCGCTCAGTTGTCACCGATCAGGGAAAACAAATGATATTTTTCTCTTTGGGACTGGCTTAATTCACTCAGCATGATGTTTTCCAGATTGCTCCATCTTGTTGCAAATGACTGGGTTTCGTTGTTTCTTACTGCTGTATAGTATTCTATGGAGTACATGTCCCATAATTTCTTTATCCAGTCTACTGTTGATGGGCATTTGGGTTGGTTCCAGGTCTTAGCTATTGTGAATTGAGCTGCAATAAACATTAATGTGCAGATGGCTTTTTTATTTGCCAAATTAATTTCCTTTGGGTAAATTCCAAGGAGTGGGATGGCTGGGTTGTATGGTAGGGTTATGTTCAGGTTTCTGAGGAATCTCCAGACAGACTTCCATAGTGGCTTAACCAGTTTGCATTCCCACCAACAGTGGGTTAGTGTCCCTTTTTCCCCACATCCTCTCCAGCATCTGTTGTTGGTAGATTTCTGAATGTGAGCCATTCTCACCGGGGTGAGATGGAACCTCATTGTGGTTTTGATTTGCATTTCTCTGATTGCTAGTGATCTTGAACATTTTTTCATGTGTCTGTTGGCCATTTGGATTTCCTCTTTCGAAAAATGTCTATTGAGGTCCTTGGCCCATCTCTTAAGTGGGTTGTTTGTTTTGTTGTTGTGGATTTTCTTGATTTCTTTGTAGATTCTGGTTATCAATCCTTTATCTGTAGTATAGTTTGCGAATATTTTTTCCCATTCTGTTGGTTGCCTCTTCACTTTCCTGACTGTTTCTTTTGGAGTACAGAAACTTCTCAATTTGATGCAATCCCAAATGTTAATTTTGGTTTTGACTGCCTGTGCTGTTGGAGTATTTTCCAGGAAGTCTTTGCCTGTGCCTATATCTTGCAGGGTTTCTCCAATGCTCTCTAATAATTTGATGGTTTCGGGTCGTAGATTTAAGTCTTTAATCCATGTTGAGTGAATTTTTGTGTAAGGTGATAGGTATGGGTCTTGCTTCAAGCTTCTGCACATGGAAATACAATTTTCCCAGCACCATTTATTGAATAGACTGTCCTTATTCCAGGGATTGTTTTTGGATCCTTGATCAAATATAAGTTGGCTGTAGATGTTTGGATTGATTTCTGGTGTTTCTATTCTGTTCCATTGGTCTAGCCATCTGTTTCTGTACCAGTACCATGCTGTTTTGATAACAACTGCCCTGTAGTATGTCCTAAAATCAGGTATTGTGATGCCTCCGGCTTTGTTTTTGTTGTACAGGATTGCTTTGGCTATTCGAGGTCTTCTGTGTCTCCATATGAATTTCAGCATCATTTTTTCCAGATCTGAGAAGAATGTCTTCGGGATCTTGATGGGTATTGCATTGAATGTATAAATTGCTTTTGGGAGAATAGACATTTTGATGATATTGATTCTTCCAATCCATGAGCATGGAAGATTTCTCCATTTTTTGGTATCCTCTTCTATTTCTTTCTGTAAGGTTTTGTAGTTTTCATCGTAGAGATCTTTAACGTCTTTGGTTAAGTTTATTCCAAGGTATTTGATTGTTTTTGTAGCTATTGTGAATGGGATTGATTTTAGAAGTTCTTTCTCAGCCGTGGCATTGCCTGTGTATACAAAGGCTGTTGATTTTTGTGCATTGATTTTATATCCTGCTACTTTGCCAAACTCTTCGATGAGTTCCAGCAGTCTCTTAGTAGAGTTCTTTGGGTCCCCTAAATAAAGAATCATATCATCTGCAAAGAGGTATAGTTTGAGTTCGTCCTTCCCGATTTGTATCCCTTTAATTTCTTTTTCTTGCCTAATAGCTCTGGCTAAAACTTCCAGAACTATATTGAATAGCAGTGGTGAGAGAGGGCATCCCTGTCTGGTACCAGATTTCAGTGGAAATGCTTCCAACTTTTCCCCATTCAATAGGATGTTGGCCGTGGGTTTTTCATATATTGCTTTGATTGTATTGAGGAATGTTCCTTCCATACCCAGTTTGCTTAGAGTTTTCATCATGAAAGGGTGTTGTATTTTATCAAATGCTTTCTCTGCGTCTATTGAGAGAATCATATTGTTTTTCTTCTGCAGTCTGTTAATGTAGTGTATTACGTTGATTGTTTTGCGAATGTTGAACCATCCCTGCATACCGGGGATGAATCCCACTTGGTCTGGGTGGATGATCTTTCTGATGTGTTGTTGCATTCTATTGGCCAGAATTTTATTGAGTATTTTTGCATCTATGTTCATCAGGGATATTGGTCTGTAATTCTCTTTCAATGTTGCGTCTCTTTCTGGCTTAGGAATTAAGGTGATAGTGGCTTCATAGAAAGAATTTGGGAGGATTCCCTCTTTTTCGATTGCTCTGAATAGTTTGAGAAGAATTGGAGTTAGTTCTTCTCTAAATGTCTGGTAGAACTCAGCAGTGAATCCATCTGGCCCTGGGCTTTTCTTTGTTGGGAGGGCCTTTATTACTGTTTCAATTTCTGTGTCAGTTATTGGTCTGTTTAGGTTTTCTATGTCTTCCTGGCTCAATTTAGGGAGGTTGTATGTGTCCAAGAATCTGTCCATTTCTGATAGATTTCCCTGTTTGCTGGCATACAAGTCCTTGTAGTAATTTCTGATGATTCTTTTTATTTCTGTGGTGTCTGTTGTTACGTTTCCCATTTCATCTCTGATCCTATTGATTTGGGTCTTTTCTTTTTTTAGTTAGTTGGGCCAATGGGGTGTCAATTTTGTTTATTTTTTCAAAAAACCAGCTCCTCATTTGGCTGATTTTTTGTAATGTTTTTTTGGATTCAATCCTGTTGATTTCTTCTCTGATTTTAATTATTTCTCTTCTCCTACTGGGTTTGGGTTTGGTTTGCTGCAGATTTTCTAGATCCTTGAGATGACTTGAAAGCTCATCTATTTGGTGCCTTTCCAATTTCTTGATGTAGGCACCTATTGATATAAACTTTCCTCTTAACACTGCTTTTGTTGTATCCCATAGGTTTTGGTATGTTGTGCTGTTATCCTCATTTACTTCCAGAAAATTTTTGATTTCTCTTTTAATTTCTTCTATGACCCATTGTTCATTCAGGAGCATGTTGTTCAATCTCCATGTGTTTGCACGTGCTCTAGGGATTCCCGAGTTGCCAATTTCCAATTTCATTCCTTTGTGGTCTGAGAAGCTGCATGGTATGATTCTAATTCTTTTGAATTTGCTGAGACTTGCTTTATGGCCTAGTATGTGGTCAATCCTAGAGAGGGTTCCATGTACTGCTGAGAAGAATGTAAAGTCCTTAGATATAGGATGAAATGTTCTGTAGATATCTGTTAGATCCATTTGGGCTATAGTGTCATTTAAATCTACTGTCTCCTTGTTGATCTGTCTATCTCTGAGAGTGGAGTATTGAAGTCCCCCAGTACTATTGTATTGGGGTCTAAGTCTCCCTTTAAGTCCCTTAAGAAGTCTTTTAAATAAGCTGGTGCCCTGTAATTAGGTGCATATACGTTGATAATCATTATATCTTCCTGTTGAATGGATCCCTTAATCATTAAATAGTGCCCCTCTTTATCTTTCTTAACAGTTTTTGTGGTAAAGTTTATGTTGTCCGATATTAAGATGGCTACGCCCGCTCTCTTTTCATTTCTGTTGGCATGGTATATCTTTTTCCAGCCTTTCACTCTCAGCCTGTATGGATCATTGTTGGATAGATGGGTTTCTTGTAAGCAGCAAAAGGATGGGTTTTGTTCCTTAACCCAATCAGCCAATCGGTGTCTTTTAACTGGACAGTTCAAGCCATTAACATTCAATGTGACTATTGAGAAGGAGTAACTTTGCCCTGCCATTAGCCAGAGATACTTTCTAATATATGGTTTGAGATTCCTGTGATCTTTTGGTGTGAGGTTTCCTACCTTTACCTTCTTTCATATTGGTGACCGTGTTTCTGTGTTTCTGTATGTAACACATCTTTAAGCATCTTTTGCAGGGCAGGATGAGTGGCAACAAATTCTTTCAATGTCTGTTTGCTGTGAAAGGTCTTTATTTCACCTTCATTCATAAATGAGAGCTTTGCAGGATATAATATTCTGGGCTGGCAGTTTTTCTCTCTTAGCACCTGGGCTATGTCTCGCCATTCTCTCCTAGCTTGCAGGGTTTCTGAAGAGAAGTCAGCTGTGAGTCTAATTGGAGATCCTCTGAGAGTAATCTGGCATTTCTCTCTTGCACATTTTAGGATCTTTTCTTTGTGTTTCACTGTGGTGAGTTTGATTACGACGTGTCGTGGTGAGGATCTCTTTTGGTCATGTTTATTAGGGGTTCTATGAGCTTCCTGTATTAGGATGTCTCTGTCTTTCTCCAAACCTGGGAAATTTTCTGCTAGTATCTCACTAAAAAGGCCTTCTAATCCTTTCTCTCTCTCCATGCCTTCAGGTACTCCTAGAACCCGAATGTTGGTTTTTTTAAGAGTATCCTGTAGATTCCTGACAGTATTTTTTAGATTTCTGATTTCTTCTTCTTTTCTTTGATTTGATTGTTTCCTTTCCTGTTCTCTGTCTTCTAAGTCTGATATTCTCTCTTCTGCTTCGCCCATTCTGTTTTTAAGACTCTCTAATGTGTTTGTCATTTGATCTATTGAATTCTTCATTTCATTATGATTTCTCGTCACTATCACCATTTCTTGTTCCACTAGTTGTTTCATTTCATTTTGATTCCTCCTTAATATTTCATTTTCATGAGAGAGATTTTCTATCTTGTCCATTAAGGATTTCTGTAGTTCAAGAATTTGTTTTTGAGAACTTCTTAATGTTCTTATCAATTTTTTGAGATCTGCTTCTTGTATTTCTTCAATCTCCTCATCTTCATAATCTTGAATTGGGGTGTGTTTTTCATTTGGGGGTGTCATAGTGTCTTCCTTGTTCTTGTTAGCTTGGTTTTTGCATTTGTTGTATGGCATGTTGGAGATATTTGGTTTCTTCACTGTGGTGTTTTTTCTTGTTACACTATGGCTCTATATTAAGTGGACTGTCTGCTTTCAGTGGAGCCTTAGAGGCTTGAGATGAGTGTGGCCTGAGAGCTGTGTTTGGTTCCTCAGGGCTGAGGGTGTGTCAAAGATGACACTCCCAGGTTAGGTGTGGTAAATCTCTCTCTTTTTTGATTTAAAAGGGAAGTAATTCCGCACAGCTGAACGTAATTGGAGGTAGTTAGCAGGCGAATGATATACCCACAGGAGCCAGAGATCGGAAGCTCTTTCCCAAGGACCACATAGGGAATCTCTGCTGCCCTCAGTGTGGGCTCCAATTCTCCTGCAATCTCCCACTGGGTTGCCAAGTTAGATGCTAATCTCCTGTTATTTCACCCCTGCCCCCAGAGTCAGGTTTTTCTGCTAGGCTCAGGGCTGGTGCAGACCTGAGGTCGCCCTGCTTATGACGTGTGTTCAAAATGGCACCTGCTCTTTGTTTTGCTCGCCTTTGAGAGGTGAGCGGAGAGAGAGAAACTTGTGTCCGTATCGGTCGCTTTTTTTAATTTTTTTCCTCTCTCTCTTCTAGTTAGCCTGGTGAACTTTTCCCCACGAAGTTTCAAGCCTCGTTCCCTCTAGCCTCCTCTTTCCGCTTGCCCGCTGGTGTCTCGGGCTATTGTGGTTCGGCTCACCTCGCGTTCCAGCGCTGGTGCTTTGAGTCTGCTGCTGGTGTCCCGAACTTGGGCTCCCACACTCTCCACGCAGGTACTCTGTGAATCACTAGTTCCAGAAGAGTTTCCTATGCTGTTTCATCTCCTACTCTTCCTTGACCCTGCAGTATCTCCACTTATATTAACCTGTCTCTCTCTCCGGACTAATAGTGTGCTCCCTGCCTATTCCGCCATCTTGCCGCTTCCCCATTTTCAATTATCTTTATATACAGAAGATAACTAAGGATATACTAAGCAAAGATTTCAACAGACTGCACCCACAAAGACACACAAAGTATAGAGTACTGTTTGGCTAGTAGTTTTACCATTAATTCGCATAGTATAACACATTAAGGACAGAGATCCTACATGGGGAGAGGTGCACAGTGACTCCCGTTTTTGATTTAACAATTGACACTCTGATTTATGACATCAGTAGTCACCCAAGGCTCTTGTCTGAGCTGCCAAGGCTATGGAAGCCTCTTGAGTTCACAAACTCCGATCTTATTTAGACAAGGTCATAGTCAAAGTGGAAGTTCTCTCCTCCCTTCAGAGAAAGGTACCTCCTTCTTTCCTTCTTTGATGGCCCGTTCTTTCCACTGGGATCTCACTCACAGAGATCTTTCATTTAGGGCTTTTTTTTTTTTTTTTTTGCCATGTTTTGACCTTGCATGCTTGCGAAACTCTCTTGGGCTTTTTAGCCAGATCCGAATGCCTTCAGGGCTGATTCTGAGGCCAGAGTGCTCTTTAGGGCATTTTCCATTCTATGAGTCTGCTGTGTATCTTGCTTCCCATGTAGGATCATTTTCTCCTTTTTAATTCTATCAATTATTATTTGCAGACACTGGTCTTATTTGTGAAATCTCTTTGACACTTAACCTATCTTTTTTTTTTTTTTAATTTATTTTTGACAGGCAGAGTGGACAGTGAGAGTGCCGTTGGTTCACCCTCTAATGGCCGCCGCAGTAGCGCGCTGCGGCCGGCGCACTGTGCTGTTCCGATGGCAGGAGCCAGGTGCTTCTCCTGGTCTCCCATGGGGTGCAGAGCCCAAACACTTGGGCCATCCTCCACTGCACTCCCTGGCCACAGCAGAGAGCTGGCCTGGAAGAGGGGCAACCGGGACAGGATCGGTGCCCCGACCGGGACTAGAACCCGGGGTGCCGGCGCCGCAAGGCGGAGGATTAGCCTGTTGAGCCACGGCGCCGGCCAGACACTTAACCTATCTTTATGATCAATTATGAACTTAAACTGATCACTTCAACAAGTAAGATGACATTGGTACATGCCACCTTGATAAGATTGAATTGGAATCCCCTGGCACATTTCTAGCTCTACCATTAGGGGTAAGTCCGAGTGAGCACGTGAGGTCTTAATTTAATAAAATATCCTCTGATCAAAAAACAATGTATTTGTGGATATTATGTTTCCCCCAAATATTTAAAGACCTTAATTTCGCAATAGTTTAAAATTTATAAAACAAAAATTATGAAGTAGAAGAGTTCCAATATATTCCACACTCAGCTTCCTCTACTGTAAACAGCTTGCATTAATGAAATACTTGTCACACTCTGTAAATTACACCCAGATTCTCCTATTATTAATATCTCATTTGTCACAATCAGTTAACCACATTGATATTCCTCTATTTTTTTTATCCATACTCCTTCTGCCACTCCCATTCTTCTGAGCATCTAAAAATTGTCATATTTTAAGACTGAGGTCTTTTTTAGTTCCTACATATAAGGGAAGACATGCAGTATTTACCTGTTTGTGTCTGACTTGTTTCATTTAACATGATGTCCTCCAGTTCCACTCATTTTGCTATAGATGACAGGCTTTGTTCTTTTTTATGGCTTAATAGTATTTGTTGTATATATAATATATATATATCCATTTTATATATAAACCACTTTTTTTTAAATCCATTCATCTGAAATGAACATCTTGGTTAATTCTGTATGTTGGCTATTGTGACCAGTGCCAAAATAAACATGGTATAATATGTATCTCTTCAATAAAATGATTTCATGTCTTTTGAATATATACAGTAGTAAGATTGCTGGTTCATATGGTAGTTCTGTTTTTTATTTGAAAGGGCAGAGTTGCAGAGATGGGAGGGAGGGAGAAAGGAATGGGGAAGAGAGAGAGAGAGACAGAGACAGAGACAGAGAGAGACAGAATATGAAAATGAATCTTCCATATGCTGATTTCCTCTCCAAATGACTGCAGTGGCCTGGGGTGGGCCAGACCAAAGCCAAGTCTAGAACTCCATCCGTGCCTCCCATGTGGGTGGCAGGGGCCCAACATCTTCCGCTGCCTTCCCAGGCACATTACCAGAGATCTGGGTAGGGAACGGAGCAGCTGGAACTAGAACCTGCACACATATGGGATGCTGGCATTGCAGGCGGCGACTCAACTTACTGAACCACAATGCCAGCCCCTATTTCTAGTTTAAAAGAAAGTCTTCATACTGTTTTCCAAAGTGGCTGTACTAATTTATATTCCCACAAAGAATCAGTAATAATTCCCCGTTTTTTACATCCTTTGTTCTCCATAGTATTTGTCAGTCTCTGTGATAATAGTTATTCTCACAAAGGTGAGATGGTATCTCATTGTGGTTTTTTGATTTTAAGTTCCCTTATGGCTAATGACATTGAGCATTTTCTCATATATTAGTGGTATATTTTCCTCTTTTGAGAAATGTCTATTCAATTTCTTTAGTTGAAAATATTTTTATTTGAAGATATTAAAATGTCTGTATTTAGATTTACCATATTTAGAATCAATTATCTTTTGAAATTTATGGTTTGGGTTATGCATTTACTTTTTCTATGTGGTCACATAAGAGTTGTTCCAGTACTGTTTACTGAATAGCCTATCTGTCCTGTATCTTTCATCTATTGAGTGTGTGCACAAGGCTGTTTTGATCTCAGCATATCTTTGTGTTGATTCTGAGAGCACCACTCACACTGCCATAATTACTGTTGCTTTCTGAGTTGTCTAGGTATCTTATGGGGAAGTTCCTTAAAACTTATTTTCAATCAAATTGTCATAGCCATTCTTCACCCTTGACTGTTTGCTATGAATTTTCACATCAGCTTCTCGGTTTCTCTAAAATGTTGCATGGAGATCTTGTTTAGAAATG
Source organism: Lepus europaeus (assembly GCF_033115175.1). Taxonomy (NCBI): domain Eukaryota; kingdom Metazoa; phylum Chordata; class Mammalia; order Lagomorpha; family Leporidae; genus Lepus; species Lepus europaeus. The sequence goes on from NC_084834.1 coordinate 2,128,426, forward strand.
CATGAAATGTGTAGATCACTTAGGAGATAACTGACATTTTTATGCAGTTTCACATGCATGAATATATTCAGACATTTCAGCAGTTCCTATAAACTATTAAATTTTCTAAGCTCTTAAAGATGTCCTGTTGCCTTTTTATTGTTCAATACATTATAGGTTAAAACCTGACAGAATCATAAAGTTTATCTGAGAAGAAGCCAGCAATGGAATGCAGGTTTCCTGTCTTGTCCCTTTTCTGGATGCTTTGCACTGTGAAGGTTTTAAGCCCTCAGAAACAGATTATTAGGTTGAAAGCATAGAGAAGTAGGTATACATGAGACAAAAGGCATTTCAATTCAATGAGTGATGAATTGAGCTCATCAATGGCATTGAAAAAATATTTTCTTTGAATTGTATGTGCACAGGCCCCTGAAGACCAAAGGATTAAACCTTGTTAATCAGTTGCTTACTTGGTGAGTCTGCAGTGCGATTTAGCTTAATAGTGATGTTTACATAAAGAGCTAAAAGCAAAACACGATGGAAACTAAAGACTGCCAATATCATCCTTTACTATCTAATCTGTAGTTTTGAGAAATATTTCATTGTGTCATTTGGCATAGATCTTGTCTCAGAAAGACAGAATAACCTTTGTTATGATTGATTCAGTGACACTTCATCAATGCTGATTAACTTCCATGATCAGGTGGTCTACCAGTGCTTAGCATGCAAGGATGGATATGACACAGTCTCCATCCTCCAAGACTTACAAGGAGATAGAACACCTATCTGTGCTGTACACAGAGATGATGGCAGGTGTACGCAGAGAGCATAGTGAGCATTCTCAGGAATGGACGATTGCTTCTACACTGGGCTGATTGACAGTCGAATCTCCCAGATAGATGACTAGTACCGGGATGGACTAGAGAAGGAAGAACCATGAGTATAGGCAAAGGGTGAAGCGTGAATTTGGGAGCCTGAAGTGTTCTAGAATGTTAAAGAAACTGCAAGTAGTTTTTAAAGTTTGGAATAAGTAAAGATATCAACAGTTTGCACCCACACAGACACACAAAGTAGAAAGCACTGTTTGAGTAGTAGTTTCACCATTAATTCACATAGTACAAAATATTAATCACAGAGATCCTACATGGGGAGTAGTTGCACAGTGACTCCTGTTGTTGATTTTTTTATTTAGTAAATACAAATTTCCAAAGTACACTTTATGGATTACAATGGCTCCCCCCCCCCCATAACTTCCCTCCCACTCACATCCTTCCCATCTCCCACTCCCTCTCCCATTCCATTCACATCAAGATTCATTTTCAATTATCTTTATATACAGAAGATCAATTTAGTATATATTAAGTAAAGATTGCATCAATTTGCACCCACACAGAAACACAAAGTGTAAAATACTGTTTCAGTACTAGTTATAGCATTACTTCACATTGGACAACACATTAAGGACAGATCCCACATGAGACATAAGTACACAGTGACTCCTGTTGTTGACTTAACAATTGACACTCTTGTTTATGGCATCAATAATCTCCATAGGCTCTAGTCATGAGTTGCCAAGGCTATGGAAGCCTTTTGAGTTCGCTGACTTCGATCTTATTTAGACAAGGTCATAGTCAAAGTGGAAGTTTTCTCCTCCCTTCAGAGAAAGGTACCTCCTTCTTTGATGGCCCCGTTCTTTCCGCTGGGATCTCACTCACAGAGATCTTTCAGTTAGGTCTTCTTCTTTTTTTTTTTCAGAGTGTCTTGGCTTTCCATGCCTAAAATACTCTCATGGGCTCTTCAGCCAGATCCGAATGCCTTAAAGGCTGATTCTGAGGCCAGAGTGCTATTTAGGACATCTGCTATTCCATGAGTCTGCTGTGTATCCCGCTTACCATGATGGATCGTTCTCTCCCTTTTTGATTTTATCAGTTAGTATTAGCGGACACTAGTTTTGTTTGTGTGATCCCTTTGACTCTTAGACCTATCAGTGTGATCAATTGTGAACTGAGATTGATCACTTGGACTAGTGAGATGGCATTGGTACATGCCACCTTGATGGGATTGTATTGGAATCCCCTGGCACATTTCTAACTCCACCATTTGGGGCAAGTCCAATTGAGCATGTCCCAAATTGTACATCTCCTCCCTCTCTTATCCCCACTTTTATATTTAACAGGGATCACTTTTCAGTTAAAATTTAAACACCTAAGAATAATTGTGTGTTAATTACAGAGTTCAACCAATAGTACTAGAACAACAACAACAACAAAATACTAAAAAGGATAAAGTATTACATTGTACATCTAGAGTCAGGACAAGAGCTGATCAAGTCACTATTTCTCATAGTGTCCATTTCACTTCCACAGGTTTTCCCTTTGGTGCTCAGTTAGGTGCCGCCAATCAGGGAGAACATATGATATTTGTCCCTTTGGGACTGGCTTAATTCACTCAGCATGATGTTTTCCAGATTGCTCCATCTTGTTGCAAATGACCGGATTTCATTGTTTTTGACTGCTGTATAGTATTCTATGGAGTACATGTCCCATAATTTTTTATCCAGTCTACTGTTGTTGGGCATTTGGGTTGATTCCAGGTCTTAGTTATTGTGAATTGAGCTGCAATAAAATAAAACATGAAAGGACTTTGAGCAGAATAAAGCACAAAAAAATTAGCAGAAACCAGATCTTGGCTCCTTTGTATTCTGTTCTAGGAATGTGGGTACTGTAGGCAGTAGAAAAAATAAATAAACTAGGGAGAGAACTGAGTGAGGAAAACCCCACTCTAACTTAGGACAATAGCATCAGGGAAAGCAGAAGTTAGAGTCCCATGGAACAGACAAGTGCAGTGCTGTGAGCAGGAGGAATGCATGGATGAGATACAGATAGGGCAGGGGAAGTAGAACAAAGAATGAATGAACGGGAGAGACATTAAAATGGTAAAATCAACAGGATTTGGGGATATTTTTATGTGGAGACTAAGGATGTAGAGGCTCAGAGACAGCTGTAAATCTGAAAAATATTTCGGTTTCCAGTTTGGGAAATTGGATATACTCCAGTCATATAATGTTACTGCTCTTCCTCCCAGGTAGGTTTGCTTTTATGTGATAGATGTAAGTTCCATTATTTAGCAAGGGAACTATAAGTTGAATGTAGGTATTGTCTTGATGTACACTGTAATATATTATGAGAGATTACATTTCAGAATTTCTATTTGAAAATGGTTTCTCAGAGCAGCTATGATAAACAACGAAGTGCTACAATTAGTTTGCCTCTGTTAGGACCCAAGGCATAGATCAATATCAGTAGCTCGTTGTTACAACTCCATTGAGAAACTTTTCTTAAAGATTTATATTTAATGGCAAGCACGTGGCTTAACAGGTTAATCCTCCGCCTTGGCCTTGTGGCGCCGGCACCCCGGGTTCTAGTCCCGGTCGGGGCGCCAGATTCTATCCCGGTTGCCCCTCTTCCAGGCCAGCTCTCTGCTATGGCCTGGGAAGGCAGTGGAGGATGGCCCAAGTGCTTGGGCCCTGCACCCGCATGGGAGACCAGGAGAAGCACCTGGCTCCTGGCTTCGGATCAGCACAATGAGCCGGCTGCAGCGGCCATTGGAGGGTGAACCAACGGCAAAAAGGAAGACCTTTCTCTCTGTCTCTCTCTCTCTCTCTCTCTCTCTCACTATCCACTCTGTCTGTCAAAAAAAAAAAAAGATTTATATTTAAGTTTTTTTGGTAGATATAGAACTCATGCTGATTTCTGGGGATTTCCAGGTATGGATGAACAACTGATCTGACTCAGAATTGCCTATATTGTGTAGCTATGTTTGTGTTTTCTTTTATATCAAAAAATTCAATAAGCTGTAAGAAAATATTTTTATGTTACTTGTCAGGCTGAGAAAAATTAACACTTTGAGTTACAAGTCAACTGGATACTTATAACAAATTACTTGCATGAGCATTCACTGGAAAAGAATAATAGATATTACACTATATATAAATAACCAAAGTGTCACAAACACTAAAGTTTTAGAAAAATAATCTCAAAAAAAAAAATTCACCTGTAAAAGTTTTACAGGGACCGGTGCTGTGGCACAGCAGGTTAACACCCTGGCCTGGAGTGCTGGCATCCCATATGGGTGCCGGTTTGAGTCCTGGCTGCTCCTCTTCCGATCCAGCTCTCTGCTGTGGCCTGGGAAAGCAGTAGAAGATGGCCCAAGTCCTTGGGCCCCTGCACTCCCATGGGACACCTGGAGGAAGCTCCTAGCTCCTGACTACAGATTGGCGCAGCTCTGACCGTTGTGGCCATCTGGGGAGTGAACCAGCAGATGGAAGACCTCTCTCTCTGTCTCTACCTCTCTCTGTAACTCTGTCTTCAAAATAAATAAAATAAATCTTAAAAAAAAGTTTTACAATCATTTTACTATGCCCTTTGTTATTTAGAAATAAGTGTTCATTTATTAAAATTATGGAAATAACTGAAAATTAGAACTTAAAGTGTGTCCTTTCTTTGAAAGCATTGATTTAATTCCTTTCTACACTTTGCTACCAAACACACACACACACACACAATTTCGCCTACATAGAGAGTTAGTATAATATAACTGTATCATTCTGTATCATAATATAGAATGTGTGGAGGACTAGCACTTCTCTATTTAACTACTAATGACGTCAATTGATTTGCTAAGTTTTGGGGGGAACCATTTTCAATTTCCTATTTGATGTGTTTTATCAATGATATATTCAACTTATTTGCTTATCTTTGTTTTGAGTTTATCTTATGTGATGAATTGATTAATGAGAATATTTTAGTGCTTTTTTTAAAGTAGTTATGATATTAAAATAAATTTTTGAAGTTTTGAAGAGGCCATTTTTTCCTTATAATGGTCTTAAACTGTAACACTTTACTACAGGTGATTACTGTGCAGAGGTGGGGAGTGTCTGGCCCATGGGTCATATAAGGCCCATGAAATCATTTGGTCTGACTCTGCCCAGGTAATTACAGTTGAGATGTGACATTCAGCAACTGGATGGCAGACTAATTTTTAAGTTGATAATTTTGCATGGCCTATGTGATGTTATAAATATCCAAGTGGCCCTTGGTGGAAGAAGGTTTCCAACCCCTGATAGAGGATCACACTTGTGTAGTGAAGGTGGTCCATTTTGTTGAGTATTTCTTTTAAATTTAATGTAATTTAATTTTTTTATTTATTTACTTGAAAGTCAGAGATACATAGATAGAAGAAAGAGAGAGAGAGAGAGAGAGAGAGAGAGAGAGAGAAGAGAGAGAGGTCTTCCATCTGATTGTTCACTCCCCATTGGCCGCAACGGCCAGAACTGCCCGATCTGAAACCAGGAGCTTCTTCCAGGTCTCTCACATGAGTGCAGGGGCTCAAGGACTTGGACCATCTTGTACTGCTTTCCCAGGCCACAGCAGAGAGCTGGATTGGAAGTGGAGCAGCCAGGACTTGAACTGGTGCCCATATGGGATGCCGGTGCTTCAGGTGTTGGTGTTAACCCACTGTGCCACGGCGCTGGCCGCCATGAGTAAGTTTTTAAATACTCAGTTTGTATAGCTTTTGAGGAAGGAGGAGCAGTGACTTTTCTCACTTTTAATGAAATGTGCCATAATTGATCAGTGTTACTGAATGGTTGACTTTCTGTTTTCTTCGCTGCTCATTTCTGAGTGAGGCATGCAATTGAAAAGCTAGAACTAATTCCAATTATTCTCAAACTATTCAAAACAATTGAAAGAGAGGGAACCCTCCCAAATTCTTTCTATGAAGCCAGCATCACCTTAATTCCTAACGTGAAAAAGATGCAGCACTGAAAGAGAATTACAGACCAATTTCCCTGATGATCATAGATGCAAAAATCCTGGCCAACAGAATCCAACAACACATCAGAAAGATCATCCACCAAGACCAAGTGGGATTTACCCCTGGTATGCAGGGAAGGTTCAACATTCACAAATCAATCAACGTGATACACCACATTAACAAACTGCAGAAGAAAAACCAAATGATTATCTCAATAGATGCAGAGAAAGCATTCGATAAAATTCAACACCTTTTATGATGAAAACTCTAAGCAAACTGGGTATAGAAGGAACATTCCTCAATATAATCAAAGCAATTTATGAAAAACCCATGGCCAGCATCATACTGAATGGGAAAAAGTTGAAAGCTTTCCCACTGAGATCCAGTACCAGACAGGAATGCCCACTCTCACCACTGCTATTCAATATAGTTCTGGAAGTTTTAGCCAGAGCCATTAGGCAAGAAAAAGAAATTAAAGGGATACAAATTAGGAAGGAAGAAGTCCAACTATCCCTCTTTGCAGATGATATGACTCTTTATTTAGGGGATCAAAAGAACTCTACTAAGAGACTATTAGAACTCATAGAAGAGTTTGGCAAAGTAGCAGGATATAAAATAATTGCACAAAAATCAACAGCCTTTGTATACACAGGCAATGCCATGGCTGAGGAAGAACTTCTAAGATCAATCCCATTCATAATAGCTACAAAAAAAATCAAATACCTTGGAATAAACTTAACCAAGTATATCAAAGATCTCTATGATGGGAATTATAAAACATTAAAGAAAGAAATAGAAGAGGATACCAAAAAATGGAAAAATCTTCCATGCTCATGGATTGGAACAATCAATATCATCAAAATGTCTATTCTCCCAAAAGCAATTTATACATTCAATGCAATACCAATCAAGATACCAAAGGCATTCTTCTCAGATCTGGAAAAAATGATGCTGAAATTCATATGGAGACACAGGAGACCTTGAATAGCTAAAGCAATCTTGTACAACAGAAACAAAGCCAGAGGTATCACAATACCAGATTTCAGGACATACTACAGGGCAGTAGTTATCAAAACAACATGGTACTGGTACAGAAACAGATGGATAGACCAATAGAATAGAAACAGCAGAAATCAACCCAAACATCTACAACCAACTTATAATTGATCAAGGAACCAAAACCAATTCCTGGAGTAAGAACACTATAACCCAAAAGTTGTACTTTCATAATTTATATTTATTAAATAAAAATTTCCTATAAAAAATGAAAAGCATTGTGCAAGGTTCTTGTCTGAACAAATGCAATCTTATGAGCTTACTCACAAAACTGAAGCGGATCAAAGGGTTTTCCCCAACATTGTTTAGTAATGTCAGCTGTAAATAATATTCTCAGAACTATATTTTTAAAAACTTTTATTTAATAAATATAAATTTCAGAAGTACAACTTTTGGATTATAGTGGCTTTCCCCCCATAACCATCCCATCTCCCACTCCCTTTCCCATCCCATTCTTCATCAAGATTCATTTTCAATTATCTTTATATACAGAGGATCAACTTGGTATATACTAAGTAAAGATTCCAACTGATTGCACCCACACAGATACACAAAGCATAAAGTACTATTTGAGTAGTAATTTTACCATTAATTTGCATTGTACAACACATTAAGGACAGAGATCTCACATGGGGAGCAGGTGCACAGTTACTCCCGTTGTCGATTTAACAATTGACACTCTTATTTATGACTCAGAACTATATATTAAAAAGAGACTATGTTTGTATATTGGTGAGGAAAGGTTAAGAAAGCTGAACTATTGACAGTTATTCTATGTTTTATAAGGTATAGAATATTTGTTCCAAGTCTTTCTTATTGTCCTATTCTTACATCTCAGTAATTATTACAAAATTTACTAGATGAATGAAATGCTAATTATTATTTGGTTAAAAGGAATAGAACTAATCAAAATTGAATGTTGGCCAATATATTTTATTACATTGTTTAAAAAATGAAATGGTGATATTTTTGAAATAACTGAGGTAATCCAATATTCCTCTAATACAAGAGCTTTTACAGGTAAATATTTATAGGATATCCTGGTCTTCCGTGTTCTTTTAAAATCCACATTGTGTGCTTAGCAAAGGCTTTTTATTTTCTCTTTATTGCAGACTTCTGAATTTTTATTGCCCACACTTTCCAATCCCCCTCTCCACTCCTTGCTGATTGCTTTGTACTAGGAATAAATCCATTTGTTGTAAGGCTATTCAAGTGTTTCTGTTGCTGTCTTACCATAGCATCATGTTTTATTCTTTGTGCTATTACAATTTTCAAGCCTTTTTAGTATAATGCTGACTAAGCTATTCCTAACGGTAAGCCTTAAATATCTCCGTGGTTTGGATAGATCATATGGTAAATATAAAGCTCTTATTTTAAAATTTGGATTTTCATGGTACTTGGTGCTGGATAAATGTTTATCAAAACATAAGTTAAACATAGTCTGTCCCTTTGTTCTCTCACACCCCAGTATTTCTTGACTTGTTCTCATTTTACACCTAAAATATATGTCCCTAGAGGTGCTTTAGCAAAGATACATGTATGTATTATGCCTACATATGACATATATGCATATATACATATGAGATATGTATATATGTATATACTAAATGTGTGTATGTGTATTTGTGTGTGTGTATATATAGATATACACACACTTTAGGATGAAAATGCAGTATCCTTCGTGAGTACACAAAATGACTTTCAACAAATTTTCAGAATTTCTGGGCTGATGGAAAAACCACAAAATTTATTATTAAGGAAAGAAGAGAGATATTTTTTACTCTCTGCTTGAGAAGTGACAGAACGAAAGAATCCTTGGGAAATGTGTCAGATACGTCTTTTCCCCCTTATGGAAGCAAAGAGTCCGCAACTAAAAAGCGAAGGCAGCCTTTGTGAGTCTCACTTGCCAGCTGTACCCACCCACCTGCACTTTTTGTTCATTCTTAACACATCGAACATTTTGAAGTATCTAAGATACTGAGAGAGTAGCAGTGTGATCCATGATGGAGGATTATTCTAATTATCAGTTCTGAAGTGGAACTTTAGTAGAGTATTTTTTGGTAGCTTAATAAGTGGTCCAAACTTTGAAATACTTCCAGCGATAGAAAGAGTTCCAAGTAAAAATGGATATGAAAATTGTATCAATTGGTTGATCTCCATGAGTCTGGTCTTAGAGTTTCTTGAGCTGAAGTAATACTGCTTATGTGTTTATTTAGAATGTCCATCATCTTGAGGCCAGCAGTGGGATGCAGCAGTTTAAGCCCCAACTAGTAACCCCAGTATTACATACAGGAGCATCAATTCAAGTCCTAGCTGTACTGCTTCCAATCCAGCTCCCTGCTAATGTGCCTGGGAAGGCAGCATAGGATGGCCCGGTGCTTGGGCCCTTACTACTTATGTGGGAGACCAGAATGGAGTCCCGGCTTCTGACTTCAGCTTGGCCCAGACATGGCTGTCGTGACTGTTTGGGGAGTGGACCAGCCGATGGAAGAATGAACTCTCTCCTCCACCCCCACCCCGGTCTGTCCGCTTTTCAAACAAATAAAAAAAAATACAATAGTCACCATCTGAAGCAATTCAAGCTGGCCATATTTTATCTTGTACTCAATAAGAAACATATTGTTGTAGACTGATAGGCTCTACATGGATTTTTGTTCATTTCCTACATTCTGTTCCCTCAAATCCTTTCTTTGACGAAATAAGCAGGAAGCAGGAAATTGGCAATTTTAACGGGAGGAGGGGTGGTGCTGGGATGAAGATGGGAGGACGAGGAATGTAAATTACAGAGGATAGCACTTAAAATATACTGCTGCATGGTATAGAATACAGCTTGTTGAAATGGAGCGCTTGTAAACTGATATCATAAGAAGAAAACATCCGAACTTCTATTTGACTGTGAAAGATGGATCATTGCACTTATGATCAACAGACGTGCATTTAAGATCAGAATCCAGAATAAGAAAACATTTTTATGTGCCCAGAATCTCTTCCACTGGAAATATAGAATATTTAGTTTCACGTGATGCTATCCTTAATTCAAATAAATAAGCAGGTGTTTTAAAAGATCAAACCGTATTGGATAGGAAGTAAGTTAATTCTGCTTAAGTTTTATGTTCTACTGTGGAACGATGAAGAAGGTGACATGTGATGCAGTGTACAAAGGTCACAGAGCTGGCTCCACAGGTGATAATACTCCAATAGCCTCGGGAGAAGAGGGCTTCCAGCTCCCTGGGCTTGTGGTGCTCCTCTGTGAATAGAGTCTCCTTAGCTACAAAAGGGTTTTAAGAACTCTTGTGGAAACAAATCCCAAAGACAGGACCTTTTAAAATAAAGGCCCTCTTCTACCCTGTGGCTAGCCTTTATGTCACCGTGCACCAGAGGTACATTGTTAAAAAAAGAGGGACTTTATTCCAAGTTCTGATGTGGGTGAAATATAGAAACGGAACTCTGGTGCAGGTGGAGGTGCCAGGGACAGAGTTTTGTCGTCGCAGGAATGCCTGCCTGTGAATGCACGCTGCTGTTCAGCTTGTGGCACTTTGAAAGAGCATGAAAATCATGTGGAAAACCAGCCCTGGCGCTCAGTTACATTTTCATCCGAGGCAGTGTGTTATTTGGGGTTAATTCCATAGACGCACTTGTAATGTCCCTTTGGGCAAGACCCAGCAGGGGCCCTTCTCTTTAGTGACTGGCAGGGGGCGACAGAGAGCAAAGAGAACCTTCACTTACTTTGCTTGCTGCACTACTTCTTAAATTACTGACAGCATTTGAGACATAATTGGTGCAAAGACGGGTCATGGGGGCTCCAGCAAAGATGGCAGGGAAGGGAGCATACTAGGAAGGGCTTTGAATGTCACACTCGGGATTTTCAGCTGTGTCTGTACAGTCACAGGGTGTTTATAAGCACGTGAATGCCATGAGCATCTGTGGCTTGTGCGTGGCAAGATTTGCATTTTAGAAGAGCCATTTTGAAAATAGTATGAATGTTAGCCTTCTTGGAAGAAGTCAAAGCAGCAGGTGCTTCAGGAGTTTTCTTTTTGGTTCTCATGCTGCTTAACTAGTTGAACAGTTATCACCCTGGACGGAAGAAAATTAAATCACTCACCCTAGTGCTTTGTATGCAAAGGGAAAGTAATGCCTACTTCTCTCTACCACATTCTGACATTTCTGAAGGCTGGGAGACCAGTTGGGAGAATAATTCAGTAATTCAGTTGAAAAACAGTCTTAAACCAAGACAGAGAAATACATATAATTGTTAAGAAGACTTGGTCAGTAATTTAACTGGTGAAGAAGAGTACAGAATCACTCCTAGGATAGTGAATGGGGGAAATGTGTAGATATCAGTGCTAGTGCCTGGGGAAGAATGTTGAGAGACAGGAAAATGTCCCCTCTGTGTGTGTGTGTGTGGGGGGGGTATGGTGAAAGATTGCAATTCCTATGGGAATGTCGATGAAGTGGACCTGAGATGAGGAGGATATTTTGGGCTAAAGGGGGAGATTTGTGACTCATAAATATGGAAGTGGCAGTTGGAAGAAAATGTTGTGTATATGATTGTCCAAGAAGTGAGTGGAGAGGGACGAAACATGAGGGCCAAGAACTATTAAGGCAGAGACTCTCTTGTCCACAGAAATCCCATTTCAGTGGCATGGGGAAATACAGCTTCCCATACTTGCAGAGTCTTCAAAAACATCTATGCATGGATTTCAATTTGGTTTTGCACCAAATAAATTTCAGACAGGTGTTTGGCTCAGTGGTTAAACCCCACCCTGGAATACCTGCTTCTTGTATCTGAGTGCCCGGGTTTGAGTCCCTGCTCCACTTCCAATTCCAGCTTCGTACCAATGCAGACTCCGGGTGGCAGCCACAATGGCTCAACTGCTTGGATCTCTGCCATCCATATGGGAGATCCAGATTGAGTTCATGGCTTCTGGTTTCGATCTGGCTCACTTCCATCTGCTGTAGGTATTTGGAAAAATGAACCAACAGATAAAAGATCTCTACCTGTCTTTGTCTCTCAAGTAAAGTGAAAAGTAAATGTTTTTGCACCAAAACATCCTTTCATTTCCTTTTTCCATGAACTTTTGGAAGTACCCTCCTATTGCTAGGGATTCTGATTGGTACCCAGGGACTTCTCACGTGAATGAATTAGGAAACATTCATTCACAGGGTGGATAGGAGGAGTCTGAGACAAGGGTAACCAAGGGCGAGGGAAGTAAACAGGCAGTTGTTTGTTTCAGAAGTGAAGAGAGGGGAGGCTTTGAAGACTGCAGGCTCTATCACCAACGCTAGACATTTCAGAGCAGATTACATCTCACGGACCGAAGGGTGCAGGCTAGTATTCAACTTCCAACACCTTGGCCCAGCCCTGTTTCCTCCCCGTGCTGCCTGCTTACTCCATTTTTTTTTTTTAATGCAATAAATACTCACAGACTTTCTTTGATTAGGGGTTGTTGCTGTCATTCTGCAATTCTGAACACGGACTCCTTCCCTGCCCCTCACCCCCCAAATAAAATACCTAGCTTTCAGCAAAAATCAGAAAGGGGCGGGCGTTGGGTAAAGTGGCTGAGATGCCACTCCGGACACCCACATTCCATATTAGGGTGCCTGGGTCAGTGCCCGCTCCCGCTTCCTGCTAATGTATACTCTGGGAGTCAGCAGGTGGCAGCTAAGTGGTTGAGTGTCTGCCATTCACACGAGCCCTCTAGAGTAGAGTTCCAGGCACCTGCTCAGCCCAGGTTGTTGTGGGCATTTGGGGATGAAGCATCAGGGCACAGATTCTCTCTCTCTCTGTCTCTCTCTCCTTCTCTCCTTCTCTCCTTGTCTTTGCTTTTCAAATAAATTCAAATGCATGAAATTTTAGCAAAATCAGACTGTCAAAAATAGAACTCACTGTTTACATCACCACCGTCATATAAAGAGTCTTCAACATGTTCATGGAAGTTGTATACTATAGAAAATCTATAGATGGATTTTAATTCATTTTACTCCAAAATAAATTTACCTGTTAATCCCACATTCCCTGGCCTCAGAATCAGCCCTTAAGGCATTCGGATCTGGCTAAAAAGTCCATGAGAGCATTTCAGACATGGAAAACCAAGACACTGTGGCAAAAAATGACCTATATGAAAGATCGCTGCGAGTGAGATCCCAGTGGAAAGAATGGGGCCACCAAAGAAGGAGGTACCTTTCTTTGAAGGGAGGAGAGAGCTTCCACTTTGACTATGGTCTTGTCTAAATAAGGTCAGAGTTGGTGAACTCAAGAGGCTTCCATAGCCTTAATAGCTAATGACTAGAGCCTCAGGTGATTACTGACATCATAAATAAGAGTGTCAATTGTTAAATTGACAACAGGAGTCACTGTGCACTTACTCCCCATGTAGGACCTCTGTCCTTAATGTGTTGTACTATGCGAATTAATGGTATAACTAGTACTCAAACAGTACTTTATACTTTGTGTGTCTGTGTGGGTGCAAACTGTTGAAATCTTTTCTTAGTATATACTAGATTGATCTTCTGTATATAAAGAGAATTGAAAATGAATCTTAATGAACAAAGGGATGGGAGAGGGAGTAGGAGGTGGGATGCTTTGGGAGTGGGATCGTGGATACGGGGGGGGGGGAGAATAGCTATAATCCAAAAGTTGTACTTATGAAATTTATATTTATTAAATGCTTTCTATTAAAAAAACCCTAACATTCCCATGAACTTTTAGAAATTGCTGTGGTTCATCCCTGAAATGCAAGCGCACTTGCCTGCATCTTCTCTCCTGACAGGTGTGCTACGTGCGTCTAGGAGGTTACCTCTTCCTCAAAATATTTGCTTGCGCTGCAGATGTGAGGGTGCCATTTTCTGTGTGGAATCCATGCCTCCTCCCACTGCCCAGCGCTCTGTAGCCTTTGGGAAATCACCCTGGGGATCAGAACTGCTGCAGTGCTCAGCAAACACACAGCACACACCATTCAGAAATCTCCCAGTCAGGCCTGAAGCACACTCACGGAACACGAGAAAACGAATTTTATTTTAAATCGAAACAGGGATCAGGAGATACAACTTGGGATTTGGGGATGATTAAGGGTAGGATTCAGTTAAGAGATTTCACCTCGCCAGGAAATATAAGGCAAACAGTTCCATGACTGGCCTGTAGATCTTTGCAGTAACAAAGTGACAGATATAATCATGTATTGCTTTAACAAACCTTAGTACAACTTGATTGAAATGTTGAAATCAGAACACTTCAATTTCCAATTCAGTAACTAAATCCTGTTGTGATTATTTAAAATTATTCTTACATAGAATTGTTTGATAATTCTACTAAACATTGCCTTTAACTGAAACACCAGAACTAATCAGGACCCTGGAGCGTTGAGTCCTTTCGATATATTCCTATAGCTTTTCCTAGCAGAATAAGAATGTTGATAAGAGTGGCATATCTGGACACATCTTGATATAACTTAAAACCTTATTTCTGCCATTTCTTTTATAATATGTATAATCACCTTCGTGCAGAAAATTGATAGTGGTGTAACAATTTATTATAAGCAACCTGTTAAAAACACCTGGAAGGGTAAAATTAGAAAGCGACTTAAAGGGAAGTCTCATCTATGTGTATGTGAGCACTGAGAATTCTCTGCATAGCGCAGTGCTTGGCGCTGGCCTCTTTCTTGATCATCTTTCCCCAGATCTCCTCCTCCAGGTTCCCCTAAATGTTCATTAGGGCAAACATTAATACATTTCAGCTATCTGTCTCTCCTTGTGCACCGTTTTTATGATTAAAGTCTTTGATGTTTACATCTATTTTTTGAATAAGAAAGAGTGTATGTATTTGCTGAAATTAATCTTCACATAATGCTAAAGTTTTTAATCTACCAATTGGCACATGCTACTTGTCAATATTAGGTTTCTCCATGTGACAAAAAGGAAAAAAAAAAAAAACCCACAACATACACATCTCTGAAGACCAGAGAGAATAAGTAGCTGAGCTCTGGTTTGCAAAGTAGTGCGGTAATAGCTGGTTTGGATCCATAAATGCGATGCTTGAAAGGGCATGAATAGGGCAGTAGAAAAAATACTTTGCTTAGCAACACACCTGCTTTTCCTCCTGTTACAGAATCTTGTGAGATGGACTCCTTCAATTAGAACGCACCTCGCATTTTCTCTCCCTCCCATCCAGCTTTCTAACACAAAGCTAAAGCAGACATCAAAGGAATCTGGATTTTGGAGATGTTTGGTGTAAGGTGAGCGGCTGGGACCACCTCTGCTGGTTGTGGAGTTCTTACCTGGATTGGTTCAAGTAAGATGTGGGAGACACAGTCCACTAATTGGTTCTGGAAATTATATTTATTTATTTATACAATAATGATGAAGCAGGACCACGTATGCTTTCAACAAAGCAGGTTTATGTCTAACTTTAGATAGTTTGTTGCTTCTCCCCTCCACATCGTTGGAGTTATGAGTGAGGTGGAAAAAAATACAGCACCAGTTTTGGAAATAAGTTTGTTGAGAGAAAAGATGTTTAATTTCAAAGTTTCTTCCAGATCTCGGGCTCTTGGAGGTAGATGCCTCTGCCTTCAGCGTCCACTCGAGTTTGCCTGTTTGTTTGTGGCTAGATTGACCTTTTTTCCTGTCTAAAAAGCTGGCTTGCAGGATGGAATCTAGCTGGCAGATCTTATCCCAGTAAGATGAAGGGGTTTTGTGGCCAGATGGAAAGATTTTCAGACAGTGTCCAGGAAGACAAGATCACAGTGACTTAAAATGTCAAAGCAGTGAGCACCGTTGAAGTGCTATGCCCTAGGAACATTAAAAACCAACAGAGCTGGGAAAATCAGCTTTACTTTTAAACTCCACCTGACAGTGCAATTCCTGATTTCTTTGCAGGATAAAAGCTTCTGACAATGTTATTCATAATTAGCTTGCTTATTTTCATATGCTAGAGATAAAAATTCCTACTCCGCTCTGACACCAGAGTGAAGATTGTTTTGTTCTGTGATTTTAGTAGGAACCTCCCTATGGCGTGTTGTTGTGGAGTAAGGTGTATTCAATTCAGAAGCTAATGTGTATCCTAGGCTTTCCGTGGGATCATGTCTAACCTAGAGGATTGTTTTCCATTTTATTATCTTTTCTTCAGTTGTTTTGTGATAGCATAAACCTTAAAAATTAAATTTCCAGGATGGGTACAGAGATTTTTAAAGCTATGCTTTATGGCCTTTGGGGAGCCATATGTCTTCACAGTTATTGTTTTTGTGCCTTACAGATAATTTATTTATCTAACTGGTTTTTCTGAGTAGTAGACCATGTACCAGACTCTAATGGATCGGGTGTGCATATGGGTCCTGCTATTTGCTCTGAAGGGGGCTTTTGGTTTAGTGGGAGAAGCAAAGCACCTAAGTAATTATGGTAGGGTACAGGGAATGCCACAACAGAGTAGACATACAGGTGAGGGTGTTGTGCTAGAGCCAGAGTTGATCTGCAGCAGAGAATTGCTGGGGACCAGCACTATTTAGCCGGAGGATCAATCCAGATGGGAGTAGTGCATAGTGATGTTCTGTTCAAGTAAAAGAGAAAACGTGTAAAGGCCTAGGGATAAGAAAGGCTCTGGGGAGCGGCCGTTAGTTCAGAGCAGCAAGAAGCATAAGGATGGAGGCACGACAGACGACGACAGGCGGGAGGTGAGAATGGCCGGAAGCAGGGGCTAACCCCAGATGCGCCCGGAGGAGCTCCTGCCAGCAGCGCCTCCCACCCCTTTGAAGTGGGGTGAGTAAGGGACTGAGCTGTAAGGGTCAGAGATAGAGAAAGCAAAGACTTTCCAAGCCTAGATGCCCAAACTCAATTCCCCATCCTCTCCCCCAAGCCTACTGCTGGGCAGTCCCCCACTCCTCACCTGAGTCCGCGGCAAGTCCATCTTGTCTTTTTTGTCGACCTTTCCATTCTCTCACAGCTTACTCCAATGCCAAGAAACCGCAGCTCCACCTTCAAATACACCTGTTTCTTCTCTGAACTCCTTTAGATTTCATTCCACTCCTTTGCCCCACTATCTCTTGCCTAAACCTTGTCAAGGGAACCAACTCCCTTCCTCCATCATCAGCTACCCCATCACTGCTACCCTGAACATCTGCTGCTCAACTCACCTCAGTCTTTACACCTTCCTTGTTAGGTTATCCTGTCAGTGACTGAGAGGTTTGTTCAAAACTACAACTGCAGTTACGTATGCACCTTGACCTTGCTTACTTCCGTTTTTCCTCATGGAATCCCAGATCACAATTAGGTACATATATATGTAGAACTACAATATTTTCTTTTATGTTACCATTGTGAAAGATCCCTCTTTATTTCCAGGAGGGCTACTTCATTCTTAAAAAATTATCATGTAGCCATCTTTTTTTTTAATTTATTTATTTTATTTGAAAGTTAGAGTTTCACAGAGAGAGGGAGAGAGAAAGAGAGAGAGAGGTCTCCCATCCATTGGTTCACTCCCCAATTGGCTGCAATGGCTGGAGCTGCCCAATCTGAAGCCAGGAGCAAGGGGTTTCTTCTGGGTCTCCCACGTGGGTGCAGGGGTCCAAGGACTTGGGCCATCTTCTACTGCTTTCCCAGGACATAGCAGAGAGCTGGATAGGAAGTGGAGCAGCCAGGTGTCGAACCGGTGTCCACATGGGATGCCAGCACTGCAGGCGGCAGCTTTACCCACTGCGACACAACACACCGGCCCCAGCTTCTTCATTTAAGTGTACCGCATCTGTTACTAACAAAGCTCTACTAGCTTTCCTTTGATTTTGCTTGCATTGTGTACTGGTTTTCCAGTTAGGAAGATAAAAACCACATTAGCTATTTCAAGCTAGAGATTTATTAAAGAGAATTGGTTACATGGGTTTGGAAAGGTGAAAGGGCAAAAAGAGAATGTTACGATATCCTAGAGATAGTGACTGCCAGAAGCAGCAACTGGTTTTGGCCTGGGAAAACAAAAGAAAAAACGTGCAGTGACGAGAAGAGTCCTGGGGCACTGGTGCTAAGACCTTGAGAAAGAGGACGCCTTTCAAGACCAGGATGTGGACCTGTGCAGGTGTTGCCCACACCCCCGGGAGCAGGCTCTGCTCCTCAGCTGCTTGTACCATTGAGGGGCCCTGATCAGGCTGTGTCTGGGAGAGGCTTGGAAGCTGACACTGATCATTGTTAGCATATACACAGGAAGAAAGCAAGAAAGCGCTGCTCCCCTCTGCTGGCCCTCCAAATTCCCTATGATGACTGTTGTTGGACAAACTCACAGGATTCAGTTGGCAATATGAAATTGTAGCTTGCATTGTCCTCAGAGGATATAGAAAGAAGTCTTTTGAAATGAGACATAATAGATAAATAATCAGAAAAGATAATATACATTTATCCCTTTACTTTGAAACTTTATTATATTTTGAAATTATTCCATTTAAACAGTATGTAGTTGCATCTAAAAATTGATTCTGATAATTTTTGTTTTTAAGTTAGAGAATTTATATGTAATTTGCTTTATACATAATTACTGTTACATTAGTTACCAACATGTTTGGGTTTAGAACTACCACCTTGCTATTTTCTCTGATTTATTTTGTTTTGTTTCTTTATCTCCCTTTCACAGACTTTTTTTAATCAACAAATTTTGTTGTTATCATAATTTTCTCCTCCAATCAGTTTGGCAGTTTCACACCTTCTATTATTTTAGTGCCTATTCTGTTAAATATAACATGAGTATGTTATACTTGAAAGTTTAATGTAAATAAGAATTTTACTTCTCCCCAGCCAGTTGGTTGGGTGTTAACAGTCCTCATCCCAGCACTGACTCTGACTCCAGCTTTTGTTCCCCAGTCCTCTGTGTCCATTGGAATCTCTGCGCACTTCTTAGCCTCTTAGAAGTCTCTTTTTGGAGCAGGCATTGGGCACAGTGGTTAAGATGCTACTTGGGATGCCCACATGCCATATTGGAGTACCTGCATTGCAGTCTGCACTCTGCTTCCAGTTCCAACTTCCTGCACCCTGGGAGGCTATAGATGATTATCTAGGTATTGGGTCCTTGCCCTCTGTGAGGGTTGCATTGAGTGAGGTCTGTGCTCCTGGCTTCAATCTGGTTCAGCCCTGACTGTTGCAGGCATTTGAAGAAAGAACCATGGGGTGGAATGTCTCTATTTCTCTTTCTCTTTACCTTTTAAGTAAAATGAAAGGAAATAAACAAATAAATAAGAACTTAACCTTCATGACAAGTCTGGGACAAAGCATAAAACAAAGAAACAAAGGGGAAAACAAAAGAAATCTGTTCCTAAATAGACCTAAACACCAAAGGGAAAAGTGATTCTAAATGTCAAGCTCAACTCTGGAACTTCCCTCAAGTTTGAAATACAAGGGAACTTCAAAAAGGTTGTGAAAAATGTATATTATCTTTGAATCCTTTCTCTACCATGTGTCCTTATAACTTTCCACTGCCTGTTTGACTTTTAAAAGCCTTACTCAATTAATTTTTTAAAAGCTATTTTTATAGTTCTCAGCAGGGGGATGATTCTGCATTCCCTCGTCTATCACAGCAGAATATAGAACCTTTCACAGTCTGTTCTCCCCTGAGAATCACACCAGGCAGATCAACTTGTTCTTTAGCTAGAAATCCTCTAATGGATCCATGTTCCATTCAGAGGAAAAGCCAAAGTTCTACTGGAGTCCCCCCACCTCTGCCACCCCCATCCATTTTCTCTCTAATTTTATCTCTTCCTACTCTCAACACATCTCTTTAGCTGTCTGCTTTCTTGTCCATTCCTCCAACCTGACAGACTGGCCCCCAGGTCAAACCTTTGCATTACTGGTTCCAGTCCTAGGTGAGGATGTTGTTTACACTCCGCCTCTCCTCCTCCGACCAATATGTCTTTCTCGGTGGACCTTTACCTGGTGATTCTAGTTAAACCTGAACTCTTCAGCCACTACCCAGCCTGTTCTTTGATGGAATTTTCTCCTTCGAGATCACTGCCTTCTACTATATTCCACAACTCATTTATTGTTACTACATTTTATTTTTTGGAATGTTCATTTTCATCTACTTAACATGCAGAGAGAGGAAGAGAGAGAGAGATCTTTCATTCACTGGCTCACTCCCCAAAAGCTTGCACCAATAGCCAGGGCTCTCCCAGGACGAATTCAGGATCTATAAACTCCATCCAGGTTTCTCACTGGGGGACGGGGCCCAAGCACTTAAGCCATCATATGCTGCCTCCCAGTATGCATTAGCAGTGGTGAGCTGGATCGGAAGTTGAGAAGCTGGGACTCAAACCAGCACTGTGATATGGAATCTGAATAGCCACGTGGCAGCTTAATCCACTGTTCCACAGTGCCTGTTACTACTTCATAATTGTGTAATTCCATTAGACCTTTAGTTACAAAATGATGGCAGTTATGATTATTATTACTGTTTTTAAACATTCAACATCTATCCCCATAATGTAGATTAATGTTTGGCACACAGAAATTGTTCAATAACTATTTTAATAGAGAGATACGTTTATTACTGGGCAAGAGTTGTTGATTTAGATTGGAGAATCATTAAGGAAGCTGACTTAACAGTTCTGTTGGTTGATTAAATGGTGATGATACAATGCTGAAGGTTCCAAGAAGAAAATCAATTTCTAGCCTAGGTACATCTTTTATTCCTTTGAATAGACTTGTTTGCTTATCATATGACATTTACTAACTTTTCTCTTCTCTGACTTTATTTTATTGGGTTGATCTCTCAGGTTATCATTTATCTTAAAGGCAATATCTGTATTAATACTGCTTTCTAATATACTGTCAATGATGTCAAAGCCCAAACTATATCCAGAGGATTTTATTTCTTGTATCTATTGAATTCAGGTAGCATTTTCAAAGTATCGATTAAGTGACAGAAATAATCAGGGCTAGTGATGTTGAAAGGGGAAGGGGTTTCTGTGCCTTAAGAGGTTCAGAATGGTAGAAAAGAAATGATCTTTTCTATGCTCACTAATACTTGGATAGGATTTGGCTGGTTGAAAAGATTTCTCATTAACTCAGACAGGGCAGGGAATGGGCATAAACAAGTAGATGGAAATGGCATAAATGGAATGGCTTCTGGAAGAATTCGGGACAGTTGGAATGAGGCATGCAGGAAGGACATTTAGGTGGAAGTGAAAATCTTTAAATTGCTTTGATAAAAACGAGCGTATCAATTTAGGGTGACACAGTGCAGCACGCTTATGTAAGAGGAGAAGGGGATGAAGGAGGGAGAAGCGTGCCAGACAAGAGTGCGGCTGACTCAGTCCATCTCAATTACCAGGCACTTTGAAAGATAAGAGGTTCGCTATTTGATATCATTGCATTTATTTATTAGATTTAGCCAACATTACACTCACATTTGTGTGTCATTTTTTTAAGACAGCAAGATGGATCTCTACTGAGATAAGAGATGCAGTTTTTATTCATTGGAGGCTGATTTCTTCTGCACATCTCTTACTAATTTCGGAAGCTTGAAGAGCTTTAACGTGAGGAGCCCAGTAGGAAGGCATATCCTTGAGAAATGTGAGTAAGCAAGGCCTAGATCAGAAAAGCTGTTCAGTTCTTAAAAAAAAAAAAACAGAGAGAAAAACACAAATGTAGTATGTATGAGGGTACTTCAAAAACTTCATGAAGAATGAAATGAGAAGGTAAGTTTATCAGGGTACAAAAAGTCCTTCAAATTTTTTAACATATGGCGCCGTGGCTCACTAGGCTAATCCTCCGCCTTGCGGCGCCGGCACACCGGGTTCTAGTCCCGGTCTGGGCGCCGGATTCTGTCCCGGTTGCCCCTCTTCCAGTCCAGCTCTCTGCTGTGGCCAGGGAGTGCAGTGGAGGATGTCCCAAGTGCTTGGGTCCTGCACCCCATGGGAGACCAGGATAAGCCCCTGGCTCCTGCCATCGGATCAGCGCGGTGCGCCGGCCGCAGCGCGCCAACCGCAGCGGCCATTGGAGGGTGAACCAACGGCAAAAGGAAGACCTTTCTCTCTGTCTCTCTCTCTCACTGTCCACTCTGCCTGTCAAAAAAAAAAAAATTTAACATATGCATTGTCTCATGAACTTTGTAAAAAGATTTATTTGTGTGTGCGGTGTGTGTGTGTGTGTGTGTGTGTGTGTGTGAGAGAGAGAGAGAGAGAGAGAGAGAGAGAGAGAGAGAGAGAGAGAGAGATTCCGTTTACTCATCCACTCCCCAAATGTTCACAAGGGCCTTGACTAGGCCATGCCGAAGAAGCCAGGAGCCTGGAGCCCCATTCTGGTCTCTCGCATGGATGGCAGGAACCCAGGCACTGGACTTCATCTGCTTTCTCAGGTGCTTTTACAGGGGGCTTAATCAGAAGCAGAGCAGCCAGGACCTGACCAGTACTCAGACTGAATTCAGGTAGCATTTTCAAAGTGTCGATTAAGCGACAGAAAAAATCAGGGCTAGTGATGTTGAAACTCACCTCCTTGCTGGGAGTGGCTCACCCCTCTGTGCCACAACACTGATCCCTTCTCAAGAACCTTTTAGAGACCCTCTCAAGTAGATGATGGTAAATTGAAAATTAAAAATCAGATATGAGCTGTTCAACTTCTTTGGAGCATTAACAGAAATCATTTTGGCTTTCAGTGAAATCAGATGCTAGATAGATAAGCTATGTTCACATCACTTGCTCTGACCCACTCCTCTGTCTTGGGTTTCTAGAATTTCAGCCTTCTCGTGAGGTTTCTCAAGCAGTGTAATGTAGTAGAAAGATTCATATCCACTAACTTTGTCAATTCAGTTAGGCTCTTTGTGCTTAGTTTCCACATATGAAACACAAAGTGCTGAAGAAGTGGCTGTAATAGAGGACAGCCAGCACATAGCCCATTCAAACTCCACACCAGCAAAGTCACTTGCCGAAGGTCTTCCTTACTAAATCAAGCAACTGGAGTTGCTGTATCTGTAGTCACTCCCAAAGAGATCTAGAATATTGATCCTATAAAATGGCGAACAAGCCTTATTTAACTAGGTGATGTCCCTGAGGCCCAAGTGTATGGTCTGAGTGTCTGTTCCCAGGTGATACGTTCCCAGGTGATAGGAGTGGTGGCAAACCTAGCTGGTGCCTATGTTAGAGGAGGGCGTACAGGGAGGGGTCTACCTGTGGATACCTTAGCTAATGTAGTAACCCTGGCACCTGTAAATGCAGAGCGTTTACCTTGAAGATGTTATAGATTTCACTACTGACTGTTATTTATGAGAGGTGACAGAAGCAGCACCAGCAGGGCCTGATGCGTTTAATAAATTTATTGTTTTATGGAGTGCTTCGGACTATAGTTGCTAGTTAAATAGTAATGTTCAGTAATTCACTTTCAGATAATTGGTTTGCATGAGGATCTATATTATTTATCAATGTAGAGTAAGTAATTTACATTTATGGGTTTTGCTTGTATGTTGGAGGGAGCTCAGTGAAGTGGGAGGCACATAAGCTTTTGAGACAGGCAGGCTAGAGTTCAAATTTAATTCCACTGTTAGCTAAATATGCGGCCTGGAAATAGCTATACAGCCACCCCCAGGCTTAAGTTTGTATTCTAAAATTTAGTGTAAGAAGACTTAAAGTTGTTCTGTAGACAAACAGCATCAAGTGAGTCAAGGTTATGGCAGTTCCCGACACACAGTAGATCTACAGTTAAATGACTAAAAACCAGCGTCCTTCTAAATTCTGAGGAGGTGAGTTTCACATCTCGACCTCTGTGGTTTCTGAAAGATGGGAAACGTAAAATACGGCCGCAGTAGCAGCTGTCAGTTGCCGTTCTCTGCCATGGTGCTCTTCCACGCTCAATCAATCTTCTTTTGAAAGTGGTGCATCACTGCTAGCCTGTAGGACTACGGTGAATTTTCACTCCAATTTAATTCACACTTTTCTGTTTATGCTGTGCGAGGGATCCACACAAATAGGCAACAAAATCCCTTCCCTCAAATACCTGCCACTTGGGCGGAGTGAGTTTGCAGGAAAGGTACTGTCCCTGTACAGATAACAAGTCTTCTCTCTCCCCTCTCTCTCCCCCACTTTGTGTGTATGTACACAGCTGTGTGTGGGTATAAGATTCAGCAATAATTCCAGTGTCAATTTAGTCTCTGAGGCTGAGTATGATAAAATCTTTTAAGCCCCATTATTTTGATCTAATATCATAGGCATAGCGGGAACGAGAAAATTTAATCAATAATGTTCTACCACTAAGATATTGATATATAGGTGATTCTGTTTTTGATCATGTGTTTTTCAAAATCTGTTATCTATTTTAAGTCACTTGTCAAATTTGTGGTAACTTTTTTATTTAGCTATTTATCTGCGAAAACAATCAGGTTAAGGAGTAGGACTTTATGTCATTAATACAGATGCGAATTACTGTTATACAGAAAGGGGAAGCAACAGAAGCCCTTGGGTTAGGAAGATTAATCACACATTATTGAGTGAGAATTTGTAAAATAAAGAGTGGAAAAAATCATGAAGAAACTAAGGTTCTTGAAAGTAAAGTTGTAAAAGAATGGAGAGAGCATTTTTCAGTAGAATAAATGAGGCTATCTGTTTAAAAATAATGACAATTATTAATTGTAAAAAATACTTGATGATTAATTACCAAAATCATTGCCTCTGTGTTCCACTCTTTATCCTTGAGAACATAATCACTGCCTTCCTTAAACAAATCTATCAAGCAATTGGTACAATGGTCCATATGATTATGGCAGATGTGGTCCAAAGCTACAAATGTCAGAAGTTAGGACAGGGGCCTGCACTGTGGCGTAGTGGGTAAAACCGCCTACTACAGTGTCAGCATCCCATATGGGTGCCGGTTCTAGTCCCAGCTGCTCCTCTTCCAATCCAGCTCTCTGCATGGCCTGGGAAAGCAGTAGAAGATGGCCCAAGTCCTTGAGCCCCTGTACCCATGTGGGAGACTCGGAAGAAGCTTCTGGCTCCTGGCTTCAGATTGGCATAGCTCCGGCCCTTGTGGCCAACTGGGGAGTGAACCAGCAGATGGAAGATCTGTTTCTGTCTCTGTCTATGTCTTTCTCTCTCTCTGCCTCTCCTTCTCTATGTGTAACTCTGACTTTCAAATAAATAAATAAATAGATATATAGATAAATAAATAATAAAAAATAGAAGTTAGGACAGTGCATTGCTATCTAGATTGGGAACTCTGGAACAACCAGTTATCTGTTTGAGAAACTCCCTTGTTGAGCTTATACTGCATAGGCCCAAACAAACTACAGAAGCAGACTTTGAATTGAGACAGACCTGCTTTTAAATCCGAGCTCTGCCTTTGCATAGATTTGTGATCCTCAACCAGTGACTAGTCATGTTCGAGGCCTAGCTTTGTTTAACGTGTGTATCTAAGTGTGATGATGAAACGAGGAATAACACACATGGGAAACATAAAGTGCTCCATCCATGGTGCTTCCTTATTTTTCCCCTTAGATTGGCACTGATAAAATGCTCACTTAATATGTTTGGTATTAAAATGAATATATAATCCTTGGGATGGGTATGTGGATATGTTTTTAAAAAGTCACAGCAATGACAGCAACAGCAGCAGTAGCAGCAACACAAAATACAAAGTTCAACACGCAAGGAGGATTGATAACTCTGTTCCCATTTTCCCCCATCTGTGAAATAAATGGGTGGTGCTAGATGGCCTTCCAGGTCTCTTTTAGCTTTTAAAATTCTGCAGTTTCTTAGATTATGGTTCTCTTCATAAGGCAGTATAGCTGTGTGTGTACTTTTATATAGGAAAATATCAGGTTTCAAAAGAGCACTCTGGCTGTACTTCAAAGGGAAATTCCAAATCCTTCACAAAAACTGATTTTCTGTTGAAATAAAAAAGATGAACAAAAACTTTCCTTCCCCCTTAGTCTTCTCGTGAAAGCAAGGAATCAGGGAAAGTTGAGAGCAAATGGATGGGTGGCACACTCTAAGGACATTGAAACAGGCAGAAAGAAGATTGAGTGATAATTACAATAATGGATGGAACCTAAGGAGAAAATGTTAGCGAAATCACGTTTGAAGGCAGAAAGAAAGTGCCTGTATGTGAATGAATGACCAAAAATAAGAGGCAATAGATTACAGCATGGTAGAAGAGAGGAAGAAATGGTCAAAGGAAGGCAGAAAAGCAAAGAAAAATCTGAGCAGTGTTTTCTGATGAGAAAAATAAGGACAGAAAGAAGAAAAGGTGGAAGTCAGATATACAACATATAAACACTTTTTAACCCAATTTCCATGTGTTGGGTTAGGTTCTTATTTTAATTAATTTAGTTTTTAAGGTGAACACATCTCATGTATGTCATATATGCAGATTTAGGAACATAGTGATGCTTCCCACCCTACCTTGCCTCCTACACTCTCACCCATCCTCCAATTTACTTCCTCAACTTCCTTCCTCATTCTTTTACTTTTTACAATGATCTACTTTCAGTATATTTTATACTCATAAGATTAACCCTACACTGAGTAAAGAATTCAACACAATAGTAAGTGGGCAATAACACTGTTCCTCAACAGTACAGGCAAGGGCTGTAAACAATCAATGAATCTCAAAATGTCAGCTTTGCTCATACACATTATATGGTTTTTGCACTCTGTTAGTTATCACAGATCAGAGAAAACATATGGTATTTGTCTTTTTGCAACTGATTTTTTTCACTAAGTATATGGGTTTTAGTTATGTCCATTTTGTTGCAAAAGACAGAATTTCTTTTTTCTTTTTTTTTTTTTTTACAGTTTAGTATTCCATGGTGTATATATACCACAATTTCTTTATCCAGTCATCAGTTGATGGACATCTGGGTTGATTCCATGTCTTAGCTATTGTGAACTGAACTACAATGAACATGAGGGGTACAGATAACTCTTTCATATGCTGATTTTATTTCCCTTGGGTAAATTCCCAGGAGTGGGGTCATATGGCAGATCTATTTTCAGATTCTTGAAGAACTCCAAGCTGTGTTCCACAATGGCTGCACTAGTTTGCATTCCCACCAACAGTGGATTACTGTTTTTCGATTTCTGTATGAAAACCATTCTAACTGGAGTGAAGTGAAACCTCATTGTGATTTTTATTTGCATTCCCCTGACGGCTAGTGAGACTGAGTATTTCTTCTTGTGTCTGATGGCCATTTGAATTTCCTCTTTTGAGAAATGCTTGTGGAAGTACTTTGCCTATTTCTTAACTGAATTCCTTGTTTTGTTGGTGGTGAGTTTCTTGAGCTCTTTATAGATTCTGGATATTAATCCTTTATCAGTTACATGATTGCAAATATTTTCTCCCATTCTGTTGGTTGCCTCTTCTCTTTGCAAGTGTTTCTTTCACAGTGCAGAAGCTTCCTAGCTCTATGTAATCCCATTTGTGTATTTTCCTGTGATTGCCTGTGCTTCTGAGGTCTTTTCCAAGAAGGCTTTGCTTATGCCAATGTCTTGCAGAGTTTCCCCAATATTCTCCTCTAGTAAGTTGATGGTATCGGGTCATAGATTTAGATTCTTGATCCGTTTTGATTAGGTTTTTGTATAAGGTATATGGAACGGGTTTTGTTTTATACTTCTGCACATGGAGATCCAATATTCTTGACACAATGTGTTGAAGAGACTGTCCCTGCTCCAGGGATTGATTTTAGCTCCTTTGTCAAAGATTAGTTGGTTGTAGAAGCATGGATTGATTTTTGTTCCATTGTTGTATATACTTATTTTTGTGCTGGTACCAGGCTGTTTTGATGATAACTGCCCTGTAGCATGTCTTAAAATCTGGTATTGTGATGCCTCAGCTTTGTTTTTGTTGTTTATGATTGCTTTAGCTATTCAGGGTCTCAGGTGTTTCCATATGAATTTTAGCTTCATTTTTTTTCTACATCTGATAAGAATTTCATTGGTATTTTGATTGGAATTGCGTTGTGGATTAGGTTCTATTTTTATTAACATTGTTTTCCTATGATATTTAGCCACTGAAGACCTATTTTCCTCATGAAGTCATCAGCAGAATTATTGGTTCACTTCTGATTTACTTCAAAACAGTTAAGAAAAACAGAAGCCATGAAGATGGGTGGCATCATGGGAGGAAAAGTATGACTGGAAGAATTAAGACAGTGAACATTATTGTGGGGGCCAAATTAAAGCACCATGGAGCAATAATGGCTTATAGGAAGGAAAACACTCATGAAAGACGGCTATATTTGTTAGGCTTGGAATTTCAAGAGGCAAACTTCATTAAGGAACATATAAGTAGCTTTTTAAAGATAGTATTGCCACATTAAAATTTTATACCACTTGGGAAAATGTACAGATATCACACTAATGTTTTCCTAAAAAACAAATTTAAATCTAAAGCATATGTTAAATGAGAAAAGTAAAATCACATTTCTACTCACTATGTTTTTTAAACCAGAATCTTCTTTATAAAATAAAGATTTAATAGTTGTTTGTGGCTCCTTTAAATTTGCTGGAAGGATTTCACTTAAATTTCCGAGTTTCCTGGTTATAAATTTGTCACCTGTCCTTAGCATAACACTTTCTATTGCCTTCCAGGGTTCATTCTTCAAAATTCACTTCACTTGATTTGAATCCAGCCACCACATTCTCTTAATGTGCAATGCTCAGGGAGGGACACACTGTTCTTGTGGGCATCTGGAGTGGCAATATATAAGGTGTGCTGCAATGGATTAATTCAGCAGCAGTGTGAGGGAAGGATTAATGTCTACAAGTATTTATTTATTTATTTATTTATATTTATTTTTTTATTTTTTTGACAGGCAGAGTGGACAGTGAGAGAGAGAGACAGAGAGAAAGGTCTTCCTTTTCTGTTGGTTTACCCTCCAATGGCCTCTGCAGCCAGCACACCGCACTGATCCGAAGGCAGGAGCCAGGTGCTTCTCCTGGTCTCCCATGTGGGTGCAGGGCCCAAGCACTTGGGCCATCCTCCACTGCACTCCCGGGCCACAGCAGAGAGCTGGACTGGAAGAGGGGCAACCGGGACAGAATCCGGCGCCCAGAACGGGACTAGAACCCGGTGTGCCAGTGCTGGAAGGTGGAGGATTAGCCTATTGAGCTGCAGCGCCGGCCCAAAATAAACTTTTAATTCCACTTTTCTGTAATCATTTTGAAATCTTCTTGATATATCTTTTGCTTAGTGTTTGTGGATTTTTGGGATTAGTAGGTTCATAATTTTCATCAATTTGTGAAATGTTCACTTATTTCTTCAAATATTTTTTTCTGTCTGCTCTCCATCTCTTTCCTTTCCTCCTGTATTTCCAATTACATTTAGGTTAGACTATTAGATATTGTCCATTTCTTTTTTTTAAAGATTTGTTTTTTTATTTGAAAGGCAGAGCTACAGGGAGGCTGAGGCAGAGAGAAAGACGGTGGGGGGAGGGAGGGAGAGAGAGAGAGAGAGAGTCTTCTACCAGCTGGTTCACTCCCCAGATGGCTGCCATGGCCAGATTTGAGCCAATCTGAATCCAGGAGCTTTTTCCGGGTCTCCCAAGGACCCAAGGTGCAGGGGCCCAAGGACTTGGGCCATCTTTTACTGCTTTCCCAAGCCACAGTGGAGAGCAGGCTCAGAAGAGCAGCCGGGACTTGAACCAGCCCCATATGAGATGACAGCACTGCAGGTGACAGCTCTACCCATTACGCCTTGGCGCCAGCCCGGATGGATATTGTCCATTTCTGAGGATCTAGTTGTTCAGCTCAACCCTTTAGCCTATGGTTTTTATCATGTTGTATTTTTAAGTTTCCACATCTTTGTCCATGTTTAATAGGCTATGAATCCCATGTACTATGTCATTTATTTCAGATTTTGTAGTTGCTTCTCCAGTGAGTTCAATTAGGGTCTTTTAAATTTTCCATGTTTTTATACCCCTCTCTGTCAGCTTCGTGTGAATATTTATGAGATTTGTAATTGCCGTTTTTAGTCCTTGTCTGATGATTCCATCACCTATCGTTTTTGGTTGGTTTTGCTGATGGACTTTTCTTCGGATTATAATTCGTGTTTCTAGCTTTTTCATGCTTGGTCATTTGGACTGGTCAATTGAGATTCTAAATTTCCATTGTTGAATATTAGATGTTCTTGTTTTCATTTAAAGAGCCTGGGCTTTGTTACAGCACACTGTGGGTGATGACTTCAGGGCGGCCACCATGATCCCTGCCTCGTATTGTCTATGCTTTGCTGATCTCTTCATCAGTAGAATGTGGTGGAGGTAATGGGATGCTACTCGCCCGCTTAGGCTACATTATGTGACAAAGGCGATGACTGCCACTCCTGTAGGTCATAGACTGTATCAGTCTGAAGCTAAGGCCTTCCTTGCAGGCTTGTAGGTCTATGGGTGTGAACTGCAGGCACTCCTAGGTCCTGAGTTGTTTCCAGCGGAGAGCAAGCGACATCCAGGATCCACTTTCCTATGAGCAAAAAGAAATGGGGTCTGCAGACAGCTTCTGAGCTTGGAAGCAGGTTTTCCCACAGGTGAAGCATGAGATAATCTTGTTGCTTGGCTGAGATCTTCACTAGAAATCGACTTATGTGGATGGGTTTGTGGTAATTTTTTACACAGCAATGGAAAATAAGTGCATGCATGTTCAAGTTACTTTTGATACAGTTCTATATTCTTGAGGCTTGCTTTAGAGCTCTTTATAATAAGTCTGGGACAACCTTTACCCCTGGTATGATACAGCTTTCATTAGGATGTGAGCACTGGGTATTCAAAGGTCCTTTCATTCTCCCTGGTGGCAACACAAACCGTCCAAGCCCTTTGTGAGTTTTGGGAGCTGTGTGGTCCACTGCCTCCACCTCTTATTGCCCAGCCTCATGGAGTAGCACCCATGGTGGCAGAGCTGGTATTCTGCCAAAGACATGAGAGGAAGTTTCTGAGATCCCAGCCTTTCTCTGCACAGTTGTGTCCTGTGGAGGACGGTGTCCTGCAGATCCCAGCCATCTCCTGATCTCTTTTATCTGTCCTTTCAACGCATGAACCGCCGAGCTCTGTTGGCTGCATCCTGGAATCTACCCCCAGGTAGGAAGGAAGGAGGATTCTTGGACTCGCCTAGTTTGTTTCCTTTCCCTGAGATTTCACAGTCCTAGGGTGCCTGATGTCTGATGTCTCACAACAGTGGTTTCATATAGTTTTCCTTTCTTTGTTGTTGGTTTGCTTTTGGCAGGAGTGCGATTCCCAGGTCAGTGGGTAGTTCACAGTCTGAAGCAGAGGTGCTGGCACTCTTTGTTTTGTTATCTGTCATCATTTGGTTGTCACAATGCCTGGGACTTTGCCTGCTGTGCTTGCTGCTGGATCTCAAGAGCCTGGAGAGTCACATGTGCACGTGTGTGTGCTCAATAGGTGATTGCGCATGAGTGGGCTTAGATGCACCGTGCTTAGTGTCAGTGTAGCGTATTTGTCACTCTCTGCTTTCTTTCCCCAAACTTTGAAAGGTTATGTGACTTTTGGTTTGTCTTGTTTCACAGAGGATCTTCCATGGAGTCTTCCCTGTTGACTCTCCTTCACCTAAAAATTAATCCCTAATGTGTTAGTCAATTCATTTCAGTAATACGTATAGGAAACCTGTTATATCCCAGGTACTATGATGTAAGATTTATTTTATGTATTTGAAAGGCAGAGTGACACAGAGAAAGGGAGAGACAGAGAGAGAGAGGGAGAGAGAGAAACCTCCATCCTCTAGTTCACTCCCCAAATGGCTACAATGGTTGTGGCTCAGCCTTGCTGAAGCCACGAGCCTAGAACTCTCTCTGGGTCTCCTATGTGGATGGCAGGAGTCTAAGAACTTGGGCCATCCTCCACTGCTTTCCCAGGCATAGTAACAGGGAGCTAATGAGAAATAGAGTAGCTAGGACTTGAACTGGCAATCTTATATGGGATGCCAGCATCCCAGCCCATGGCTGAACCTACTGCACCACAACAGTACCCACTCAAATGCTCTTAGATGCAAATAACAAAACATGCACTCTAGTCTTTGCCTTTTTCTCCATCATTAGTGTAATCTTTTTTTAGCTTTCCTTTTCTGTTTCTGTCTTAAGCCTCAGAGAAGTATCTAAAAAGTCTTGGAACACAGTGGTCATTAAGTGAACTTTCTTGTCTTTAAGAAGAGAAGAATTTAAAGTACTTGGATTTTGTTACGTAGTTGGACAATGTTGATGGAGCAGTAGTTGCACTTGGGAGGGTGTGAATACCTTCCATACAGCAAAGACTATGGGAATTTGGCCCCTGTGTTTCTTTCCAGACTTGGAGAGCATGCTATCAATGTACTAAAGGTCAAAGAAAATGTTCAGAGTGTTATTTCTTCAAAAATAAAGTGTAAGGGAAGATAATGAATTAAAAATAATGATATATACTTTTGAAACATTCTAACTTTAAACTTTTGAATTCTTTTTCTTACTTGTTTTTGCCTATGAAAATTCTTAACAGGAAATACTTGCATATTTTTATGGGATACAGTACTATATTGCAACATGTGTAAACAGTGTAAATTGATTAAACCAGGCAATTAGCCTTTCTATCTATCCTCTAATCTTTTCATGGTTGCTGGCTACCAGTCCTTTATACAATTGTTGGTAGAGAATATCATTTGTTATTGTGAACTGTAGTCACTCTACTGTCTTCTGCAACACTAGAAGATCTGCTGAACTGAAATGTGATTTTTCCATGCAAATATTGCTATGCATATGTTACATACAACTTTTATGCACAAGAAGTTTGATGGTTCCATGTGTTATATGGAATCCTAAATGTTCCTTTTTGGAAAGTGTCATAGAAGCCTGCATTTTAAAATCTTCAAAGTTGAGGGGAAAGAAAGATCCAGAAAAGTTAACCATAGAATGATGTAGCCTAGCTTTGCTTTCAACTAAATAAAATAAGTGTGTTCTCTAATTATTCTGTGGCTACAAAAACCTTGGACTGCTAAACATATTTCAATTAATGTTTTCAAGAGTTAAACATGCTATAATACTGGCAATCTATTTTTATAATTTTGCTTTTTAAAGTTACTTTTTCTGCCGGCGCCGTGGCTCAATAGGCTAATCCTCCGCCTTGCGGCGCTGGCACACCAGGTTCTAGTCCCGGTCGGGGCACCGGATTCTGTTCTGGTTGCCCCTCTTCCAGGCCAGCTCTCTGCTGTGGCCCGGGAGTGCAGTGGAGGATGGCCCAAGTGCTTGGGCCCTGCACCCCATGGGAGACCAGGAGAAGCACCTGGCTCCTGGCTTCAGATCAGCGAGATGCGCCGGCTGCAGCGCGCCAGCCGCGGCGGCCATTGGAGGGTGAACCAACGGCAAAAAGGAAGACCTTTCTCTCTGTCTCTCTCTCTCACTGTCCACTCTTCCTGTCAAAAAAAAATAAATAAATAAAGTTACTTTTTCTAAGATGCTAGACTATTAACTCCACTAGGACAGAAACCATCTCTTTTGTTTTATGAACAAATAATCAGAATTGGCACATTTTAAGTACTCAATATTATTTGCTACATGAGTGAACAATTGATTATTAATGTTGCTGTTGAAAGAAAATTATACCACTGACAGTCTGAAAATTAACTCTAATTTAAATGGAGAACAGAATATTTTCTAATTTAGAGCTTCTAACAGATCTTGTAGAAAAAGATCATTTCTGTTGGTTTAACCACACTGAAAATCTGTTAGAACAGAAAGCATAATAACTAAAAGGAAAAATAAGTCACCGAAGTATGTACATTTAACAGAAAATACCAAAATATATCAGACAGCCTTTCAGTAAAACTACAAAAAACAAAAGTTATCAGGGTGAAATGCAGGTCAAAACTAGTTTATGTTCTTTTAGGAATAGAGGAGATTGTGAATGAAGGAATTATGGAGAGAAAATACAGGGAGAATTTTCAGGTTTAGGATTATTCTTTTTTGTTTTTGCTTTTTTTGAGAGGGGAATGTTTGGGAGAAGTTGTTGTTGTTGTTATTATTATTTTGGCTACTGGAGCCCTGGAGTCCCTATGTACATTTGTGACCTACTAGAGCGAACATTGCCATGTTAGGGCAAAAGCAACACTCTCGCCTCTTCTCTCCAGCAAGTGCAGTTACCCTGTGCTTTGTCCTGGATTTCTTTCAACACTGCTGAGGAGGGATGTGCGGGAGTCGCGTCGTTGCCAGGAGGGCACTTGTCTTCTGTTTGGATGCAGGTCACTTCGACTGACCTAAT
Source organism: Lepus europaeus (assembly GCF_033115175.1). Taxonomy (NCBI): domain Eukaryota; kingdom Metazoa; phylum Chordata; class Mammalia; order Lagomorpha; family Leporidae; genus Lepus; species Lepus europaeus. Next base: position 2,162,444 of record NC_084834.1, read on the forward strand.
AGATCATGAAGATGCTCTCCCGGAGCCCAGGCATGGATTGCTAGCTATTTTTATAAGGCTTTCATGATGCTCATTGGCCTTTGATTATTCATTGTTAATTTTATGAAGTATTTTGTATTTTTATTGTTGCTCATTTTTTAAAGATTTGTTTTTTATTTGACAGATTGACAGAGAACAAGGGAGAGACAAACACAGATCTTTGATCTGCCGGTCTACTCTCCAAATATCTGTAGCATTCAGGTTTGTGCCAGGCTGAAGCCAGGAGCCACGAGCTTCGGCTGAGTCTTCCACATGGGTGGCAGGGGCCCGTCTTCTGCAGCCTCCCAAGCACATGAACAGGAAGCTGGATCAGAAGTGGAGCAACCAGTGTTTGAACCAACCAATATGAGATGCTGGTGTCAAAAGTGGCAGCTTAACCTGATACACAACAACTCCAGCCCCTGCTATTTCATTTTTATCTTGATATAACTTATCCCTGGGTGGTGTTGGCTACTGAATTTGGCTATAGTGAGCCATGGGGCTGTGTTTTTCAGCAGCCTATCTTCGGTTCTGTTTATGAAAATAAGGAGACCCTGCACTTGCTTCCTACCCTTAAGAAAGGGGTAGTTTTTCTTTGCCCTGAGGAAGATAAAGCTCAAAATTTACTCTCTTGGAGCCAGTGCTGTGGTGTAGTGTGGGTTAAGTCTCTGCTTGTAGTGCCAACATTCCATATAGGCGCTGGTTAGAATCCCAGCTGCTCCACTTCCAATCAAGCTCTCTGCTATGGCCTAGGAAGGCAGCAGAAGATGGCCCAAGTCCTTGGGCCCTGCACCCCTGTGGGAGACCTGGAGGAAGCTCCTGGCTCCCAGCTTCAGCATGGCCCAGCCCTGGTTTTTGTGGCCATTTGGAGAGTGAACCACAAGATGGAAGACCTCAATCTCTCTCTCTCTCTGTCTCCGTAACTCTGCCTTTCAAATAAATATATATATATTTTAAGTTAAGTCTGAAAAGAAACCTCATAGGGGAGGGTGCTGTGGCATAGTAGGTAAGGCCACCTACCAGCAGCACCAGTATCCCATCTGGGCACCAGTTCGGGTCCCCGAGCCTCTGCTTCCGATCCAGTTCTCTGCTACGGCCAGGGAAAGCAGTGGAAGATGGCCCAAATCCTTGGACCTCTGCACCCACGTGGGTGACCTGGAAGAAGCTCCTGGCTCCTGGCTTTGGCCTGGCCATTGGGGCCATTTGTGGAATAAACCACCAGATGGAAAATCCCTCTCTCTGCCTGCCTCTGCCTCTCTGTAGCTCTGCCTTTCAAATAAATAAATAAATTTTTTTAAAAAGAATTGCTCTTATAGTATTACCAAAGCCCGAATCTAGAAAGAACAATACTATACTCAAATAAAGACACACTCTAATTAAATGTAATGTTTCCAATATTTTGTTTTAAAACTAGTACACGTGTCATAAATGTGGCTCTCCATTGGATAACTTCCTTTTTTATTAATATAAAGAGAACAGATTGCATAGGTATAGTTCTAAAAAGAAAGCCATGCTTTCCTCCCTCCCCCTCTCCCTCTCCTAAGTCCCCCCTTCCATCCTTTCTTTTTTTTAATTAATTTTTGCAAAGACATGATTTTAATCCACTCTATAATCACAGGCTTAGTTGCAAAAGTAAAAAGTCATGCATCAGATGTGCAAAGTTTTGTGATGAATCATATCAGTTCAGGAGTGGACTCTCACCTGTGTGAATGTTTATAAGAATTAATGAAAGTGATTATTTTTGCTATAGATTCAAAGAGTATCCAAGGAATATGAAACAACATTCATTCATGTGACACTATCATTTTCTGTTGGAGAAAATCAAATTCTGTAGTTTATTTTTTGGTAAGCATGTTTTGTTTGGTCTTTGAAATAAGCCATAAAATGTTATAAGAGTAATAGCATCCAAGAGGCCAGGATAGTCTTTTGAGAAGGAAAAGAAAATAATTAAATGAAAAAAATTCCATGCCTTTTAGATTAGATTTGAGGTACTAAAAATGAAGTTATCTTATATAACATTAATGCTATTTTTATATGAAGAAGTGAACAAAATGAATTCATATATTGAATTCAATAGAGAATGTACAAAATTGTGACTTTCATATAATGAGAATTTTATTATTGTCTGATTTATGGTTTGATATTTCTTTGCTTTTACTCCTCCCAAACTATATATGCTGTAAGAAAACCAAAAACTGGCAAGAAAACACATAATATATGTCTCAATTTAATCACACTGTCTTATATAATTTAGTGATTTCATAGTTTAGGTAATGGCTAAATCTATTTCTTTTCAAAGTTGTTATCAGTTACATAAAATTTTGCATGAAAAAAATTGGTTTGATCTGAACTATATAAAAATTACTTCCACAGCTCCTAAAAACTTTTTTTTTTTTTAAAAAAAGCTCTCCATGATGGACAGTGTAAAAGCTAATCATAGAGATCTGTGGCAAGCAGATCAGATGACAGAAATGAGTGTGTTCTTGTTCACTGATTAAACAAATAAAGTGACCCACCACTCTGTGCTATAGTTTCATTCCCAAAAATGCAGGGCCTTAATCCCACAATTCACGTCCATGGGAGTAAGAATTCATACACTTGATCCAACTCTGGTGTTTAGAGATGGGATCTTTGGAAAGTCATAAGGTTCGACTGATAGTGGAGCTCCCTCGACTGAATTCTGATGGCTTTATTAAGAACAGGCAGAGAACAGACGGATGGGGACATGTCCATAGATATGTGGGTCTGTCTAGGTGATGCTGTGGGCAGCCTGGGGACTCTGTCACCAAGATTCTTATCAGAGCTGAGTCATTGGTGGTGAACCTCCAAATCTGTAAGATCAGCTGACCTCCTTGTTTTATAAAGTTAGCCAGCACGAAGTAATTTCATTGTAGTACAGATAAATGGACCATTTTCCTTGGATTTTGCTAGGTTTATAAGATGGAAATTTTAAAATCTGGAACCCTTCTCAGTACGTGTAGTCAGTATGCACGTCTTCCGTGGCGTGAGCCATAGCTGACCTGTGTCTATGTATCTTTAGCATCACTATTATTTTATTTTTATTTGCAAGAGGCAGGGACAAAGAGATATCCTCCATGTGTTGGTTTACTCCCCAAATCCCTATAACAGCTGAGACTGGGCTGAGCGAAAGCCAGGGGCACTGAACACAGCGTGGGTCTGTATGCGAGTGGCAGGGACCCAAGCACTTGAGCCATCATCAGATTCCTCCCAGGCTGTACTGCGGCAGGAAGCTGGAACTGGAACTGAAGTTGGGAACCAAACCTAGGCTCTCGAATATGGGATGTGGGTGTCTCAAGCCTCGTATTAACTGCTGTACCAAACACCTGCTGTGTAAGTCTGTATCTTTAAATGAATCTGTAACCCTATCTTTATCCATACAGTAGATGCTGCAAAATGAGTATTATATGCTCATAAATATATTGAATATATGTATATATGCCTAATACCTCCTCAGATGCAGAGTCTGTTTTATTAAAATAATTTCACAGCCATTTTCCTAACTGGACCCTTCCAGTTCTCTCTCGTTTTATACGCATATCCTTTCCCCTTTATCCTCTGTTTCCACTACCCAGTCTGATAATGTGTTTCCTACATAGCCTCACTATTTCTGAATTGTTATTCAAAAGAATTCCCTAGGTCTTATTTTATTCAACTATACTTTTGTATATAAGATTTGTCATATTCTGTTTAAAATCACCTAATTTGTAAAATCAGGTCCTGTTCTTTTCTCTGTTAGGAAACTTCTAATTCTGCTTCAATCCTGTTACCAGTTATTGGTCTGTTTAGATTTTCTGTTATCTTCCTGATTTGATATTGGTAGGTTATATATATGTTACCAAAAATTTATCCCTGTCTTTGAGGCTTTCCAATTTGTTAAAACATAGTTGTTCTTAGTAGTTTCTTATGATCCTTTGTATTTCTGTGGTATCAGTTGTATTGTTTCCTTTTCATCTCTAATTTTGCCTATCTGTGTTTTTTTATTCTTTTTGTTTTTGGTGGTCTGGATTACCATTTGCCTATTTGGTTTATCTTTTATTAAAATAGCTTTTTGTTTTGTTCTTTTGTTTTTTAGTTTCAATTTCATTGCAGAATACAAAATCAGCATGTAAAAATCTTAAACATTTTTATACATCAGTATTGATCTTGAAGTAGAGATCAATAAAGAAATCCTATTCACAATATCTATAAAATATCTTGGGCTAAATTTAACAAAAGAAGTGAAAGATCTCTACAGTGATGATTTTAAAACATTGATGGACAAATCATCAAGGACACACAAAAATGGAAGGATATTTCTTATTTTTGGTTAGAAAAGTGAATATTAATAAAAAGTGTGTACTATCTAACATGATCTATAGATTCAAAACAATCCTATTTAAATACCAATGACATTTATTGTAAAATAAGAAAAAATACTACAATTCATATGGAACCTCAAAAGATCAAGAATGGCTGAAGAACCTCTGAACGAATAATGATAATAATAGTAACTGGAGACGTCACAGTGTCTGATGTCGAAGCATTCCTCAAAGCTGTTAAAACAGCACAGGCCTGGCATAAAAACCAACCCATAGATCAATGGAAAAGAGCAGAAAACTCAGTAGTTAACCCATGTACATATAGCCAACTGATTTTTGTATAAGGAGTCAAGGAAACATGTAGGACAACAATAGTTTTTTCCATAAATGTTGCTGTCGAATGACATACACATGCACAAGAATGAAATTATAGGGACTGTTGTGGTGTGGCAGACAAAGCTGCCGTCTGTGATGCTGACATGCCGTTTGGATGCTGGCTCACGTCCTGGCTGTTCCACTTCCCATCTACCTCCCTGCCAATGGCTTGAGAAAAGCAGTGGAAAATGGCTCAAGTGCTTAGCCACTGCTACCTATGCGGGTGACCTGGACGAAACTCCTGGCTCCTGACTTCGGCCTGGCTCAGCCCTGGCTGTTTAAGCCATCTGGTGAGTAAACCAGCATATGAAAAGCCTCCCTCTGTGTGTCTCCTCATCTCTCTCTGTAAATCTGACTTTCAAATAAATAAATCTTTAAAAAATGAAATTATATCCCTATTCTCACCGTATATAAAATCAACTCAAGATGAGTCAAAGATAAATGTAAGAATTGCTAAAAAAATTCAGGGAAAACCCTTCAAGATATTGGTGTAGGCAGTGACTTTGGATAAAGACCCCCAAAACAAAGGCAAAAAAGGCAAAACTACACAAATGGGATGATATCAAACTCTGAAGATCTGCACAGCAAAGGAAACAATTAATAAGTTGAAGATAATCATACAGAATGGGAGAAAATATTTGCAAGCCACTTATCTGACAAAAGATTATCATCCAGAGTATATCAAGAGTTCAGAAAACTCAACAATATCCACAAAGCAACCAACTTGGAAGAGAAATGGGCAAAGACTCTAATAGAAAGTTCTCAAAAGAATAAACACAAATTACCAACAAATAAATGAGAAACTGTTCAATATTACCAGCCATCTGGGAAATGTAATTTAAAACCTCAATGAGGTATCACTTCAACCCTGTTAGAATGTCTATAGCCAAAAAGACAGAAAATAACAAATGCTGGCAAGGATGTAGGGAAAGGGGAACTCTTTCTTTCTTTTGAAAGGTTTTATTTAATAACTATAAATTTCATAGGTACAGCTTTAAGAATATAGTGGTTCTTTTCCCCATACCTGCCCACCCACCCCACTCCCATACACCTCCTACTCCCTCTTCCATCCCATTCTTCATTAAGACTCATTTTTAATTATCTTTATATATAGAAGACCAACTCTATACTAAGTAAAGATTTCAGCAGTTTGCACCCACACAAACACAGAAACTATAAAGTACTGTTTGAGAACAAGTTTTACAGTTAATTCTCCTTGTTTAATTCATTCAGGACAGAGGTCCCACATGGGAAGCAAGTGCACAGTGACTCCTGTTGTTGATTTAACAATTGACACTCTTATTTATGACATCAGTGTTACCCAAAGCTCTTGTTACAAGATGCCAAGGTTATAGAAGCCTTTTGAGTCCACAAACTCCATCAGTATTTAGACAGGGCCATAGCAAAGTAGAAGGTCTCTCCTCCCTTCAGAGAAAGGTACCTCCTTCTTTGATGGCCCCTATTTTCCACTGGGATCTCACTCACAGAGATCCTTCATGTAGGTCAATTTTTTATCACAGTGTCTTGGCTTTCCATGCCTGAAATGCTCTCATGGGCTTTTTAGCCAGATCTGAATGCCTTAAGGGCTGATTCTGAGGTCAGAGTGCTGTTTAGGGCGTTTGTCATTCTGAGTCTGCTGTGTGGACTGCTTCCCATGTTGGATCATCCTCTCCTTTATAATTCTATTGTTATGACCAGACACTTGGTCTTAGTTATATGATCCCTTTGACACTTAATCCTGTCTATATGATCAGTTACACACTTCAAGTCACTTTAACTAGTAAGGTGGCATTAGTACCATCCGACTTGTCATGGGATTTGGATTCCCATGACAAGTTTTTAGCTTAGGGGGAAGTCCATGGGCATGTGTGTCAAACTGTAAATCTCCTCCGTCTCTTATTTCCATGCTTGTTTTTTACTGAGATCAATTTTCAATTGGCTTTAAACACCTATGAATAATTCTGTGTTAAGTAAAGAGTTCATGGGGCTGGCCCCATGGCTCCCTTGGTTAATCCTCAGTCTGCGGCGCCAGCATCCCATATGGGTGCCGGGTTCTAGTCCTGGCTGCTCCTCTTTCAATCAAGCTCTCTGCTATGGCCAGGAGGGCAGTGAAAGATGGCCCAGTGCTTGGGCCCCTGCAACCACATGGGAGACCAGGAAGAAGCACCTGGCTCCTGGCTCGGATAGGCACAGCTCTGGTCATAGTGGCCATTTGGGGAGTGAACCAATGGAAGGAAGACCTTTCTCTCTGTCTCTCTCTCATTGTATATAACTCTACCTGTCAAATAGATAAATTAAAAAAAATTTAAAAAAAGAGTTCAAACAATGATATTAAGTAGAAAAAGAAATAGTAAAAACAGTAAAATGCTATTCCTCGACAATCGAGACAAGGGTTGTTCAAGTTATTGCTTCTCATAGTGTCAATGTCATTTCCACAGGTTTCTTTTAGGAGGTCTGTTAGTTGTCACAGATCAGGGAGAACATATGATATTTGTCCCTTTGAGACTGGCTTATTGAGTCTGGCTTATTTCACTAATTATGATGTTTTCCAGATTCACCCATTTTGTTGCAAATGACCAGATTTTTTTAACTGCTGTGTAGTACTCCATAGTGTACATATACCATAGTTTCTTCATCCAGTCTTCTGTTGACAGGCATTTAGGTTGATTCCATGTCTTAGCTATTGTGAATTTAGCTACAATAAAAATGGAGATGCAGACAGCTCTTTTATTTGCTGATTTAATTTCCTTTGGGTAAATTCCAAGAAGCAGGATGGCTGTGTCATATCGTGGGACTGTATTCAGGTTTCTGAAGTATCTCTAAAGTGTCTTGCATAGTGGCTTTACTAGTTTGCATTCCCACCAACAGTGGATTAGTGTGCCTTTTCCCCCCATATCCTCGCCAGCATCTGTTGTTGGTAGATTTCTGTATGTAAGCCATTCTAACCGCAGTAAGGTGAAATCTCATTGTGGTTTTGATTGGCATTTCCATGATGGCTAGTGACCCTGAACATTTTTTCATGTGTCTGTGGGCCATTTGGATTTCCTCTTTTGAGAAATTTCTGTTTACATCCTTTGCCCATTTCTTGACTGGGCTGTTTGTTTTGATTTGTGGAGTTTCTTGATCTTTTTATAGATTCTGGTTACTAATCCTTTATCAGTTGCGTAATTTGCAAATAATTTCTCCCATTCTGTCAGTTGCCTCTTCACTTTCCTTACTGTTTCTTTTGCCATACATAAACTTCTCAATATGATGTAATCTCAATTGTTAATTTTAGCTTTGGCTGCCTGTGCCTCTGGGGTCTTTTCCAAGAAGTCTTTGCCTGTGCCTATATCTTGCAGGGTTTCTCCAAGGTTCTCTAATAATTTGATGGTATCGGGTCGTAGATTTAGGTCTTTAATCCATGTTGAGTGGATTTTTGTGTAAGGTAGGGGTCTTGCTTCATGCTTCTGCACGTGGAAATCCAGTTTTCCCAGCACAATTTATTGAGTAGACTGTCCCTGCTCCAGTGATTGGTTTTGGATCCTTGATCAAATATAAGTTGGCTATAGGTGTTTGGGTTGATTTCTTGTGTTTTTATTCTGTTCCATTGGTCTATCCATCTGTTTCTATACCAGTACCATGCTGTTTTGATTACAACTGCCCTGTAGTATGTCCTGAAATCTGGTATTGTGATGCCTCTGTCATTGTTTTTGTTGTATAAGAATGCTTTAGCTACTCTAGTTCTCCTGTACCTCCATATGAATTTCAGCATCATTTTTTCTAGATCTGAGAAGAATGTCTTTGGTATTTTGATTGGTATCACATTGAATCTGTAAATTGTTTTTGAAAGAATGGACATTTTGATGATATTGATTCCTCCAATCCATGACTATGGAAGATCTTTCCATTTTTTTAATCTTCCTCTCTTTTTTTTTCTTTAATGTTTTGTAATTCTCATTGTAGACATTTTTGACATCCCTGGTTAAGTTTATTCCAAGGTATTTGATTGTTTTTGTAGCTATAATGAATGGGATTGATCTTAGAATCTCTTTCTCAGTTGTGGCATTGTCTGTGTATACAAAGGCTGTTGATTTTTGTGTATTGATTTTATATCCTGCTTCTTTACCAAAATCTTCTATGAGTTCCAATAGTCTTTTAGTGGAGAAAGGGGAACTCTTGTATACTGTTGGTAGGGATGTAAGTTAGTGCAGCCACTGTTGAAAACAGTGTGGAGATTCCATTAAAAACTAGTACATGAAGTCAATATGTCAAGTTGTTTCCTGCTCCTTTATGATTTTTGCAGCATTGTTCACAACATTCAAGATGAAAAATCAACCAAGGCATCCATCATCAGATGAATAGATAAGGAAAATGTGATGCACATACACAATGAAATACTATCCAACATAAAAAGAATAAAATCCTGTCATTTGCAACAAAGTGAATGGGACAGGGGAATACAATATTATGTGAAATTAGCCAGACACTGAAATGCACATACTGCATTCCTCATATGTGGAAACTAAAACCCTGCCTCTTCCCAATCTGATGATAGAACAGCGACTATTAGAGGCTTTGAGAGATGGGGAGGTAGAGGAAGTTTGGATTATGGATACCAAATCAGAGACCTATGGGAGGAGTAAGTTCCTACTGTTAAACAGCATGGTGGGGAGACTATAGATTGGGATCACCTAGTACATATTAAATGAACAACTGGAAGAAATAAGCACCAAGTCTCCAATTTTAAAGTAATGTCAAAGAAAGGAAATGTTGATAAACCTGTTTTGTTTGTTGTATACATGTATTGAAATCACAGTGTAGCCCAGAAATATGTGAATTATTGCTAACAGAAAAACTTTAAAATAGTATTTAAAAAAAAACTTTATATGACATACTATTCTCTTGAGAACACGTAACTCGCACAGCTAAGGGATTTTCCTACTCTCTGGCTTCCAGTTGCACTATCAAGGGGACATTGGGCCCTGTTCCAACCATTATCTACATTTCTAATTGGGGCATGTGTGTTTAAGGATCGTGTTTTAGCAATCATATTAACACATATTAGGTTAACCTTGCGGTTTCTCCTTTCTTCTTGTTCTCAACATAGCTGTATGTTTTGTTTTATCACAAACTACAGGACACACCGATGACCACATGCATAGAATACACAGCATCTTCTCTGTAGTACAATCATTTTCTTTTAGTAACTTGGATTTTTATGAATCTTTCAAAGCGCAAAAACTATTAAAATACTAGCTGAAAGCATTTCTCCAGGTTTCATTTCAGCTAAATGGCCGAGTTTATGGAAAACAAAAACAGACAAATCCCACTTATTGGAGACACTTGTTTCTGGGGATTTAACAAATAAGGCTTTTGAAGCTATATTCAACTTGAATTTGCAACCAAGTTGTGACTGCAATATTGCTCTGTGGTTGCTAATTATGTCACGCTGCCATTTATACTCACATTTCTGTTGTCCACAGACCACACCAAGTAACTGTAGCATCTTAGCTTTTAAATTGCAATCCCGCAGCCCTGTGCTGGGAATTCCAGGGGTCCTTCAGATGTGTTTCCAGTCTTGCTTCTCCAAGGCCTTAAAGGGCCACACTAGGATGTGGCTTGTTTTCCCACTGCTGTTCTTGAAAACAGTACTTCTGTCTCACGGTTCTTTTGTGTCTTGTTGCTGTGAATTCATTCTGAGAGGAGGAGCGTGGTGGGGGCAAGAGACGTGGAGTCACAACACAGACCCTGGGAGTCAGGTGAAAGCAAGCCAGGGGTGAGTAGCCCACAGACTCGTTTATTTCAGTTGGTACAGCAGCTTATATAGCCAAGGCAGCCAATCTGGTCAAGGGGTGGTCTATGCCTTAACTAATCACAGCCTGTTGCCAGGAAATTTCCAAAGCCACAGCCTGTTGCCAGGCAGGCTCCATTGCCATGTGGCTTCTGAAGCCATCCAATCACAGCCTGTTGCCAGGCAGGCTCCGTTGTCATGTGGTTTCCAAAGCCATCCAATCACAGCCTGTTGCCAGGCAGTTTCTGTTGTCAGCAGCCATCTTGACATGGCCTTCTCATTCCACCACAGTGTCTACTGGGCTGTATTTTGCTATAAAATGCTCTATCTTGCTCATCACCTCAATTCCCAGTGCTTGGGGCACTACTTGGCAGATAACCACTGTACAATAACTGTATTTAGATTGTATATTTATAGTTATAGATTACATGTGTATAATACTATTTGTAGATTGTACAAATCCATCTATTTCTATGTAGCTATATTTGCCTACTTGTAGATTGCACGCTTACTATCTAATACGTACTGACACAATGACAGTAGCTGTGGGTACAGTGATGAGTGTAAGAGATGTTAGTCCTGGGACACTCAAAGTTTGCTGCACCAGTTATGATGGTTCAAATGTTTCTGTTCAGGACACCAGTGCCCCACAGCATGGAAGGCTCTCAGCTTCTCCACTGAAGACTGGATCTTGGACTAGGGGTGGCTGGTTATACTGCTAAATATCCCGTAGGGGAGGGGAAAATTGTTCTTTATTTCCACAGCTCTGGACACATGTTTCCCCAGAATCGAACATCTCTACAAATTCTAGCTCATTTCTGGATTTGAGGTCTTAAAAATATGCATATATTTCTAAAGCAGAAAATTGGTTCTTTAATGCATTTCTTTTTTCTAATTTACCACAAGGAAAATGTTGAGGAGAATCTAAATTTATCTTTTTTTATATCATACTAATTATAATGTCTGAAAAATATGTTGAAAAGCTAAGACTGATTCACTTTTCTTTTTTGGTGGAACGTGTGAAGGGAAGAGGAGCTTATAATTCTTTTGAAGACATACGTTTCAGTGCTAGTTTTCAAAATCATTGCTGGCAGGTGTGCATGATGACGTTAGTGGAGTTTCTTTTATTTCTGGCAAAGCCTTTAGTATACAATTTTATTTCCATGAAGTAAATTTCAATGGGACCAATGTACTCTTTTGGAACTCATTTATTATCTCAGAGAGGTAGAGTAGGATAGGGATAAGAAACTCCTTTAAATGTACTCTCTATCCCCCATTATTCATATGCTAATAGTGTGTCAGCTTTAGTTTATGTCTTCCAGCTTTAGAAAGTATTTTATCTTCAGATGCTCCATTTATGCTCATCAAAATATAGTTAAATAAGAAAAACCTGGCTCATTTTGGGGTCATTTTCTGACTGATAACCTTTTGCTGCATTTTTATGGATATAGCACTTTTTTTTTTTTTTTGACAGGCAGAGTGGATAGTGAGAGAGAGAGAGAGACAGAGAGACAGAGAGAAAGGTCTTCCTTTTTGCTGTTGGTTCACCCTCCAATGGCCCCTGCGGCCAGCTCTTCTCACTGATCCAAAGCCAGGAGCCACGTGCTTCTCCTGGTCTCCCATGGGGTACAGGGCCCAAGCACTTGGGCCATCCTCCACTGCACTCCCAGGCCACAGCAGAGAGCTGGCCTGGAAGAGGGGCAACCGGGATAGAATCCCGCGCCCCGACCGGGACTAGAACCCGGTGTGCCGGCGCCACAAGGCGGAGGATTAGCTTGTTGAGCCACGGCGCCGGCCTGGAGATAATACTTTTAAAATGTTTTATTAATTCTCTGTTTGAATTGGCCTATGAAACACATTAGCCGTGTCTGATTTAGATGGTGATGCAATGTGTGACAGCTAAACATGAGCTAAAATTCCCACAGGTTTTGGTACTGGGTTTGTCAGGGAGGCTGGGAAAGTAACTTGGCTGGGTGCTCAGCTCCCTGTTTTCATCCCAAGATCACGATTATAACCGGTTTACTTTTCTTGACAGTTATTATGAGAAATATTTGCAATTTACATCCAGCCCAGTATGTGAAAACAAAGTTTTCTGATTTGAAGGAAAAAATGAAAACTTTTTCACTGTTGCCTTATTCATTTATTAAAAATGTAGACATATTCATTTCCTTTGAAAGGCAAAGGCAGAGGCAGAGAGTTCTCCTGTCCACTGGTTCACTCGCTGATTTACCACAGTAGTTGGGTGTGCAAAAATAGAAAGTTGGGATGGGAGCCAAACTGGGACCTGAACCCAGTACCTCTGTATGTGATGTGGGCACCCCACGTGGAGGCTTGATCACTGTGTAAACTGTGCTCTCCTCTTGCCTTAAAAAGCAAATTTTACCAGTGTTAGAACATTTTAAATGTCTAGGTCCTATTTCCTCTTTCTTTGATTATCCATTTGTTAATTTCATCACTTTTTCTACTTCATTGCATATATTTTTCCTAGTGATTGAGAGATATTTGAGAGATTTAGGAAGAGAGCACTTTTTGGCATTGATTTTTTGTTACTACTTTGGGTCTGTCATTTAACTTCTTAATGAAAATTTTCATAGAGAAGATTTAACTTTTGTGTGGTCAAATCCCTTAGTTACTTCTTCGATGTTTTCAGTCTCTCTTGTATGCACGGTTCTGGCGTGTTGTGTCCTTTTTCCCCTGTGTTCCCTCATTAATCTGTTCATTTCCCCTTACACCTGTGTCTGTTCTGACTTCCCCTAAGGTGACCATTACCTTGCTTGCCTCTTGGGGTGGGCTGCTCGCCTTGGTTTGTCACTTCTATTGTTCCACCTTTATCTCTCTCAAAATAGCTGCAGAGAATCACTCTGTGTAAAGGTGCAGCTCTCGTTAACACACTTATTTTTTTAACTTTTATTTAATAAATATAAATTTCCAAAGTACAACTTTTGGATTATAGCGGCTTTCCCCCCCCATAACCTCCCTCCCACCTGCAACCATCCCATCTTCTGCTCCCTCTCCCATCCCATTCTTCATTAAGATTCATTTTCAATTCTCTTTATATACAGAAGATCAATTTAGTATATATTAAGCAAAGATTTCAACAGTTTGCACTCACACAGAACATAAAATGTAAAATACTGTTTGAGTATTAGTTATAGCATTAATTCACATTGAACAACACATTAAGGGCAGAGATCCTACATGGGGAGTAAGTGCACAGTGACTCCTGTTGTTGATTTAACAATTGACACCCTTATTTATGATGTCAGTAATCTCCCTAGGCTCTAGTCATGAGTTGCCAAGGCTATGGAAGCCTTTAGAGTTTTCTGACCTTGGTCTTATTCCGACAGGGTCATAGTCAAAGTGGAAGTTCTCTCCTCCCTTCAGAGAAAGGTACCTCCTTCTTTGATGGCCCGACATTAACACACTTATTAAAATACCTAACAAGTGACCAGTGCTATCCCATGCTTCAGTGCAGCACTTCATCTCATTTTAACATCATTTGAGTTATAAAAGTTATTTCACTTGCTAAAGGTCACACAACGAATGAACATCTGAGAATAGATTTGCACTACTGAAATTTTAACTATTAGACACAGTCCTAGGAGACTGTGAACACCTTTCCAGTGCTGCTTACATAACCATGCTCAGGTTTAACTCTCAGTTTGGTGAAACACACACAGGCACCGAGGGACGTCATCACAAAGTTTGAGTTTCTACACACAGTCTCTGAAAGTCGCTTTCTGGATAGTTCAGTCATAAAGTGCACATTTCTTCCCATTTATTTTCTTAATGGAATTTATTAATATATTACGTTCCCAAGCTCACATCAAATGCATGACAATTACAGCAACACTTCATCTTTGATATAATGGAGCAGGATCAACTTCTATTAAAATAGAAAACTGTATTTCCCATCAAGTCAAAAACGTTGCTTTCTTTTTAAGGCAGCGTTAGGAATTATAGAGACTGATTAATGCACTGGAGGTGAGTGAACAGCTTCTGAGCCTGATGTTCGTGCCCTGTGCCCTATAGCCTACTGCTTAACTCCATTATCCTTGGATTTTCTACCTCTCTGCCCCTACAATGGTCACAGACTTGGGTTATGCCCTATTTAACTCAAATTCACTATTTCTTCAAGGCCTGTGGACCACAAGAGTGCTGCGAGTACGTGAATCCTCTCACTACACTCTCTGAACACGTGGGGTAATACATTTCAGCCTGGGACATAACTGATGCTGGGTTTGGGAGCTGATACTTCAAAGTCAGAATAGTCTGGCCTTTCTGTGCTCTTCATGTTTATGGTTTCTCTCACTGCTCTGTGGCCAACCATAACAACGATTAACTTCTGCCAAACAGAGACACTCCTTAGTGACTCTTTGAAGTCGTATTTGGAAGGGGGCTTGGGGAGGCAGAACATTCAGTGTTGATCTAAAACTGTGGGTATAATTGTGGGAAGAAAGCAAAAAATCCTAACCCAGCCAACAGTTCTTCTAAGTGATTGCAGTGTCTATTAGGTGATGGGTTTTTAAGCAGAAACATCCATAATAATTGAATTATCGTTTTCTGTTTTATACTGGGGTGGTAGCCCTAACAGAAGCATGAAGGATCCTCTGGAATCTCTTGTGACTGTAAGATAATAACTGTGTGTGCGGCAATTGGCTATGGCACTTTCTCATTACTCTGGAGCTGGGTCCAGCAATTTCTTTGTTTATTGATAAGGCCATTTGTACACAGTCACAAACACATAAAATTATCGTATTTAGAAGGCTTTAGAGCAAGGAATTCACTCTTCTTTATTAATACTTTTTATATCAAAGTATAAGAAGATGTTTCTTTATGTCTAATTTAATTTATAAGAGGCTAAAATACACAAGATTCTTAGCACCGGTGCTGGCACTCTTGACACATCTTTATAATCCATTTCATTTTTTTCTCATGTTTTCTCTAAAGATAAGAAAATAATGCCTTGAAAAGGTATAGGGTTTAATTTCCATACACAATGATTCTAAATATAAAACAATGGTCTTTAAGAGGCCAAATGATATGTATAGTAATTTTATTTGAAGAGATATAAATAAATAAATTCCCTTTGTTCAGTGTACTATTCTTGTTAAAAGTTGAAATTCTCTGAGAAGCTGTCAATCCTGCTGTGAACATAAAATGAAATTCAATTCATTAGCTCTAAAATCCAGTTGTATTACCTTTTGCTAGAAGAATTTAATCCTCTTCTTTTGTTGTTTTGCTCTAGCTAAGTTTACCAATAAAAATGCTCATATATATATATATATATTCACAAACACAGACATTTTTTCTTTTCTAAGAGGTGTTGAAAATTACAAGTATTAAGTTCAGCATTTGCAAATCATTCTCCTTTTATATGGAGAAAATTGTCCTGGCCATTATGTCATGTTAAAATCTCTGTCTATCTAAATAAGTTTGAGTTGATTTCTTGCAAACAATTTTCTTATTTATAAACCATATAAATTGTACTTATTTTTTAGGTTTAGTTTTTAGAATACATTGGTTGGAGTACTATGAGTTTAAGGTAGTTGCAATGGAATGGAAATGTTGAGAGGTATATATTTTTCCATATAAATTACTCCATAAATCTGTAAGGAATGCTTGGGGTGTGTTTGTGAATAATGTATTGTGCTTCAAGTGTGACACATTTGTTCTTGTGCATATGCATTTTACAGAGTTCAGATTGCATCTACTGGATTGCATTTGAAAATATGTCAACTTTATAAAATAGGTTGCTGGATATACCCATATGATCTATTCAGACTTAGTAATATATTTCAATCTTGCTTTTGGGGGCCAAAAGGCTCATATTTTACTGCAGTAGTTACCATCCATCGAACTATATGAAAGTTATCGATCAAAAACCAGATTTTTAGTTTCTGGAGATTTTATAATGTAATACAACTCTGAAAGTGTGTACTTCAAATTTATAAAGTTTTGAGAATATGGGAAATGGATATTTATACCTAGTCTAGGCGGCATTATATATTCCAGAAGTTTTGGGAATGTGATTCCATTTGGTGCCCCAAATCACAGGTGGTGTGTCCTTTTCTCCTTTTGCCCATGCAGGAGTCTGTTTTTACACCATGGAAAGTTAGAATATGAGGTGGCAACTTCCTTAAAAAAGTCAAATCTGCTTGTTCAGAACTTCCTGTAAATTCTTGTTTAAATGTTTTGCCTGCAAGACCACATATATATTGCACAGTTGTGTGATGGATGGGAAGGAAATCATTAAATTAAAATCATGATTAGCCTGTTTTTAAAGAAAAAAATTATTTATTTATTTGAATAGCAGAGTTACAGAGAGGCAGAGAGAGAGAGAGAGAGAGAGAGAGAGAGAGAGAGAGATTCCATCCGCTGTTCACTCTACAAATGGCTGCAATAGTCAGATCTGGGCTAGGCTGCAGCTAAGAACCAGGAGCCTGATCCAGGTCTCTCATCTAGGTGCAGGGGCCCAAGTACTTGGGCATCGTCCACTGCTTTCCCAGGCATATTACCAGGGAGCTAGCTTGGACATGGGGCAGCTGGGACTCCAACCAGCATCTATATGGGATGCTGGCGCTGCAGCTGGAAGCCTTAACCCACTATACCACAGAGCTGGTCTCAATGTTAGCCATTTTACAACTTATCAGAACATTATTAACCCTTGTGAATTAAGAATAGAACTACGAGCTTCTTCATGTTTGCTGACAACTTATTTTAGAAATAAGTATGAAACACTTGCTTCTCAGGGTGCATATTAAACATAAATCAGATGGATTTAAAGGTTTAAGGAGGGATTTGCTCAACTTTTGAGAAAACACAAACCACTGATCAGCCTGTATGTGCCAAATCACAATACAAAGCAAGCAATGGCGACTGAAGTCTTGTAACTTCATGGTTAATGCAGTGTCAGCTATATAAAATGATGCCTAGAAGGTCACATATGCTGGCTCTGTGGGAAGCCGGCTCCTTCACTTTGTAACAAATTAGCAAACAAGGTTTCCTCACAGATGAATCTGAGAAACCAAATGGTTCCATCTTTCGTAATGCGTTGATTTAAATTTGTGAAATGTCCTAAACGTAGAGCCAGTCATTTGCAAAAAATTTTCGGTAAGTTGTAATTTAGTTACCTGAGAAAATGCAATGTAAGGACTTTGGTTTTGTTTGGTTGTCCTTTAAACATGTTAATTATTGTTTTAAAAATCATTTTTAAGTATCTAAATTATTTGAAAGTGAGCCAGACAGGGAGAGAGAGGGAGAGGGAGACCAGTGTCCATCCACTGGGTCACTCCCTACAAGCCTGTGACAACCAGGAAGCAGGAGCCCAAAGCCCAGGAACTGCAGCCATCACCTCTGGCTCCTTGCTTCCCAGGGTCTGCATTAGCAGGAAGCTAGAGTCAAGAGCTAGAGCTGGGAATTGAACCCATGCACAAAGATACTTGATGTGGACATCTTTGCTATTAACTAATGCTAGTCCAAATGGCAGCCCTCTGTTTTTCTCCCTAGTACTACAACCACTCCCAGGTCATTCAGGCCTTGGCTTTTAGTGCTAGATGCACCTTTTGCAATAGGAGATGCCCTTTGTATGGCCTGCTTTCCTTTCGTCCCAACCCCACACCTCCCAGGAATTCATTGTGTTCTTCTCCCGTTGTAGTTCTGTTTTATGTTCTTTTCTTCTGAGATCTTCTCTACACAAAAGACCCTTTCATGTGATTTATTTTGTGTCTTGTGTTTGTCTATTAATACTGCAAATTGAAATGGTTTTTATTATTTATCAATTTGCTTTATTTTTGTCTATCTCACCATGGGGAGTTGAGCCAAATGATAGGGATAGCATTTTTTTCTAGAAAATTGTCTAGCACGTTATTCTCTACCCGTTGACTAGCACAGTTTCTGCTGTGTAGTTGTCAATGAAAGATAGTGAATGAATGCATTCAATGAGAGGATGCATGGAAAATACAGTGGCACGTGCTCAACCAATGTCACTGGCAGGCCTTCGTTGAGATCATAAGATGAGAAAATATCAGCAGTTCTGTTAAAACAGCAGTAACTGACTCTGATATGTTCTTTATAGATTTTTGGTGAGCTTAATTTTTCCCCTTATTGGTTTTCCTATCAAGAATATTTGAGTGATGTTTATAAAATAATGGTGTAGTGATTGGAGAATTAGTGGTCTACAATTAGATAAATTCTAGTCTTTTGATGAAATAGGTTAGTTTTCTTTTTAACTTTTATTTAATAAATATAAATTTCCAAAGTACAACTTTTGGATTACAGCAGCTTTTGCCCCCCCCCCCCCATAACCTCCCTCCTACCTGCAACCATCCCATCTTCTGCTCCCTCTCCATCCCATTCACATCAAGATTCATTTTCAAATATCTTTATATACAGAAGATCAATTTAGTATATACTAAGTAAAGATTTCAACAGTTTGCACCCACACAGAAACACAAAGTATAAAGTACTGTTTGAATACTAATTATGCTGTTAATTCACATAGTATAGCACATTAAGGACAGAGATGCTACATGGGGAGTAAGTGCACTCCTCCTGTTGTTGATTTAACAATTGATACTCTTATTTATGGTGTCAGTAATCACCTGAGGCTCTTGTCATGAGTTGCCAAGGGAATAAGAGAGGGAGGAAATGTACAGTTTGGCACATGCTCAACTGGACTTACCCCAATGGTAGAGTTAGAAACATGCCAGGAGATTCCAATTCAATCCTATCAAGGTGGCAAGTACCAATGCCATCTCACTAGTCGAAGTGATCAGTTTCAGTTCATAATTGATCATAATGATAGGATTAAGAGTCAAAGGGATCACATAAACAAGACTAGTGTCTGCTAATACTAACTGATAGAATTAAAAAGGAGAGAACAATCCAACCTGGGAAGCAGGATACACAGCAGACTCATAGAATGGCTGATGTCCTAAACAACACTCTGGCCTCAGAATCAGCCCTTAAGGCATTCGGATCTGGCTGAAGAGTACATGAGAGTATTTTAGGCATGGAAAGCCAAGACACTCTGGAAAAAAAAGAAAAGAAGAAGACCTAAATGAAAGATCTCTGTGAGTGAGATCCCAGTGGAAAGAACAGGGCCATCAAAGAAGGTGGTACCTTTCTCTGAAGGGAGGAGAGAACTTCCACTTTGACTATGACCTTGTCTAAATAAGATCAGAGTTGACAAAATAGGTTAGCTTTTAACTATTTTTAAAGATGATGGACCACCCAGATTACTACTCCTCCTCATCAAAATGCTTTGAGTGTGGATATTAAGAAAGAAAAAAAAAAGAAAAAAATCATAAAGAAACCGTGTTTTAGATCCACTTTCTGCCACTCTAAATAGATGGCATTTTGTGATCTGTAATAACGGGGAATAAGTCATCTCTGGAGAGAGATTGCGGCTTGTGTGTGCCGAGGGAGGAGTAGGAGGTGGCTGTGATCTTCTGTCTCTAGGCCAAGTAGACTTGACATTGGCCTTGACAATTCAGTTCTGAAGGCAGTGCAACCTGTAGTTTGGGCACTCTGGCTTGGGCCAACCTCTACCTCAGCTCAACCAGGGAGCTGCCTGACTTTTTGCTGTTACTTCTGTTTTGTCCAAACCTGGGTGTGGATGGAGCTTTCTCTTATGCAACTCTTGATATAAAACACTCTGGTTTTCTCATTAGACCTTACACCTGCCTTTTTCAGCAGATAGTCCTGGATTTCATGCACAACAACCAAGAATCCAGTGCTGCCCCTGGTGGTGGTTTCAAGCAATCTGAAAGCAGGGCTCTAAATTTTACATTCTTGGGTGCAAAGTCCTAGCAATGCATGAATATCCGTGAAACACTGCACCCATTGCTCTTTGACTAAAATGAAGCAGGACCGAGGGTGTTCGGGTGTAGGTACTTGACCTTTTGTTTCCTTCCTCTGCTGTTCTTTCTTTCCCTCATAATCACTTTGACAAAATGAGGCTTTCTTTTATTTTAGTTACCCCAGTTCTGTAACATAACAAATATTACGTTCTCATTCCCCTTTAATAAAAGGTCTTTTTTCTCTGTTTTATGAGAAAAAAGAATGATGTGAGTTCCCAGGCTTAGAATAAGGGAGAGGGTATAAGGACATCTGAGAAATGCTTTCTCCAAGCAATGGTCTGATTTGTAAGGAGTTTTCTTCCTGCAAAATTCTGTTTTTGCTTATCAGAAAAAAAAATTACTACCAGGCTTGTCCCCACCTTTTACTCTTTTTTTTTAAAGAGTTCTAATCTTATTCTGTAGGGAAATGAATGCCTGTGACTGAATAGGTAAGATCAGATGTTCATAAAGGCAATTATAAAGACAAAAGAGATAATTACACTCATAATTATCTAAATATATTCTATTTTATACCAGGCGTTCACCCTGAACAAAAGTTAGGGGGAGCCGGTGAAACAATATGATACAAGTGTTAAGTTACTTAAAGAAGAAGAGAGAAAAATATGAAACTAATAAACAGAGTTTAAAAGATATTTCAATGTGCTTCAGCATTTTGTATCCACATTATGCAAATAATTTACCATTTATGCATTATGCTGGGTCAGCGTGGAACTTTAGTTTCTCAGTTCTGGGGGCTCAGTATGAATCTGACACAAGTGTACAGCATGGCCTGTTTGGGCTGTCAACACTTGGATTTAAAAGTTGTGTGTTCAACCTTCTCAATTTCAGATTCCCCACTGCCAGCGCCGTCCACATTCCTTCTCTTGCCCCTGATTTTTCCTGATTTAGTGAGGAGCAAGGTCTATGTAAAGGCGTTGCACAGTCAGCACTTAGAGGAGGAAGCAAAATTTGTAGTGCTGGCTGTGCTGTGGATAAGCTGTAAGAAAAGATTGCAGCTATTAAAATAAGATAGTGACTACTACTTGCCTTTGCCAAGAGGTTTATTATAATGGGATATGGATCTTGTTAATTAACTCACTAAAATGTATTAAATCTAGAAGGAAAATAAAGAACTGACAATTTGTATGCTCTAAAGAGTGTCATAAAAAATGCCGCTCAGCAGTGTGCAGACCCTACTACGTGTCATGCCTTCTGTTAGCAGGCAGGCAAATTAGAAGTAAACTGGATGTTCACCTGAGGTGCCAGGGTCTAACATTTAAGTCCCGAAGTGAGGATCCAGTCCAAAGAGAATTTTTTTTTTAAAGAGAATGCCTAGATATATTTTCATGACACTTAAAATTTCTGATCCAATGTGAGGTCATAAAATTATTAAAAGTAGATACTGAATGAAAGAGCTTTGGAGGCCTTGGGGATGTTTGGTTTCAAGGACAGTTTGGCATGTGGATCCAGGCGGAAGGGACCTGTGTTGGACACATGGCCGAGTGATGGAAAGCAGGAGATGTGGCTCTGGTTGTCAGGGGGCAGAGGTGAGAGCCCTTGCAGTCACTCCCCTTTCCCACCGTGATCCTGTGGGAGATATGCCATCCCAGTATCTGAAAAGAGATTCTGCCTCAAAGATGTTTCTTTAAGGGGAGGAGGCTCTCAGCGGTGACCATCAGAAACCTGAAGCTGAGGCCAGTGATATGGCACAGTGGGTTAAGCTGCTGCCTGCAAAGCACTGGTTTGTGTACCAAATCCTCCACTCCCAACCTAGCTCCATACTAATTGCCTGGGAGAGCAGCAAAAGATGGCCCAAGTACCTGGGCCCCTGCCACCCACACAGGAGACCCTGAGGAAGCTTCTGGATTCTGGCTGTGTCCTGGCCCAGCCCTGACCTTTTAGGCCTTCTGGCGAGTGAACCAGCAGATGTAAAATCTCTCTCTCTCTCTCTCTCTCTCTCTCTCTCTCTCTCGTTAACTCTGCTTTTCCAAATAAATAAGTAAATCTTAAAAGAAAAAATTGTATGTCCCATCAGAGCTAGACCAGAGAAATTCTACTCTGAGGATTTTTAAAGTGAGATTCAGAAATAAAATTAAACCATGTGTGTTGTAAAAATATCCCATTGTTCTTGATTCCATTAGGCCTTAGAGAAACAGTGTGATGCATCGATTGATACTTAAATAGAGTATAGGGGGGATACAGTGGGGATATTTGCTAGGGACATTTAACCACAACAGAGTGTCAAGGGAAAGTCTCCTGGAGAGAGTCCCTGTAAGTTGAGAGATTTGTTTTTGGAGATGTATTTATTTATTTGAAAGTCAGAGTTACAGAGAGAGAGAGGGAGAGGCACAAAGGGACCTTCCATCAGTTGGTTCAGTCCCCAGATTGCTGTAACGGCCAGGGCTGGATCAGGCCAGAGCCAGGAGCCAGAAGACTCCTCTGGGTCTCCCACGTGAATGACAGGGGCCTAAATGCTTGCGTCACGTTCCACTGCTTTTTCCAGGCCATTAGCAGGGAACCGGATCGGAAGTGGAGCAGCCGGTGACACAGGTGGCAGCCTTACCTGCTATGCCCCAAGGCAGGGCTTGTCATTTGAGTGGGTGTGAATGGGGAGGAGTAAGAAGGCTTGTGTGGAAGGATCAGCACGTGTGACATCGTGATCCAGCTTTCTGGAGAGGGAGTTGCATTGCGTAGTCCCTTTTGCTGATCTGTTAGAAAACCTGGAAGCCTTTGAGATTCCAGAGAGTGCTGCTCCCTGCTCTTGGCTCTCCACTGCCCTGCACTCTGGCCTTTATAAATGTCTGATGTCAACATTTCCTTAACTCACAAGGAATTTTGACCCCAATCTTGAAAGTAAAGAGATCCATAAAGAATTTGATGTCTGAGAGGATTCTTCTAACTCTCTGTAGATTAAAGCCCCATCACTTCCTCTATCCATAATGTTCCCAAGTCTGTATTTGGGAGATGGGTCGGTGGAGAAAGAAGTTCATTATTTTTGACCCAAAGTAAAGTACTGTTATTTCTTCTTGACATTTTGTTATTTAATTTTTATAATGTATGTTTATTTGAGAGAGAGAGCCAGTTAGCCTCCAGTTCATTTCCAAATGTCTACAGCAACCAGAGCTGGGTCAGTCTGAAGCCAGGAGCCAAGAATTCAGTCCGGGTCTCGCATATGGTTGGCGGGGATCAAAGTACTTGAGTCATCACCTGCTGCCTCACAGGTGCACACCAGAAAGATCCTGGAATCAGAAAGAGTCCCAGGACTCAAGTGAGGTACTGTGATGTGGGATGTGTGAGTCCTCAATGATGTGTTAACCATGAGACCAAATGCTTACCCTATTTTTTCTTATTTTTGGTAGGATGTATTGATTCCACTTGTTTGAAGGTCAATATTGGCTTTTTAATAACTGTTGTAGTAATTTATTGATAATTTAAATATTAAGTTGTACATAATTTACTTATTTCTAGACAGTTGGTATATATATTGTATATCTAAAAACTTCTATGAGAGGGAAATAATGTAGGTCATATGAAGGCAGATACTAAACAATAATTCTTACATAACTTAGAGCCTTGAGATTTTGCAAGAATATATTGAACCGATACAAGCACAGTCAACAAAGAACCAGAAGTGCTTTGTGAACTCACAGTAAATACAGTTGGAACTGGTGCAGACAACCAGACTGTTGTATTCCACAGGCCATGAGGCTGGTCCTTGTCTCCTATAAAACCCAAACCCTTGGGTTCTCAACAATAAAAGCAAGACGAAGACCTCTGACTTTGCGTAGTTGTAGCTATTTAAACTCCAGGATCCCCATGGAATAACAGAAAGCGGCTCAGTTAGGACCAAAGCTCTTCATGGTCCTGCACCCGCCACTGTCTGACTTACAGGAAATCACTCTTCCTCTCTGGGTCTCTCTGTTTTATTATCCAGAAAAGTGTCTTTGCCACTTCAAAATGTTGCTTCTAGAATTGGTCAAGTTACTTCCTTTTACTCTGTCAATATCACACAAATACTGCTTGCCATGATTTTGGGGGTAGACCTGGTAATAAGTCCTGGACTCTGTGAGGTATTTCACCTCCTGCAAGCTATCCTTCCTTGGGCAGGTTTTTTAATCTTTTCATGCACCCAGTTCTCCCTTTGTATATGGAAAACACCACTTATTTTCCATGGTTGCTGTAAATATTATGAAGATTATACATGTTAAATCTCTACACTCAAAATCTAATATTGATTATGTATTAATACTAAGTTCACCCATGCATAACTTACTGAATGGGGACACATTCTGAGACATGCATCATTGGGTGATTTTCTTACTCTGTGCACAGCTTAGAGTGCACCTATCCAAACTAGGATGGTGGTGACGTCCCGAGGTGATAGAATGTGTGAGCTCACTGTCGTCCAGCCCTGGCTGAAACTGCTTCATGTGTGCATGACTATAGCAATAATTTTTACTTGTTCTAGCCTGGCTCTGGTTGTGTAGGTCTGGACCTGGCAAGCCTCTGGTAATTGTGTCTAGTCTGAATCCTGCCTTGTCTCTGTCTAGCTAAGTGATCTGCAGACACATCCAGCCGGACAAGCCATTGGGGCTTTATCTCAGCGTGAGAGTGAAGGGTTGTTTCTCGCTCTTGCTGGCTTCTGCATACATGTGCATGATTGCAGTGTTCTCATGCTTAATTCACTGGCCAAGTCTTGATCAGGGATCTGGTGACATTCCCTGTAGTGCAGTGCCCTGAGCGCTTTTAGAACCTGGGCTCAGCGCCCGGCTCTGACTCCTGAGTCCCCGCTTCCTCCTAGCGTAGACCCTACAGACGGCAGCGGGGATGCTGCAGTGACGGGACACCTGGCGGCGGGGATGCCGCAGTGACCGGACACCTGGCGGCGGGGATGCCGCAGTGACCGGACACCTGGCGGCGGGGATGCCGCAGTGACCGGACACCTGGCGGCGGGGATGCCGCAGTGACGGGACACCTGGCGGCGGGGACACCTGGCGGCGGGGATGCCGCAGTGACGGGACACCTGGCGGCGGGGATGCCGCAGTGACGGGACACCTGGCGGCGGGGACGCCGCAGTGACCGGACACCTGGCGGCGGGGACGCCGCAGTGACCGGACACCTGGCGGCGGGGACGCCGCAGTGACCGGACACCTGGCGGCGGGGACGCCGCAGTGACGGGACACCTGGCGGCGGGGACGCCGCAGTGACCGGACACCTGGCGGCGGGGACGCCGCAGTGACCGGACACCTGGCGGCGGGGACGCCGCAGTGACCGGACACCTGGCGGCGGGGACGCCGCAGTGACCGGACACCTGGCGGCGGGGACGCCGCAGTGACGGGACACCTGGGGCGGGGACGCCGCAGTGACCGGACACCTGGCGGCGGGGATGCCGCAGTGACCGGACACCTGGCGGCGGGGATGCCGCAGTGACGGGACACCTGGCGGCGGGGATGCCGCAGTGACGGGACACCTGGCGGCGGGGATGCCGCAGTGACCGGACACCTGGCGGCGGGGATGCCGCAGTGACGGGACACCTGGCGGCGGGGACACCTGGCGGCGGGGATGCCGCAGTGACGGGACACCTGGCGGCGGGGATGCCGCAGTGACGGGACACCTGGCGGCGGGGATGCCGCAGTGACCGGACACCTGGCGGCGGGGACGCCGCAGTGACCGGACACCTGGCGGCGGGGACGCCGCAGTGACCGGACACCTGGCGGCGGGGACGCCGCAGTGACGGGACACCTGGCGGCGGGGACGCCGCAGTGACGGGACACCTGGCGGCGGGGACGCCGCAGTGACCGGACACCTGGCGGCGGGGACGCCGCAGTGACCGGACACCTGGCGGCGGGGACGCCGCAGTGACCGGACACCTGGCGGCGGGGACGCCGCAGTGACCGGACACCTGGCGGCGGGGACGCCGCAGTGACGGGACACCTGGGGCGGGGGACGCCGCAGTGACCGGACACCTGGCGGCGGGGACGCCGCAGTGACCGGACACCTGGCGGCGGGGATGCCGCAGTGACGGGACACCTGGCGGCGGGGATGCCGCAGTGACCGGACACCTGGCGGCGGGGATGCCGCAGTGACCGGACACCTGGCGGCGGGGATGCCGCAGTGACGGGACACCTGGCGGCGGGGATGCCGCAGTGACGGGACACCTGGCGGCGGGGATGCCGCAGTGACCGGACACCTGGCGGCGGGGATGCCGCAGTGACTGGACACCTTGGACTGAGTTCCTGGCTCTGAGCTTTAGTCCCAGCCCCGCCCTTGCCACTTTAGGCATTTGGGAAGTAAGGCGGGAGACAGGAGCCCCTTGCCTGTCTGCTGGCTCTGGTCACTCTGTCAGTGGGGACATGTTGGTTCCTGGCTGTAATGAATCAGAGATCCCATGGCTATGTGTATCTTCACTAACAAAAACAAAACCCAAGACTGACAACGATTTGAGGGAGAATTAAAAGACTTTTCATTTTCTCATTACTTGGATAAATTTTTGATTATATCTAAAAATAAACATATCAAACATACCTTTGGAATGGATCCAAATTTCATTTTCCTGGTTGAGATGAGGATGGGTGATTTAACTATTTATCATGGTAGCCTACTTTAAAATGTATCTCAAAAATGCAATAAAAATAGAAGCAAATGCTTTTTTTTCTTCTTTTTAAGATTTATTTATGTATTTGAAAGGCTGAGTTACAGAGAGGGAGGAGAGATAGATAGAGATAGGGACTTGGATAGGGATAGGGGTAGGGATAGGGATAAGGTTAGAGGTAGAGGTAGAGGTAGAGGTAGAGGTAGAGGTAGAGGTAGAGGGAGGGAGAGGCAGAGGACTGAGAGGAGAGAGAGGGAGAGGAGGGAGAGGGAGAAGAGGGGGAGGGAGAAGGGGGGGAGGGAGAGGAGAGAGAGGAGGAGGAGGGAGAGGGAGAAGAGGAGGAGGGAGAAGAGGGGGAGGGAGAGGAGAGAGAGGAGGAGGAGGGGGAGGGAGAAGAGGGGGAGGGAGAAGAGGGGGAGGGAGAGGAGAGAGAGGAGGAGGAGGGGGAGGGAGAAGAGGGGGAGGGAGAAGAGGGGGAGGGAGAGGAGAGAGAAGAGGAGGAGGGAGAGGGAGAAGAGGGGGAGGAGGGGGAGGGAGAAGAGGGGGAGGGAGAGGGAGAGGGGGGAGGGAGAGAGAGAGAATCTTCCATCTACTGGTTCACACCCCAAGTGGCCATTACAGCCAGGGCTGGACGGAGGCTGGAATCAGGAGCCTGGAACTCCTGTGTAGGTCTCACATATGGTAACAGGGGCCCAAGTACTTGGATCATCTTCTGCTTTCCAGGCACATTAACAGGTAGCTGGAGCAGGAATGGTGCAGTCAAGACAGGAACCAGGACTCATATGGTATGCCAGCATAGCAGGCTGCAGCTTAAGCCAATGCACCACAATGCTAGCCCCAGCACTTGTTTTTTGTCCCTTATCTGAAATTCTTCATTTTCTGTAAATTCTATAGATTTTATTCATAGTGTCTTGAACATCTGAATTCAGTATATATTTTTTCTTTTTTCTTTTTTGACAGGCAGAGTGGACAGTGAGAGACAGAGAGAAAGGTCTTCCTTTGCCGTTGGTTCACCCTCCAATGGCTGCCGCAGTAGTGCGCTATGGCCGGCGCACCGCGCTGATCCGAAGCCAGGAGCCAGGTGCTTCTCCTGGGCTCCCAGGCGGGTGCAGGGCCCAAGGACTTGGGCCATCCTCCACTGCACTCCCTGGCCACAGCAGAGAGCTGGCCTGGAAGAGGGGCAACCGGGACAGGATCGGAGCCCCGACCGGGACTAGAACCCGGTGTGCTGGTGCCACAAGGCAGAGGATTAGCCTAGTGAGCCGCGGCGCCGGCCTGAATTCAGTATATTTGATTTCAGAAAGGTGAAAAGGTACTTAGATGCCAGGAGGCTCTGTGACACCTTGTAGTTAAGTATGCTTATATTTTTGTGGTAGCACATGTAAACAGCTATGCGTGAATTCATGGTGGGTTTTTTGGTCAAATTTGGTTAGATTATGTCAGGTTTTGCTGATATAACCTGAGTTATACAATAACTTTGAGAGTTTAGAATTCTAAATTTCTAAGAGACTGTGAACCGTATATTCCTAACCATGCTGCACTGAGGTGAAAACCTCTTGACCCAAATTGTGCAAACACATTAGAGGAATACAGCTCAGGAAGGAAGAGGTTTAATGACATTGTGGACTACTAGATTGTCTCGTCTGCTGTGTTGTGATAACAATATACCATAGACTGTGCCATTTATAAACAGCAGAAATTTATTTTCTTACGATCTAGTTGCCAGAAGTCCAAGACCAGGGCACCAGACACCCAAGAAGGTCTGCTCTTTCCTTCCAAGATTGTGTCTTGATTGCAACGCCTTCCTGAGGGGAAACACACTGTGTGATCCCCTTTGATCAAAGTCTCATTCATTCCTGAGGTAGAACTCATGACCTTGTCCCTCTAAGAGGGCCACCTTAGAATGCTGTCACAATTGGCAACACTTGAATTTCGGAGAGGAAGGATTTAACCTACAGTATAGATTACGTGTCCCCAGTTCAATTCCTTTGTGCATAATGATAACATACATTGTCCAGATTGACAAATTTCCAAATGAACTCTAGACTTCGGAGCCTCTCTCAAACTGTTTGTACTGTGCGGCATTTCCTCTACACACATAACACCTTCATCTAGCTATTTATCAATCAAGAAATGAAACGTTATTCCTGTTAACATTTGAGTCTCCCTCATTGTGGACCAATTTCATATTCATTGTCATTCTTTTTTTTTCAATCACAAAAGTAGATTCAAATAGTTTTGAGAGGAGCTCACATGGATTTATTGCAGAAGTGAAGGGTTTCTTATGAACACTGTTCATGTTAGGTCAACCCATTGCTTAATCCTCTTAATGACTTTCCTTTGTGCTTTGGATAAAAAGCAGAATTCTTCAAATGAGGTACGATTTCTTGAGTGGCCTCCTGCCTCTCTTTCCAGTCTTATCATGTGCCATTCTCTTCTGACTGATTTTTTTATTTCAGGAAAACTCAAAACTATTTCTAAGCCCTTTGCACATACTGTATCCCATCCTTGGAATACTTTTCAACATTCCTGCACCCCTGACTCCTCTATCCCCTGTTCATCCATCTTTAAATTCTGTTAAAGACATTCTCCCTGAATTTAAGGTAGATCTCTACTATTATTCCTTTTCATAGTTTCCCGGTCTCTCTCTTCAACTTATCACAATTTGATTGTATAGTTACCTATGTGTTTTTGGGTTAATGTATTTCTCCTCCCTTAGAACTTAACGATGTAGGGTTCTTATCTTTTTGATAACTTCTATGCGTTCAGTGCTTAGGAGAGAGCCTCAATATGGGTAAGTTTGATAAATGAATCCATGAACAAATGAATAACGGAATTGGTAGTGACTAACAGCTAACAAAGCCTCCCGCTCACTATCACATTTACATTCACATCAACCATGTGAGGTATGCAGAACAGGTTATTATTAGCTTTAGGTTATAGATAATTATGCAGGCTTAAAAAGATTTAATGATTTGATTAGAATCAGATATGAGTAAAAATGTCTTGGATATCTGATTTGTGCCTATCCTTTTGGGTATTTTGTTGTTGTTGTTGTTAGCTACTCTGCTGGTACACTATTTCTCTATTAATCTTTAAAAATAAAATTTTAAAACCATGCTTATAGATTTCAATAAGAAAATTCATGTGAAAAATCTGTAGGAAGCTGAATAAATTTGTGGAATTAATATTACTCCTGGTGATTTCCTTTATCATTTGGATTTCACAAAATGTTAGAGGTGAAACAAAGGTAATTAGCCTGAGGACTCAGAAGCACATTTATAAAGCAGTGAAAGGGTATGCTAAGAGAATGCTAGCTTTGCAGAAGGTGTGCTAACGTACAAAACACCAAGTCAAGGAAGGAAAATCTGTGTATCCAAGACAAAGAGACAAAGAGAATATCTGACATTGAGTGAGGGATTAAAGCACTATCTCCTGGTTTGCATTTAAAATTTGTTGAGGCCTTCTTTCTTGATTCAGAAGTATTCTTTAAGTCTCATGCATGCTAAAGCTCTCTAGATACAAATACAGAATATTTAATTCTCCATAACCCTTTTTACCCAGTGTAAGTTACTTTTTATAAGCAAATTTTATTAACAATGGTTGTATGTATTTATGGGCTGCAGTGTGATAATTAGATATGTGTATACAATATGTACTGATCAAAACAGGGTAATCAGCGTTTCCTCTCCTTTGACATTGCTTTGTGATTAGAGGTTTGGAGCTTCTTTCTTCTACTTACTCATAACATATATACTAGGTTATTGGGAACTTTAATCTCCCCACTCTGCTGTGTATATTAAAAACATTTCTTTCGGGGCTGACGCTGTGGCTCACTTGGTTAATCCTCTGCCTGCGGTGCTAGCATCTCATATGGGCACCGGGTTCTAGTCCTGGTTGTTCCTCTTCCAGTCCAGTTCTCTGCTGTGGCTGGAAGGGCAGTGGAGGATGGCCCAAGTAATTGGGCGCCTGCACCCATGTAGGAGACCAGGAGGAAGCACCTGGCTCCTGGCTTCGGATCGGCTCAGCGCTGGCCGTGGCGGCCATCTGGGGAGTGAACCAATGGAGGGAAGACCTTTCTCTCCATCTCTTTCTCTCACTGTCTATAACTCTACCTGTCAAATTAAAAAAAAAATTTTCTTTGATCTAACTCCAATTTGGTACCCAACTCTATCTCTTCCAACCCCTCGCAACACCTGGCAGTCACTGCTGTATGTACAGATTGAGGATTTTTCAGTTTTTTAAGCTTCCACATATCGGGGAGAACATGTAGTATTTGTCTTTCTGTTTCTGGCTTAATTTACTTAATAAGATGTCCTCCAGTTCTATCCACTTTACTACAAATGACAACATTTCATTCTTTTTTATGGCTGAATAGTGTTCCATTCTGTTTATGTATCACGTTCTCTACCCATTCATCTGGTGACGGGCACCTTGATTGATTCCGTATCTTGGCTCCTGTGAACAGGGATGCAATAAATTTGGTATAGCAGATTGTTACTTGACACAAAGGTCTTGAGTATTTTGAATGAGTGCCCAGCACTGTGATTGCTGCATAGTATAAAAGTTCTCTTCCTAGTTATTAAAAAAATCTCCACACTGTTTCCCACAGTGTTTGTACTAATTCACATTTCCACCAGTGGTGTCTAAGAGTTCACCTTTCTCCATGTCCTTTCCAGCATGTGTTAGTTTCTGATAAGAACCATTCTCACAGGGCTAAAGTGATATCTCTACTGTTTTCCCAAGCATTTTAGCAGGGAGACAGAGTGGAAGTGGAGCAGCTGGGATTTGAACTAGTGGTCATCTGGGATGCTGGTATCACAAGTTGTGGTCTAACTCATTGCACTACAAGGCCAGTTCCTGATGAGAGATTTTATTGTAAAGTGATGTTGATTCTTATCATATGCTTTTTAATATCTATTGGTATGATCATATGACTTTTGTTCTTCACTTTTATGCTCTATGACATTTATTGATTTTTGATTGTTGAACCAAACTTGCATCTCTCAGTCATGGCATATGGACTTTTTAATGTAGTGTTGCATTTGAATTGCTCATATTTTGTTGAGAATTTTTGCATCTATGTTCATCACACATATGGGTCTGCAGTTTCCTTTTTATGTTGTGTCTTTGGCTTTGGTATCAGAGTAATGCTAACCTCACAAAAAGTCTGGCAGTGTTCCATCCTTTTAATATTTTGGAATATTTTGAGAATTACTGAAGTTAGTTTCTATTAAGATGTTTTGGAGAATTCAGTTGGACTTTTTTAAATGGGAAACTTTTAATTACTGCTTCAATCTCATTACTTGTTATAGGTCTGTTTAGATTTCTATTATTAAATAGACCTTGATAGTTTTTATGTATCCAGGAATGTATCCATTTCTTCAAGGTGTTATAATTTGTTAGCATGTAATTGTTGATAGTAGCTTCTTATCATCTGTATTTCTGCAGAATCAGTTGTAATGCCACCTTTTTCATCTCTTATTTTATTCAACTTTTTGTCTCTTTCTAGCCTGGCTAAAATTTTACCTATCCTGTTTATCTTTTTTGGTTCTTTTGAAGTTTTAAATTTTAATTTCACTTATTTCTGCTCTGATCCCAATTTATTTTTTTCATAACTTTTCAAAATCCTTGTGATGTATCATTGGATTATTTATTTGAGATTTTTCTATACAGTTTTTGCCATAAACTGCCTTTTTTTTCCAAAAAGTTACCTTTAGTCTAAATATGCACCAGAGAAATTGATAATTTTATAAAGAGTTTGTAATATAAATACATACGTTTGGATTTATGAGAGAAGTTTGAGGTTTTATGACTGAAGGGCACACAATATTTAAGCTTGTCTTTATTGAAACACTTAAAATGCTGGCCAAGTATTCTGTAGTGTGTTTTTTATTATCTTTTTATAAGAAGATCAACTCTATATTGAGTAAAGATTTCAACAGTTTGCACCCACACAGACACACAAAGTATAAAGTACTGTTTGAAGACTAGTTTTACCGTTAATTCTCATAGTACAACACATTAAGGACAGAGATCCTACACGGGGAGCAAGTGCACAGCGACTCCTGTTGTTGATATAACAATTGACATTCTTATTTATGACATCGGTGATCACCCGAGACTCTTGTCATGAGCTGCCAAAACTATGGAAGCTTTTTGAGGTCACAAACTCTATCAGTATACATAAAAGGCCATAATCAAAGTGGAAGTTCTCTCCTCCCTTCAGAGAAAGCTACCTCCTTCTTTGATGGCCTGTTCTTTCCACTGGGGTCTCACTCACAGAGATCTTTCACCATAAACTTCCTTCTATATACTCCTTTTGCTGTGCCTCACAGATTTTGATACGTTGTGTTTTAATTCTCATTTTTAATGCATACTTTGATTTCCTTCTTAATTTCTTCCACGATGAATTAGTCATTCAGGAGCATATTGTCCAATTTCCATGCACCGCTCAAAACCAATTCTGAATAACACAAGTGCAACTGTTTTGTTTTCAGTGGAGAACGCTGTCTGGGTGACGACAGTCTTCTTTCTGCCTCGTTTTCATTTTTCTTTCTTTTATTTTTCTGAAGGATTTATTTTATGTAATTGATATGCAGAATGAGAGAGAGAGAGAGAGAACCTTTCACCCACTGGTCCATTCCCCAAATGGCTACAATGGTAGGGCTGGGCCAGGCTAACGCAGAAGTCAGGAACTCCATCCAGGTCTCCCATGTGGGTGGGAGGAGCACGGCACTTGGATGTTTCTCTGCTGCCTTCCCAGGTGCATTAGCAGGGAGATCGATTGCAAGTGGAGTGGGTGGGACTTGAACACGAGCCCATATGGGATGCTGGCATTGAAGGCAGCAGCTTAACCTGCTACACCACAACATTAGCTCCTTTCTTGTTTTTCTTATAAGATAAAAGGTTTTGATGTTTCATAAATTTCAGTAATTTTAATTGATTCTAAATGTTTCAAAAATTCCATACTTTATTTTTTTAAAGATTTATTTTATTTATTTTGAAGACAGAGTTACAGAGAGAGGTAGAGAGGTAGAGAGGTAGAGAGGTAGAGAGGTAGAGAGAGAGAGAGAGAGAGAGAGAGAGAGGTCTTCCATCCGCTGGTTCACTCCCCCGATCGCCGCAATGGCCAGAGATATGCCAATCTGGAGCTAGGAGCCAGGAGCCTCCTCCAGGTCTCCCACACGGGTTCAGGGGCCCAAGGACTTGGGCCATCTTCCAGTGCTATTCCAGGCCATAGCAGAGAGCTGGATCAAAAGAGGAGCAGCTGGGACTAGAACCAGTGCCCGTATGGAATGCTGGCGCTTCAGGCCAGGACTTTAATCTACTACGCCACAGTGCCGGCTCCCATACTTTGAATTCCTAGTATTAATTGACATGAATGCCATGGTTTGGAGAGAAATGCTGTTAATTACAGAATATTTAATAAAAAACTGGAAGCAGGTTGACCTGTTCCTCTATAAAATATCATTTGATTTTAAAGAGAGTCTGGAGGTAGACATTTGCCTGGTAGTTAAGAAGACTACTTGTCATATTGTAGTGCCTGGGTTCAAGTCCTGGCTCAGGTTCCTGCTTCCAGCTTCCTCCCAAGACAGAGCCAGCAATGCTGGCTCAAATAATTGGGTCCCTAACACCCAGTTGGGAGATTTGGATTGAGTTCTTGACTTTGGGCTAGCCCAGTCTTGTTCATTGTGGTTATCGGGGGTGCATCACCAATTGGGAGGGATTTAGCCTACTCTCTCTTTCTCTTCCTGTTGTATAAATTAATTAATGGGACAACTGAAAAAAATAGTGTCTAATAGATGTGTTATGTGAATGCTTAGTTTTCTTACAGATTTGACAGTTCCACAGACCAGGGCAAGGTACCACTTATTGCTAGACTAGCAAATATCTTTTCTCTCAGTCGGAGGCTGTATTCAGTAGATTTTCATGGGTATACGGTTCCCTTCAGTAAATGAGAAAATAAGTGTTCCAGGGTCATCTCTGTACGCTCTCCTGCTGGAAGACAAGCCTGGTGAGAGAGTGACTGCCGGCACACGTGGGAGATTGTGAATTCTGTCTGTCACCACTCGTGCAAGAGAAAACCACAGCACAATGGTTTAGCCAGCTGAGACTGGGATCTGAGACCCACCCAGGGGTCTGGGTTCGAGTTCTGGCTCTGGAACTTGCTCTCTGTCTCCATTTTGAACCATGTGCAAGTTCTATTCTCTCTATGCTTCCATCTGTAAAATTCTAGAACTTACTCTGTATATAAATGAATCAGTGCATATAAATGCTTGCTCAACAAAATGTTATCCTTTGCCATGAGGGTAGTCCTTATTTAAGGAGTTTTTTTATATCTTGAAAAAAGTATACACACTCATAGATTATGGCTAGAATGAGAGAAGAGAGAGAAAAATATCCATATTTATGTTCAGCACAGTTGCTGAGGTCTATTTTAATCTTTAAAAGTAAATCCATATGACTAATAATGGATGCTAATGCATATATTTTGAGAAAATAAAGAACAGCTTTCGTTAGCTAATGCTCTCCACCTCTAAGCTTTTTGGCATTTTGTTTGCTTCACTCCTACTCCTGAGACTCCGTGTGAAGCATGCTCTCCTCCTGAGCCCAGGCTTTCTAGGGGCTGCTCTTCATGGTCACGTGATTACCTCTCCCTGCAAAGCTCCCACACTGCAGAGCAACAAATGCAGTGTGCTGATTGTGCATAATTATAAATCCACCCACTCTTCTTCCATTTTTGTTCGTTGTCGGTAATGACATTTTGTACTCTGCTGGAGAGCATCATATACATTAATTGCCACCAAGGTTGCTACTGGCTAA
Source organism: Lepus europaeus (assembly GCF_033115175.1). Taxonomy (NCBI): domain Eukaryota; kingdom Metazoa; phylum Chordata; class Mammalia; order Lagomorpha; family Leporidae; genus Lepus; species Lepus europaeus. Next base: position 2,198,189 of record NC_084834.1, read on the forward strand.
CACTTGTATTTTGGAAAGATTTAAGGCAAAAACACATAAATTCTAACCTAAGCATTTCATTTCTTTGTTTTTTTTTTATATGCAGTTCTCAGAGAAAGCATGGGCAGGCGTTGATTCTGAAGATTTAGATACAATTAGGAGCTCATTATAGAGAAAATTATGACAATTAGCATCTTACATCAGGCACAGAGTTAGGTATTACATGAAGAGACAAAGAAAAAGAACAGGCATAAATATTTTAAAGCTATTCCTAAAATTAAAGTCGTTTTCAGTGAAAAACAAAGGAATGTGGATGATTCAGTGCATTTTGGGAAATGTTTATTTTATATGGAATAATTTCACTACTTTAGGAAATCTTGATCTGGATATTTGTATCTTGTAGCCTATAAATTGGGTGACTACTTTCCGAAATGAACTAGAAGTGTAACAAGACACTTAGCAGAATACTAGACCCTCTGTCACAGTCTTACTATTGGTGGTCCTTGGGTTTTCCTATGTCGCAAAGAAGCCAAGACCTGAACATGGAGCAAATGATCCTATGGACTTCTAGGATTTCATCTCAAATCCCATGAATAGGAGCATATAAAGAATTGGGAGAATAATGACAATAAGGAATTCTTTTCAGTTGTGTTTAACCCATCATTTCCCAAATTTGTCAGGTCATGGAACCTTGCTCTATAAAGTTAAACCTATGAAAACTGGGGACACAGGCCGGTGCCATGGCTCAATAGGCTAATCCTCCGCCTGCGGCACCGGCACACTGGGTTCTAGTCCCAGTCAGGGCGCTGGATTCTGTCCCGGTTGCTCCTCTTCCAGTCCAGCTCTCTGCTGTGGCCCGGGAGTGCAGTGGAGGATGGCCCAAGTGCTTGGGCCCTGCACCCGCATGGGAGAGCAGGAGGAGGCACCTGGCTCCTGGCTTCGGATCAGCGCAGTGCACTGGCCATAGCGCGCCAGCTGCAGCGGCCACTGAGGGGGTGAACCAACGGCAAAGGAAGACCTTTCTCTCTGTCTCTCTCTCTCACTGTCCACTCTGCCTGTCAAAACAAAAAACAAAAAACAAAAAACTGGGACACAGATATAAGAAGCACCAGGTTAAATGTCTACAGAAGGGGACTATTCATCTGCAAATACTTGCCTGGTAGTTAACACTCGAGATTATAGCATTAATCCTTTGCTTGCCGGTATGAACTTGGAAGGGGAATAATAATGATTATCCTAATAGCTATAATTCTGAGAAGTTACTGGATGTCTGGAAGTATATGAGATCTTAAATATGTTTAATTTTATTTAAATTTCATAACAAAGAGTCAAGGCATATAGATACTATTTCTGTTCTCAATAAGAATAAAAAGTTTTAAACAACTAAAAAACATCCTACAGTACATTACCATAGATCTGATATTCATACCTGTATTCTCGGCCTCCTAATCACCCAGGAGAGTGTGACGGGCAGGAGGTGAGGATCTGTGAGAGGAGGGCTGACCCTGGGAGCTTCTGTACACTCGGGGGTGTGGGCAGGGTGAACGGTCACCAGACTCCGAGGAAGGATGATCAGCTGAGGTGTGAGAGAGAGGAAGGCACAGGTGTTTGGCTTGTCTCCTGCTAATAACAGTTAGCAAACTGGAGTGATGTAGCTCAAAGAATTTCCTAAGCTTACATCATATGTCATCCTACCTTTTCACAAGTTGACTCATAAATCAATCACAGGGTTCTGTTTGCCCCATAAGCCCCTCCCAAGATCTAATTTTACAGTCACTCAGCAGAGGATACTGTGAATTAATCTTACAACTGAATCATGAATTTTGCCTAACTGGTGATTGGTTTCTAAAAAAGAAAACATTTTTCCCAGTTGAAATTCTGCAGTTATTATTCTTAATTATGTGCATCTCTAAATCTCATTTCAAAATTACTGAGCTAATCTTGTAATAATAGTTGCTAATGAGTTAATGAAATCGATAAAATGAGGATGGCTTCTTTCTGTATTTGAGTTGGTACAAAATGATATGAATTTAATTATATTGGAAGGTTAAAAGATTAAAAACCCCCTGAAATCTCACCTACACAGTATTGACTGAAAATAGAAAAAACATACTTTATAATAATAAATTTTTGACTCTTTTGCTAGTTTTTATGACTGATCAGTGATCAAAGTCTCTTGTGTGGGGAGGGTGGAAGGTTGGTGGACTTTGACCTAGTGATTAACACCAGTGAGGATGGCAGCGTCTGGAATCAGAGTGGCTCTACCCTGGCCCCAGCTTTCTGCCAATGCCGCGCCTGGTAGGCAATGGTGACAGTTTAAGCAACCGAGGCCCTGTCACTCATGCGAGAGACGTGGATTCAGTTCTTGGTTGCAAGTTTCAGTCCCAGCTTGGGGCTTTTGTGGGCATTTGAGGAATGAACCCAATGATGAGAGTGTCCTCTCTCCCTCTCTCTCTCTTGCTCTCAGATAAATAAATAAATAAGTAAATAAATACAGCTTTTGTGTTTTGCTTTTGAATAATCTCTTTCTCTGTCATTTCTTTTTAATTCTGTTCTCTGGTTCATGGACTGGTCATTTGTTGACCTGGGCTCTCATTGATTGTGGGATCAGTGCTCCTTTGTTTAACACCATCGGGACTTCCAGAATGCTGATGGAATGGCTTCTGTGAAATAGCTTTGAATCCCTTCCTACCCACGTAAGACACTTTACTGTTACAGTGTGCCACTTCATCCCCACTCTCAGATGGGTCATATACTTGATTATAAGGACTCATTTTCAAATATGTTCTACCCTGCAAACACATCTCCAACAACGCAAAATTCTTCCATTCCTCAAGTACTGCAAGAAGTCTCAATTATTCTGCTCAATATTCTGCCTCGATTCTCTCCTGCACCTGGGTGGATATTGCTCGTTTCAAAATTCAAAATAGATGCTACCTCCCAGGAAACAAAGATCTCTTCAGCTGGGCAAGGTACTCTCCTAACAGTATCACCTCTTTCTTCACTCGGGTAATGGGAGGGACTCTTTACAAATCTCTGGAATGTACTTAGATCAGCTAGTGCTCAGTAAGTCTCTTGTGGCCAATGCTCATCTCTGGATACCAAAATGTAGTGCATGAATGTAAATAAATTATAGTCTAGTTAGGGAACAGAAAAATAAGGAAAATTACTATACCATAATATTAGCAAAACGGCAGGTAGTCAAAGCAGACCACAAAAGCACGAAAGGGGAGATCCATACTCAGTATGTATGGGTAGTAGTCATTCTATGGCTAACCCCTTCAGATAGCCAAAGACCAAGTATTTCAAATAAATAGGTTACACATCACTTCTGTGGATGAAGGTAAAAGTCATCAAGGTAGAATCCAGTTAGGCCTGCAAATTAAATATCTTTGGCATAATCTTTGAAGAATGAATCTTGAATTTTTTAAAAAAATATTTTTATTTAAAACATTTTTGAACAGACACATTCAGATTGTGCATGTTGCTGGGGGACCATGTGCAGTTTTCATACACATATACGTTGTGCAGTTTTCATACATGTATACGTTGTGCGGTGTCCAGCCAGTTCCTCAGAAGACACACAAATGATGAGCAGCTGCATGAAAAACGGGCTCAATATCTGTAATCATCAGGGGATGCAAATCAAAGCTGCAGTGCCGCATCACCTCACTCCAGTTAGAATGGCTCTTGTCAAAAAGACAAAAGATAATAATAATGAGGATGTATTGAAAAGGGCACACTTACACACTGTTTAAGGGAATATAAATTAGTACAGTCACCGTGGAATAAAGTCTGGTGGCTTCTCCAAAATTTAACAAATAGCACGATCGAACAATCCCACGCCTGGACGTGTATCCAAAGGGAATGAAATGAGTCTGTCAAAAAGACATCTAGGGATTTTCTTTACAATTCATTCCTCTATTTAAAAGAAGAGGCTGATGTTGTGGTGTAGCCAGTTAAGCTTGTGACATTGGCGTACCATATTGGAATGCCATTCCTAGTCCTGTCTGATACAACTCCCTGCTAATGCATCTGGAAGACAGTGGTTGAGGGCCCAAGTACTTGGGCTTCTGCCACCCACGTGGGAGACCAGGATGCAGTTTCTAGCTCCCGGCTGTCCCTGGCCCAGCCCTGGATATTGCAGGCATTTGGGAAGTGAGTTAGTAGTGTAAGATTCTCTCTCTCTCTCATCTCCCTTTAAAATAAACAAATAAATCTTTAAAAAAAACCCATGTTTTCTGTTCCAAGTATTTAACGAAGTTATTATAATTATAACTGATCTTAGAGGAGCTTAAGTTGATTGTGCAAGTGCCAATTACGTGGCAGTGGCCTCTTGGAGGGTGACATTGACCGTGACTGTCAGCTTCACTGTAAAGGTGCTACAATTGGTACTGTCTGCCAAGAAATGGGGAACAACAGTACAAGTGCCAGCTCATCTGCAGAGGCTGCTCATTTAGTTCAAACAAGCATTTTCACATTAAAACTGAGGCCCAAAGGGTTGGCATGACTTTGTCATGCGATGAATAACTGTCGGAAACAGGAACAAATCTTCAATCTTTTATTCCTAAGACAATGAACTTTCTTTTGAACAGAAATGCCATTCTGATATTTGTCAGGGTACAGAACACAATATTCAGAGTTTTTTTTTTTTTTTCTCAAAAAGTACAAGTGAAACAGTAGAAAATTTCTTGAAGATATAAAAAGAAATTAGTGGTATCTTTTACCTATTTCTCAATTTTGGATTTTTTGCTCCCATCAGGGGTAACAAAGGAGTAACAGTTGTTTATTATGCTGTCCTGAATGGGCTTTTACCCTGCATGTGCTTGGAAAGCCCTAGCTATCAAAGACGCTATTGAAATATCATCTAATCAAATGAAAGTAAAACAAGCACAGCCCTAATTATTTTTGGTCTGCTCAGTATTAGTTATTTTTTCTCCAAACATGGTTAATCATAACAAACAAATGATTTTTAGCAAATCAAATGCAGTAGCTCCTACGTTTAACAAAAGACATGTTAGGGAAATTCTTAAGAAATATATTAAAACTATGACTAAGTATTCTGAACATTTATAGTTCACTGTGTTTTATCTTTCTCTCCTAAGAGCCCCATATTTAAGTAATTTCAAGAGAAGATTTTTCTAACTGCAGATTCTTTGGATTATTTTGTTTTATGGTTGAAACATGGGGTCAGAGTCGTCACTGGATAGTACTGCCCAAAAAAACCTTTAGCAGTCATGGAAATGTTCTGTGCTACCCAACAAGGTAGCTACTAAACACTTGTGGTCACGGAGCAATTGAAATATGGCCTGTGTGACCAAGGACCAGAATGGCTGGTTTCACTTAATTTTGGTTAAAATAGTCATATAAGAATAACATGTACTGCACTTGTCAGCTCATGTCTAGCAGGTACTTTTTGTGTCACCAGTTTTTCTTTTTTTAAGATTTATTTATTTGACAGACAGATCAACAGAGAGAAGGACACAAAGAGATCTTCCATTTGCTGTTTCACTCCCTAACTGGCCAGAACAGGTAAGTCTGGCCAGGCCAAAGTCAGGATTCAGGAACTTTATCCTGCTCTCCCACATGGGCAGCAGGGGCCCAAGTACTTGGGCTGTCTTCTACGGTCTTCTAAGGAGTATTAGCAGGGATCTAGATCAGGAGCAGAGCAGTTGGGACTCTTACCTGGTGCTCTCATTTGTTGTTGTAGGTGGTCACTTAACCTGCTGCAACACGATACCAATTGCATGAGTTTTTTTTTTTTCTTTTAATAATTTTGCTTATTTCATTTATTTATTTGAAAGGCAAAGAGAGGCAAACAAAGGTTCTCCATCTGCTGGTTTATTCCCCAAATGCACGCAATAATCAGGGCTAGGCTAAGGCAAAGCCAGGAGCCAGTAGTTCAGTCCGGGTCTCTCACATTGGTAGCAGTGACTCAATTATGGAAGCCACAATTTGTACTCTCTAGGGTGCACATTTTAGGAAGTTGGCATTGGGCACATGGCCAGGATTTGAACCCAGGCACTCTGATATGGAGTGTGTGTGTCCCAAACGGGATCATAACTACTAAGTGTCACTCATTCTTTATTCACATTTTTCTATTCATCCTTGCGAGTTCATATTCCCTTCTTAGCATTTCAAAATTTTATTTATTTAATATTTATGCATTTATTTGAAAGGCAGAGTTAAGGAGAGCAAGTGAGTGTGAGAGAGAGAGATCTTCCATCCACTGTTACACTCACCAAATGGCTGCACAGCTGGGGCTGAATCAGGCTAAAGCTAGGAGCCTGGAACTCCATCTGGGTCTTCCATGTGGGTGGCAGGCACTTGAACTGGTACCCATATAAGGTATCCCATGCAGTGGCTTAAACCACTGTGCCACAAAGCCAGCCCCAGGATGGCAGATGGAATATCGCTGGGTGGGTGTTGTGGCACGGCAAGCTAAGTTGTCCCGTAGGGTGCCTGCCTCCTAGTTAGAGTGCACCTCCACCTTTGCTTCTGATCCAGCTTCCTGCTCGTGTGCTCGACAGGCCACGGATGATGGTTCAGGTACTGAGGGACTGTCACCTATGTTGGAGACCAGAATGTAGTTCCTGGCTGTCAGCTTCAGCTTGTCCCAGCCCTGATGGTTGCAAACATGAGGGGAGTGAACCAGTGGACGGAAGATTCGCTCTATTTCACTTGCTCTCTCTTTCTCTCTCCTATTCTCCCTCCCTCCCTCCCTCCTTCTCTGCCTTTCAAATAATTCTTTTTTAAAAATTAAATATTCTTTAAGACACACACCTTACATGGGAGCAAAATCCCTTAGGACTGAAACTTCAAATGACTACTGTCTGTGGATCAGTCCTTTTCACTATTGTGTTACTTATTTAAAATGCTGAAGCAAGACACCAGTTATCATTTATTTTTGTTCCTGAGCACTGCCTTTGATATGAAGGAGGTAGAGATTAAGAAAGCTGTCGTACTGTGGGACTAGGCAGTCATAACCATTTATTTGTCTTTTGTTGTTGATGATGAAGACACTACATTGAGTGACAAAAGTTTTCTCATGATTCAAGAGAAAGTATGCTCTAATAAACTTTTCCATAAATTAGATTGTTGGTTTCCTTGTAATAACCTGGCTTTGTCCTCAGTTATACAGAAGGGCGTCTGTGGAATGATAAAACAAAACGAGGACTGGCTGTAAATGTCATTCCATTCCTCCGGGCCAGTGGTCTAGGCTTTGTGAAATGTTCATTCATTTTATTGTCTAATCACAATTCCTGGTGTCCTTTTCTGGGCTTCTAAGACAGGAGAATCATCGGTGTAGATAAAAACAGACTAGTAACTCTCACAGTGTTGGAAATGGATGAGAAAGAAGGAAAAGAGAGAGACAGATGATAGAAAGTAAAAGAATAACGATAAAAGGACAAATGCAGATCGAATTGCTGAAAAGGCGTTCTGCAGAGTTTGTTTAAACAGGCTTGGTCACCTGACGATGAGAGCAAAGAGAATAATGAGCTTAGGCAGCTTCTGCTGCTGCCAGAGCAGAGGAAGAATGAGGTATCTCCTTTCCTACACAAGCTGCCATTTAGGTTTTACCTTTTTACATGTTGTTAAAAGTCATTAAGTCACACACCTATACAGTGAGTTTATATCAGAAGTGGATAAACCCACCATTTCTGCTACTGGAAGTAAATTCTAAAGTTTGGGTAATATATTTTGGAAAAATGAAAAACAATAGGCATTTTGTATATGTAGAAATGATGTAATGCGAAAACTATTCTAGTTTCAAATATCTGCATTTTGTGTTCCAAAAGCTATGTTCTCAATATCTTGTCACTGCAACCCTTCCAATAATCAGATTGTCTATTTCCAGGTGTTAGTCTTACAGTGGAATGTGATAAGTGTTCATTCATTTGTAAATTAAATATACATCAAACTCTGCATGTGTCAGTTCCTGTGCTGATTGCCTGAGACCCAGAGCTAAGTCAGTTACAGCACCTGCCATCAGGATACTCATAGTCGGCTAGAATAGTCTTTTTTTTTATTTAATGAATATAAATTTCCAAAGTACAGCTTATGTAGAATAGTCTTGCAACATGCCATCATGGTGTCTGTAGGATTGTGAGAAATCTCCAAGCAGCAGAATAAAGGAGAGGCAAAACTCTCTGGGCTTCGCAAATATTGACCAGAGGAATGCCAGCTCCAGAGAAGCCTGGAATGAAGAAAAGGAGAATTGTAGGTAGAACACGTAGAAAGGCTTGACCTTCACAAAGTTCAGTCTTTGCTGCAGTCAGTGCCTTATGCAGAGGGTGACCAACAATGAGTTTAGCACCTCTTGGTTTTGAAAAATCTGTGTGACCTGTTAAAGAGATTCGATCTCTTTGTTACAAAGGTTGTATAGAAGCAGACTTTAAAGATTCTATTCCTGAATTAGATTGTCACAAGAGGTCCTTTAAAGTATGTAGTTGGGGAATATTATGTCAGATCTCTAAACTGAAACAATTTAATTTCAGGTAGTTCTGTATTATGGTGAACAGAGGTCATTGTCTAAATATTATATAATCATAGAACTCACTCTTCCCACTATTTTGACACCAAGATAAAAAAGAATTAATATTTTTATTTCATGAAAAATGATAGTATCCTGTTTGCATGAACATGAACCAGATATGCCTTTCAGTAGCATAGCATAGTGCATTTGAGCTGCTATAGCAAAAATACCAAAACTTTAAGTTACAAACAGCAGACATGGAGACATTAGAGTTTCTTGGAATTATGAGGTCCGAGATCAAGGCACTGGCAGACAAGGGATCTTATTAGGACCATTCTTTGCAGATGGTGCCCTCCAGGTGTGCCCACACATGGCAGAAGCAGCAAGACAGCTAGACAGCTTCCTGAGGTCTCTCTCTCTTTTTTTTTTTTTTGGACAGGCAGAGTGGACAGTGAGAGAGAGAGAGAGACAGAGAGAAAGGTCTTCCTTTACCGTTGGTTCACCCTCCAATGGCCGCTGCGGCCGGCGCACCACGCTGATCCGAAGCCAGGAGCCAGGTGCTTCTCCTGGTCTCCCATGTGGGTGCAGGGCCCAAGGATTTGGGCCATCCTCCATTGCACTCCCGGGCCACAGCAGAGATCCCCACAGGAAGAGGGGCAACTGGGACAGAATCCGGTGCCTCGACCGGGACTAGAACCCCGGGTTCTGGCGCCACAGGCAGAGGATTAGCCTATTGAGTCGTGACACCAGCCTTCTGAGGTCTCTTTTAGAAGGGCTCTGCCAGTTGGCCAGTAATGACCTCCTATCGACCATGCCTTATACCATCCACTTGAGGGATAGGATTTCAACACAAGGATTTTAGAAACACACAGCATTGAAATCATGGCAAAGCTACATATCTGTGTAGGTATAACCATTAGGTGGCCCCAGTCCCCTGATGAGGCTCCTGTACACTCAAATCTTTTCTCACAATTCTAGATTAGAGAGGACTTAGGGTGCTTAGGGTTGAATCAATTGGTGTAACTGTTCAAAGAAATACAGAAGTGATTCTTTTAGAGGAATGTAGCTAAACACTTCAAAAATTAAGATAAATGTAATCACACAAATAAGCTTTGCTTTCCCACTCCATTTCCTGATAAGCCATGCAGATAATCAAAACAGAGTGGAAGATGTTTTGGATCAGTTAACATGGTGGAGTTGAATACACTTACACAGCAAATACACAGATGTTCCTCTGTGACTTCACCTTCTAATTTCAGACAGTGCCATGTTTTAAATGTTAGGAATAAGCAATATCAAATTTTATCCTTTAAATGAGAGTATATACGAGAAAATTATTATTTTGGAAGCCTTTATAGAGAGATCATCTTAGATCTTTAAATATGAGTGTAGCAATTTCTTCTACTTGGGTTCTTCATTTAATGCCATTAAAACAAACTACTAGTGAGAAATATGTGTTTTTAGTTGTATATTGTTGGACAGATTCAAAAAATGTTCAGTTGTGAAACATATATTTGAAATATAGGTCATTTTACACAAATAATAAATTTTAGAGCTATAAAACATCATATGGATTCAAATCTACTTATAAAATCTAAATTAAAAATCTAAATTATAAAACTTGGCTGAATTTATAACTTAGAACACACACATGCACACGGAACAGAATCAGCACCTGAAGGAACAAGCCGGGAAGACACGGAGATCAAGGCTTGGCATGGACAAGTTCAGGGAGTCTTAAGTTATCTCAGAAACAGTGACAGGAGTTCCATGGACTACTGCTGCTTCAGTCACTAATGAGTCCCAGATCCAGGGTTTCCCTGAGGGTTATTTTGCTGCTACACTCCACTGATATATCTGCATCAATTTACCTTCTTAAGCACAAACCCTACTTATTGAAACTATATTAGGAATTTAAGGAATTGAGTGGAGCCCAACATTACAGTGGTAAAATAGGCAGGAGTTGTACAAACTTAGGACTGCCACATTGTAGGATCCACAGTCAAGACCCTCAGTGGTAAGATTTTGATCCAAGTGCTAATATTGGTCAAGAATTTGGCCTCTAACCTTTGCATTTCACTGGGCTGTTCCAAGGTTCACAATTCGGAAGACAGCATCTGCTTAGTCCTCCCAGGGACTATGCCAGAGCAGGGAGAAACTTCTCTGGCTTCCATAGCAGGATATGAGTACAACCTTGAAAGCTGGGACACAAAGAATCCCCTAAAAAAAAGAGAACAGCACTTTGGGTGGGATGTTTGAGGCTGGAAAATAAAAAGCCAGCAGATGCTTACTACACAGTTTTGTGTTCTTGTCCCTAGGACACATGCAACTGCTGTACATATTTAAAACTGGTGACGTGTGTCTGTGTGTGTATGTGTTGGACATGATGGCTTTGCTCTCTGTAAGTCTTATTAGCTCAGTTGCCTGGGGAAGACACTGACTCTAAACCAAAGTATGTAAGTAGAAACAAAACACGGATCCATTATCAGTCCTCCTAAATGTTGATATTTTTCTCTTATGACATATTTTTCTATCTTTTTAAAAGATTTATTTATTTATTTATGAAAGTAAGAGTTACAGAGAGAGAGAGAGAGAATAGAAAGATCTTGTATCTGCTGATTCGCTCCACAAATGGCTGCAATGGCCAGGACTGGACCAGCTCAAAGCCAGGATCCAGGAGCTTCATCTGGGTCTCTCATATGGATAGAAGGGGCCCAAGCACTTGGGCCATCTTCTGCTTCTTTTCCCAGGCCATGAGCAGGGAGCTGGTTCGGAAGTGGAGCAGCCAGGACATGACCCCGTGCCTACGTGGGATGCTGGCATTGCAGGCAGTGGCTTTACCTGCTGCATCACAATGCTGGCCACATATTTTCCTATCTTAACTTCAATCTTTTAATCATCCCCTGTAGACAGTCTTTATAAATTCACCTTCTGTTTACTTTCCTTTTGCCAGTCTCCTAAGTTGTCACCATGTCATGTCGGCATTTGGTCTGACAGAATTGTCTTAGTGCAAGCTCTGTACAAAACAGACTCTTGTATAAGGATTTGCCTGCAAGCATTTTACTTGGAAGCTGGTTCCAGAAAACCTCCTTAGGGAGGGCAGAAATAAGAGAGAAGGGAAGGCCTTCAATGAAGTTTGCACTCAAGCAAGGCAGCGCCAGGGGTAACTGGAATTTGATCCACGGCTGAGACAGAACAAGCATCTGCGTGATTCCAGACGTGAAGCAGCAGGAGCTGAGGGATCACACTCTCTGATTTTTATCAGTCTCTGTTTTAGATTCTCCCAGGCCTACCTGTCTGCACATAGGGGAGCAAAGTAAACTCTGGCAGAGGAAGCCGTAGGTAAAGAAATAGGGGGATGATAACTGGAATTCATACCAATGTGAAGTGATAAAGGTGAAGGATTACAGGTGGGGCACCAAAGAAACTGACTACAGTAAGCAGACGCTACCCTTTCCATATCTCCATATGACCTTATGGAAATTTAGCTAGGGTGAGAGGAGAGTCCCCGTGGAGCACTGTGAATGTCAGTAGGTATTCAGGGACTTGTATGAGCATGAAGCCATCAGACTTTTAAGAGGGTAAGGAGATGGAGAAGAAGAGGGAGAGAAGCCATCAGTCATATGACCATGGGACAGTTGAATGGAATATGATAATGATAAAGTAAGCATGCAGAGAAAGACAAAAGCTGGGGACAAATGAGAAGTGACAGGGGAGGGTGACGGGCCTGCTCTGCCCAATTCCATTTGAGGACTGAGACCCTCTTCTCTAGTTGCTGGGACTGTTGCTGACTCACGGCCCACAGCTGAGTTGTCCTTGAAAGGTAACAGCCCACGTCCAATGATGTGTTGATGCAGGGTTCCAAAGGCCTTGCTCTCTCAGCTCTTGGGTGGGATCTTTGAAGGGGCAGGTTTGCCTCAAAGCTCCTGGTGAGATGGGTTGAGGCCACTCTTGAAAAGGCATCACAGCTCAATGTCTCTGACCAATCTGTTTGCCTCATAATGGGTAATTTTATGATATTGCCTTGTCTGGATTAAGGAATGCCTAGACACTTGTAAAGGTGTTATTTTGGGTGTGTCTGTGAGAGTATTTCCAAATGAAATCTTCTCCATTAGGTACTGTCCATTAGTTGGGTGGTCTGGAAAGACTAACCACGGAAAGCAAATCGATCTCTTGCTCTTAGATCTGAAACACAATGGACTTCTGCTTTGGATGTCAGTGTTGCCCACCTTTGCATGTTAAGGCAGCAGCCCTCTTCTTGGCACCAGGGTTTTAGTCTCTGATGGAGTTAAACCCTTGCTTCTCTAGTTCTGAAGCTCATGGACTTCCACTGAGCCACATTACAGGCTTTCTTCAGTATGTAGACAGTATTGTCATGGGACCACTCAGCTGACATAATTGCATGAACCATGCTCCCCAGTAAGTTTCCCTTAAACACCTTCGTATCTATCTATCTATCTATCTATCTATCTATCTATCCATCCATCCATCCATTCATCCATCCATCTACCCATCCATCTATCCTCTCATTCTGTTTCTCAACAGAACCCTGATGAATGCACTCATTTCCTTTTAGGTATATTTTAATTTTCCCCATGAGGTGGCACTCCTTATAAACTTGTAAGCAAGTGTCCTTCTGAAAATTGTTTCCTGGGAACCCCCACTAAATAGAAACACAGAAGCCGTGGACCACTGACAAGAGTGGGGATAATGGCTCTTCTCCAGTTGTACATAAGTAGGGTACCTAGTCATAACTGTTGCTTGCATTTGTTTATTCCAAGCGTACCCAGAAATGAGTTCTCATGCTTAGTACATATAAAATTGTTAGTGTTCACTGGTGCGTATTCAACTTGCATTCTAATACTGAACACTCGCAGCTTACTTTGAATTCAATAGCAATTAAATACAAAGTAAATGTTGATATATTTAGCACATAAAAATAAATTCTTTCATGAATTGCATTGTCTATGAGAAACTTAGAAAAGATTCAAATGGAAAAAGTATGGGAGTCACCTAGGAGTTAGGAGTTGGCGAGAGGATCACTCATTTGTCAGCTCTCATTTTGTTAGTGCCAATCTTATTTTTGCTCAACAACACCAGGAGGAAGATGCTAAGCCAGTTACTACAATTAGTTTCCTGTAAAAATAATGACCTGCATTGCCAGGAATCTTAATGCCACCTTGTTATTTACCTTTCATAGTTCCTGGCTTCACAGGCAATCAAAGTCTGCTCTGGACTTTCAGACCTTTATTTTAGTATGAAGTTTTCCATTCCCTGCTCGTCTTGAAGAAAGAAAATTTTTACTTTGCAGTGATTCTGCCTCCCCAAAGCTGTGAAATCACTTATCTACTGTATGAAGTCAAATAACTTGCTGAAAAAGCTCTCCTTTTCTCAGTTAAAAACTCATTTCTTTCCTATTTATCTTAATATATCTTATAGTTCCTTAGGCCAGGGACTAAGAATGAGCAGGAGGAAGGGTACTGCCATTCTCAAAGCCTTCTTTTGTGAGGACTGGAAAATTAGGCTTGACCTTTTCCCAGCAAGTATCGTGGAATAACTAGAGCATGTTATGGGTTTGAGAAACGGTATCATATTGAGAAGACTGGGGCCAAAGAAAAACTTTTTATACACTCCAGGAAAAGAAAAAAAAGAGTCCCTTTTCCAAACCACATTAACTTTATATAAAAGGTTTAATTAGAGTAGAATCTTTAATATGCTTGTCTAGTATGTATTTTTACTTTTTGTCAAGAAAGTAAATGAGGGAAATTTTACAATCTCACCAAAGGGATCTTCTGGACATAATGAGGTTAACAAGCTGAAATTAGGCTCTTGGGCTTAGAAAAGAAAATCATTCACTTATGAAAAGAATTTTTAATTAAATGGAAGCCTTCATCCAAACGACACAATTTGTAGTAGGAGATGAGAGTTAGAGATAGACCTGAGAAGGGAAGATAAAGCCAACGTAAAGTTGTATGAGACTTAAGAATCAAAGTGTTGATTTCCATGCTTATGTACCCCTCAGCATCCTGGCACTACTGGAGCAAAATGAAACACAGCACAAGGAATTAGTCTTGAGCAAACCTAACCGTCCTTCTCCCCTGGCATGTAGCCCACCCTGCAAATCTGCGAGCATTCATTTTCTAGGAGTGCTGTAACAAATTACTGCAGAGTCACTTATTCCTTCACAGTCCTGGAAGCTAGAAGTTTGAAATCAAGGTGTTGAGAAGGCCGTGTTAATCTCTGATGCCCCTGGCGGAGGATCCCTTTAGCCTCTGGTGATTGTAGATGGCTGTTCCTAATGTCACATGCCGGCTCTCCCTTTCTCTCTCTTCCTCTCTTTGTCTCTGTCTCTCTGTGTGTGGGTGTTTGTGCATCCACTTCTTATAAAGATATGTCATTGGATTGGTGAATAATCTGACATGATGTCATCTCAGTCTAACTAATTATACCTTCAAAGACTATGTGGGTGCTATGGGAAATGTGTATTATGCAAAAGCTATGCATGGATTCAAGTTTTTCACAGCATAAACATCTTTTAAAAAATATTTATCCAAAAGTCAGACTTACACAGATGCAAGAAGTGGATCCAGGAAGAGACAAAGACAGCGAGCAAGAGAAATCGTCTATCCTCTTGTTCACTCCCTAGATGGCGACAATAGCTGGTGCTAGGCCAGGCTGCAGTCAGGAGTCAGGATCTTTTTTGGGTCCCCACATGAGTGCAGGTGCTCAGACACTTGGGACCTCCTCTGCTGCTTTCCCAGGCACAATAGGAGGGGGCTAGATTGGAAGTAGAACAGCTGGGCCTCAAACTGGCACCTGTAGGGAATACCTGTGTCACACCAGTGGCTTTGCCTGCTGTGCCACAATGCCAGCCCTGCTGTATAACATCTTTCCTTCCATTTTTGCATTTGAAGTACTCTTGTAGTTACAAATAAGATCATGTTCTGAAGTTCCTAGTGGTCTTGAATTTTCAGAAAACATTCAAGATGGCATTTTTCATAAAAAGTATTTCTGACAGAACTCCTCAGATCAGAACATTTCTTCACATTAAATGATGAGATTTTTGTTTTCTGCCCTTTGCTTTTTGGACACACCTGTTACAATAAATTAAAAAGAAAATACATTCTATAACAGTGTATGCATATTTGAATTTCCTAATTAAAACTACAGGGACTTCTACAGTGAATATTTTAAACCTCTGCTCTAAGTTTTTGTGTTTAATAATTAGCTTAGAAATGAGAATGGGAATAATTAGTTCCTAGAAAACTGAAGGTATATTTTGTTGAGTTTGAACCTGTTCTTAAGTTCCAAGGGTACCAGTGGTGCAATGTATTTCTTAGTAAAAATTTTTATTTTAGAAAATTTTTATATTACTGAAAAACTGCAAAATTAACATAGGGATTTCTTAAATCCCATACCCAGTTTCTTTATTAACATCATACAATAGCATAAACATTTATTTTAACCAATGAACTGATATTTACCCTAAAATCATACTTTGTTCAAATTACTTTTTTCTTTTACTGTCCCAACATCCAACCCAGGGCACCACATCAACATTTGGTAGCCCTGTCTCCATGGAACACTTTCAAAAGTGTCCTAGTTTCCAACAACCTTGACAGTTTTGAGAAATACTGGTCAGATACTTTATAATTTTGAATTTGTCTAATATTTTCTTTGTTATGTCAACTGGGCAGTGTTTGTCAGGTTTCCTTCTTGTCTCTTTTGTTGCTATGCTATTTGGAAGGATATCTTTATGTGTGGTCTACACTAAAGGATGGAGGAGATAGGCTCCGTTTCCTTAATGGGGAAGTATCTACATCAATTATTTGGAATTCTTCTCTATTGGACAGTGGTCTTTTCTTCTTCATTTTTTATTTATGCATTTATTTAGACTAGTGTAGACTCATGGTGGTATAACTCATGATTTGAGTTATGATTAAATAATTGTTCTAGATTTAGTTGCTGGGAAAATTTTTTTTTTTCAGTTGGTTCCTATTCCCCTTTGACATGTTACCACTGAAGTGTGCTAGTAGTGTGTGTGTGTGTGTGTTTAATGTAATATTACTTTTTGGCATTAAATAGTGCTCCTGACTTATCTTGTGTATTCCATTGTCTGGGCTTAGAATCAGTCATTTCAGGGCAGGCACAGTGGTTTGGAGGTTTAAAGCCCTGACCTGCAGCGTCAGCATCACATATGGGTGCTGGTTTCAGTCCCGGCTGCTCCACTTCTAATCCAGTTCTCTGCTATGGCCTGGGAAAGCAGTAGATGGCGCAAGTTCTTGGGCCCCTGCACCCATGTGGGATAACTGGAAGAAATCTGGTCCTGGCTTCGGATTGGCCCATCTCTGCCCTTTGTGGCCATCTGGGGAGAGAACCAGATGATGAATGACCTCTCTCTATCTGCTCTGCCTCTCTGTAACTCTGACTTTCAAATAAATAATAAATAAATCTTCAAAAAAATAGAATCAGTCATTTCTTTTTTTAAATAAAGATTCATTTTATTTATTTGAAAAGCAGAGTTACAGAGAGAGAAAGAGAGATGGAGAGGGGGTGAGGTCCCTCATCCCCCAGATGGTCACAATGGCCAGGGCTGGGCCAGGCCAAGGCTGGGAGCCAGGAGTTTTTTCCATGTCTCCCAGGTGGATACAGGGGCCCAAGTACTTGGGCCACTGTCTTATGCTTTCCCAGATGCATAGCAGGGAGCTGGATTGGAAGCAGAGCAGCCAAGACTCCAACCGGTACCCATGTGTGTTGCTGGCATGGCAGGTGGAAGCTCGACCTTTTACACCACAACACTGGCTCCAGAGTCAGTCATTTCTATGAGGAGCCATTTTGTGCTGTTAGAAAATAGTATTAGAAACTACAATCTGACACAGCAGATTCATAGAATGTCAAATATCCTAAACAGCACTCTAGCCTCAGAATCAGCCCTTAAGGCATTCGGATCTGGCTAAAAAGCCCATGAGAGTTTCTCAGGCATGGAAAGCCAAGACACTGTGGGGAAAAAAAAATGACCTAAATGAAAGATCTTTATGAGTGAGATCCCAGTGGAAAGAACAGGCCGTCAAAGAAGGAGGTACCTTTCTCTGAAGGGAGGAGAGAACTTCCACTTTGACTATGGCCTTGTCTAAATAAGATAGGAGTTTGTGAGCTCAAAAGGCTTCAATAGCCTGGGCAACCCAGGACAAGAGCCTCAGGTGGTTACTGAAGTCATAAATAAGTGTGTCAATTGTTAAATCAACGACGGGAGTCACTATGCACCTACTCCCCATGTAGGATCTCTGTCCTTAATGTGTTGTACTATGCAAATTAATGGTAAAACTACTACTCAAACAGTACTTTATACTTTGTGTTTCTGTGTGGGTGCAAACTGTTGAAATCTTTACTTAGTATATACTAAGTTGATCTTCTGTATATAAAGATAATTGAAATAAAAGTTGAAAAAAAAGAAACTAAGATATGCATGAAAAGTGGTTTGTTGCATCTAGGCTGTGTCAACCAACAGAGTTTGGAAATACGTATGTGCATACTAACCCTTGTATGCACACTGGACTGTATTTTAGTATCTCTGCATCTATATTTATATTGTGAAACAAGCTCATACTGATGTCCCTGACTCCAATCCCTGGCCACATGATTTGTCCAGCCTTATTCCCTTGCTTCTCTGTAATGTCTTACTCCAACAGTGAGAAATCTAGCTCTGCCGTTACTATCTGTTTACTTCCTTGTTCCATCTCAATGTCGAGCTTTAATTGTTACCAGATTATTAATCTGAATCCCTTTAAGAAACAGTCTTATCAACTGGAATACGATGCTTATGTACAGATTCTCTTTTTCTGTAGTCTCACAGTTTCTACATTTTTTAAAGATTTATTTTGCTCATTTGGAGGCAGAGTGGCAGAGATAGAAGGAGAGACATAGAGCAATACCTTTTGTTTGCAGATACACTCCTGAGCTGTGGGTCAGATTGGTTGGGGCTTGGCTGGCTGAAGCCAGAGGCCAGGAACACAATCTGGGTCTCCCAAGTGGATAGCAGGGACCCACACACTTGGAGCACCTTCCACTGCTTTCTGAGGTACATTAGCAGGGAAGTGGATCAGATGTGGAACAGAGGGGACTTGGATCAGTGATCTGATTTGGAATGCCAGCTTTGCAGGTTTACCTTGTTGTGTGATAACGCCAGCCCTCTCCGTCTCAACATTTCTAGAGTCACCTACATGAAAATCTCATCTTCCTGACCTCATCGGTGGATTTACACTTAGCATTTGTGATCCAGTTAGAGTCTTCTATCATAGTGTTTGCTCCTTCTTGGATCACTGAACTTGATTCTTCATCTGTGTGTGTTTGCCTACGTTAAGTTTCATGTTGTTGTGATGAAAAATTCCTTGTGTTTTGACAAATGTTCAGTATCGCATATCTACTATTATATATCATACAAAACAGTTACACCTCTGAAAAAATCCTTTGTGCTTCAGAAAATTAATCCTTCTCACACTTCAGTTTCTAGATAACCGCTTATCTGTTTGCCTTTTTTACAGTTCTGTCTTTTCCGAATGACATATAAATGCAGTCACTTAGTATGTTGCCTTTCAGACTGGTGCCTTACCTGGGCAATTTGATTTAAAATTCACCTGTGTTGTCTGGGAATGGACTGTTTATCTGTAGCACTGAGCTGTATTTCATTATGTGTATATGCCACAGTTTGTTTATCCATTCACCTATTACATAGGCTCTGGTTGCTCCAGTTTTTAATGACAGTAAAGCATTGCATGCATATACTTTTGTGTGGACTGAAGTTTTCACTAAAGTTGGATAGAACTGGAGTTTAATTACTGCTAGAATAATGTTCAATTTTTTAAAAAACTGCCAAATGCCTTCCTAGTTGTCGTGACACTTTGCATTCCCACCAGCCATGAATGAATGTTCTCGCTGTTCCCAGTGCTCATCAGTAATTGATGCAGTCGGATTTTGGATTTCAACCTTTCCAATTGTTGTTTAGCTTGCTTGTCCCTAATGGCAAATGATATTGAAGATGCTTTCATATGCTATTTGCCATCTGTATATTGTTTAGTTAGTTGTTTGCTCAAATTCTTTGTCCTTTTAGATTGAGTTATTTTTCTTATGTTTGATTTTGGGAGGTTTTTTAAACATAATTTTGTATATTTTGGATAAAGGTCCCTTATCTGGTTAGTAATCTGCAAATATGTTCCCTGTCTGTGAGTTATCTTTTCCATCTCTTGACAGTATTCTTGGAGGGACAATTAAGGAACTAATAAGTTACAACCTCTAAACTTTTTCTTTCAGAGGATGTGCTTTTCAGGCTTGAAGTTTATTTTTTTAAAGATTTATTTTATTTATCTGAAAGACAGAGTTACAGAGAGAGATAGAGACAGAGAGAGCTCTTCCATCCACTGGTTCACTCCCCAGTTGGCCACAATGGCCAGAGCTGCGCCAATCTGAAGTCAGGAACCAGGAGCTTCTTCTGGGTCTCCCATATGGGTACAGGGGCCCAAGGACTTGGGCCATCTTCTACTGCTTTCCCAGACCATAGCAGAGAGCTGGATCAGAAGAGGAGCAACCGGGACTAGAACCGGCGCCCATATATGGGATGCCGGCTCTTCAGGCCAGGGCTTTATCCCGCTGCGTCACAGCGCCAACCTCTTGAAGTCTATTTAAAAACTCATCAATGACCCCAAAGTTTCCTCTATATCATCTTTTAGAAGTCGTGTAGTTTCTCATTTAGGTCTATGGTGCATTTTGAGTTAATATTTGTGTAAGGTATTAGTTTGGTGCCTCCCTCCCTCTCTCTCTTCCTCCCTCCTTGCCTTCCTTTCTGTATATGGAGGTACAATTATCCCAGCACATTTGTTAATAAGACTGTTCGTTCTCTAATGTACCTCCTCTTGCCCTTGACAGACATTGGTTGACTTTTAAAAATTGTGCATTAGAAGTTTCTAGTCCAGATTTTGGTCTTGTCAAAAGATGTGTCTCTGGGTCCGGCGCCATGGCTCACTTGGTTAATCCTTCACCTGCAGCGCCAGCATCCCATATGGGCGCCGGATTCTAGTCCTGGTTGCCCCTCTTCCAGTCCAGCTCTCTGCTATGGCCCGGGAAGGCAGTGGAGGATGGCCCAAGTGCTTGGGCCCTGCACCCACATGGGAGACCAGGAGAAGCACCTGGCTCCTGGCTTCGGATCAGTGAGATGCGCCGTCCGCAGCAGCCATTGGAGGGTGAACCAACGGCAAAAAGGAAGACCTTTCTCTCTCTCTCTCTCTCACTGTCCACTCTGCCTGTAAAAAAAAAAAAAAAAAAAAAAGACTTGGATTAAGTAAAGGAATAAGCATTGAACACATTTGAGATTGAAAAGTTTCTAAGTATCTGGAACAGCAAATTCCAAAGCGCTAAGTAAGAGTCAGTGTGACCTCCCTGAGGAACTGCTCCCCAGAGCCTGGAGAAGAGTATGCGAGGCAAGAATCGGTAGAAGTGGTAGAAGAGGAAGGCAGGGACAGCACAATGCAGTGGCTTCTGGACGGTGCCGTTTGGATTCTGTGTAGTAGGAGTGTTTTCAGCAGGAAAGTGGATGATCTGATTTCTGTTTTTAAAGCATTAGTCTGGCAGCTGTGAGGAGAATCACTAGTGACAGATTTGCTCAGCCTGGGGAAAAACAAGACACTGATAATGTAGCATTTTGCTTGGAGTTCAAAATGGCTTGAAGAGAACTTGTGCAAAAAATGACAGTGGAGAAGTCCTCATATTCTTCAGTCATATGATTTTAAGAAATCCCACGAGCTGCACCTTAACATTCCATCATTAAAATGATCAAAGACATAGGAAGGGTTCTTGGAGAAAATGATGAATGATGTTCGTCTCAGTGTTCTGAAATTGTGTGTGAGCTGCTGGAACAGATTGGAACTCAGACACTGTGGAGTTTTCTGTGTTTGGAGAGAGTTAATATACCTCCATGAATATTTAATGACAGGTAGTAACCTGGGAACTAGGAAAACGGAATCCCCCTGAGTCCCAGGTCAGAGACTGGCTGAGAGAAGCTCCTTGGACCCCTGCCTTAGGTTCCTCCTTTATTGTCAGTGGATGTTTAGGTTATTGACTTAACAGTATGGAAACATTAATATTGTGTATTCCTGGAAGGACATTTTAATACCATTGCTAATTAAGAGAGTATTGTATAGATATTTGAAGCTTTATAGCTGCTTTTAAGTGAGGAGACAAAGGTTGGCTCCTACGAAACTGGATGGTGATAGACCATGATTGGACCCCTATGTGAAAAATTCAAGGTTTTCAGTCATGTATCATCCACTCAGGCAAATCTTTTGTGTCTGAAATACATTAAATTCAATGCTTGCTGTCAGGATAATGGATCATGACAAACTAAAAATGTAATAAGTAAGTTATAAAGGAATATTTCTGGACCTGTGCTGTATTCCAGCATGCTGTTTGACTGACGTCTCTCTTCATGTGTAAGTTCCTTAAAGTTCAGACCATGTTTCATTTGGTTCATAACCCCTGAATTTTTCTACCAGCTCTACCATGGCATCTCTTTGTTATTTATGGGCTTTCTGTTTGCACTGTATTTGACAAATCGTGACTGTGCAGAACAGTTGAACACTGATGCTATAGTATGCCTGCGAGAACTTGGAAAGAATGTATGCTCTGTTTAATAACATCTGTATCACAGAAATCTCATTATACAAAATGTAGCACCTCATTAATTAACTTATTGTTTTGTGTCCATTCATTATTCACTGCCTTATGTTTACTAAACATCCAGTATGGCTCAGGAACAATTCTACAGGACAAATTCATAAAATGTGAATGAAATACAGGTTGTTGTAGATGGGTTCACGTTCTAGTGGGTAAATGATGACAGAATTTAATGAGTGCTTTGAAACTTAGGAAAAAAAGTGTTACTATTGCATAGAAGAGCAACACATTTATTTTGAGGGAACATTTCAAAGATGAGAGGATGTTCTTGTGTGGAAAAATGAAGATGACCCCAAAAGATATGGAGGCATAAAAGCCTAAGGCATAATCAAGAGAAGAAACATAA
This sequence comes from Lepus europaeus, assembly GCF_033115175.1. Lineage (NCBI taxonomy): Eukaryota > Metazoa > Chordata > Mammalia > Lagomorpha > Leporidae > Lepus > Lepus europaeus. The sequence goes on from NC_084834.1 coordinate 2,220,712, forward strand.
GCTAGTAGAATTAAATATGGAATACAAAAAGGGGGAGTGATAGGAGAGGGCCCGGAAGGTTGACCAGGGTCACTTTGTAAATGACATTTATATCATGCTAAGGAATTCCATTTTTATTTCATAAACAGTAAATACTAAACAAAAAAAGTTTGACTAATGTTACAGACTTAATTCTGCCACCTTGCAAATTTACATATGATAGCCCTACCTGGCTCTCTCCACCACGGTAAATCATTTGTAGGTGCTGGTAAAAGTTCACAGAAAGATAAAGGTTTTTTAATTGCACATTTCCATGAACTTTCTGAAGTTCCTTTGTATTTGGAGATGTGACCTTAAAAGAGATAATTAAGCCTACACAGAATCATAGGATTGGAATCCTTATCCAATTTATCTGGAGCCCTTATAAGAAGATACAAGGGCTGTGTGTGCAAAGACAATGAAGATAGGTCACGGAGGCCATCATGAGAAGGCAGCTATCTGACAGCCAAGGAGAGAGGCCTCAGGAGAAGCCTGATCTTGGACATGCACCCTCAGAACTGTGGTTTTAGCCACACAGTCTGTGGTATTTTGTTGTAGAAATCCCTCTTATTAATACAACTGCTAAATTATTTTGCAGCATTTTTCCTAACAGGGCTTCTTAAAGAGCTCATGGAAAAATGCGTATTATGAAAAAAATATTGCTCAGATTTCAAATATTTTTGCACTAAAATAAATTTAAGTTTTAACTCATTTTTATAATTTATGAAGTCCCCAAATATATGACCTCTGAATTATTGCTGTCTCTAGTTATCTTCCTATTCCCCACATTATTGCCTTTCTATCTCCTTTGAATCATTCTCTTCTTAGTCTCCTTTAATGTTATTTTATTAAATATTGCTGTGTTCTGGGATTTTATTTTTGGTGGTACAGTTTTTGTTATTTTCTCTTCCTGGTCCATTTCATCCATGTCTTTGATTTAAATACAGACCATATATTAATGGCTTCAAATCCACTCCTTAGATACGGAGCTTCCTTGTGAGCTCCTGACTAGTCCGTACACATGCCGCTCCTACGTCTCCACACTCACTTGTTGCAGCTGGCTCTAAAACACACTCCAGAATGAGGGTTGGAGTCACATCTGCTCCTACCTGAGCTACCTAATTCAGAACCATCATCACCATCTACTCAGTGACTGAAGTTAGAATTCTGAGGCTCATTCTTTGCTCCTCAACGTGCCGGTGAGTTCAAATTATCATCAATACCCAGAGATCCTACCTGCTTGGTCTTTCCGATGTATACTTCCTGGCAGTTCCTTTGATATCTCCTTAGATCAGACAGGATGATTTCTCCATGACACCAGCTTTCTAGCTGAATAGCACTGGATTTATATCTCTTGTATTTTATGAAAATTAGGCATCCCCTAATTGTGATTTTAAAATAATAACTGCGCAGACGATCTCTGTTACTGGACAAATAAATTCTATCTAGCTTTTGATATTTCCTATAGTGTGAAGTTTCCTACACAAGGTGAAAAATCATTATACAACAGACATAGAATATCTCTAGAATGATTCTAGTAAAAATTTTTTTGGACTGCTTCATGTCATTTTCTAATTAAGGCCCTTTAAAATGGTTCTACTTTCTAGAATAAGGGACATATTTTTCTCTTGTAATGTAATCTTTTTCTTACAATTTACATGTATAACTCAGATATAAATTTTAATATAATTTTTTGAAATTCTTGAGGCACCCATGTTTTCTTTGAGTAACACTCTATAATGGATAGAATAGTTGGTTAGTGAGAGGTAAAGTAACACAATGATTCGTTTAATCCATTTACTTGATCAGTCATCCTTGGGATAGATTATTATCTTCTAGAATCTTCTAACATCTTGGGGGTTCATTTACTTGTACTCACTTCTTCATACTGCTGTATTTTTGCTTCTGTAGATCATAAATCCCATAAAAGTTTCAAATGTCTTGGCCTTCACAATTCATGAGTGTTGCTACTTCACATATTCCAGCCTGGTATATGGTGGTGTGTCAACTGAATTTGAAAAGAGAACCATAAACAGTTGAACTAGAAGCCAAACACACAAAATAAAAGTGCTCCTATCTCTTCTCTAGTTTCATCTCTTACCAAAAAGTTTCTTATATCATTTTCAAGGATTTTGCTATGCTTCAACAACATACTGTGAAACATTCTGCCTGAAAAAGTGAATATCAATAGGGACACTGAGAAAACGCAAATATAAGTGGACATCATATTTTTATTAATGATTTTTATTCATGGCTGATTTTAAATTTCTATCATATTTTACACTGGATATGTCTGCTTTTTTATTGCTGGTATTTTATAGATGGAGAAAATCAATGGATTAATTGGTTGGGTAAATCAATAAGATAATATAGGCTTCCTGTCTCTGACAGAAAGGAAAGCTACCTGATTTTGAAAGCCCAGCAATTTTGTTACCTATAAAGAAGAATTACTGGTGTACAAATGACAACCTAATTAGAATCGTGTGCCTTGGAGTTGATGCTGCAGTAAAACTGGCGTAAGAGGTGGGGCCCATTTCCCCTGCCACACCACCCTTCTTCAACTGAAGATAATCTAGAATTCAAGAATAGACCATGAAGCCAGACAGCCCTTCGGTGCCCTCCTGTAAATTAGAAGAAAACATAGGTAAAGACAAGTGGCTTCTAAGATTGATGCTGGCTTTTAGGGCCACTGTAGCTTTAGGAGACCACAAGTCGCCAGTGTTGGGGTGGGTGCTATGACACAGAAGCTTAAGCCACTGCCAACAGTGCTGGCATCCTATATGAGTGCTGATTAAAGTTCGGGCTGCTTTACTTCTGATCCAGCTCCCTTCTAATGACCCTGGGAAAGCAGTGGAAGATAAAAGAATAAGCAGTATTCTTATCATTATTTTTATTTTTAATTTTTACTAGTATAAAAGGAACAGTTTTCATGTATTTCATAGGTTCATTTCTTCTTCTTCTTCTTTTTTTTTTTTTTTTGACAGGCAGAGTGGACAGTGAGAGAGAGACAGAGAGAAAGGTCTTCCTTTACCGTTGGTTCACCCTCCAATGGCCGCCGCAGTAGGCGCGCTGCGGCCGGCGCACCGTGCTGATCCGATGGCAGGAGGCAGGTGCTTCTCCTGGTCTCCCATGGGGTGCAGGGCCCAAGGACTTGGGCCATCCTCCACTGCACTCCCTGGCCACAGCAGAGAGCTGGCCTGGAAGAGGGGCAACCGGGACAGGATCGGTGCCCCGATTGGGACTAGAACCTGGTGTGCCGGTGCCGCAAGGCAGAGGATTAGCCTAGTGAGCCGCGGCACCAGCCCATAGGTTCATTTCTAAGAAGAGAGCCATGCTCACTCCTTCTCCTTTCCTCAATCCCCCTCCTTCCCTCTTTTCTTTTTTTTTTCCTCTAATTTTTGCAAAAGCATAATTTCAATTCATTTTATAATTACGGGCTTAATGTACCACGAATCATAATAGTCAGCAATTAAAAAGTAGAAGGACCACTGTTCTACAGGAGTATAAACAAGATTTAAAAACATTAGTCAAATTTATTCCTATAGACTTTTTGTAATCTATGTTTGCTGCATATCAGAGAGATTACATATTTGTCTTTTTGTGACTGACTTGTTTCACTAAGCATAATGGTTTCCAGTTGCATAAACTTTGTTGCAAAAGACAAGGTTTCATTCATTTTTATGTTGGAGTAATATTCCATGGTGTATATAGACCACATTTTCTTTATCCATTAATCAGTTGACGGGCATCTGAGTTGATTCCATATCTTAGCTGTTGTGAATTGAGCTGCAATACACATGGGGGTACAGATAATGCTTTCATATGCTGATTTCATTTTGTTTGGATAAATTCCCTGGAGTGGGATGCTTGGGTCTTATGGTAGATCTATTTTTAGCTTTCTGAGGAGACTCCATCTTGTCTTCCACATGGTTATACAAGTTTATTTTCCACCAGCAGTGTATTAGGGTGCTTTTTCCCCACATCCTCACCAGCATTTATCATGTTTGATTTTTGGATGATAGCCATTTTAACTGAATTGTGGTGATATCTCATTGTGGGTTTTATTTGTATTCCTCTGGTGTCTTGTGATCCTGAGCATTTTATCATGTGTCTGTTGGGCATTTCTATTTCATCTTTTGAAAAAAACCATCATTCTTAAAGTAAGAAATACCTAAAGTTATCTATGCTAAGTGGCTTTCTGCTTTCCCAAGCTGTGAACATGGAACACAGGAATGGAAGATGGCTATCATTCTCTGTGTGTCTCTGCTTTTCAAATAAAATGGAAATGCACAAGAATGTTTAAAGGGGTGTTTATATTAGTGTACTTTTCTTTTTGAAATTCATGCACAGTTTTTTTTCCTAATAGGTATTTTCCATGCACTTTTGAAGACCCTTTTGTAAGATATGGGTTGTTGGATTGAGAAACATTTGGTTTTAAATCTTTTGTCCTTCTTAATAATTGTGTATTTCTGAGTCAGTTACTCAACATTTTTAAGCTTCAAATTCTTAATAAATAAAATGAGTGTGAATGCCCATGTCTTAAGCTTGCAGAAGGATTGAGAGATAATGTATACCTGTGTGCAGCAGACTTCTGGCCTTGGTCAGCATTCAGCAGAGGCCAGTGATCAGAATAAGAAGATAAGAATAGGCAAAAATAACTTTTCCGTTCTGTAAAGTTTTTTTTTTCTACTTGTAAAATATGTGACAAAGAAATCCTGAGAAAGAATCATTATTTCTAAGATTAGACAGTCTTAAACTACATATTATATGGTCACTGTTCTAATTTGAACTTTCTTCATGGACTAGGGGGCATTGAAAAGGACACATTAAAATATTTTATAGGGGCCACCTATATGAGATGTGTCCCATGCTCCATTGTGTTCCTTACAGGCAAGATGAAAGAATTAAGTCACATAGCTGAGAAACTACACAGTTAGCATTCAGTTTCATATATTATTTAAAAACCCATATGCTTAGCCAATTTTGCTAAATTTTCTTCTAAGTTGCAGATTCATCTCCAGATTGCTAGGATCAGATATGCAGATGTGTCTGGTATCTGAAGAGACATTTGCTGTGTGAAGTTGTTGGGTGAAATCTGAGAGACTTTATGGAGAAATGAACTTTCTTGTCTTCGCAAGTTCTTATTTTCCAGGGCAATTCCAATTATCTCAACTGTTATGAATGTCAGAGCTCTAACTTTTCTGTAGTAATGATTTGGGTAGTCCCTGTCAGAATAGCTTCCCTCTGACTCAGTGCAATTCATCAGGTAGAGAACCTCATAATTTCAGTTTACCCTGAACCACTCATTGTTTAGGATCCATTCAGATAAAAGATGTGTTCCATATGGCTGTCTTGAATACTGAGTGTGAATTATGGGTCAACCTACTACTAACCGATGCTGGCTTATATATCGATTGGTATGAAATTTTTAATAAACACTTTAATAAACATTTTAATAAACATTTTAATAAACATTTTTAAAATGTTTATTCATTTATTTTGACTTATTTGAAAGAGGAACAAAGAGAGGGAAAAAGAGGGAGAGGGAAGGAGTGGGGGAGAGAGAGAAAGAGAGAGCGAGAGAGAGAGAGTGGCTTAACCCACAATACCCACCCTGGAATATAATTTTATGACTGTCTACAGAAGAAGATGTAGTTGTTAGTACAATAAACATCTTGTTCTGAAAAAGTAGTTACTGTACCCCAAAAACCTTAAAACTTCCTGTGTTCAAAAGTTCCACCGACCTTCTTCATTTCTGATTTTATTGATCTGTCTCTTCTCCCTCACTTTTCCTTGCGGGGGGGGGGGGTTGGATTATTTGTGCCAGTGGTGAATCAATTTTGTTTATTTTTTCAAAAAAAAAAACACAGCTCATCATTTCACTGGTCTTTTGTATTTTTTCAATTTTGTTTATTCTCGAATTTTAATTATTTCTACACTCCTGCTAATTTGGGGTTTTATTAGTTGATTTTCCAGGTTCTTGAGATGCATTGATAGCACATTTATTTGATAATTTTCCAATTTATTGATGTAGGCATTAATTGCTGTAAACTTTCCTCTTAAAACTGCTTTTGCTGTATCCATAAGTTTTGATATGTATACTGTCATCTTCATTCATTTACAGTAATTTTTTAATTTCCCTTTCGATTTCTTCTATGACCCACTGTACATTCCGGAGTGTGTAGTTCAGTCTCCACGTGCTTGCATGTTTGCTAGACATTCTTGAGTTGTTAATTTCCAGCTTCATTCCATTGTTTTCAGAGAAGATGCATAGTATATTTTCAATTTTTTTGAATTTGTTGAAACTAGCTTTATGCCTTAGAATATGGCCTGTCCTAGAGAAATTTCCACGCACTGATGAGAAGAATGTGTACTCTGCAACTGAGGGATGAAAAGTTCTGTAGGTATCAAGTCCATTTGGTCCATCATGTAGGTTAGCTCTGTTGTTTGTTGATTTTCTTGCTTGTTGTCCTGTCCACTGATGAAAGTGATGTGCTGAAATCCCCCTTTAAAATTGTGTTGGAGTCTATGTCTCCTTTTAGATCCATTAATCTGTTAACATTTCTTTTAAATAGCCAGGCACCCTGTAACTGCGTGCCCATACATTTATTGTAGTCACATCTTCTGTGAATTGATCCCTTAATCATTACTTAATGTGCTTCTTTGTCTCTTTTAACAGTTTTTGTGTTAAAGTCTATCTTGTCTGATGTTAAGATGGGTACACCAGCCCGTTTTGGCCTTCTGTTAGCATCGAATAATTTTTTCTGTCCTTTCACTTTCATTCTGTGTATATCTTTGATGTGTTTCTTACAGGCAGCAAATAGATGGATCTTGCTTTTTAATCCAGTCAGCCAGTCTGTATCTTTTAACTGGAGAATTTGGGCCATTTGCATTCAAGGTTACTATGGTAAGTAACGATTTGGCCCTACCATTTTCCCATAAATATTCCAATTGTTTACTTTGGATTTCCTTTGTGCTTTACTCAGGGATTTTCTGCTTTTAGATTATTTCATAATGATGATTATCCTCTGTTTCTGTGTGTAGCAGCACATCCTTAAGAATCATATGCAAATATGGGCAGGCAGTGACATCTTTTTCTACTTTCTGGTTATCATGGAAGATCTTTATTTGACTTTCATTCATAAATGAGAGTTTTGTATGTGCAGTATTCTGGGTTTACTCATTTTTTTTCTTGGACTCTCCAGTCTCTCCTAGTACCTGGGATTTCTGATGAGAAATTAGCTGTCATTCTAATTGGAAATCCTCTGAAAGTAGACTGGCATTTCTCTCATGCAAATGTTAGCATATTTTCTTTATGTTTTATGGGTGAAAGTTTGACTATAATGTATCATGGTGAAGACCTTTTCTGGTCATGTCTATTAGGAATTCTATGTGCTTCCTATACTTGGATGTCCCTGCTCCCCTTTTTTTCACTCTAAATTAGGAAAGTTTTCTACTATTATTTCACTGAATATACTTTCTAATCCATTCTCTTTCCACACCTTCAAGAACTCCTGAGACCTATATTTTGGGTCATTTGATAGTGTACTATAAATTTCCAACAGAGACAGAGAGAAAGGTCTTCCTTTACCATTGGTTCACCCCACAAGTGGTCACTATGGCTGGTGCCCTGTGACCAGAGCACTGCGCCAATCTGAAGCCAGGAGCCAGGTGCTTCCTCCTGGTCTCCCATGTGGTTGCAGGGCCCAAGCACTTGGGCCATCCTCCACTGCACTCCCGGGCCACAGTAGAGAGCTGGACTGGAAGAGGAGCAACTGGGACAGAATCCGGCACCGCATCCAGGAGTAGAACCCGGGGTTTTGGTGCTGCAGGCGGATGATTAGCCTAGTGAGCCATGGCGCCGGCCCTCCAACATTGTTTTTAATTTCTCTAATTTCTTCTTCTTCTTTTTGTCTAACAAAGGTATTTCTAAACCTTTGTCTTTTAGTTTGAATATTCTTTCTTCTGCCTTACCAAGTCTGTTGTTAAGGCTTTCCACTGTAGTTTTTTTTAACTTCTTTTTTTTTTATTTAGTAAATATAAATTTCCAAAGTACAGTTTATGGATTACAATGGCTTCCCCCCCATAATTTCCCTCCAACTCGCACCCTTCCCATCTCCCACTCCCTCTCCCATTCCATTCATATCAAGATTCGTTTTCAATTATCTTTATATACAGAAGATCGATTTAGTATATATTAAGTAAAGATTGCATCAGTTTGCATCCATACAGAACACAAAGTGTAAAATACTGTTTCAGTACTAGTTATAGCATTAATTCACATTGAACAACACATTAAGGACAGATCCCACAAGAGACGTAAGTACACAGTGACTCTTGTTGAATTAATAATTTGACACTCTTGTTTATGGCGTCAGTAATCTCCCTAGGCTCTAGTCATGAGTTGCCAAGGCTATGGAAGCCTTTTGAGTTCGCCGACTTTGATCTTATTCCGACAGGGTCATAGTCAAAGTGGAAGTTCTCTCCTCCCTTCAGAGAAAGGTACCTCCATCTTTGATGGCCCCGTACTTTCCACTGGGATCTCACTTGCAGAGATCTTTCAGTTAGGTATTTTTTTTTTCCAGAGTGTCTTGGCTTTCCATGCCTGAAATACTCTCATGGACTCTTCAGCAATATCTGAATACCTTAAGGGCTGATTCTGAGACCAGAGTGCTATTTAGGATATCTGCCATTCTATGAGTCTGCTGTGTATCCCACTTCCCATGATGGATTGTTCTCTCCCTTTTTGATTCTATCAGTTAGTATTAGTGGACACTAGTCTTGTTTGTGTGATTCCTTTGACTCTTAGACCTATCAGTGTGATCAATTGTGAACTGAAATTGATCACTTGGACTAGTGAGATGGCATTGGTCCATGCCACCTTGATGGGATTATATTGGAATCCCCTGGCACGTTTCTAACTCCACCATTTGGGGCAAGTCCAATTGAGCATGTCCCGAATTGTACATCTCCTCCCTCTCTTTTTCCCAATCTTATATTTAACAAGGATCACTTTTCAGTTAAAATTTAAACACCTAAGAATAATTGTTTGTTAATTACAGAGTTCAACCACTAGTACTAGAACAAAAAAAAAATACTAAAAAGGATAAAGTATTACATTGTACAACAACTGTCAGGACAAGAGCTGATCAAGTCCCTGTTTCTCATAGTGTCCATTTCACTTCAACAGGTTTCCCCTTTGGTGCTCAGTTAGTTGCCGCCGATCAGGGAGAACATATGATATTTGTCCCTTTGGGACTGGCTTATTTCACTCAGCATAATGTTTTCCAGATTCCTCCATCTTGTTGCAAATGACCGGATTTCATTGTTTTTGACTGCTGTATTGTATTCTATAGAGTACATGTCCCAAAATTTCTTTATCCAGTCTACTATTGATGGGCATTTGGGTTGGTTCCAAGTCTTAGCTATTGTGAATTGAGTTGCAATAAACATTATGTGCAGACAGCTTTTTTGTTTGCAATTTAATTTCCTTTGGGTAAATTCCAAGGAGTGGGATGGCTGGGTTGTATGGTAGTGTTATATTCAGGTTTCTGAGGAATCTCCAGACTGACTTCCACAGTGGCTTAACCAGTTTGCATTCCCACCAACAGTGGGTTAGTGTCCCTTTTTCCCTACATCCTTTCCAGCATCAATTGTTGGTTGATTTCTGAATGTGAGCCATTCTCACTGGGGTGAGGTGAAACCTCATTGTGGTTTTGATTTGCATTTCCCTGATTGCTAGTGATCTTGAATATTTTTTCATGTGTCTGTTGGCCATTTGCATTTCCTGTTTTGAATAATATCTATTGAGGTCCTTGGCCCATCTCTCAAGTGGGTTGTTTGTTTTGATGTTGTGGATTTTCTTGATTTCTTTGTAGATTCTGGTTATCAACCCTTTATCTGTAGTATAGTTTGCAAATATTTTTTCCCATTCTGTCGGTTGCCTCTTCACTTTCCTGTTTCTTTTGAAGTACAGAAACTTCTCAATTTGATGCAATCCCAAATGTTAATTTTGGCTTTGACTGCCTGTGCTTCTGGTTCAATGTTCGCAAAACAATCAACGTGATACACCATGTTAACAAACTGCAGAAAAAAAAAAAAACATATGATTCTCTCAATAGATGCAGAGAAAGCATTTGATAAAATACAACACCCTTTCATGATGAAAACTCTAAGCAAACTGGGTATGGAAGGAATATTCCTCCATACAATCAAAGCAATTTATGAAAAACCCACGGCCAACCTCCCATTGAATGGGGAAAAGTTTGAAGCATTTCTGCTGAGATCTGGTACTGGACAGGGATGCCCACTCTCACCATTGCTCTTCAATATAGTTCTGGAAGTTTTAGCCAGAGCTATTGGGCAAGAAAAAGAAATTAAAGGGATACAAATTGGGAAGGAAGAACTCAAACTATCCCTCTTTGCAGATGATATGATTCTTTATTTAGATGACCCAAAGAACTCTATTAAGAGAGTTTTGGAACTCATAGAAGAGTTTGGCAAAGTAGCAGGATATAAAATCAATGCACAAAAATCAACAGCCTTTGTATACACAGGCAATGCCATGGCTGAGGAGGAACTTCTAAGATCAATCCCATTCACAATAGCTACAAAAACAATCAAATACCTTGGAATAAACTTAACCAAGGACGTTAAAGATCTCTACGATGAAAACTACAAAACCTTAAAGAAGGAAATAGAAGACGATACCAAAAAATGGACAAATCTTCCATGCTCATGGATTGGAAGAATCAATATCATCAAAATGTCTATTCTCCCAAAAGCAATTTATAGATTCAATGCAATACCAATCAAGATACCAAAGGAATTCTTCTCAGATCTGGAAAAAATGATGCTGAAATTCATATGGAGACCCAGGAGACCTCAAATAGCTAAAACAATCTTCTACAAGAAAAACAAAGCTGGAGGCATCACAATACCAGATTTCAGGACATACTACAGGGCAGTTGTTATCAAAACAGCATGGTACTGGTATAGAAAGAGGTGGATAGACCAATGGAACAGAATAGAAACACCAGAAATCAACCCAAACATCTACAGCCAAATCATATTTGATCAAGGATCCAAAACCAATCCCTGGAGTAAGGACAGTCTATTCAATAAATGGTGCTGGGAAAACTGGATTTCCACGTGCAGAATCATGAAGCAAGATCCCTACCTTACACCTACAAAACAATTCACTCAACATGGATTAAAGACATAAATCTACGACCCGATACCATCAAATTATTAGAGAGCATTGGAGAAACCCTGCAAGATATAAGTACCGGCAAGGACTTCTTGGAAAAGACTCCACTGTATTTTTTATTTGACATATTTAATTCTTTATTTCCTGTATTTCAGTTTGATTTCACTTCAGAGTTTTAATCTACAGAAAAATTTTTCCTCCATGTTATACATAGCTTTCGTTAACTCACAAATTTGCTCCTCATTGCTTCTGAGTGATCCTATCATCATCCTTTGAAGTTCCTTTTCTGGCATTTCAACCATCTCTTTGTCTTCACATTCTATTATTGAAATGTTTTTGTGTTCCTTTTGGGGAGTCATGTTGTCTTCCTGTTCTTGTTTTTTTTTTTTTTTTTTTTTTTTTTTTTTTTTTTTTTGTATTTGTTCATTTAGTTTTAGGCATTTGTGAAAACACTTGTTGGTTTTCCCCACTGATGGCTTAGTGCAGTGTCTGCTCCTTCAGTGAGTACCTAGATGGGACTGCCAGGTGGGGCTGAAGAACTCTAATCAGTGCTCAAGGGTGGGGTGACATTCAGGGTGACACCCAAATCAGTCATGGTAGATCTATCCTATTTTGTGGGAGGGTATTGTCACACCTGTTGGCATAATCATAACCTTACCTCCTCCCTTCCAAAATGCTTAATGCTTGAGGTTAAAGGAGATATAACAACGAATACCCCCGAAATAAAATCAATCATAAGGAATTACTATAAACAGATGTAAGTCGACGAATTGGAAAATCTAGAAGAAATGGATAGATTCCTGGACACGTACAATTTACCAAAATTGAGGTACATAGACATTGAAAACCTAAACAGATAAATTACCAAGATGAATCAATAATAAAGACCCTCCCAAAAAAGAAAAGCCCAGGACCATATAACTTCAGTTCTGAATTCTACCAGATTTTTTGAAAGAACTAATTCCAATTCTTCTCAAACTATTAAACATAGCTGAAATAGAGGTAATTCTCCCAAACTCCTCCTGTGAGATCAGCATCATCTTAATTCTCAAACCAGAAAAAGAGAACTATAGACCAATATTCCTCATGAACATAGATGCCAAAGTCCTGAACAAATACTAACTAATAAAATCCGGCAACACATCAGAAAGATCATTAACCCAGAATAATTGGGATTTATCCCTGGTATGCAGAAATGATTCAATATACACAAATAAATAAATGTGTTATATCACATTAACCAATTGAAGAATAAAAAAGTTTATGATTATCTCAAGAGATTTAGAGAAAACATTTGATGAAACACATCCTTTCATGTTAAAACCCTTAAGCAAATTGGGTATAGAAGGAACATTCCTCAACACAATCAAAGCCATATACCTCAAATTCACATCCAGCATCCTATTGAATGGGGAAAAGTTGGAAGCATTTCCGCTGAGATCTGGTACCAGACAGGGATGCCCACTCTCACCACTGCTATTCAATATAGTTCTGGAAGTGTTAGCCATTAGGCAAGAAAAAGAAATCAAAAGGATATAAATTTGAAAAGAAGAAGTTAAACTATCCCTATTTGTAGATGACATGATTCTATATGTAGGGGATCCAAAAGACTCCAGTGAAAGACTATGGAACTCATAAAAGAGTCTGATAAAGTGGCAGAATATAAAATTAATGCACAAAAATCATTAGCCTTTGTATACACAGACAATGTCATGTCTGAAAAAGAAATAGTAAGATAAGTTCCATTCACAGTAGCTACAAAAATGTACTTATCTTGGAATAAATTTAGCCAAGGAGGTGAAAAATTTTATGATGAAAATTACATCAACATTAAAGAAATAGAAGTTATAAAAAATGGAAAAATCTTCCACTTTGGTGGAATATTAATATAATCAAAATGTTCATACTACTGAAAGCAATTTACAGATTCAGCAGGATCCCAATCAAATTTCCAATATCATTCTTCTCAGATGTAGAATAAATGTATAATTATTTGCATTGCAATCTGCATAAAGTTATTCCTGTGCATAAACTTTTGAGAGGAAGTGGTATAAAGTTTTAGTGAACTTAATTACTATGTTAAAACCACACAGGAAATATTTAGATGTTGCATTGACATTGGTTATATTTCATTGAAAAAATTATGAATGACTAATTCACCAAAAAACTACATATAGGTGAAATGATTATTTATATATTTAGTTATTATATATAGGCATTTTCTGTATTGCCATTGAAGTAGGGTCTTTTTGCTTTTTACTTGATAAACTTCTTATTCAGTATTAAGTCTTTAGATTATAAGGTAAATTTAAAATATGTTATCTCAAAAATGAAAACAAAGCAGACAGGTGGAAGGAAGGAGTTTGGGAGTGATCAAGGGTGGGAAGGAAGGAGGCAGAAAATATCATTATGTTCTTAGACTGGTATCTACAAATCATATTGAGTCTGCTAAAAATTAAATAATTATCATAAATAATGAAAAAGAAAATTAGGAAAGTTAATTTAATCTGTGTTGCCTAAAACAAATCAGTGTTTCTGAGATGTCAGTGAATGAGTTTCTTGTGGACTTGTGTGAGGGATGGTTATATTACAGAAATGTAGTCTATAGATAAATTTAATTAAATGCTAAAAAAGTTCCACTGACTGCATACAGAGCCCTTCCCTGGGTCTACATGAAAGATTCTGTGAACCATATGTTTCTGTGCAAAGTAGCCAGCTCTCTTGAGTAGAAAAACAAATGAGAAGACCAACTAGCTTTCTACAATGGGAGGAGAATAGAACCTTTGCAGTGGGCATGGGAGGATGAAATAAACCATTGAATAATCTGACATAGACCATCATAAAAAGAACACCAAATTATGAGGAGAATGGTTATAAAATTTTAAGGTCTATTTATACATTGAGTTGTATTATGGGCAGGGCGTGGGGAAATCATTTGGGTTGTAAAATTGAGAAAGAGAAAAGTTTGCTGATTTGATTAAAAAACATCTGATTGCTTGCTGTATTTAGCATTTAGGTTAGGCTCTGTCAGGTAGAAACATGCCACTAAAAGACATCACTTCTTTTGCAATCTGGCCTGAAATTCCTGATAGAAAATGAAAAACCATTATGGCAACCTGGTAGCAAGTCCAATTACAAATGACTCCGGAGCCCTCTGCAATGTGACCTGGCTCTAAATCATCCTTCATGGCCACCATCCAGTCTGCCTTGTGCCTACTCACATGTAATTGGGAAGTGGAAGGTGCTTATCTGTCTTGTTGATGGCACTGCGCTCATTTGATAACAGTTGCTCCAGGAGAGCACAGGAAGGAAAGTACATTTGCTGCAGCTATAAATTCACTCACTGGAGTGAGTAAATTGTGGAGATTGCAATTGGACAAATAGACATTAGGTGGAGGGTGGAGGGGTAAAAGGACGTTTTCTGAAAAAAAGAGAAAAGCCAATAAAGTAAACCTCTTCCTTCACCCTCTTTACATGACTTATATTGTTTTGTTGTTGAAACAAACATAAAAGAGAAAAAAGAGAATGGCTTTAAGAGAATTGGGAAAGTTAATCACTTTTTGCAAAAGGAAAATCTAAATCAGGAGTAGCTGTCACGCTTGATCCAGTTATCCTTGGAGAACCCTCTCTCGATGAGAGGAGCTTCTCTTTTCCTGCTGTTCTGAAACCGCACCTGAAAACCATGCTCACTGTTTTCTCCTTTTCTTGAGCTGGAAGCTCCTGGTAGAGAGTTGAGGCTGGTGGTGCAGCAGAAAACGGCACAGGGCCCATCCCGCGCTGATCTGGCAAGCGGCATCGTTGTGAATATTCACTACCAGAGCCTGGCCAAGGGAACATATTTTAACAGACTGAGCAAGCAGTAAAGGAGTCCATTGCTGTGTAAGAATTGAATGTCTGTTTTTTATGTTTTTGTACATTTTTCATGAATTATAAAAAATAAATGAAAACCAAACCATATCTGCAAATAATCAGAGTAGTCTGAAACCAGGGTTAGGAACTTGAAGATCCAGCTTTTCACCTCGTCAAGCATTTAGGAGCATTTTGCTAACGGGCTGTCACAGTCCTAAGAGTGAGAATTTTACAACTTTTATTAGCACCTCTGATTTAGAAAGCTGAAAAGCACTTTGGCTCATATGTGGAAATGAAAATACCCAAACCAAAACCTCTATATACTTGGGGATAAATCTTTGCCTATTTCTAAAGGTTGTTTTATATTCTTTTTTTGTCATATTAGTAGCAAAATTCTTGCTTAGAACCTGAAGCGAGCACTTTTATTTGGGCCTTTATGAGAATGATTGGCCTCTTGGGAAAAAGAGTACTACGATTAGGTGAATTCACAGGCAGTTGACGTTTCAATAACTCGAAATTATTTAAATACTTTAAATCATTGTTTGCAAGGTAATAATTACAGTTTGGAAGCATCGTAATACTAGTAGTATAAGTGACAATTAGAACCCTATGTGGTTACTGTATAAAAACTTGTGGAAAGGAGAACTAAAAGAGAAGTTTATTTTGGTTAAAAAGTTTTGAACCCATTTATATGTTTTCATCATATTTTCTGTGAACATTTTAAAATTCCTCCTATATGTAAATATGATAAATTCTTTCCAAATAGCATTACAGCTACCTGGGTTTGTTTAAGACACTGCTGCAGTGGCATTCAGTTTCCTTTTATATGTGATGGTGTGTACACTGAAGACTCCTGCCCACACCATATACCGAACTGGGATTACGATGATCGAGCCCTTACCCCTGGTCCTGCCTTTCTCTTCACTTGACAGCACATCATCTAGCAAAGGAGCAAATCAATAATAATGAAACTTCCCTCTTTTTTCCCTGGAGTGTTAAAGCGAACAGGTTCACAGAGCAATATCTATAGCAGCTTGTTGACCAAGACCTTACCCAGTTTGGTGGGGAACAGTGGGGATACTTAGGTTGGCTGGCCAGGGGATGAAAGCGGAAATAAATAATGAGAACGGCAGAGGGTAGAGCCCTGTGGACTAAACACAAGCCTTCTCAGCCCCGGCACTGATTGGCTCTGTGACTTTGGGCTAATAACGTAAATCCTCTGTGCCCTATTCCAGCCACAAGCAAATGGGTCACGGAGGCAGAGCAGACTTGCTCTGCAATAGTGGTTGTCAATCAATTGCTGGAATTACTTTCAAAACGCATGTGCCGGGGTGCTATTTTTGTGTGTGTGTTGATCCTCATTCTACATCTTGTTAACATTTGAAAAAAAATAATCTTTATTAGGCGATTGCGTAATGTGCAATGTGCCTGGGACAAAGTCTGATGGGTTTGGAAACAATAACAAGTATAACTGGGACCAGTAGGTGGTGCACAAAAAAAAGAATTAAGGGATTTTTAAACACTAAGAGGAATGTTTATTTTTTTTTCTACAAAAGTAACAGGTTGGGTATGTTAGCCCAGCAAGCATTTTCCTGAATTGGACCCATATATTCTCTTTTGACCCCTGTCATATGCCCCTATCCCAGTATTTCTATTAATCCTCATTGCATCTGTGGCTTACACTAAGTAGTCTTGATTCTGGTGTTCTGCCCTGAAACTGCTGCTCACGTACCACTGGCAATGTTAAATCAGCAGCTGCTATGTCCGTCTTTGGTTGTGTCCTTTTCTGAGTCATTCTTTCTCACTGTTAGTTTTGAGACTGAAATGATCCCAAAGGGGCCGAGATTGTGACACAGTGGGCTAAGGCATCACCTGCAATGCCTGCATCCTCTGTGGGCACTGATTCCAGTCCTGGCTGCTCCATTTCTGGTCCAGCTCCTCCAAATGCATCTGGGAAAGCAGTGGAAGATGACTCCAGTACTTGGGGTCTTGCACCGATGTGGAAGACATGGATGAAGCTCCTGGCTCCAGGCTTCGGTCTGCCCTATCCCTAGCCATTGTGGCCATTTGGGGAGTGAACCATCAGATGGAAGATTGCTTACCCTGTGTCTTTCCTTCTTTCTCTATAACTCTGCCTTTCAAATAAATAAGTCTTTTTTTTTTTTTTAAAGAAATGATTCCATAGCTAAATTTTCAAATGTTTCAGAATGTACTTATTTTCCTCTGGGCCTACACTCCTGTAGGAAATAGATCCCTTACTCTGTACTTCAAATTCTTCACTTTAGAGGGACTTTGAACACAGTTCCTATGTGGAGGTCAAGGCAGAGTCTGGAATCTTTCCTTCTTGTCTCTACTTTTAGTACTTTTTGCATAACAACATTCCTTCATTTTTCTTTGAGCAGAAGTAAACTCTTCCTTGTTTCTCTACTGTAAATAGAAGCTTCTAAAGGGATTGCAGGACTTGTGCATAAGTGGATGAATAGATAGAGGAATTGTAGTATATGAACACAATAGCACATTTTCAGACTTACAAAAGAAGGGAATCTTGTTATATGAGATAATGTGGATAAACTTGGACCCTTGCACTATGTGAGAAACTGTAGACACAGAAAGATCAGTATTGAGTGATCTCGCTGATTTGCTGATTCCAAAATAAGTTGAATGTACACAATAGTGAAGTGCTGGTTGCTGGGGCTGGAGGTGCGGAGGAAATTTGAGATGTTGATCAAAGTGTTCATACTTTCAGCTGTGAGATCAATGAGTCCTAGAGATCTCTTGTAGAACATGATAATTACAGTTAATATTAATATTTATTATGCCCTTGAACTCTGCTAAGAGGATAGAATCTTAAGTGCTATTAGACACACAAAAGATAGCTACGTAAGCTGATTGATAATTAACTTTATCATGAGAATCATTACCTTGGTACACTTACATCAAAATACCATGATGTATGCCGGAAATTGGTGGAATTTTAAAAGTTGTCAATTAAACTACAGTGAGGCTGGAAAAAATATTTCATCAGGTCCTCACTTGATTGGATTTTCTCCTATGCCCTCCATCCTCATCTCCGCCTATGTTATTTGCCTAAGTTGTGCAGTGTTAACCCTGTTAGAGATGGGCATGGCGGACCTAACAAGCTGGAGCTGTCAGCCGGTGTGGATTCCGGGATGATTCCAGAAGCCCTGTCTGCTCATTTTCAAAAGAAAGCACATTATCAGCAAAGCTGAGGCTGGTCTCCTAGAAAAATAAACAAATCTCTGCCTGCTCTTATAAAACTCACAGATCTTGTCAGAGTTAAGTTCGATGTTGCTGACAGATCATCAATTAAAGGATGCCTGTGTGGAAACAAATGTGGGAAGTGATTGGTGTGTGGCTTTTAGGAGGGTGACAGTGACTCTCATCAGATGTGAGGATCCACTGGAATCCATTTCACCCTCGACGTTGTCTCAAATGCAGCAGTGCTGGGCTAAAGAACAGAGAATACCTTCCTCAGACGATTGTCTCTTCCTCCCAACAGCTCCCAGAAAAGGGCATAACTAAAGGCAGTTAATGCTGTCTCTTGTCCCTACTCGTGTGTATTGTTATTTATCTACATGATGTGTATTAGTTCCACTGGAGCAACAAGGGCTGATTTAGAGAGCTTTGCTCCTTGGACCTTAATTAGATTCACACCTACTACAGTTTGATGGCCATGATTAGCCAAGGAATGGTTTCAAGAGTCTCTTGGTGATTATTTCAAATATTTTTTATATATTTAATAAGGGCTACAGAATAATTTGCTTCTCTGGATTTGTCTACTTTTGATCATCTCTACTGTGGAATTTATATCAACCCTCTAAGATGCATTGGAAACAGCCTGTGGAGTCAGGCTGACTTGTGCTATGCTACCCAGAGGCTATGTGATTTAGGCAGGTTCTTTATCCTCTTTGAGATTATTACTGAATATAAAAATAACAGCCACAACAATTTATTGTGAAACTTGTCTCCAAATTTCAGTGAGGAAAATCACTGAGCCCAAGAGTTTAGGAAAGTACATCTGTATGGCAGCCCAGATACAGGGAACTCTAGAAAGTTCACGGAGAGATGGAACTTTGTAATGTCCCTGATGGATCGTGACTTGTTTCCACATGATAAGGTACAGATAACACCGTCTGGATTCTGTTAATTCCTTTGCAGCACAATTCAGAGGCATGAACCTCAAGAACAGGATCTTACGTCCATATGTAGGGGTGCCAATTAGAATAATCTGCCAAAAATATTTCAGCTCTAGTACATGAAACTATGTTTAGCAAGAGTCACTCATAGATGCTTTCTTCAGTTTTCAGAGAATTCTGTACCCATTTCTTGTCCATGAGGGATATGTTCCAAGACCCCCAGTGGGGATACCTAAAATCAGGAGTAGTACCAACACTTCTATGTACTGTTTTTTCCTGTACAACTGTTTTTTAACTTAAGATAAGATTGTGTCCTGATAAGTCCAGTATAAGTTGAAAATATTCTTAATTGAAATGCATTTGAGGCCGGCGCCGCGGCTCACTAAGCTAATCCTCCGCCTTGCGGCGCCGGCACACTGGGTTCTAGTCCCAGTCGGGGCACCGATCCTGTCCCGGTTGCCCCTCTTCCAGGCCAGCTCTCTGCTGTGGCCAGGGAGGGCAGTGGAGGATGGCCCAAGTGCTTGGGCCCCTGCACCCCATGGTTGACCAGGAGAAGCACCTGGCTCCTGGCTCCTGGCTCCAGCACGCCAGCCGCAGCGGCCATTGGAGGGTGAACCAACAGCAAAAAGGAAGACCTTTCTCTCTGTCTCTCTCCCACTGTCCACTCTGCCTGTCAAAAAAAAAAAAAAAAAAAAAGAAAGAAAGAAAGAAAGAAAGAAATGCATTTAACACATCTACCCTACAGAGCAAGATTACAGTGTGGGGTATCAGTTTATCCTTTTGATCATGCAGCGAATTGTGAGCGGCAGCTCATTGCTGCAGATCAGCGCTGTAGGACTACTATTTTATGTACTGCGAGTCCAGGTAAAGAACAAAAATCACAATTTGAAGTATGCTTTCTACTGAAAGTGTGTGCTTTGGCACCATTATAAAGGTGAAAGATGATGGAAATTGAACCATACAAGTCAGAGACTGTGTAAATACTTACGATAATGTTCATAAATTAAACCTAGTAAGAGATGAGTAACAATAACTAATAATAGAAAGTTATAACAATCTACTGTAATAAAATTAGTTATAAACTGTTCTGGGTTTTCTAATGTAGTGTTTTTGGACCATGATTGACCATGTAGCCACCAGAAGCAATACGTCACAGGAGGGGAACTGCTGTGTTAGCTTCAGAAGAGGTTTTCCTGATTTCTAAAGTTAAAACCCAGAGTTTCCCAATTGTGTCAGCAAAGGCAGACGTCAGACTTTGTAAACTACGGAAGGCCAGTATCTACTGTCACTCACTGCTCTTTGTTTCTTTTCACTGGAAAGATAAATGTCTCATACCATAAGTAAGTCGTGTAGCTCCTCTTCAGTGATTTAGAATATAAAAGCTGCATTCAGATACCTGTCAGAGCCTCGTGATTGCTATAGGTTTCTTTATTTAGTAATTTAAAAAAATATTTATTTATTTGAAAGAGTTGCAGAGAGAGAGCAGAGATGCAGAGAAATCTTCTACTCGCTGGTTCACTCCCCTGATGGCTTCTACAGCTAGGTCTGGGACAGGCTGAAGCCAAGAGCCAGGACTTTGTTCTGGGTCTCCTGGGTGGGTGTAGGAGCCCAAGCAGTTGGGCCATCTTCCTGCTTTCCCAGGCTCATTAGCAGGAAGCTGGATTGGAAGTGGAGCATCTGGGAATTGATCCAGTGCATTCATATGGGATGCCAGCATCACAGGCAGCAGCTTAACCTGCAGTGCCACAACCCTGGCCCCACATTTAGTAGTTTTTAAATGCTATAAATGCTATAAGAATGCTTGGAGGGGCCGGTGCTGTGGCGCAGTAGGTTAATCTTCCACCTGTGGTGCTGGAATCCCATAAGGGCACCAGTTCTAGTCCCTGCTGCCCCTCTTCCAATCCAGCTCTGTGCTATGGCCTGGGAAAGCAGTAGAAGATGGCCCAAGTGCTTGGGCCCCTGCATCCACATGGAAGACTGAGAAGAAGCTCCTGGCTCCTGGCTTTGGATTGGTGCAATAGCGGCTGCTGCGGCCATCAGGAGAATGAACCAATGGAAGAAGGAAGACCTCTCTCTCTGTCTCTCCCTCTCACTGTCTGTAAATCTGCCTCTCAAGTAAATAATAATAAAAAAAAAATCTTAAAAAGAAAACTTGGAAATATATTTTTCTATTATAATAAGATCTATTAGAAGAAAATAGTCCCAATGCGTAGATGATAAATTGAGAAACGTAATTAAATTATAATCTTGCTTTGCTCATTTTTAATAAATGAATTTAATTAAGTAAAACTTTTTCTTTATGATAATGCAAAATTAAATTTACCCAGGACACACTGTACTAAGGAGACCTATACAGTTACTTAAGTTTAATATTGGTGTTTTTAAAGACAGTTTCAGAACATGTATGCATATAATAATATCTTATTGGAACCACTTTAGCTTGAACAAACATAAAATATAGAACATTTCTGGGAAAGATACATTTTAATAATTTCCATGAGTATTACTGCAAAGGTAAAAAATAAGACACTTTAGTTTTGCCAGGTTTAATTAAACACATCACATGGGCAATTGAATATTTTATTCAATGCCAAACTTTGACACAAAAATTCTTCTTACATTTGGCAATAGTGAACTTGGTGATTTAACAGGTTTATCAGAGAGTTAATCTATGTGAATGATGGTGGGCTAATGAGGAATAATTAGTTTAAAATAGTAATGATAGTGACACAAAAGCTTGAACTGGTGTTTCTTCCTAGAACTGTTTCTGATGTATATTGATTTCTTTTTTAGGGTATAATTGTAATTTCTAGAATCTCCGCATTTACAAATATAAGATAAAAATACCATGATGCTATTGAAGACTAACATGCATTTTTGTAACAAAAAGCTCTTGGCATTATTGAGTTGCAGCCTAATTTCCAGGGCTTTCAGCTTCATATCTTTATAGATTAAAGAAAACCTGGCAAATATAAGTTACCTTTATTTTCTGTAAGCCTAAAAACTGTTCAGCTATCATCCACATGCTTAATTGAATTTAACGAAGAACCTTCCTTGGACCACAGAACAAAGATCGACATTAGACCTACCCTACTTAAAAAGTTTTCTTTGCTGTCCTTTACTGAGTGTTAGCCAAAATTGTTAGTACTGGGTTTTGTTCGTCATCCAGAAGCCCATCCTACTATACAACCTTCTGATTCTGGTTGAGCGCCTTCCTGTGCCACAACACAGAAATCTATCCCTGTGCTCGGTGTGGGAAACGGCTGACGGAGGTGAGTGCTTCCCAGGGATGCCAGCTTCTCGCTGCAGCGCTCATAGGAAGCTGTAGACTCTAGGTTCCTCTCAGCCTACTGTGGTTATATTGACATGCAAATGGGGCTCTTCTGTTTGCTTGTGATCTTCTTACTGTTCCTACTGCCCATATTTTAAAAGCAATAGCATGTATGCTTTCGCCACTGAAGTTTTCATGTGTAATTCAAAAACGGAATGGTAGTGCCGATCCGATTTCCAAAGTGACAGCATTTGCAGTCATCCTCAATGGATGAAGCTGTGGTTTGCAATGCTCATCATTTTGGTTACTTTGCCTTATGGACAGCATTCTGTCTGATGACACGTCATCCCCTTCCAGATAACATATTCTGTGGCCACCTTCAGTTTGATTCAACGTCAAGGACAGAAAGGAAAGAGAGATAATAAGCAGGTACGATGCAAAATTGAGGTTGTTTTCAATGAAGACTTGGGAGACTTTAACCATTGATACAGAGATTTAAACATGGATCACAATCAACTTTGGGAAAAATCATTCAACAATGATTAAGTCTTGGTTGTTTATCTATAAGTAACCAATGCCATAGAATCAATGTGTGTTAAATCAATGTAAAGAACTTAGTTTCTCACATATATAAACTAGGTAATATTAGTTTTTGCCATTAATATATTTTGAACTTTCTGTAATTTTGTTAACTCTGTTGGAGCTAGAAGAACATGAGTTTAAGAAGTTTTTTTCATTTACCCTGTCCAGCAGTTAGCCCAGCTTATATATCCTCTTAGACTTGCAAGCTGAAAGTCATTTTGCAGTGGAATCTGTGATGAACTGGGAAGTATTAATAATGCTGCTTCTTATTCACCTGCTCAATGTCAAAATGTAACAGACTGATTAAAGAGAAAGAAGACATGAATAGAATGACAGAAAACACATTAAAGTTTAATCACTACAGGCTGATCTAAGACAGGCAGCTGACAAGCGGAAAAGAAATTACATCTGGGTCAGGGAGATGGCAGTGTTGTTTAAGAAGCTAGATGAATTCCTTCAGTAGGGGAAAACGGACGGCAGAATTAGGGCGGAAAAACAGAAAATATCTTTCTGCTTTCTAGCATAACTACTTAGCCCTTTTAAATCCCAAACCAAGTGAGATGGTGTTTTTAATGTGAATGTATTGGGAAAAAAGTGTGTGTGAAATCTTACTGGAGTGGAATCCTCTGGCATTCTTCTCAGGGAACTGAAGAAAGTTTCTTGTAAAGTCTGTGGGGAAGAAATCCCTAAAATGGCCCCTATCACTCTGATATATGCAATCAGGTGAATTTCAAGTGACAAAATGTTTATTATAGACTGCAAACCTGCAAGAGTAAACGTGTATATTTTTAAAAACCATGTCATTTTATTCATACCCTCAAAGAAACTCAAGTGTTTGTCAAAACAAGGCATAAACCTATTTTAACTGCCTACCTAAAAGTGTTCAGCTCCCTTACCATAGCATTTAATAGGATCTACAATATGAACCGAAACCCCCTTTCCTGCCACTTCTCTTGTTTACAAATCCAATAACTCAGTTACATATGAAAATATCCACTGTTGTCAAACAGAACCCCCTAGGCTGGCGGAAGGTTGGGAGGAACAGGGATATACTAGAAAATTGTCAATCTGTACCACCAAAGTCTGTTTGTCATACAAGGTTCAACTCAAATATTTCAATCTCAAATCTCTTCTGTTCTCTTGTCTTCAAGGAAGAGATAGTAACTAGTCTATCTTCCTTATTGATGTTTTTGACCATTTACCTGTACTTACCCTTTGCAACTTTTACTTTTCATCTCCTATAATAGGTATTTATTTGTTTTATTTACTAATCTCTAAAACTGTAAGCTCCTGAAGAGCATGGAACCTTGGGCACATTTTGCTAACTACCCTCTGTCTATATTCATGTGATAAGTCATTTACTTATTCTATAAACTCTTTACGCTCCAGCAATGCTTCAAGGCACTCTGGACACCAACTTGAGAGAAAGGGAGAGAGAGATATTTTGTCCTAAAGGTCCAGTACCCTGCAGAGAGTTTGCGTATGTTGTCATGTAATGATTTTAAATACAATGACATTTGTGACAAGCAGATAGTTCAGTAACTAGAGAAAAAGTATTTATGAGAGACTATGAGAGAGGAGGTTGGATGATTAGAGATGTGGCATGAAGCCCTTGTATACTGTGCAATATTTGAGCTCTGTACTGAAGGTATTGGGCATTTCAAGTTCCACAGTCTTGGATTCTGAAAATTGAAATGTGAGTCCAGTCTAAATGTTGTTGAGGTTAAACATTTTAAGAAATGCTAAAGTTGAATCTCAGTAGTGAAGATTATAGAACGTGCAGGACAGATTTGAGCTAACTTTTATGAAGGCCTAAATCAAAATCTAGCCCTTGCTTTGTTGTGAAAAGCATAGTGAGGAAGGAATTAAAAATAACTCTAGGGGCTGGCATTGTGTCCTGGCAGATAAGGTTGCTACCTGTGATGCTGGCATCCCCTATGGGCACTGGTTCATGTCCCTGCTAATCCACTTCAGACCCAGCTCCTTGCTGATGGCCTGAAAAGGCACTGGAGGATGCTCCAAGTGCTTGGGCTCCTGTCACCCACGTGTGAGATCTGGATGAAGCTCCTGGCTCTTGGCTTTGGCCTGGCCCAGCCGTGGCCAGTGTGACCATCTGGGGAGTGCACCAGCAATTAAAGGTCTTTACCTGTTT
The DNA here is from genome assembly GCF_033115175.1 of Lepus europaeus. Lineage (NCBI taxonomy): Eukaryota > Metazoa > Chordata > Mammalia > Lagomorpha > Leporidae > Lepus > Lepus europaeus. Next base: position 2,245,950 of record NC_084834.1, read on the forward strand.
CTCTGACTTTCAAAAAACCAACTCTGCAGTTTGTAACTTAGATAAAGGAAATAGAGCAGGAGAAGTAGGTTTGGGAATAAAAATAATACTGTTTTTCTTTTTAAGAAAGAGATTTGCTTACTTATTTAAAATAGTGTCAGAGAAACAGAGAAAGATCTTCCACTAGGTGCTTTACTCCCCAAATGCCTGCAACGGTGGGGGCTGGACCAGGCCAAGGCCAGGAGCCCAGAACTACATCTGAGTCTTCCACGGGGGTTACAGGATTCTTCTGCTGTGTTCCCAGGCACATTAGCAGGGAGCTAGAATGGAAGTGGAGCAGCTAGGACTCAAAGCAGAATTCTGATACAGGGGGCTGGTGCCGTGGCTCACTTGGTTAATCCTCCATCTGCGGTGCTGGCATCCCATATGGGCGCCGGGTTCTAGTCCCGGTTGCTCCTCTTCCAGTCCAGCTCTCTGCTGTTGCCCGGGAGGGCAGTGGAGGATGGCCCAAGTGCTTGGGCCCCTGCACCCCATGGGAGACCAGGAGAAGCACCTGGCTCCTGGCTTAGGATCAGCACAGCGCCAGCCGTGGCGGCCATTTGGGGAGTGAACCAACGGAAGGAAGACCTTTCTCTCTGTCTCTCTCTCTCTCTCTCTCTCTCTCTCTCACTGTCTAATTCTGCCTGTCAAAAAAAAAAAAAAAAGAATTCTGATATGGGTTGCCAGCATCAAAAGCAGCAGCTTAGCTTGCTGAACCACAACGCCAGTCCATGATGGTTTTGAAGCAAATGAGTTTAGTGTGTATGTGTGGGGTAGAGATTGAAGGTCCCTGGGACAAAAGGGGTCAAGCAGCTGTAAAGCTGGGGTCGTAAGCTGCTTGTTCTCAGTGTTTCTGTTGACTTAAAAGACAGGAGATACTGGACAGCAGAGGAAGCCTACACAACAGTGGCAAAATTACTTGGAAGAAAGTGTGCAGATTCCCTGAAAGTGAGTCTATGAAAATAAAGAGGAATTATTGAGAGAAATAATCCCCGAACGTAGCTCACAAGGTCTGCCCTTGTGCCAGGAGGGGCAGACGTCGCCATCGTTGGTTAAGATCTGGGCACTGAGATTTCTATTGTGTAAATGAAAATACTTTACATGGGGTGGAAAATTTATCAGCTACCACCATATTACCTGAGTGATCTCAGTGATAGACTCATGAAAGAAGCCAGAGGGAAAACAAAACAACAACAAAGAAAACAAGGACCTAACAATTATCGAGCATCTCTAAGATTTCCTAGGCACCTTTGGGACTTTATTATTTTTCAGAAATGAAAAAATATATTACAGTGGCTAAAGACTTGGTATGTCATGGTAGAGGAGACTCGGGCTTAAAACCATTATCTTACCATCACAATAACATGATAATTGCAAGAATGGTGATGGAGTTGTAAAACACCATTTCCCAGTGATATATGCAACGCAGTACTGTGTGCATTATATACCACATCTTTTAACCCTCTTAACATTCTCAAGAAGTAATTTAAATACAAGAAAACTGAGGAAACAGAAGAGTCGAGTAATATGACCGTCACCACACAGCTCATTAGAGTGGCGGAATCCAGATTCAGACTAAGATGCAATTGATTTTCCTGCTTAATTTCTTAACCATTACATGCATTGCCTCCAGGCTCCTTAATCCCTGGACAAGAACCCGGTCAGACAAGCAGATTTTTTTTTTTTAAATTTATGATCACTGCATTGGTGGCATATTCTTATCTAATACACACTTAAGAAATCGAGTAGTATAACAATTGAATCTTGTCAGTGACAGCTCTCATTATGTTCTTAATGCTCTTCACTCAAAAAATTCATCTCATATCCAAGTAGGCTATGTCTTATGCTTCAAACAGCAGCCCAGCAGAAGCTCATTAGGAATGTCTGTTTTAAACAAGTGTCTATCTCGCTGTAATAAATGAAAGAAATATCTCATATTTTTTTGTGACGACCCAAAGAAGATAAGGGTTGATTTGCAGTTGCATCTGGAGTTGTCACTCGGCTCTCTTGTTGGAATGACTAACATTTACACAAAGTCAAAGAGGTAGGTGTTCCAGAAAAGTGACAACTGGCCATGGCTTTTCAGTCAGTGAGGGGAAGTAGCTGAGGCAAGTTATTATATTTGAACAAAACATAAGAAAATTAGAAAAATGTGGAATGATGATGACATTTACAGACTAAATCATGCTAATTATTTGCCAATCAACTCAAAAGCAATTATTTTTAAAAATAGGATGGCTGCAGGGACAGTGCATGAATTCTAAACAGAGGGAGTCTGACATTTCTTCTTTTCTTTCAAGATGGCTACTAAATAACATAGGCATTTTCCTCACCAAAATCTTTAAAGAAAAATATTTTGTAGAAATTACCATGCATAGTAGCACCCTGGATTTAGAATTAGGAATCAGAGGATAAACAAAAAATAAAGGTAGATTGGAAATTCAGGAAGGGATTTAAGAGCTGCAAAATTAAGTACAATCCGGATGTGAGCTGTACATAAACCATTGCCAAGCTGTGAGACTTCTGTGCCAATGTGCTCATATAAAATATGGCACCTCTGTTGCCAGTAACCAAAAAGAACAGTTAGTGTTTTAAAACCTTAAAACTTAAGTTTGCTTAAGCAATAAATGATATACTTTCATTATCGTGTTCTGTCCTTTTTGCAAGTTACATTTTATACTTTTGTATTTAAATGTATTATAGTAGTAAATTGTAAGAAATTTTAAATGGTAGTGGATTTAAAATGATAACCCATAACAAATTCCATGCAGATTATGGTGGGGGTACATTTAATTAATATACTTCAATATAATTGGTAGCTATAATTTTTCAGGTAATAATGTTTTATTTATAGAATATTGTGCATTTAATAGTATCAGTGACGGAAACATTATTTCACATAGCACAGAATGTATTTCCCTAAGTTAAGAAGGGAGATACAGTGCCTGTCAATTTAAATGTTGCATGTAGGATACACGATAAAGTTCAGAATAATTGGGAGAGGAAATCTAGAATTATTAAATTTGATATCCCATCTATGTTGTGCCAGGAAGATTTAATTGGGAGTAGAATTTCCAAAGCTATACAATTGGTTGTCAACTGTATTAGTTTTCTATCATAGCTGTAAAAAAGTATACAAACTTGGAAGCTTGAAGTGTTCCCAATTTAATATCTCACAGTTTTCCCAGGTCACAAATCCAGTAGTGGGGCTCAGCTGGTTTTCAGCTTCATCTTACAAGGCTAAAACCAAGCTTTTGGACTGCAGGCTGTAGGGAAGAACCCATTTTCAAATTCAATCAGGTTATTGACAAATTTAATTCCTTATGATTGCAGATCCAAGGGCCTGATTTCCTTTCTAGCTTCAGCCAGGAGGTCATTGCTACTCGTCGAGTTTCGCACTTTCTTCACCTCATGGCCCCCATCGTCTTCAAACCTAGTAGTGGCCAATTAAAGTCTTCTCCCACTCATATCTCTCTGATACTTCCCTGTCTCAGCTCTGTGCCCTTCTTCTTCATTATTGGTCAAAAGGTATTTCTGTAGTTTCAGTTGTAATGCCTCCCATTTCATCTCCACATTTATTGTCTCCTCTTGTTTTTTTTTTTTTTTTGTTTGTTTGTTTGTTTGTTTTTAGACTTGCTCAGGGTTTTCCAATTTTTCTTGTTTATAAAGAACCATTTCTTCATCTCCCTTGTTTTTATTATTTCTTTCCTTCTATTGGTTTGGGGTTTGGTTTATTCTTGTTTTTCTAGTTCTTGGAGGTACAGTGATAGGTGGCATTTTTGATACTTTTCTGTCTTTGTTTGACGTAAGCATTGATTATGTAGTCTTCTCGGTTAGTACTGCTTTTGCTGTATCTTATATACTTTGGTATGTTGTGTTTATCATTTCATTCGTTTTGAGAAACTTTTAAAATTTCCTTCTTCATTTCTTATTTGATCCATTGGTTGTCCATGAGTTAATTCTTTGATTTCCATGTATTTGTATGGTTTCCAAAGTTTTCATTGCTATTAATTTCTAGTTTTACTGCACTGTGGTCTGAAAAGAGAGACAATATCCTTTGAAAGTGATTAACGCTTTGATATAACAGGAATGTACTCAAACAGAATAAAGCCCTTCTACAACAAACCAAGAGCTAACATCACACTGAATAGGGAAAAGCTGAAAGCATTCTATCTGTGATCTGGAACAACACATTATCCCACTGTGTCCAATTTGACACAACATAGCACTGGAAGTTCTACCCAGAGCAACCAGGAAGAGAATGAAATAAGGGGCACTGAAACTGAAAAGGAGGAAATCAAATTCTCACTGTTTACAAATAATGTGATCTTTGACAACAAAAACCACAAGGAACCCCATGAAAAGTTTATTTGAACTAATAAAAGTATACAGCAGAATTTCAGCATACAAAGTCAATAGTGTTTCTCTACGCCAATAGTGAATTATCTTCAAGAAAAATCAAGAAAACAGTCCTATCTCCAATAACTACAAACAAAACAAAACAAAACAAAAGTGGTGGAATAATTTTTTTTAAGCTTCATTTATTTATTTAAAAGTCAGAGTTTCACAGAGAGAGAAGGAGAGGCCAGCTCTCTGCTGGGGCCCGGGAAGGCAGTGGAGGATGGCCCAAGTGCTTGGGCCCTGCACTCGCATGGGAGACCAGGAGGAAGCACCTGGCTCCTGGCTTCAGATCAGTGCAGCGCGACGGCCATAGTGGCCATTTGGGGGGTGAACCAATGGAAGGAAGACCTTTCTCTCTCTCTTTTCCATATTGTCTCCCTGGCTCACTCTGCTATATTATGGACCCTCCTTCTATCTCTTAAAATACTAGTATTTCTTCAGATACTCTCTTAATACCTCTTCCTGTTGTTCTCACCACTCCTCTCCTCTCCCCCTATGATCCTTCTCCCCAGGAGATGTCGTGGATTCTTAGCATTGCACTGTCTGTGTTCTGGGGATCACTCTCAAGCTGACCTCTCCACCCACACCAAAGTATCTCTTCAAGCTTCCGATTCATATGTCTGATTCTCAGATGGACAGCACTGCCTTCACAGGCTGGGTTCCTGAATAGCGGATACAGACACAGCTAAGTGTGCAAACTGATCACTAAGCATCAACACCATGTCAGGAAGGGAGAGGGAGAAGGTCTGCTCGGAGAGAAATGTCGGACCTCATGCAGGCCTGATTGTAGTCTCTGCTGACTCCATTATTGCCCAGAGAGGGTTCCTGCATTAGCTCAGTGTGGTGGGCTTCCCAGAGCACACTTTCTTTACTTGACTTACTCATTGATGGGAGCCACCCCGGGAGGGGTGTGGTCATGGATGTCTGGGCAGCTGGAGGAGGCTCTGAAGGAACCAATGGCTGCAACAGTCTATGCTGCATTCCTTGATGGAGGATCTGTGTAGCACACGACATGTGACTGCCCCTGCTGGGAGCTTCCACATTCCTGATATCATCTGAGGTTCTCACTGCCCCTTGGCTGCAGTCACTTTAAATCTCTCCAGTAAATTTGTTAATTCAACTAAAATTTACTGAACACCTAAGAAATGCTAGACTCTATTCAAGAGAAGAGGGGTTATTCAGTGAACATAATACAGTCTCAGCCCTAAGGAAGCTTGCAGGTAAGTAATCAAATATCTATTCTTTCAGGAAGTAGCAATGTCCTTTCTCCTGGCCCCATAGTTCCATGCAAGCATTGAGCTGGTCCAACTCTCCTGGCATCTTTCTCCACAGTAGAGGTTTGCTCTTTCTGTTCATTCTCTACTGCAGAGCACTGTGAGGGAGCCGTGTGGGACAGTTGTATCTGCACAACAGATTCAAGCAAAACTCTCATGAGGTGGGAAAGAGTGCAGAGGACCTCAGTATCTAGATTTGGCGATGACAGGGGTGGCAGCTTTGGTAAGATCTTTGAGTAGAAGCCCTGAAATTAAACTCTGTAACTTGTTTTATCTGCAATAAAATGCACATTTGAAATTCATTTGTTTCTTTTCTATATTTTAGTTCTCAATTATCTAATCATGGGAATAGAAGAGTATTATATATTTAAACCATTTTCAAATTTCATCGTATAGTGTGGTAGATGAAGAGAAGTGTTATGATGAATAATCAGACAAGCAGTACAAGAAGGTAAGAATAGGTAGCAGATAATTTGTAAAGGCTTATCCGTAGATACCTCTCTGAAGAGGTGACATTTTGAGCAGAAAGTTACTTAAAGTGACTCAATCACTGGACTGGACTTCACCTATGCTTCCCTAACTTCTCTGTCTTTTGGGTCTTGGCTTCTAAAGAGCTGGCTCATTTTCATATTCAGCGTCTTACTCAGATTAATCGTTACAAAACCCATGCCAACTGTTGTTAAGTTCAGTTTACATTACTGAAAACGGGTAGGTATTCATGTAGAGGGGGTCATATACAGTTTTACAACTTGCAGTTGTGTTTCCCCATTGTAAATTATTTTCACTCTTAAAGAACAGTATCTTTCCTTGAGCTACAGCGAGAAGTTATTACTAGATCCTACCTAAAATATTGGGAATACCATGAACTAGTTCTACCTAGCATGGACTAGGTCTACTTTTTCATTATTCTCAAATACAACAGGATTGCATTTTTGCTCATAATGAGACAACATTTCTGTATAGATAATTCTTGTTAGTAAGTATGATCTCAAATCTCTTTCACCATACTGTTTATCTCTTTATACTTGTATCCTATTTCGAAGTTACTTGACACATAACCCTTTATAGTCTAAGAGTAAATTCTTACATGCACATACCCAGGTAGGGCAATCAACCATCCTAGCATAGACGGGTTTCCTGGGACACAGGACTTCCAGGACTCAAATGGGCAAGTCAGCATTTTCCAGGTGTTATTGGACTTGGTTCCCAAATTCCGCTTTGCAGGTTGTGGAGAGACTCTGTGAGTGGTCCATTGAGAGGACAGTTTCTTAGCTCAGTCATAGGCTGAGTCGTGGAAACAGCTGGTCCTTCACTCCCTCCAGGGAGGAATTCATCATATAAGGCCACTTTGCCTCTGGCCACGTAAGTCCTGCTTTTTCTCCAAAAGTCTCTGGATCTGGGTAGCCAAGAAATAACAGGTCTCCCTGAGAGGACTTAAGGAGGACCTAAAATGTGAACAGAAACACAGCCCAAGTGCCCTGCCACATATGCTGCAGTCTCAGATGGTGCTTACTGCCACACTATTGGTCTTCCCACAAAGGGATGGGATAAAACTGGGATATGCCTATCTAATTTTTTTTGACAGGCAGAGTGGACAGTGAGAGAGAGAGACAGAGAGAAAGGTCTTCCTTTCTCATTGGTTCACCCCCCAATGGCCGCTACAGCCGGCTGCGCTGATCCGAAGCCAGGAGCCAGGTGCTTCTCATGTTCTCCCATGGGGTGCAGGGCCAAAGGACCTGGGCCATCCTCCACTGCTTTCCCGGGCCACAGCAGAGAGCTGGACTGGAAGAGGAGCAACCGGGGCAGAATCCCAACCGGGACTAGAACCCAGGGTGCCGGCGCCGCAGGCGGAGGATTAGCCTAGTGAGCCGCGGGGCTGGCTGCCTACCTAATTTTCTCCTGTCTGGACTCAGTGTTCTTACAAGAGGAAGAGCCCTCCTGCACCATTTTTCCCTAGTCTGACTTGATGGATAACTTGACAGAAGTTTGTTATGAGTTATTGTTTAAAACAGGGAGTTTATTGCCTCAAATGATCTTTGCATTTTGCTCTCCCAAGAAGAATTGGAGTATTTTTGCTAATAGGGTTTTATTTCCATGTGGTCAGAGATGTTTTGGTTGTAAACTTTCCATAGTACAAAAAAAACAAAGTAATATATGAGGTAACATATTTGTACAAAACTTATAGTGTGTCATGATTCTTTTTTTTTTAAAGATTTATTTTATTTATTTGAAAGAGTTAGAGAGAGAGAGAGAGAGAGAGAGAGAGAGAGAGAAAGAGAGTCTTCCATCCTCTGGTTCACTCCCCAGATGGCTGCAATCGCTGTGCCGATCCAAAGCCAGGAGCCAGGAGCTTCCCCCGATTCTCCCACGTGGGTGCAAGGGCCCAAGGGCCTGGGACATCCTGCATTGCTATCCCATGCCACAGTAGAGAGCTGGATTGGAGGCAGAGCAGCTGGGACAAGAACCGGTGCCCAGATGAGATTCCGGTGCTTGACTAGGGCTTTAACCCGCTGTGCCACAGCGCCAGGCCCAGGAGATTCTTAGGAAAGTAGAGAAATCACTAGTTTGTTCCACTCCCTAGGGACTTGTTTAACAAGAATTTCACCTCGAAAGTCCCCATCACGGCAATCCCAGTTTTCCAAGTTTGAACTAGTACTTCTGGTCCCAACTCGGATCTCACTTCTTTTCAGCAAATGCTGCTTCTCCATCTTCAGCTTATTTCCAAAATAACTTCATTCAGTATGGAAACCAGGAGATTCTTCTATGGATCCTGGGGAATCTTAATTCTTTAGAAATATTCTGATTACCAGCTCCACTGGATTATCTAATGATATTCTATAGTGCATTTCCATAGTGATCCTCTGAAAATCTCCTTATGCTTAAAATGAGTGCATAACACTTTCATCCTTCTCCCTGGGAGAGAACAAAAACTTTTGTAGGAACTCCAGAAGTTTTCAATACTGTAGGATCCAGATTATATAATAATGATAATGACAACAATATATCTGAGCTTTTTTGAAGGCCACATTTATCATCATTGCATGAGATCATTGAAATTGTGACATGGCTATAGAATCTAACATGTAAGCGCAGTTAAGCTTAGTAGTTTCCTTTTTAGAAATATTTGTTTATTTACTTTCAAGGCAGACACAGAGAAAGAGAGAGAGACTGAGAGGAGAGAGAGAGAAAAGAGAGATAGAGGTCTTCTATGTGTTGTTTCATACTCCCAATGTCTGCAATAGTCCGGGCTGTGCTAGGCCAAAGCCAGAAACATGGAACGCAACCAGGTCGCCTACATGAGTGGCAAGGACCTAACTACTTGAGTCATCACCTGCTGCCTTCAAGGGTGTGCATTTGCAGGGAATTGGAATGGAGACTGGGGCCAGGACTTGAAACCAAGCACTACTCTATGGGATGCAGGTGTCCCAACCAATGTCTTAATTGCTGTATCTAACACCCAGCCAAGTAGTTAGTTTACTTTTGTAATTTTATACCCTTTTCAAAGGAATCATTAACATTGATCACTTGTCATTTGTAACTTGTTATAAGATGTCTAAATGATTAAATGTTCCCAGACACACACATATCAATGTTTACGCACATTTCTTCACTCACACAAGGAAACATTAGCTAAATTAACTTGTGGGGACTCATCATCCCTTTGACTATACTCAATTAAGTTCCGGAAACATTTTTTGCTTTCCAGAGCCCTTCAATTAAATATCAATTTTCCTTTGAAATAATGTTCTGAGATTTTGCAATTATGTAGTTTTGTCTGTGTCACATTGAAAAAGCATTCTTAGAGAAATGTCATCATCTTTCTTTACAATTATATCACTGTGAAATGTTCTTTGAATGTATCCATAGTATAAATCACATTTGAGTCACACTTCCTTTTAAGCCTTAGAAGCAGGATTTATAAGGTCTGATGGACATTTTCTCTTCAAGAACTGAATTTTCTTTTCAACATTTTACACTGACTGTAATATGTCTTCAACCAATTTGAATCTGTTCTGGCCTGTGTCAGATTAGATGCTATTTTTCATTAGTTTCTGGTGTCAGTTAATAAGCATTGTCCATAGATAGCTGACAAGGTACACTTTTACCATTCTTGCTTTCCCCATCACTACCTCAAGGGTTGCTTCAGTGTTTACTGGATAAAAACCATCTTTTATTCAAAGTGTATAAATGAAACTTGTAATGGAAAAATTAAATTGTGAAACCACACTGTGGCAGAGCAGAATTAAACAACTATGGATATACTTCAAAATGCTGGTGGATAAACATAAATAAAAGATGTTTATTTTGATAGAAAACTTTTTTTAATAAATCCTTGACTAAATTTTTCCTATTGCACTTTTTGAAAGCCCCGCCCATATATCTTGAATCCTAAGGAAATAACACGGTAAGTTGCTATGTAACCACCAGATGCGAGCCAAAGGAAACATGATGCTGCATTACACTGAAAAGCAGAAAGGAAGTGGAATTGTGGGAAATTCTGCTCTGGGAATCATTTGTCTAATTGTTTCACTATCATTTTTCTCATATTTGCTGAACTGTTGTGTGTCAAAAAGCTTAGCACTTCATCTTTTTTTTTTTTTTTTGTATGCTTTCGTAAGGTGGAAACTCTTGGAAAACAGGGAATTATTTTGCTCAGATAAAATCTTTTTTTTTCTGCCTCAGCATTATTTTGCACAGAGATCAGAACTTAGCAGATAGTTAATATTCGTGGTTAATTGATCTTCTTTATATCAAACTGATAGTTCTTGTCACTCTCTCCAATGGATTAATTGAAATCCATGTGGTACCAAGTGTACATGTGACACTGATCTTAGAAAGGCAAGCTTGGAAAGTCCAGAGTGAGTCATTCATCACAGAGCTTAGGAATCAGCTTCTTAGAGCAGGCAAAGAATGTTGGACATGGTATACTCTAAGTGGGTGACAAGCAGACCAAATGATACATGGGGTGATTGTACTATTACACGGGCAACTGATTAGGAGCATATTATCCTGAGTCTTTGTTGCTAGCATTCACCCCAGGATATCGTTCAAAAATCGTAGAGGCAAGTGCCTCTGGTGAGAAACTGCTGGCACATATGTGGTGCGGTAATGAGCCTCTTGTGATTTGTTGCTTACTGAGTAGTCTTATTAAGCTTTGTCTATGTCAGGCTTTTCTAAGTGTTTTCTAACCCAGGTTGACACTCCAAAACAATGTTTAAACCAATTGAATGCTCAGAAATATTGCTATCAAGAGACATAACTGAGGGTTGAATACCATGACCTATATTTGTATGGAATTTTTACAGTGCTGGCAACCTGTCAATTTTATTTTCTGGATAACTACCGTGAAATGCTGTAGGAAGACAAGTTTCATTTTCTCCTTCATGGTAAAGCTAAGCCTGTAATCCCACATTTCCAAATTCTGCAAGCCTTCTCTTTCCCTTGCTGTTTAAATATTTATGTGGATTTCTAAGCTAAATTAAACATTGATATGGTCAAAGATTGAGAATCTATTTTATGGCAACATTAATAAATGTGAAGGGAAAAGATGAATTTTTAAAATTTTGGGGAAGTGGACTATGTATGCTGTTTTGTTTTGGTCAGGCAGAGTCTGTTTCAGTTCGTTACAGTTTTAATACCTGCAACGTGAAAAGGAAATCCATTTTAGCAATGGGAAGCATCATCTAACACAGATTGCCTTGCTTTCTTACTTAATCTCAATTCTATTCACTCTTAAAATTGGAATGCACATAATTTTCATTGTGAAATATATCAAAACCTCTCTTATTTTTATTTGGTAATGCTTTTCAGGTATAGTATACGCTGCATATTGTATCTATGTTTTAGGATATAGAAATGGTTTCTGGATTCCCTCTTCAGAAGCATGGGAAGGGCCAAATATAAGAAAAGAATAACAGGCAGGGCTGTGGTGCAGCTAGTTAAGCCACCACTTGCAATGCCAGCATCCCACATTGGAGTGGTGGTTTCAAGTCCTGGCTGCTCTGCCTCCAATCCATCTTCCGGCTAATGCTCCTGGGAAAGTAGGGGATGATGGCATACATACGTGGGTCCATGCCATCCATGTGGGACTCATGTATGGTTCCTGGTTCCTGGTTTCAACCTGGCCCAGTTCTGGCCATGGTGGCCATTTGGGGAATGAAACAGTGGGTAGAAGATCTCTGTCTCTCTCTGTCTATCTCTCCTTCTCTTGTCTTCAAATAAATAAACCTCAAAAAATTAAAGAATTTCATTTTAACAAAATAATTTAACTTTTATGATAAGAAAGAGGATCTGGAACCAAACCCCTAAAACTGCTGGGCATCCATCTATTCACAAGTGTTTCTTGCCCAGTTTTTGGAAATACAAAGTAAATGAGGCAAGATTTCTGCCTTCAGATAGATGCTGGTACATGTAAGTTCAAGATTGACAGTACCCCCAGAGGTAAGCATAGGTTACAGAAATACTGGCAACAGAAAAAAAAATTAAACATATCAAAACAGGGGTTAAGATCTTAAAATGTGTATTTATTCGGCTAACATGAAAAATTTTGATGACTTTTATCAAAGAGGCAAAGAAATCTAGAAATTAGGAGGTAGGACACATAAGCATGGAAGCGGACATCAAGCAAGTCATCTCTAGTCACTCAGAGCTAGCTAATGCAAAAAAATAAATTTATATATTAAGGAAAAGGATTCTAAAACATAAGCAAATTATCAAAACAATTATTCTATTTATTTCATGGATCAATTTATGTAAATAAATTGTATATACACAATGTATTTAAGTATATATACATGCATGTATAAATAGTTATATGTCAGTCTCTTTGTGTTTTTCACTATCATTTTGTTTTAAATATTTTATATTTGAGAGGCGGAGTTACAGAGAGGAGAGGCAGAGAGAGATTGATTGATTGATTCCATCTGCTGATTCACTCCCCAAATGGCCACAATGGAGAGGTCTGGGCCAGACCAGAGCCAGAAGCCAGGAATTTCTTCCTGGTCACCCCCATGGGTGCAGGGGCCCAAGGACCTGGCCCATCCTCTGCTGGTTCCCTGGGCCATTAGCAGGAAGCTGGAGGAGAAGTAGAGCAGCTGGGACTCACACTGGTATCCATTTGGGATGCTGGCACAGCAGGGAGGCTTTACCTGCTATGCCATAATGCCAGACTTGTTTTTTCACGCTCTAGAAAAGAATTCAGTTTCATAATTTTATAAGCAGAACATTGAGGTGACTCACAATTTTTATTATTTGCTTGAAAGGCAGAGTTACACAGAGAGAGGGAGACACACACACACACACACAGAGTGAAGAGCGCGGGCGAGCAGTATCCTCCATCTGCTGGTTCACTCCCCAAATGGCCACAATGGCCAGGGCTGGGCCAGGTTGAACCCAGCAGCCTGGAACTCCATCCAGGTCTGCCTTGGGGGTGACAAGGGTCCAGCTACTCGGACCGCCATCTGTTTTCCCAGGCACACTAGCAGGGAGGTGGGATGGAAGTGGAACCGCCAGGACTCCAATTGTGCTCATGTGGGGTGCTGGGGCACCAGTCTGCTGTGCTAGACCACTGGTTCTCGTGATTCGCCATTTGTTTATCAGCTCTTTTCATATTCTGATGACCATTCTCTTTATAGTCACAATGAACAGCAAAAATGAAGAATTAGGCAATTATTCATAAAATTCACGCTGTAAGTAACATTTTCTGAACTCATATTTTTCTAACTATTCTGATAAGAACGGTGTATTTTTTACTCAGTTTTGTGGTTAATTAGCATAACCAGTGAACATCTATCTGCTGACTACCAAACCAATGTACATGAGGTACCAATTCATGTGAACTCTCGGCTTTATGTCAGAATACCTAGTTGGCCGTGAAGATAACTGTAAATTGCTAGACTTCCCTTCACCCAGGCGTAAATTCTCCCTCAACTTGCTCCTTTTCTTATATTCCTCATCTTGCTAAAGACACCCTGTGCGTTAGCTCTTAAGCCAAAGTGTTTGGTATTGTCAATTATTTCTTCACGCCTTTATTTTCATATTGAATTGTTTAACAGTTTGATTTCAAGTCACCTTGGCTCCCAGGGCTGGCTGTGCTCCTATGCAGTCTGCCTTTTCATCCTTGGCGCCTGCATTGAGAGGTCTCCTTGTTGAGGAAATTTAAAAGATGTTTTCCTCACCCTGAATCAAAACCCAGTGCTGGGGCCGGTGCCATGGCTCACTTGGTTAATCCTCCGCCTGTGATGCCGGCATCCCTTATGAGCACTGGGTTCTAGTCCCGTCTGCCCCTCTTCCAGTCCAGCTCTCTGCTGTGGCCCGGGAGTGCAGTGGAGGATGGCCCAAGTGTTTGGGCCCTGCACCCCATGGGAGACCAGGAGGAAGCACCTGGCTCCTGGCTTTGGGTCGATGTAGCTCCAGCTGTAGTTGCCATTTGGGGAGTGAACCAACGGAAGGAAGACCTTTCTCTCTGTCTCTGTCTCTGTCTCTCTCTCACTGTCTAATTCTATCTGTCACATAATTTTTTTTAAAAAAAGTGCTTTTCCATTTCTAGCTGATGTCTCTCACCTTCCCCTCCCTCTCTTGGAGCCACAAAGCTGCAGGAAACTTTTGTGCAGGGCTCCTGATTCAGGAAGACAATGTCCACCTCAGTGCTCATTCCTCTGGCTCTTGACTGAAGTGCTGTTCCCTGAGGCTCCATGGAACGGGGAGAGGGGGGGGTTGTCCCTTTCTCTGGGTCTAGCTTCTGTCTCCTATTTCACAGTGATTATAAGCTGTATGGCCACTTTCACTGTGGCTCATTGTTTTCTGTTAGCAGATCTCACACTTGACAGCTTAGCTCTCTCCTGCTCGTCTAGTTTCCTGATGAACTGGCAGAGTGGATAGGATACCACTTAAACGCAATGCCACTCTGGAAGCGCAAAGCCAGAAATCCTATGTGGGGCACCACTGAGCGGTGCCAGTGGAGTCCCCAGGGAATTCCGGAGAGATGCTCCTGGATTCCTGGTTGTTTGCAAGGTTGAAAGTTGGATGGGGCGCTTTGCCAATGGGAAATAGGAAATGCCAGGGGGAAGGTATTTGGCATTCTTGGAGGATGCTAGCAGATTGTTTATCCAAGTTCTACGGTTCCAAGAGAGAACTTCGGGCTTTCTCTATAGCACCCGACACTTTGTCTGTGCTCCCTCAGCAAGTCAAGCTACAGATAAGGCAAAAGAGTTTAGAGAAAGCTAGTTCCTTAGCTGCTGCTTAGGGTTTTCTACCAATAGAACCAGAGTTGGCCGGTGGGCTCCCAAGAGCTGAGGAAGTTCAAGCAGTGCCCTGGCTCTGATGAACACCCTACCATGCAGCGTGTTCACTGAAATTCATAAGGGGAAAAATGGTAGTAGGCCCTCCATGAGTGCTTTGCCTGGTGGTCCTGAAGGAACCTAGAGACTTACCGAGATCCCCTCTGGAGGTGATCTAGCCACCTTTGGTTAAGGAGAGTGTACGGCATGCAAGGTAGTACTATAGACCCTCACTTTTCAGAGCTCCCTGAGAGGGATGCGATTATCATGGAATGAGATAAAGAAATGAGCAAAGTTTAAGGTGATGGGTCTGCTAATTACAGTGAACTGATCAACGCTCATTATAGACGTGAACAAAAATCCACATTGTACCTCATAAATGTAAGCACATATTACATATCCATAAAATGATGTACAATCTGCAGCCACAGCATTGGTAGACACAGCTTTCCCAATACCACTCTATTCTGGAATCCCAGCTCCACCTGAACTTCCACTTAAAGCCTGGGGACATCAGACAGAAAAACTCTGCCTGCCCTGAGCCAGCTGTTTGAGCTGGTTACCTCCCCCAGCAAAATCTGTGGCCGGATCCTGACAGCAGGCGCCTAACACTGGCGGGAGTGCTGTCTCTGCCTTTCTTTCCTGTGGCTTGGGAATGAGACCAAAGACTGTGCTTGCTTTTGTCCAGACCTGGTGTCTTTTGAAAAACAAAAGGACAAAGATAGGGATCATGCTGCTCCCTGATCCCTGATCAGAGGCTGTGTCTCCAGAGGAGAGTTCAGCGGAGGAAAGCAGCAGGTCTTGGGCTTTCTAGATTGTGGAGGGTGGGTAACCATTGCCACCACAACCTCCAGCTCCAAGGTGAAGAGAAATAGACTTAGGACCTCATGTGCCCATCACCAGGCCTTCACCAGGTCCACCTAGGGATGGGTCCTTTTGGGTCCATGAACCTCCACGACTGACTGTGTCACTGACATTGATGTGTTAGCCATGGGCACCCTGGTCAGCCTTTGCTCCTCCCCTGGATGGCGATTGCTGAAGTTAGGGCCATTTCGGTGGATTAAAGAGAAGGCTCTGACTCCGGGATTATGGCTAATGGACTGGCCATTGGCAAGCCTCAGGCTGACATAGAAAACAAGCCCTTCTCTGGTACTGAGCCTTTAGCAAAAAAATAAAAAATCAAAAAATTAAAAATCAAAATAAAAAATTACTGTTGGAAACCCATGTGCATGCTCAACCGACAGATTGCTACACTAATCAAGAGAATCCAGTTTCTTAACCACGTGATTCACTGTTTAATCCACTTTTTTAAGAGGATGATAACTTGCTCCTCTGCCCTTTTTTATATTCTTCCTCTGAGACTAGAAATGTTTTATCTGGTAGAAACTCTTTCTTCTGTTTTCTGTGCAATTTTTTGCCCTAGTGAACTCCTACCTGGCCTACAAAACCCACTTGAAGTATCCTAAGACTTCCTTGTACCCCTTACTGAGGACTTCAACTCTGATCTGTTGTTCCTGGGGCAAGAGTAGCATAAAAACATTTAGACACAGAAAAGAGATACACGCACACACACACACACACTTAATTGCCATTTGCTGTGTCTGTATTTTCTTTTCTTTTCTTTTTTTTTTTTTTTTTTAGGAAAAAGCACACTGTTTTACTTACCTTGACATCCTCAGTCCTTTTAGGCTCTTAACATACATTGACTAAATAAAGTCCTGAGTAGACTGACATTTTCCGTCTATGTATTTCCACCGAATGTTCACTATTAACAATGAATTATTCCTTCAGCTTCAGCTGTGCCAACAACTTTAATGTAAAAAAGTGACTGTTAGAGATGGAAAGAAACTTATATACCGTCTTGTTAACACTTGAACCTGAATGATGGGGAACGGTGATCATCCCTCAAACGAAGTAACTTGACAGGTATCTACAGGTGACTGGTGGCAATATCTGTAATGGCCCCTAGACATCAGACTTGTTTCCACTATGATACAGCAAGTGCTCTGCTGTTTAGGGAAGAGCTGATTTGTTCATCCTACCCCTCATTAGAGCCCCATCAGAGAAACTAGATTTATGTTTTGTAATAAACCTTGCATAATATCCAGCACACTCATGTATTCTCTGTGCCTTCTCTCTTATCTAATAAAATGTTGTGGTAAAACTGGTTGATCAATTTTGAATCTATGAAGCAGAATTTAATTAACCAGTAATGATCCGTAGTTTAGATTATTTTACCAACTTGTTCTATCCCTAGTACATGCTTGGAAATATTCCTGTGTCTCATAGTGTATTTTCAGGTTGTAATAGTTGTATTTCTGTAAGACTATAGCACATTAGTATCTTTTTTTTGTTAGTTGCCCTTATATCTATTTTTAAATGTTCATTCCTAATTGGTTTTTAACTTCATGTTTTTTTTTCTCCAAATTCAGCAAATGTGTTTAAATATTATTTAAGGATCCATAGTGCCTCTGTTTAGTTAAAATTGTGCCTTTTGGTGGAATTTCAATGCCAGCGTTTAACAATTCTAAAATGTTTGAAATGCGCTCTCATTACTATCACTCCTTGGGATTCTGAGGCTCTGGTAGAGACGAAAAGAAAAGGACCTTCATGAAAAGAAAACCCGAGTTCTCCTCCAGTCTTCATCTCCAGCGAGCTCTGAGGTCTTGGACAGTTCATTTAATTTATCTGTTTTCAATGATCTCATCTATTAAGTGATTTGCTATCATTACCAGGTAAAATTCAAAAAATCGATGTTAATCTAAATTAGTTGTCATCGTTATCTTTTTGAGTGAGAAAGTGTAGCGTCCTGTGTAAGTGCCTTGCAACCATGCTGCCTGGGTTTGTCATTTAGCAGCCATTACCGCAGGCAAGTGACTCAGATTCCCTGTGCTGGTGCTCTCTCCCCTGTAAAACAGGGGCAACAACGGAATCTATCTCCAGGGTTGTCAGCAGGATTATGTGAGTCATTACCTGAAAAGCACTTAGAACCGTACTAGCATGTGGTAATTCCTCTTCCTCTCTCATAACTGCCTGCCTATTACCTATTGCTATAATGACACAGATCTACTAAGACGCAGCCACTTCACAAGTTTTGTATTATAGCTGGAAATAACTTGGAGACAGAAAGAGAGAGAAAAAAGAAAGAACTTCACAGGGAGGAGTCAGTGTATGCACACTTTTCCCCATGGCCAGAAATGGAGTTTGTGCTGCTGGGGATTAAGTACATGATGTGGGTTCTTAAGAAGGCAGCCTTGGCACCATAATGAACAATCACAGACATCAATACACCTGAAGAAGGTAATCCTCACCTCTGCTTTCCCCACCCTTGATACTTGGAGCTTTTATCCCAGCTCTCAAATATTGCCTTCTTTTTATTCCTCTTAAAGTCAATAAAAACTTCAAAGATCTTTTTAGAGATGTGGATTTAGTCTGTAAAATCCATTCATTTCAATTTCTATGTTTTAAAAATTAAAAAGACAATTATAGCATCATGGTCATTATGTATTCAGGTCTTAACACATCCTTCAATATATTTTAATATAAATGTTTAAATTCTTTCTTCTAAAGAAATGGATAACTCTATCGATAACAAAAAAAAAAATAATAATTCTCTGTTCCTGAGGACTAAGCATATGCCAGGCTGTATCCTAAAGGTTTTTAAAGCATCCTCTAAGTAAACTAGCAGAACAATCCTTGTTGGTCTTCTTATCTGCATTTTTCCAGTGATGGTCTGGAAGTTCAGTGATGTAAGTAATCAGTCCAATAATAATAATAAAAAAACTGTAGTAAGTAGGTTGTGGATCATGGTTCAAAACCGCATTTGTCTAATTTAAAAGTTTCAGATCTCAAACGATGTCCTCATAGCAGCTCATCTCCTACAAAGGGATAGTGTCTCTCACTCTATGAACTGATTCAGACTCAGCAGACAAATTTAAATGGGAAATGGTCTCAGCGGTGGCTTCTCTTTGTGCTGGACAAATACAATGATTCACACTCAAGAAGTACATTGAGAATCAGCTTCCCAGTAGTCGGCAAGATTCAGGCTTCCCACACAGTGTGTGTGTGATTGGTGACCAGAGGACTGAGTGAGCTCAAGGGTACTTAGTCTGATTTCTACACTGTTCTGAGACATCAGGTTACTAGCAACCAGGCGACCCATTATAGAGAAAGTGACATTGTTCTTGTCAAAGTGATCACTGATTTTCTCTCCTATTTCTGTGGGGAGTTGCAGGATAGATTTCTGTTTCCTATGACATGGGAAAGAAAGTATTCTGAGATGGATCTCTGTGTTTTAGAAACACAATCTTGGAAGGGAAATGAATTCTCATAGAGAATGATCAGAGTATTCAAACAATTTCTGAGATTTCCTAAGACAAAATGGCTTAGGAGAAAGGAAATAACAAAGTCAAAATTCCTTTCAGTTGTCTGAAGACAAAGAACTTATAAAAGTAACTGCATTAGAAGAAAGTAAATTTTTTGGTTATGCGTATCAGTATTTTACAGTGTAATTTGTTACATGCTTGCATTTACTCATATCCTATCAGAAAGCTTTTTAGACCCAATGGATAAAATAAATTGTCAGATCTTTGAAGTCACAGAGGAATGAAATGTGTTTTATCCAGTAAGAATTGCTACCTGTAGCTAAAGAGTATAACACCAAAATGTGAACCATTAGGCAGAAAACGTGTTTCTGCTTAAATCGTTGTTCTTCCTTCTTGCCCCTGTCCATGATCTGAAATACTAAGGAACAAACATTTTTTCTGTATAGTTTCACAGATATTTCTAGAGGGAGTCTCATGAAGGCTTTCTGGACTACATCTCAAATCCTTTCAGGATAGCGTTCATGAAAATCTGAGACACGATGTGTTTTCATGTGTGGAAGACATAGACCAGGGTAATTTTCTGGAAGCTACCTATTTTGTTTTTCAGTTGAGGAGAATCCTTCTGCCTGTCGTTACGAGTGCTTGAGTACCCTCATCATCTTTAGGTCAAAAATGCATTTTTAAACAGAGCCCAAAGGCTCATTTACAGGACATAATAGAAAGCAACAGCTGGGAAGACATTGTTAATGTCTACAGGGTAATTAAAATGAGTTCTCAAGACAAGCACACAAACTGAAATACATATTTATTTGAGAACTCACGGTGGTTTCCAAAGAGCTCTTAGGGGCTGTCAGGTAAATAGCAGCCTAAATAGAAAAGAGGATGTAGTACAATATGTGACAGGCAGTGAAAATGTTGATTCCTTTTTATGTGTCTGATGTGTTCCCGGTGGCACTCATGGTGTTAGTTACACTTTGTTTCTTCTGACTGTGCATTAACAAGTTTTCACATTACTGTTCTTTAGGTAATCGGGGAAATTTGCATGTTAGATTGTAACCCATTGACAACTAGGAAGGAAGAATAGAAATCATTAGTGGGGCATGCGATGATGAAGTAAATAAGCGGACTGGGATATTTATAAATCTGTCAAAAGCAACTTCAGAAATGAATTTCCTACGGCCAAGGAGGAAAGACATGTTTTCACCATAAACTATTGAGTATTCCTTTGACCACCAAATGCACTCATCAAACTCATCAGATCAGACAGGGTGTTTAAAGGAGTATTTGTGCAGAGTTTCCAACAGCTTTCTTAAGGAATTGGACCTTTTCCTACTGTTTATAGCCACCGTAAACCCCCTGCCCCATCTTGCCCAAAGATGGCTGTCCTAGGTAGGACCAGGCTGCGCTTCTGTATCCAAGTTTTCCTTCTCTCTGTCCACGTCTTATGCTACGTGGTTGCAACTTTTGCCCTCAGGATGAAGAAGTTAATTTGTAATTTTGGCTGTTATTTTCTGGGGTAGCTCTGGTTCTATTTCTCTCTTTCCTCACAGAAGATATGCTGACCACTGTTTTAATTTCAGCGAATTCAAAATTTTTCTTTTTTTTTTTTTCTTTTTTTTTTTTTTTGACAGGCAGAGTGGACAGTGAGAGAGAGACAGAGAGAAAGGTCTTCCGTTGCCGTTGGTTCACCCTCCAATGGCCGCTGCGGTAGTGCGCTGCGGCCGGCGCACCGCGCTGATCCGATGGCAGGAGCCAGGTGCTTCTCCTGGTCTCCCATGGGGTGCAGGACCCAAGGACTTGGGTCATCCTCCACTGCACTCCCTGGCCACAGCAGAGAGCTGGCCTGGAAGAGGGGCAACCGGGACAGGATCGGTGCCCCAACCGGGACTAGAACCCGGTGTGCCGGCGCCGCAAGGTGGAGGATTAGCCTAGTGAGCCGCGGCGCCGGCTGAATTCAAAATTTTTCTACCATCAAGGGTTCCTATTGGCATCAATCCTATTCATGTTAAAGATATGATGATGTTATCGTCAATCTCCTTGGCTTAAAATTCTCAAAGATAATTCTAAAGTACTTTTCCTTTGCATTCTGTGTTCAACCTATCTCCAACAGTTTCCTACCAGTGTTCTGTGCAACTGTACCAGCATTTTGTTGCCAAACCCACAACAGATCAAGCCTTTATGACCTCCAGTTTGTACTTTGCTGTTAGAATTTGCCTTTAAAATTTTTTTCAGATTGACATATAAGACCATTCCAAAAGTATGTCATTTCTCTTCTAATAAATTAATAATAAGTACAAATACTACTAATCCTAGAACTTGAGAACTTAATGTAAATTTGTCTGAAATATTTACTGCAGTGAGTTTGGTTGCTGGCTCTTTTTTTTTTTAAGATTCCTTATTTATTTTATTTGAGAGTTAGAGTTACAGACAGTGGGAAGGAGAAACAGAGAGAAAGGTCTTCCTTCCACTGGTTCACTCCCCAGATGGCTGCAATGGCCAGAGCTGGGCCCATTCGAAGCCAGGATCCAGGAGCTTCTTCCAGGTCTCCCATGTGGGTGCAGGGGCCCAAGGACTTGGGCCATTTTCTACTGCTTTCCCGGGCCATAGCAGGGAGCTGGACTGGAAGAGGGGCAGCCGGGATTAGAACCAGCACCCATATGGGATGCTGGTGCCGCAGGCACTTAGCGCTACTCAACTTTCCATCCCTGGGACCCTCCATAGTTCTTCTGGGGCATGTGATCACTTGCGGTATAGAAGTTGTAAACCTAACATCTTTCCAACCACAGGAAAGTTCCTGATTATTGGTGAGCTTCAACTCCACAAATGATGACGACCAGGAAGGCATTCCAGCCTCAGTGACGTGAACAGGATTTATGAACGCCTCAAATTTAAAAATTACAGAAAAGCAATCTGAGTGAAAACTTCAATATAAGCAATAAAAAGTAGATAGATCAAAATTCCAACTTGTAATATGTGTATAATAATATGTTTTAAATTTAATTAAGATTCCGTTATCTTATATGAGGGACATCAAAAAGCTTATGGAAAATGGAATTAAAAGATAAGTTTATTCTGCAAATTTTTGAAATTCTTGCGTACATCTTTTTCATAATACACAGTTCCCATGAACTTTTTGAAGACTCCCTCATATGTATAAAAGAAAAGGCTATTATGGAGTCATACTTTCTTACAGGTAACACAAACTACTTGTATTACTAGGTGCTGGAGGTGAACAATGCATATAAAATGTGCAGTAGCCACTCTCAGTGAACCTCCCTGAGAATTTCACATACATAGACAGTTCCAGGCAGTTATGAAGTATAACAGCGAATGTTCTGCTATAACGGAGGATTCCCTGAGGGGGTCAGCAGGGGCAACCTGAGGGTTCCAAACCTCAGCTAAAGTTTTGAAGGAAAAATAGGCCTTGGGCACAAGAATAGGTTGAAAGGGCAGGTCTATTTCTAGTTGTTAAAGAAATCTCCACACTGTTTCCACGAGGCTGCACTGATTTACAGCCTCACCGACAGTGTATAATTATCACTCTTTCTACACATCTTGGCCATGATTTGTTACTCTGTCTTTTTTATTTTAGCCATTCTGATAGGAGTAAGGCAATATCTCATGGTTTTGGTTTGCATTTCTCTGATGTCTAGTGATATTGAGCATTTTTTTCATATATTTGTTGACCATTTACATCTTTTTTTGAAGATTTATTTATTTAAAAGTCAGAGAGACACAGAGAGAAGTAGAGGCAGAGAGAGAGAAAGAGAGAAAGAGAGAGAGAGAGAGAGAGGTCTTCCATCCGTTCGTTCACTCCCCAGTTGGCTGTCATGGCTGGAGCTGAGCCGATCCAAAGCCAGGAGCTTCTGCCAGGTCTCCCACGTGGGTGCAGGGGCCCAAGGACTTGGGCCATCTTCTACTGCTTTCCCAGGCCATAACAGAGAGCTGGATCATAAGAGGAGCAGCTGGGACATGAACTGGCCCCCATAGGGGATGCCGGCACTGCAGGCAGCGGCTTTACCCGCTACGCCACAGTGCAGACCCGTTTCTTAATTGGGTTGGTTGTTTTTGTTGTTGTTGAACTTTTTAAGTTGCTGACATATTCTAGATGTTAATCCTTTGTCAGATAGGTAGCTTGCAAATCTTTTTTCCATTCTGTTGGATGTCTCTTCGATCCATTGATAATTCCCTTTGCTGTGTAGAAGCTTCTGAGTTTGATATAATCACATTTGTTTAATTTTTATTTTGTTGCCTGTGCCTTGAGAGTCTTGTCCAAGAAGTCGCCCCCTATACCAATGTCTTGGAATGTTTCCCCT
Source organism: Lepus europaeus (assembly GCF_033115175.1). NCBI lineage: Eukaryota > Metazoa > Chordata > Mammalia > Lagomorpha > Leporidae > Lepus > Lepus europaeus. The sequence goes on from NC_084834.1 coordinate 2,269,562, forward strand.
GCATTTTATTCCAGCAACTTTGTAGTGTCAGGACTTAAGTTTACGTCTTTGATCCATCTGATAATCTTATCTTTTAATTCCATTTTCAGAAACTTTTACATATAAAATTGTTTTTTAAATAATTATATTTTGAAATGTGCACTACTGGGGCCAGCACTGTACTTCAGCAGATTAAAGCCCCAGCCTGCAGCTCTGGCATCCTATACAGTTCCCGGTTTGTGTCTTGGCTGCTCCTCTTCTGATCCAGCTCTCTGTTATGGCCTGGGAAAGCACTAAAAGATGGCCCACCTCCTTGGGCCCCTGTACTCTTGTGGAAGACCCAGAAGCTCCTGGCTCCTGGCTTCAGATAAGCTCATCTCTGGCCTTGTAGTCATTTTGGGGAGTGAACCAGCAGAATGGAAGTCCTCTCTCTCTCTGGCTGTTTACTAAAAGCCCTTAATGAATGGGCTTGACTGGAGAGAGAGAGAGAGAGAGAGAGAGAGAGAGAGAGAGAGAGAAATCAAATAGGGATGGACTGAGTAGTGTTCTGGAAGAAGGAACTCAGATCATGAGAGTAGTCAAATAAGAAAAGGGATGAATTTGGGATACACAGTTATGGGCCTGGGTTTGTGTCCTGGATGCTCCACTTCCAATGCAACTCCCTGCTAATGGCCTAGGAAAAGCAGCAGAAGATGGTTCAAGTGGTTAGGCCCCTGCCACCCACATGGGAGACCTGGAGGAGGCTTCTGGCTCCTGACTTCCGCTTGATACAGCCCTGGCTGTTGCAGCTGTTTGGGGAGTGAAGCAGCAGATGGAAGACCTCACTCTCTCTCTCTGTATCTCCCTCTCCCTATGTGGCTCTTTCAAATAAATAAATAACTCCTAAAAAGAAAGAACAGTACAGACTCTGTAGCTGTGGCTCCTGATATAGAGTAGCACAAATTAGCTTTATGTTACACACTGAACAAAGGAGCTTCAGTGAGCAAAGAGGAAGAGGGGGGTTAGTAGAGAAGAGAGTGGAAGAAACAACTAGATGTGCATGTGGTCTTTTCCATACCATCTGCAGTCTAACCTGTTTCAGAGGGAGAGTGAACGTAGGCAAGAATGAGTAGGCACAGATTGTTAACTATTACCAGCACCACGATTTTCAGCAACATTTCTGCAGAGCTTGATATTTTTACAGCAAAACTGTTAGAACAAACACTCCCAAACAATCTTTAACCACCTCGATCTAACACTCAATTAATTTTAAACATTGGTATAAAGTCTATCTAAACAATTAGGAAAAGGCAAAATGATCCCATCTATGCCTCTATAGTGTGCTTAACCTCTCTGGTAGAAGTATGACCTGGAAGCCTAATGGCTTTCAAATGTAATTCCATTTCTAATGGTGATCTTGTCACATCTGGCATGGAGACACTGCCGTAATGCAGGAAAGGTCTCTAGAGTCTTCTACAGCTGATGGAATCTAAAGGCAGGGACCAGTGAAATCCACAGAAATTCGTTTTTACCCTGGAGAACTGTTGAGGACGCTCCCTCACCCCTACCCCACCAAGAATAAAAAATAGAAAGGAAAAGAAACACAGGGCGGGAACCCAAATTCTGAGACCGAATGTAAAAGTCAGATGTGGTTCTTGGTGACAACGGGGAATTTCCGAGGGGTGGGACTGGGGGAGTGGGACAGTCACAGGAGGTTTCTCTTGTGGGCTTCCATGTCGCACTGATTTCCATCCTCCATATCCTGTAGCGCTTCTTGATTCTGCTCTTCACCATCACTGCATTTAAGAGGTCCACAGTGTCAGATTGTCTCAGCGTAAGTGGCATCCTTAGAGCTTCCTTCACTCAATGTGTCCATTTCTGTCATTGCGACATCCAAAGCTGCTTTTGACAACCTGTAAGCATGGTCAAGGGGAGTAAAGATTTCATGGTAGGATTTGGGAAAACTGAGAGCAACGCCTAGGTGAATGGGAGGCGTGGGCTGACGTTCTCTCTTTGCAATATCACTTGTAGCTTTAGAATACACGGCTGCTCTCTGCCCCTCCTTCATGTCACTTCCTGTGCCATGGTCAGTCAGACCCTGTGGTCATCCCCTTTCCTTTTATAATAGCAAACATTGGACTCACCGGTGTTAGCTTCTGGAATGAGGTGTGTGTCCAGTGCAGCCAGAATGGCACAACAAATAGATTTTAGTTCCGTCTCAACCATTTGCTGATATTTTAGAATCATTTTCAGTTTGTTTTCTTTCCCCTTGGGTTCTTTTCAGTGCTGCTGATTATTCTCCAGTGGGCTCTTTTAGTTCCAATCACAGTTTTATAGGAAACAGATGGGAGGTTTCTTTCTTCAACTGTCAGCTCTCCTTCCTTCCCTGCTACTTTCTTCATTGCTTCTAGCAGTTCTTCGTATGGCTCACCTTGTTCTGCCAGCCTCACCTGGTCCACCAGGTCATCCCAATCGGATCATCCATGGTAGCAGTGGCTCCTGCAGGGTCTGCGTGGCAGACAGAAGCTGAAAAGATCTCCAACTCTCTCAGCCTCTCGCCGCACGTTGGGGCAGCCAAAACTCTACTGTAAGATGAGAAAAATCTGGTCACATTTCTTTGCTGTGGGGGAAGGATTAGAGGAGTTACATTTGCAGAAGGGAGTGCAGACCAAGGATGGAGACTTGATGCTCAAGGAGTGGATACAGTGGAATTCAGAATGGTGGTGGGTGGTTTTCTCAGGTATATTGTAGTAATTAAGAGAATAGGTTCTGGAGTTAGTTAATCTTTGCTCTGAATTTTAGCTGTGCCAGTAATCATGCAACCTTGATTAATTTGCTAAATTATGTAACACCTCCCTCAAGTCAGTTATTATCATATTTCAATACAGTGGTGCAAGTAGAATTCTCTGATACAGAAATTAGCAACAGAACTTTGAGAGAGTTTTGTATAAAATGAAAGAAGGAGCATCAACAAAGAACAAATGATAGAGAAATGTAAGTGTGTGAATTCTGAACGGAGAAAGTTTCTTCTTCAGTCTTCTCCGTGTTCGGTTTATTCTCCCTTTCCTTGTTCTTTGCCCGCCTCCTGCTCCTCTCCTGCTCCTGCTGCTGCTCCTCCTTTGGCCAGAAGGAGACACAGGAGTATGAAAGACAGATTCATTCAGTGTCAGGGATTACTTTCTGAGTGTGACAGAACGGCAAGTGGCTTAAGGGTATTAACAAAAAGACTTAGCTTAAGTGGCGAAAAGGTGGACAAAAGAGAAATTTGTAGATTAGAGTAAAAGGATGGCTTAAAATATCCTTGAAGAACAAGATGTAGGAGACGAGGATGAAAAGAACTGTATGGATAGGCATTAAAATCAGAGGAAAAGATATTATAGATTAAGATTTCATGGATGGTGTGACTGTGGGTCATGATAAACTTGGCAGCAATCTATGTGAAGAGGAGAAATGAAGTGCCACTTTGAAGGGATTTGAGAAGTTGGCATTATTTATGTCAGTTAGATGGTCACATGAACCATGTGCCAACATCTTAAATGAGTCTTGAAAGGTAACCAAATTGAAAGAGACAATGAGGGTGAGTATTTGCACTGTGATTAACACACTTCTTGGGATGCCTGCATCCCATATCAGAGTGCCCAGGTTCAAGTCCCGGCTCCACTTCCTATTCCAGCTTCCTGCTAATGTGCACCCTGGAAGCAGCAGGTGATGACTCAAGTACTGGGGTGCCTACCACCCATAAAGGAGATCTGGAGACAGCTTCAGACTCCTGACTTTGGCCTGGCCCAGCCCCAGCTGTTGCACATTTCCACATTGGCGTCGTACACGTGCTCAGAGTAGAACCTTTTTTTCTTTCTTTCTTTTTTTCTGCTTTCTTGCCTTCACAATCTGACTTTTTCGCTTCCTGCTGGTGCTTCTAGGATCACCTCCCAAACAAAACAGGTCCCATGTGCCTTCATTTCCTTGTTACAGGGAAAGTGAAACTAAGACCACAAGGCAGTACATGCCAACCCTCCTCACATTCCAAAGGCAGGAGCCAGGTCACTTAAACAGGACTTGCAAAAGAGCAGGTGAGAACAATTTTTATCCTTAGTTACCAGACTATAAGGACAATTTAGGGGACCAGGAGTGGGCCTGGAGACAGCATGAGAATTCCTTTAGAGTGGCAGGTGTGCCTAGATGGATCCATCAGGGTGCAGGGCTGTGTTCTGCTTCTCCTGGCCTCAAGTCTGATGGCTGGGGTTCCTGAGACATCTAAATGGCTACCTAGATTTCCAGGGGAGTCTGCGGGACACAGAAGCTGAGCTGTGGCTTGTTCGTGCTGCGATGGATGTGTGAGGTGTGGCCTTGAATGGCCTGCATGCACACCCAGTATTTCTGGAGGCACAGCATGTAGATTTTTCATGATCCAGGAGGTTCTCTGTAAGAGTGAGCTGGCCTTGAGCCTTCGCAAGAATCTTCTCCTCTGTGGGGGTGAGGAAAGTCTGGCCAGTGCACCTTAGGGAGAACCCTGACATCATTTGGCCTGGCCCTGCCAAGGCAATCATAGGTGGGACTTGGAATTCAATAAATCGGTAGCAGGCTAACTTTTAAGTTGATCATTTTGTATGACCTGCGAATGATCTAACTGCCTGAATGGGGTGGAGACAAAGGTTCTCCATCCTTGAAGGAACACAGGGAATTCAGCAACTTTAAGGAGAACTGGGTTATATGACAGAAGAGAGGCAGGAGGAGGCCTAGCTGTTGGAGAGAGGGAAAATTTCCTTGGGGAAGGACAAGGGGGGAATTGTTACTATATCACTATAATTCTTAGGTCGAGAGAGAGAGAGAGAGAGAGAGAGAGAGTTAGTTTCAAAACAGCATGGCCAGAAGACAGTATTGTGCAGTACTGGGATCGGGGAGGAAGCACTTTTCTGAAATGCACTTCCCCCACATAATCCCCACTTAAACTCTGCAGGGGCTCAAAGCAGTCACAGGACCATGTTGTCCCACTCAACCATCTCTTCCCCTCCCCCGGACTTCTGAGGTTGAAGCAAAGGGAAGGGAAACACGTTGTGATGATTATTATTGGCGGATCCTGGATATTTCAGTTAGATAATATGACACTGGGGACTGAAAGTCATGCCAGGATTTTTATTGTGCAAGAGAGACTTGAACTCTTGGGATGAGAATTGGTTTCACTAAATGGAGCAGCTATCCACAGAGACAGTGGGGAAAGAATCTACTTTCTTTTTAAGCTGCTTTTGACCTTTGGAACCCTACTTTTCAGCATAATTGGTAGTCTTTTTTGATAACATAAATTCATATTTGTTCCTTGGTAAGAAGAGATCTGAAAGTCTCAAATCTTAGTTGATTAAAGCTCATGGAAATATTCTGGAAAGATATGTATCATCAAAATTAATACTAATGATCGCTAGTGAGAAGTTGGGGAGTGCTTGCCAACCTTGAATTCTAAGTAGATTAACCTATGAATATTTTACTCATCATTTTTAGTTGGACACTTTAGTTCTGCAAATGATGATGACCATTGATGTGGGAATCATAGGTCGTTTTTTATATAATGTTGTATATAATGGTACATGAAAATTTTGTTCAAAATAGGATCAAAATATGTCTTTTTTGGAAAAAATTGAAACCTAGCTAAATTTTTCATACTGTGCATTTTGTATGAGCTCTTGGAAGGCTGCTCATATGTCTGCTTGCATGGACTAGAAATAACTGTTGAATGAATTGCCCCATTCCTACAAACTGGCTGGCTGCTCTGGCCTTGTTTAAGGCCCTCCACTCAGTCTTAGGGCGTATTTCCATCATTTCCTGTTGGGCTCTCTCCACTTTCTTCTGCCTGACAGTTACTCTTTGTGTTTCTCCTTGCCACCCGATTTCTAAACATGTCCAGCCCAAGAAGGCTAAGTGCAGTGAACTCCTGTCAGTGCTGATGGACTGGCTGGCTTCCAGGCTGTGCTTGCTGGTGATCTTGTCGGACCATTACATGCTGATTATGGTTTATTGATGATGCCCGTGAAACCACTTAACAGGCCAGCTGCAGCATCTCCAAGCAGCTGAAGCCTCCCGGCTGGTTCCTGTCTTGCACTCCGCTTCTGCTGTCTACACTGCATGCTGCTGCGTCCGTGATGCTACGCCTGATAGCCTCCTGAAAGGCGTGCAGTTCTTCTTGGCGGCTTTGCTTTCTGGTGTCTGGATGAGTCAGGTCACGTTACTGCCTAAGTGGAATCTTGAAGTCACTGGGTACTCAATGGTATTTTTTTTTCTGTCATTAATAAAATGTGCATGTTATAAATATTTTCTGACTATAAACACATTTTTGAAGACTGTTTTTAGAGTTGAAGGTTGGTAGGTGAGTTATTTAAAAATTGGAACTTGAGTATTTAGACTGTTGAGGACGAGGGTCTATGGATTAAACTTGGCAAATGTTCAGTCTGTTTTATTCGATCTCACAATTCTAGAAGGATCATGATCATAAATATTCCAAGTTGCACGTGACAAAGAATTCATTATAAGAATTTTTCAAAACTTTGTTTTACTTCTAAGAGTGAGATAATACAATCTGGAATATCAAGAACTGTTTAGTTTTGTTACCAAAGTTTCTGTGATGTGTGATTTGAAGTTTATGCAATTGCTAGAAATAATTAATTATTAACCAAGAAGTCAACTCTAAAGCAGAGCTGACTACTTGGTTCGGTCAGTTGATTCCGTATGCACCTGTTCAAATATTGCCCCATGCCCCCTTAAAGGTGTACAAGTATTACATGTTAACTAGAATTTTTAAAATGAAGTCAAAAGAGTAAATCCTGAGTGAGTTTAGTTCCAGGCATGAACACTTCTATTTTTGAGCCTTACTAATTGGACAGATAATTCCGTAACGTAACCCTTCTACTTAACATGATACGCTTATGTTATGTCCTAATGGGTGACCATGCAAAACTCCACGACTGCTGAAATCATGCTTATCTTAAAACCAGAGTTGTTCTGGCAGATTCGTGCAGTAAATTAGCTCCTGACCACTAGATGGGGCTGTAAAACCTCTTGCATTATTAACAGGGTGCTTGCGTGCTTGTGAACATTGGCTTTCCTTGAAGGAAACATAAAAATTCCCTGAACATTTCTGAGCCTTCTTTTCTTTCCATTTTAACTCCATCTTCCACTGATGACTGAAAACTGCTCTGGATTCTCCATACCATGACAAAGCAGCATCGCAGTAATGACATGGATGTGTAATCACTCTGTGAAACAGACAGATTGCTAAGGTCACTCCACAGTCAATGCAGGCTCTCTGCTAATTGTAGTAGGTCCATCGTAGTGACATGCTAACCTGTCTTTCTTTTTCTATTCATTGGTCCAGATACAACTCATTAGTTCATCTCTTGGGGTTGCAGACCACAGCCTGCTTCAGGGATATAGTGACTATGCCAATGTGAACACATTTAGAGTGAGTGTATCAATCACTAGCATTGTATCAAGTACAGATACTAATTTTTCTTTTCCTTTTGTTGGTTCCTGTTGAGACTGACTCTGTGATAATCAACAGGTCCTCATGCCTCTCGAGTAATGATAGCTACTGAACAGTCGTTAGCATTGCCTGTGAATAAAAGTATAACACCATTGGGTCACTTAGATTTCATATCTCCTTTTATTTATTTATTTATTTATTTTTAATTTTTAATTTTTTTTTTTGACATTCAGAGTGGATAGTGAGAGAGACAGAGAGAAAGGTCTTCCTTTTTGCCGTTGGTTCACCCTCCAATGGCCGCTGTGGCCGGCGCATCATGTTGATCCGAAGCCAGGAGCCAGGTGCTTCTCCTGGTCTCCCATGCGGGTGCAGGGCCCAAGGACTTGGGCCATTCTCCACTGCACTCCCTGGCCACAGCAGAGAGCTGGCCTGGAAGAGGGGCAACCGGGATAGAATCCGGCGCCCCAACCGGGACTAGAACCCGGTGTTCCGGCGCTGCAAGGCGGAGGATTAGCCTGTTAAGCCACGGCGCAGGCCCTCCTTTAATTTATTTTTAAAAAGAGTCACATAAAAAGAAAGGGAGACAGAGACTGAACCAGAGAGAGAGAGGGAAAGAGAGATCGATCTTCTGTTCACTGTTTTGCTCCCCAGATGGCCACAATGGGTTGGGATGGGCCTAGCTGAAGCCAGGAGCCTGGCAGGATTCCACAAGCCTGCTCCATCATCCGCTGCTTTGTCAGGGCATTGTCAGGGAGGTGGACTGGAAGTAGAGCAGCTGGCACTGTAGTCAGCTCATGTGGGATGTTGGCTTGTCAGAGGTGGGTTCCTGCTGTACCACAAGGCCGACCCCCATATTTCCTTTGAAAGAAAGAGTTATTTCAGTTTGACTTAGAGGCATTTTGGCTTTTGACTATTTTGGCTTTTGCAGATATTTAGTCAGAAAAAAATGTAAGAATCAGTTTTGTATTGAGTAGTTGCTAGTGTATTTCATTGAACCCTCTAATAGGAAACCATACCACTGTACAGAAAGTAATAATTATTCAATAAATTCTTATTAGGTAAATTATATATTCATGACACCATTATTCTCTATTATATTAGGGAAGCAGTGTATTTGTGTCTCTAGCTGTTATTAATGTTTTAATTTGTTGAAATATAAAATTTTAAGTAATAATTATTTTTAAATTGTTAGACTTAGTATCCCATATTTATGCCATGTTTTTGGATGCTTAAATAACAGTTAAAAATCTAGAGACAACTGTTGTTCTGAATCATTCAGTTGCTTAAAAATGAGAATCACAGACTGAAGTCATTTTAATTAAATTGCTTCTTTTGAATCAAAGAACAGGGAGAAATTGGTAAATGAGAAAAAGTTAATTGTTAGTCAAATATTTTTCCATGAAGAATGTTTGTGAATGAAAGCATAATCAAAAGGTTTATTTTTTTAATGAATGTTTTTGGTAGAGTAGGGGAGTAAAGTGGAAGGGTGCTTCATACAGGTCTTTGCTTCTAAAATGAGGCAGTCCTGGAAAACCACAGATAAAGAGTGACCCATTAATCTTTGTTGGTGTCCAAGGCAACTCAGCCTATAAAAAGCTTTTAAGATGATTCCAAGACTACCAGAGAAGAAACATATTCAAATATGAATTTCATCCTGAAAATGAAATTAACATAATCCCTTGATTGGGACAGCAAGAAAAATTTATGACAAAATTCAGAAATTATTAAACAGTAAATAAGAATTACCCATAACCCTATCATTTAAAGCAACTTTCTGAGTTAGATATATGTTTCTATGTTTTTTAGGACAAACTGATTTCATTTATCTCTTGCTTTCTTTTCCTTGTAACATACAGAAATTCTTTTAAAATATCACTAATTTTCTAAAGTGTATTTTTTTTTTTACAGGCAGAGTGGACAGTGAGAAAGAGAGACAGAGAAAAAGGTCTTCCTTTTTGCCGTTGGTTCACCCCCCAATGGCCACCGCGGCTGGCGTGCTGTGGCTGGCGCACCACGCTGATCCGAAGGCAGGAGCCAGGTCTCCCGTGGGGTGCAGGGCCCAAGTACTTGGGCCATCCTCCACTGCACTCCTGGGCCACAGCAGAGAGCTGGCCTGGAAGAAGGGCAACTGGGACAGAATCCAGTGCCCTGACGGGGACTATAACCTGGTGTGCCGGCACCGCAAAGTGGAGGATTAGCCTATTGAGCCGTGGCGCCAGCCTAAAGTGTAATTTTAATAACTGTAAAAAATTGTGTTATATAGATTTATGATGATAATTTGACCAAGTATCTATTGTGGACAATTAAATGATTTCTTATTAATCTTGACTATTGTAATCAATGATAGAATGGTCTTTTAAAAAAAAAAACTTACTTATTAAAAGGGCAGAGTTACAGAGAGGCAGAGGTAGAGAAAGACATAGAGGTCTTCCATCCACTTGTTCACTCCCCAAAGGGCTGGGCTGATCCGAAGTCAGGAGCCAGGAGCTTCTTCCAGGTCTCCCACACAAGTGCAGGGGACCAAGCACTTGGGGCATCCTCCACTGCTTTCACAGGCCATAGCAGAGAGCTGGATGGGGAGTAGAGCAGCTAGGCCTCGAGCTGGCACCCATATGAGATGCCGGTACTGCAGGCGGCGGTTTTACCTGCTATGCCACAGCGCTGGCCCCTAGAATGATGTAGTTAAGTGGGCAGACGTATGGTGAAAGTCTTTTTTGGAATAATGCTGTATATATCCATTGTCATATAATGATTACATGGTAAAATATTTGTGCATGTTACCTACTCATCTCTGTGTGTTAGCACCATTTTTTTTTTTAATGTAAAAAGGGAAGCCTTGCTCACCAATCCAACCCTTCCATTGAGAAAACCTGGGCAGAAGGGAGGGTTGGTGAAGGTTTGTTCAGTTGTAGTTTTCATGGAATGTAAAGATTTTTCTACCTATACTTTCCTAGGTATTTGAACTCCTTGATTTCTGAGAAGAATCTAAATCTAGGATAATGAGCACGGAGGCAGTCACGTTCGTGCTTCATGTTAAGACGGCGAATCTTACACACTGAGAAAGGGATTAACGTCCTGCCACACACAGGCAGTTTCTCTATTTGGCCATAACTTTATGCAAGGTCCCGTTTGTAGCAAAACTTCCATAAACTTAGCTACTTTCTCTAGAAATATAATGAAAATCATGACCAAAGTCATGTGTTGCTCACCAACATAGTATTACCAAGCAATTGGCATTAGCTAGTTTTCCTTTAGGTAAAGCTATTTTTTTTTAAATTTTCTAAAGGACAACTTTTAGCTATTTTTTATTATTTATTTACTCTTTCTCTTAAAGCAATTCCAAACTATTAAAGTTTACAAGGAATGATAACAATGATAATACCCATAAATTTTAACCACACTTTTTTTTATTCTCTACCTACCTAGTTGTCTGCCTTCCCACCAATCTACCTTCCTACATATCAATGCCTGTGAGCCTGTTGGGAATATGCAGAAGTGATGCTGTTCTATTCTAATAGCACTTCACACTGTAGGTTGTTTTAATATTGATACTCTCATTCTCATCATTTGTGACTCTCAGCTCTGATCATGTGATTAAAGAGATGTCTCGAAGGTAAATTAATGTTACTCTTGTCAGGAGTAATTACTTCGACTTTTGTCAGGACACACTTTGAAAGTGTGTAAAAATCACTTTTGTCATCAGACTTTCACCACCTTGTTGTAGGATACATTGAATATTCTTGTCAAAAATAGTATTACTATTATTTTTGCCAATAACATTTTTCTAATTCTGTTATTCCTTACTTACATGAAATGCCAACTAAAAATGCCATTTTTCCCTCCTTAAATTGCTGAAATCTGGCCAGTCGAGCCTCTTTGAGCCAGGTTATAGATCCTTTTCTACCATTTTCCGTCATCCTGTGGGGCTTATTTTCAGCACATTGATGTGTCCAGGCTATTGGTGTTTTTCATACCCCATCCCCTGAGTCAGCCTTTACTTACAGAAGTGGGGGATCTTTTTTCTGCCAAGGACCATTTGGATATTTATAACATCATTCACAGGCCATACAAAATTATCAACGTGAAAAGTAAACCTCTACAGATGTATTCGATTTTGAGTCCTGCCTGCGGATGCCTTGGTACAATCAGACTAAATGATTTCAAGGGCCTTATATTGCACGTGAGCTAGACATTCCTCACCCTTGCATGAGTCTTGGCTCCTATTAGTGTGGAATGGTATTCAAAACCAAAATAGATATGCTTGTTGTCACTTGAGTTCACTGCTCTTAGCCTCACTCTATTGGCTAATTGATTGGGCCAGTAAAAAATAATTTATGTAGCTGTATACATGGGAATATATATATAGGCACAGTTGTATACATACATTGACGTTTACGCTCTTTTTTTCACCTTGAATTCACACAGTGCTGTAAGTAAACCCAACGACCCCTACTTGTAGTCCAAACTCAAAAATTCATTCCAACTTTCCTCCTTTACTGTTAGAAACCGTTAGAAATCTTTCATCTGCTTGCTCATCTCAATACTGTTCTAAATCATCAATCTTGTTGATCCCTCAGAGTTTGGTAAGTTTGCTGCCCCAAACTCTATTAGTTTTGGATGGGGACTATCCCACCAAAACTCATGCTGAAACTTGAATCTTGATGTAGTGGTGTTGAAAGCTGAGCTACCCTTAGGAAGCTGCTGGGTCACTAGGAGGGTTAAAAGCCTTTCTAAGGGGAGTGAGCGCTCCCTCCTGCAGGGCTGGATTAACTACTGTGTGTGCAAGTTGCTGTAAAACAAGACTGCTGCTCACGTTTTGTCTCTTTTGCAGGAGCCCATTTGCCCTTCCGCTTGCCCCCATGAAGTAACAGAAGAAGATCCTCACAGAAGGTGAGTATATGCCGGTACAAGCTCTTAGACTCCCAGCCTCCAGAATCATGAGCCAACAAACTCCTTTTCTTTATAAACTACCCAATGCATATTTTCTGTTATAGCAACAGGAAATGGAATGACGTCTTGTCTAGCTGTCAGTTTTGCAAGAATGTCTAACTTCCTTTTTCAGCTATCTGCAAGTATTGGGGAGGAGGAAGAAAAAACAGTAAAAGAACAGAAATGAAAGGGCCCTTGTGGCTTTTTGACCAAATTATACAAGGAGGGATGGATGTATGGAAGGAAGGAAGGAAGGAGGGGGGGTAGGAAGGAAGGAAGGAAACATGTCTATGGATGTTTTAGAGGACAAATAATTTGTTTAGGAAAAACATTCAAATTTACTTGAATTCCTTAAATTCAATAATCAGATGATTGTTTTGGTCAAACATGGTTTCTCTAACTATTATTAGTTCTTAGGGAAAATGATTTCAGATTTTTGAGTGGCCTTAATTCAGTCATCAGACTATATATACAAGGTTATTTTAGAATGTTTGTGAAAAATGGAATTAAAAGATAAGTTTCTTTTGGTGTTTTTTCTACTTGCTATTTGTTGAATTCTTTCTTTAGTGGAGGCTTAAGTTTGTGGTTTTGAAGAAAATTGACAGTATGTCACTGTAAAAATTAAAAGAAAAATAAGAAAAGAGGGAGGAGAATGAATGGGAGAAAGTGAGGGTGGGCATGGTGGGAAGTATCATTATGCTTTTAAAACTTTATACATGAAATGCAAAAAAAAAGTTATTCCAAAAACTAAAGGAAAAAAAAAGAGGGTGGTTTGAGGAAGGGAGGCAAGTATGGTTATCATTTTAGAACTTTATCATTGAAATCCATCATCCTTATAGTAATAGAAATTTAAGATTTTTGGTATCTATGCATATGTTTTAATCATTTACATTTGAGAACTTTGAACTTTTTGAGAACTCCATTATATACACTGAATTTAAAAACTTTTTGGACAAAAATATACTTATCCTTTAATTCTACTTTAAAAAAAAAAGATTTTACTTATATGTTAGAAAGGTAGAGTTCCAGAGAGGGAGAGGCAGAGGCAGAAAGAGAGTAATTTTTCATCTTCTGGCTTACTCCCCAAATGGCCACAACAGCCGGGAGTTGTCCAGGCTGAGCCAGAAGCTTCTTCCTGGTCTCCCACATTGGTAGCAGCGATCTAAGCACTTGGGCCATCTTCCACTGCTTTCCCAGGTGCCTTAGCAGGGAGCTGGATTGGAGGTGGAGCAGCTGGTAGTTGAACCTGAGCTCATATGGGATGTCGGCACTGCAGATGGCAGCATTACAGGCTATGCCTTAGTGGCAGACCCTGGTTCTACTTTCTATGAATGTTTTGAAGAAACTTCACAGAATATTTGAAGGAAGCATCTTAACAAAAAACATGATTCAGGTATTTGATTAATATTGAAGGCCAATTTCATGTGAATTGATTTGGGAATCCACACAGTTTATCTCTAAATCATGATTTTTCCCTGTTCAATTTGATCATAGATGCACAAAGCCATAGAGCTAACAAACATGAGTTTATCATTAATTCATTTTGATGTGGTCAATTTTGTTTAAGGTATATTCAAACGCTAAAGTTAACTGTCCAGAACACAGACTTTTGATTTTTTGAGTTGTATTCACTCAAGAATATGAGATTCCTTCACAAAACATCAAATATAGCCAGGGCATTTTCTCTTTGATTCTTAACTGAATGAACATAATAATATTAAATTCATCTTCCCTATTCCTTAATAAATGATATGGCTTACCAAATTCTTCAGTGGCACAGAGGAGTTGGGTACAAAGGAAAAGAAGTTAAAAACTCAAAAACCATAATGAAAATTGAATATTATTTGTAAGAATATTGCACACTGGGTTGAGTTATGTCAAGGGAAGAAAAATGTTTTGTAATACAATTAAACTATGGAAATTATGTTAGAAGGCTACAGGAATGGAATATAGACTTGCATACATTAACCTTTCTAATTCTCTGGCACAAATGATCTTATGTCATTTTTGAATGGTTTTTTAATCTTTCAATGAAGTAAGAGTTGATGTTATATAATATCATTGTCACACAGTTTTGAAATTGACAGATTTATTTATTTATTAAACAAATATGTATTGAATGCCTATTAAGTTGCAGGTACTATTCTACTTTCTTGTAGTACAGTGATAAATGTGATCAATAAGTAAGATAAATGAGATTAGCTGATAAATAACCTTTGCCTTCACAAATTTTATATTGGGAAAGAAGAAGACAGTAAGCACTATATATACATATATACACATTCAGATACTTCAGATAGTGCTAAAGTCATTAGAAAAAACAAAGGAAGGTTAAAAAAATAGATTGTCAAGGTAAGCTCTAGACTATTTAGAAACACTAACTACTGCAGAGTAGTTAAACCTTTACATATTAGAACTGGAAATTCTTCAGATCTTGTTTAGCACAATCCCTTTTTTCAAATATTGAGTAGCAGTTCCACAAAGGCTGTGGTTTTCTTATGGTCCCTTGGTTTTTGTTGCCCGTGTTGGAATGTGGGCTTCATTAGTACAGATAATTACCACATGGTCCCTTCATACGTTGCCACAGGTACCAGTGGAACCACAGAGCTCCATCTAGCTCTTTGGGATTCAGATCCATTATGTGCTATAACTTTTGGTTTCAAAAGTACCTTTATCCTGTACATATCTTAACACTTCTGTACAATCTTAAATGACAAAGTACATTGTGCAATTATGTGCTATCATATATTTTCTGTTATAATATTTATAAAATAACATAAAAAGTTGCAGTCTCTATCCATATCCCAGTGCCTGAATCCTATTCCTAGAGGGAATCAAGTTGCACTGCCACTGGTTTGTTCTGGAATGTTCCCCCGTAGATCCAAAGGCTATGCCCATGCTTCCTTTTTGTGTTTTTTAAATTTCCGTACCTAATTGATTCATTGAACAGGCACAATTCCTGGCATCTTATAACAGCAGGAGTTAAAATGTCTCCTAGCACTCTCTTAAATTTGTAGATATTTGTAATTTTCAGTAGTATTATCATTGATCCTAGCGAAAAGTTAGGACAATCACTGTGTGCTCAACTTGAGGATAAAATAAAATCTGCTATGTTTGGTAACTAATAGTTGTGTTCTGAATCATAATGAAGCATTGAAACATGGCTACATGTTGAGGAACCCATGCTTTTCTTCTCCTGCTTGGGTTGTTATGGGCTGTTTGCTTGTAAAGTTTCACACCCAAGGGAGACTCCTTTAGATTCTTTGACTGCTGTTCCCTCTTTGGGCTTCTATGACTTTCCTGCATCATTCATTAAAACTTTAAGGTCCGCTGTTGGGGTGGCTATGAAAGCTGAGAAGGGCTTTCTAGGCTGTAATAACTTGAGATGGTATAGTTAGTTCCATGCAAGGTTTGATATAGGCTGATCCATTCTCTTGTGAAGTTGTTTCATTGAGTTTTTAGAAAAGTGGTCTATTTCCTTAAGAGGCACGCACACACACACACACGTGCACACACACACAGAGCTCCCATCCACTGGTTCACTCCTCAAATACCTGCCAGGCCAGGGGTGCCCAGGCCAAATCCAGGAACCAGGAATGCTGTCTAGAGCTTCCACATGGCTGGCAGGACTACAGATGTCTGTGCTGTTACCTGCTACTTCTAGGGTGTACATTGGCAAGAAGCTAGAATCAGAGCAGAGTCGAGATTTGAATCCAGGCCCTCAGATATGGGATGGGTGTCCCAACTGTCAGCATATCCACTAGGACAACTATCTACCCTATTTCTAATTTACATCTATCCTGATTGAATTCTGCCACCTGAGGTTCAGTTCCTGCAAACCTGGAGGGTGGGTTCTGTATTTAGGACTTTGGTTTTCTGACAGCCAGTTTAATGGGATCTGACCTAATCTATCCCTGAGAATGGACCCTATCTGGTCTGCAGTCCACCACCATGTGGCATGTGTGCTGACATACTCTGGGAGTACGAATGGCCCCCAACACAACATCTTCTATTTCAAAAACATGGACTTTTTGTTCTCTCTACTGGAGGTGAGAGGCAACACCAATTTCCCTCCTAAGTGGTCAGGAGACGGGACTTACAGAGTGTCAATAATCATCTCCAAATATCCTCACCTCTCTGTCATATCCTGCTCATTCCATGCCTGTCCAAGTATGTTTATTAACTACAGTTAGATGTTCAACTAAGTGTTGAAACCATATTTGTGTTTTGGAATACTGGGCATATTTTTATGGCCTTAGACTAAATTAACAATTATGTTATATTCACCAAGTTTGGTTGTGAATATTCTGATTTCTTTCTGTGAAAGAGAAGAACATAGCTTTCCTCTCCCCCCATCTCTTTCCTCTGCTTGCCTTCACCCTCCTGAAAGTGTTGTTGCTCACTTTGGTTGAATCAATATTTGTGTGCATGTTATTTTAATTATAAATATTTATATAAGAGTCACAAACTTCTATAGCTTTTTCATCCCATGTTGTTTTTGTTTGATTGATTTTTTCTTTTTAGATCTGTTTATGCACTTACTATTAATTAGCTATAACACATTCCAACTAAACTAAAAATATTTCTCTAATATGTTCAAAAATCAGTAAAAGAAGTCAACTTTATTTTTCAGAGAAAATCTTCATTCTCAGGCACCATTGGGACTGCCCTCTCTCTCCTTTTCTGTCTTTAAAGATTTACTTACTTATTTTAAAGGCAGAGTTACAGAGAAAGAAGGGAAAATAGAGACAAAGAGAGATGGAGGGAGGGAGAGAGAGAGGGAGAGAGAGAAAAGAGAGATCTTTCATCTGCTGGTTGGCTCACTCCTCAAATGACCAACATGACTGGGGGTTAGACCAGGAAAAGCCAGGAGCCAGGAGCTTCTTCCAAGTGCTTGGACCATTTTTAGCTGCTTTTCTCAGGCTGTTCACAGGGAGATGGATTGGGAGTGGAGCAGCTGGACCAAACCAGCTCCCACGTGGGATGCCAGCAGTGCAAGTGGTGGCTAACCTGCTGCGCCTTAGTGCCAGCCCAGCCCCCTCACTTCTGGGGATGGGGTGGGAGATCGCCTTCTCTAAGTTGGCTCCAGGGCTGTGATTTTGGACATTTCCTTCGTCATCACTGATTTTGTGAGAGTGTAAAGGAGGTATGCTTTTGAGATTTAGTGGTCTGAAAATGTCTTTTCAACATTCACATTGGATTGATAGCAGAATTAAAAAGAATATATGAGAGGGAGAAGGAAAGGGTGAGATTGAGAGATCTCCTTTACTGATCCAGTTCCCCGTGTCCAGAGCTGGGCCAAGGCCAATGCCTGGGGCAGACTGGAACTCAGTCCAGGACTCCCAGTTGCCTGAGTGATCACCTGCTGTCCCCTGAGTTTGCCTAGCAGGAGGCTGTAGTCAGGAGCCAGGGGTGAGTGTCCAACCCAAGCATGCTCATGCGGTGTGTGAGCATCTCAGCTGGTGTCTTAACTGCCAGGTGGAACACCTGCCCCAGGAGCACATGTGAAGTCTTTGGTCCTCTGCCCTCTGGTTGCACTATACTAGGAAGCAACTCCTGGACATTCTGAGTCTATTTATTTAGTTATTTGAATGTCAGAATTACACACAGAGAGGGAAAGACAGAAAGAGAGATCTTCCATGCACTGGTTCACTCCCCAAATGACCACAATGGCTGGGGCTGGCCAGTCGGAAGCCAGGAGCCAGGAGCTTCTTCCAGATCTCCCATGTGGATGCTGGGGACCAAGACTTGGGCCATCTTCCAGTGGTTGCCCAGGGCATTAGCAGAGAACTGGATCAGAAGTGGAGCAGCTGGTCTTTAAGTGGCACCTATGTGGGATGCCAGCACTGCAGATGGTGGCTTTACCCACTAGCCACAGCACTGGCCCTGGCATTCTGATTCTTGATTCTTTGTTATATCCACTTTTGATTATGTAGATCACTGAATGTGGCCCTGCATTTTCAGTTTGACAGCTCTTAAATCCTGGCAGGTGTTTTTATCATTTCCTAAACAACACCTTTTATCTCTGTCCCTTATTTCTGTTCTTTTCTGGAACATCCAACTTGTTATTAGGACCTGCTTGGTGCTGGCACTGTGGCATAGTGGGTTAGGCCTTCACCTGCAGTGCCAGCATCCCACATGGGCTCTGGTTTGTGTCCTGGCTGCTCCTCTTCCGATCCATCTCTCTATTATGGCCTGGGGAAACAGCAGAAATATCCCAAGTGCTTGGTCCCCTGCACCCACATGGGAGACCCGGAAAAAGCTCCTGGCTCCTGGTTTCAGATCAGCCTAGCTCTGGCCATTACGGCCATTTGGGTGGTGAACCAGCAGATAGAAGACCATTTTCTATGTCTCTCCCTCTCTGTCGGTAACTCCGCCTCTCAAATAAATAAATAAATCTTTAAAAAAGGAACCTCTTAGACAGATCCTCTAATTATTCCTATTATATTCCTGCAATTTCCCGCATTTTTACCATTTAGTTTCTGATTTGCAAAGGATTTTCTCAATTTTTAAATTCTATAACTTCTAAAAAATTCTATAACTTCTGAAATTTTAATAGTACTTTGGGATAAGTATTTTCCGAAAACGACTTATTGCTTTTTAAAATATTCTCATTTAAAAATAACAAAAAGCAACTGATGCTTTTACCTAAGCCATAACGTACCCAGTCTTCTCTGACGAGGTTAGATATTTGTCTGAAGTTCCCTGGAGTTCTTGTTTTATATTGTAATAGTCTCTGCCTATGAGAGCAAAGGCTCTTTCCCAATCTCTGTCAGTCTTTTTATCTGTTCCTGTGTCAACCTGAAGCACTGAAATGCTGTTTGAAAGTTGTTTATGCAGAGGTTTGCAGTCCCTTGGACTTGATTGTGGTGTCAGCAGGAGGGAACCTGCCAGTCTGATGGGCGTATCTTCAGATATCAGTGTTTCTGAATCTTTTCTTTGAGGTTAGATTTCCTAGAAAGGACTCTTCAGATTTCCTGCCAGTGTTGTTGTAAATATGGTCCCTAGCATTACTGGAGTTAATTTATAAGGTAGGCTATAGTTTTCACCATTTCCTATGTCCATTTTTGCATAATTCTGCTTTTTTTTAAAAAGATGTATTTATTTATTTAAAAGAGTTACACAGAGAGAGAAGGAGAGGCAGAGAGAGAGAGGCTTTCCATCTGCTGGTTCATTCCTCAATTGTCCACAATGGCTGAAGCTGTGCTGATCCAAAGCCAGGAGCCAGGAGTATTTTTCAGGTCTCCCATGCAGGTGCAGGGGCCCAAGGTCTCGGGCCATCTTCTACTATTTTCCTAGGCCACAATAGAGAGCTTGATTGAAAGTGGAGCAGCTGCACTTGAACGGGTGCCCATGTGGGATGCTGACACTGCGGGTGGCAGCATTACCCAATAAGCCACAGCACTGGTCCCCAAATCTTAGTTTTTTAATACAGCACCCCACCTAAGGCCATCCCTGTGCTTTTGTCTGAAAGCTTTGTCCTTCAGGCTCTCCAGACAGTAGATTTGTGGTTTTCTATTCCAGGCGGGAAGGAGGAGAACTTTCTTGCTGAATTGGATAGATGAGGTTTTTGTTTTTTGGCCATTTAACCACTGCCCATAATACTTTCAATCCATCTTTTAGCATTTGATACAAGAGTATTTCAAATCGTTCGTGGACAATGGAGTGAAAAACTAAGTTTACTTTGTTGCAAAAAATAATTTGAAGTCTTTGTATGTGAGGAATCTTCAGGAAGTTCGTGGAGGGGCCAGTGTTATGGCACAGTGAGCTAATCTGCTGCACCCAACACCTGCATCCTGTAGCACTGTTCCAGGCCCTGCTGCTTGACTTCCAAATCAGTCCTCCGCTAATACATCTGGCAAAGCAGCAGATGATGGTCCAAGTACTTGGGTCCCTGCCATCCATGTGGGAGACCCTCATGGAGTTCTAGGCTCCCGGGTTTGGCTTGGACCAGCCGTAGCAGTTGTGGCCCTTGGGGGAGTGAACCAATGTTTGGAAGATCTTTCTCTCTCCCACCTTCCCTCTCTATCATTCTGCCTTTCAAATAAATAAATGAATCTTTTAAAAAGTTCATGGAAAATGTATATTATGGAAAATATATGAATGCAATTCCATGTGAATGAATTGCATTTTTTGGTCTTTTAATTCTGTTTTCGTACACAATTTAAAAACTACCCTTCTAACACCGAGAAGTCTATCTTCAGTAAACATTTTCCAACTCAGTTGGGTTAGTCAGCACTCCTCTATTCACATTTTGAATTTCATTTTTTTTTTTTTGATAACTGTTTCCACTTTTGTGCACTGGGCTCCTCATTCTTGCAGGTTTACAGGTTTTTAGTTCTTTTGTTCCATTATCAGTCAGGTTTGGAGATGGAGCAGAAACAACCACATCAGTGAACCCCTTGTTTTGTCAAGAAGTCTCGACTCTTCTTTTCCTGTTTATTGCACATTTGAAAAGGGTCAACTTCAAAAAATCAATTTAATTCAATTTTTTAAATTTATTTTTTATTTTTTGACAGGCAGAGTGGACAGTGAGAGAGAGAGACAGAGAGAAAGGTCTTCCTTTTGCCGTTGGTTCACCCTCCAATGGCCGCTGCGGCTGGTGCGCTGCGGCCGGCGCACCGCGCTGATCCGATGGCAGGAGCCAGGTGCCTATCCTGGTCTCCCATGTGGTGCAGGTGCCCAAGCACTTGGACCATCCTCCACTGCACTTCCTGGCCACCCGGTGTGCCGGCGCCACAAGGCGGAGGATTAGCCTAGTGAGCCGCGGTGCCGGCCCAATTTAATTCAATTTTTAAGTCATGAGACATGTTAACTTATTTTTACAAAAAGATAAAAACTACACATATTTATTAAGAATTATTTACCTGGTTTGGGGAGGCATATTACAGAATGCAAAGTGTATTTCATTTGTCTATCGCTTTTTACTAATAAGCAAATCAGTCTCTTCAGATTGCATTCTCCAGAGGAACACAAACTGTGATATAATACAGATCATATGCAATGTTACTGCTTTTTGCATTGTCATTGTGTGTTTCAGAAATGAATTCAGAAAAAATCTTTTGAGGATAAGACAGGGACAGAAATTCATAAAAATAATTTCAGGTGAATATTCAATAATGAAATATAATTTTATTATATATCAGTCAACAAATCCTATCATCCAGTATTCCTTATTGTTATTATGTACAAAAGGTGTTATTCAATAATAACAGTATTAAATTTTAAAAGTATTTCTGTGGAAAGATGGAGAAATACAGAAGATAATTGAGTTTTCCTTCTTACTAAGCTATGATTGCATTAATCAGTTTTCTTTTTAACTTTTATTAAAGATTTATTTTATTTGAAAGCAGTTGCAGACACAGAGAAAAAACTATTTCATCCATTGCTTCATTCCACAATCGGCTTCAATGATTAGGGTTTGGCCAGGCCATTCAGGAGCCCAGAACTCTATCCAGGTATCTCACATAGGTGGAGAGACACAAGTACTTGAACCATCTTCTGCTTTTCCAGCTTCATTAGCATGGAGCTGGATGGAGGCAGAGAAACCCGAACTTGAACAGGTGCCGTGGAATGGATGCCAGCATTGCAGGCAGCGGCTTAACCCACTAGTCCAGGATACCAGCCCTCTTCAACTTAGTTCTTACACAAGCTAATGAAGAGTCAGTTTATTATATAGAAGAATTCTACTTATTCTTCTACTACTTTATATGCCTTTTACCCCTCCCTGCCAACACACTGTGCATACGTTTTCAAGCTTGACTTTGGCATGTAGAACTTGACTGTCTGTGATCTTGAACTGAGCTCAGATAGTACCACTCTCAACCTTGCGTCTGCTGTCTTGGAGACATTGCATAGAGATCTAAATGTCCAGAATTCTGGAAGACATACTATTATTGTTAAGAAATCAGGGCGTTTTCTTGTTGTTAAAGTTTTTTTTTATAAATGCAGCTTTTGTGATCCTAGATAGTTAATAGCAGAAGAATAGTGAATTTTTCAGTCTGTAACATGACATAAAGTACTAATAAAGCATAAACTCAGAAAACAGGGGAAAATTAGGTAGGTGAATATGTTAATATGAGAGTACTACAGAAACCTAAGCTCTAAATGCGAACGTGAGCATGAGAAATGAAAGAAAAGAAAGAAAACCCACGATGCAGATGCAGATAGGGAAGGAAACTGAAAATTTTAATAATTGCTTAGATATCATTAATAAAAAAATTCATGAAGGTCACAAATAAGAGAGACTATAAATGGAGAGATATTTAAAGTTGTCTGTGGTGATACAGAGCACAGCTACCAGCCCATTGGTAGCTGTTTAGTAAGAAGGCGCCTGTGTCTGGCAGAGCCGGTGTGAGACCAAGAGACAATCCTTCCCCGCCGCCCGGATAATCAAGAGTTTTGGCCGGACCTCTGAGCATACACCGAGAGAGGGAGAGAGGAGCCAGACTAAAAAGCACAGACTATGGCGCTGAAACGGATTAATAAGGAACTTAGTGATTTGGCCCGTGACCCTCCAGCACAATGTTCTGCAGGTCCAGTTGGGGATGATATGTTTCACTGGCAAGCCACAATTATGGGACCTAATGACAGCCCATATCAAGGCGGTGTATTCTTTTTGACAATTCATTTTCCTACAGACTACCCCTTCAAACCACCTAAGGTTGCATTTACAACAAGAATTTATCATCCAAATATTAACAGTAATGGCAGCATTTGTCTCGATATTCTAAGATCACAGTGGTCTCCTGCTTTAACTATTTCTAAAGTTCTTTTATCCATTTGTTCACTGCTATGTGATCCAAACCCAGATGACCCCCTAGTGCCAGAGATTGCACGGATCTATAAAACAGACAGAGATAAGTACAACAGAATATCTCGGGAATGGACTCAGAAGTATGCCATGTGATGCTACCTTAAAGTCAGAATAACCTGCATTATAGCTGGAATAAACTTTAAATTACTGTTAAAAAAAAATTAGATAAATGGAATAGTCAATGTTGCATTTAACCAAACTCCATTATTACTAAATCTTCTGTAGGTTTATGTAAGCCTGATTTCTAAATATCCTGAAACCTTTCTGGAGTCATTTAATAGCGTTTTCATGACAATGAGTAAAAAGAATGTACTTGGTCAAAGTGAAATGGGCTGTAATAAGAAATTTAATGTTTTTTAGAGAAAAACAACAACCACTTAGCATGATCAAGAGTTCATTTATAAGAGTAATTTGTCAGAGACAAATAGGAAACCACTAAGAAGTACTCAACTTCTACAAGATATATGTCCCAATTGCATAGAAGGCTGCATTTGACATTGGGAGTTCTTTGCTCTTTGGAATTGAAAGGTTCTATTAAATAGCAAAATGCTCTTCTTATATGGACTATTGCCTCTAATTTGTGTTATAAATTTCTGCAAATGACATTTCAAAGTCAAGAGAGTTAACACCATGAATGCTATTACTACAAATGTGTGAATAATTTTAAATGTTGCAATTGATTTCTATGCTTTAATTTGAAAATACTGAGTAACTGCTGGTGTTTTATAGAAATTAAAAATATTGATTAGAAGTTGTACACTGGTATTATTCAATAGTTTGAGAGCTACATTATTAATAGCTTTACTGTTTGTAAATTTAAAATTTATTATATTCTTATTTATTATATATTTAATATATTTTAGGGTTAGTTTATCTCTTTGAAAATGATTTTGCTATTTATGGGGTTTTATTATAATTTATAAATTTGAATTATTTGTACAATTTGTTTCACTTTTATTTTTGACAATGACAGTGAATACATATTCATGATGATTATAATTAAGTTTCATTTAAGTTTCTTTTTGGCTCCCTAATAGATTTAGAATGTGTAATTATCAATTTAATTCTAAATATTTTAACATTTTAACTAATGGTTCCATTTCAAATTCATTGGTCTCTTACTAGTATATATTTGAAGATTGGTAAAGAGATTTTCTTTTGATTTTTGTTTTTTTCTTCCTATTTGTCAGTTTATATCATTATTGATATAGGTTAATGAAAGTGAAATATTGAATTTCTGGAACTTACTAAGAAATCATTTGTAAACCACTTTCAGTTGATTTCTAAAATAAATATTCCTTGTTTTTTCCCCAAAATAATCAGCATATTTTTTGTTATAAATAATGGCATGGCCTTGACAAAGGTCTTGCATGGATCAGTGCTCAGTGAAAAGCTAATGAGGAATGTCTCACAGAATTCTGAACGTGCTGTATTTACCTCTTCTCTGCTTTTGCATTCTCTTCCACAATCATCAGTTTTCTCAGCAGTCCAAGTACTAATATTTACCTCCTCAACTCAGAGAGCCCATTGTTCTTTTTTCTCCCAAGCTTTTATTTAATGAACACAAATTTGATAGGTACAACTTTAGGAATATAGTGGTTCTTCCCCCCATACGTGCCTTCCCACCCCTACTCCCATCCCACCTCCTACTCCTTCTCCCATCATTCTTCACTAAGATTTGTTTTTAATTAACTTTATATACAGAAGACCAACTCTATGCTGAGTAAAGATTTCAACAGTTTGCACCCTCAGCTCACAATGTATAAAGTACTGTTTGAGAACAAGTTTGCAGTTAATTCTCATAGTACAACTCATTAAGGACAGAAGTCCTACATGGGGAATAAGTGTACAGTGACTTCTGTTGTTAATTTAGCAATTAACACTCTTACTTACGATGTTAATGATCACCTGGGGCTCTTGCCATGAACTGCCAAGGCTATGGAAGTCTTTTGAGTCCACAAACTCCATCAGTATTTAGACAGGGCCATAAGGAAAGTGGAAGTTCTCTCCTCCTTCAGAGAAAAGTACTTCCTTCTTTGATGGCCCCTTCTTTCTACTGGGGTCTCACTCACAGAGATCCTTCATGTAGAACATTTTTTGCCACAGTGTCTTGATTTCCATGCCTATAATACTCTCATGTGCTTTTCAGACAGAACCACATGCCTTAAGGGCTGATTCTGAGGCCAGAGTGCTATTTAGGGCATTTGTCATTCTGTGAGTCTGCTGTGTGGCCTGCTTCCCATGTTGGAACTTTCTCTGCTTTATAATTCTATCTATTGTTATTACCAGACACTTGGTCATATTTATGTGATCCCTTTGACATTCAATCCTATCTATATGATCAGTTACACACTTAATATGATCACTTTAACACATAAGATGGCATTAGTACCACCCTGCTTAATGGAATCTGGTGTCCCATGGCAAGTTTTTGGTTTTACCTTTAGGAGTAAGTCCGTGAGAATGTGTGCCGAACTGTACAGCTCCTCCCTCTCTTATTCTCACTCTCATTTTTTACTGGGATCTATTTTCAATTGACTTTATATACCTATGGTTAATTCTATGTAAAGTAAAGAGTTCAACCAATGGTATTAAGTAGAAAAAATATTAAAAATGTAAAATAAAATAATAAACTATTCATTGACAGTCAGCATAAGGGCAGTTCAAGTCATTACTTCCCAGTGTCAATTTCACTTCTACAGGTTTACTCTATTTGCTCTATTAGTTATCACAGATCAGGGAGAACATATGCTATTTGTCTCTTTGGGACTGGCTTATTTCACTAAGAATGATGTTTTCCAGATTCATCCATTTTGTTGCAAATAACCGGATTTCATTTTTTTATATCTGTGTAGTATTGCATAGAGTACATATTCCATAATTTCTTTATCCAGTCTTCCGTTGTTGGGCATTTAGGTTGATTACATGTCTTAGATATTGTGAATTGAGCTGCAAAAACATGGGGGTATAGATAATTCTTTTATTTGCTGATTTCATTTCCCTTGGGTAAATTAGCAGGAGTGGGATGTCTGGGTCATATGGTAGGACTATATTCAGATTTCTGAGATATCTCCACACTGTCTTTCATAGTGGTTTTATCAGTTTGCATTCCCACCAACAGTGGATTAGGGTACCTTTTTTCCTCACATCTTCACCAGCATTTGTTGTATGTTGATTTCTGTATGAAAGCCATTCTAACTTGGGTGAGGTGAAATATTATTGTGATTTTGATTTGCATTTCCCTAAAGACTATGATCCTGAGCATTTTTTTAATGTGCCCATGGGCCATTTGGATTTCCTCTTCTGAGAAATGTCTGTTTACCTCCTTTGCCCATTTCTTGACTGGGTTGTTTGTTTTGTTATTGTTGACTTTTTTGATCACTTTATATATTCTGGTTATTAATCCTTTATCAATTGCATGGTTTGCAAATAATTTCTCCTAATCTGTGAGTTGCCTCTTTACTTTCCTGATTGTTTCTTTTGCTGTACAGAAACTTCTCAGTTTGATGTGATCCCCTTTGTTAATTTTGGCTTTTATTTCCTGTGCCTCTGGAGTCTTCTCCAGGAACGCTATACCTATGCCGATGTCATGCAAGGTTTCCTCAATGCTCTCTAGTAGTTTGATGGTATTGTGTCGTAGACTTGGGTCTTTAATCCATTTTGAATGTATTTTTGTGTAAGGTGTAAGGTAGTGATCCTGCTTCATACCTCTGCACATGGAAATCCAGTTTTCCCAGCACCATTTGTCGAGGAGACTGTCCTTGAAGTGGCCCCTGCGATTGATGGGCGTGTGCAGGGGAGGCAAATTTGACAGCCCGCTGCTCACATTCGAAATTGTAAACAATATAAACAATCAATATGGCTTCTGCCCACTGGCTGCAGGTCAGTGGGCAGGGAGGAGACATTGATGGACAGGGGCATGCCCGACCTCTCTGCTTGTAACCCTGTACTTTCTCTTTCTTCTTGCTTGGAGCTTCAAACGCAGTTTGCCAGGTTCCCCCGCCCGCTGCTATCCCTAGCTCTGTGGATGTGCAGTTTCTCACTTGTTTCACTGGGTGGGTGGTGCCAGTCTCCTCTGCCTGGCCTTCGTTATGCCTCCACCATGCTTCTGCCACTTCCCTTTCTTTGTTTTTTTTTTTTTTTTTTTTTTTTTTTTTTTTTTTTTTTTTTGCTCCCTCAGCATGGACCTGCCAGTCTCTGTTGTCCTTCACCCATTGTTCTTTGAGTTCAACTTTATACCATGGTCCCGGTGTCCAGAAAGTGATCCTGGCATAAAACCAGGGGAACAGGAGCCTAAGCTACCCAATTGCATTTCTTTCAAAAATCATCTGTCTGCATTGCGTGCTTTGCAGTGCTTTGAACCCACTAGTCTCCTGCGTATTATCCAGTTGTAGATTCACTTAGGGGACAGGGGCAATTTCAGTCACAGAGCTAATTTTTAATAGTACTCATTTGGGACATTTTTATCCAAGAAGGAGAGATGAGCAGTACAATTTCTGAGCTCCTGGACTTTTGAGAATATGTTCTTCTTTATATCAAGCATCATATGAGGAAACTTCCTGATTTATATTTTCCCCTCAAACTCTGTAAAAGGTGTACCATTTTCCCTTAGGATTTTTGACGAAAGATATAAATTTGTGACTATTTTAGAGCTACTATGAGATATTTGAATACATATATACAATTTGTACTGATCACAACAGGATAATCAACATTTCTGCTTCTCTGACATTACTTTATGATTGGGGGTTTGGAGCTTTTCCTTTTGCTTGTTCATACAGCATATACTAGGTTGTGAACTATACCCCCCATACTATGCTGTGTAACACTAGGAACTTACTATGATTTAACACTGACATGGTAACCATTGTCCAAACTCCTCCTATCCCCACCATTTCTTGATGTTTCTAGTAATTACCATTCTGATTGAGCTTTTTATTGTTCCCACATATGAGGCAGAACCTACACAATTTCATCTTCTACTAGCTTTTTTCAGTTAACATCATGTCTGCCAGCTTCATCCATTTTGTTGCATACATATACTTACACACACACACACAATGGAATGTAATTCAGCCATAAAAATAATGAAATTCTATAATTTGCAAGGTGTTGTCCTGAAAATCATATATATGTGTGTGCATGTGTGTGTGCACACATGTGTGTGTATGCACGAGTGTGTGTGCGTGTTTGCGCGCGCGTGTGTGTGTCACATGTTCTTTGTCCATTCATTAAAAATCATGGGCACCTTGGTTGATTCTTTATTTTGGATACAATGAAGAGTGCTGTGATAAATATGGTGGAGCAGTTTTATCTCTTTGATACATTGATTTCATGTGTTTCGGATATATAATCCCAGTGGGACTTCTGGTAGTTTTCAGCTCCGAAATTCCTAGTGCATTCTCTTTTAATGATTTCTATCAAAGAGATATTTCTCATTCGTATCATGCAATTTTTTACTCATTTCTTTAAACTGTCAGTATTCTCTCACATCTCATTGAGTTTCCTTAAAACATTATTTTCACCTTTTTTTCCAGGCATTTCATAAATGTCCTTGCACTCAGGCTCATGTCTGAAGAACCATTGTGTCCTTTTGACGTTGACAAGCTTTCTTGCTTCTTCATTTTCCCATGTCCCTAAGTGGATATTTGTACATTTGTATAATTACTCATTTTTCTTTATAGGTTTTTTTTTGTTAGAAAATACTGTTTTACTTAGAGGGAATGTGGATGTCAGTTGAGTGGTTGGTTTGGCAGTGAGCCTAGAAGTGTCGTCACTGAATGATTCCTTCAGCTACAATCAGTGTCATCCGTGTCTTAGGATGCCACGTTAAATACTCTGCTGTGTTTCATGCAGGTAGTATTATGACTCTGAAATCAATATAGGTGTGTCTTCAGTCCCAAGAGAGTTGTGTATCTGTCACATTAGGGTTTTGAGGGCTGTAGCCACACTGCTGGTGCTATGGAAAACAGAGGGGTGTCTCCTGTCTTGCCAGGCAAGGCTGACTGATGCTGAGGCTTGTGGCACCAATATTTGTGGTGATGGGACTGTGTTATGTAGATGGTACTTGATCCTCCCAGGTGGATGTGGGTGATTGTTGGGCTTGTGTTACCGGCAGCTCTTATCTCAGCTTTGAGGGATGTGACAGGGACTTTGATGTGGTCTCATGGGATAAATACAGTCTTGGAATTATGCACTGACAGCTGTATGCCTGGAGCAGTAGCGTACACATGGGATCCTCCTTAGGTGTCAGAAAGTGGATATAGAAATCATGGGCACAGTGGAATGGAGACAGTGTTCTTCAGGTCACACAGGGAAAGTGCAAGTCATCCTGGGAATTATAAAACCAACAGTCTTAGACTCAGAGAGATGCAGGGTGCAATGGCTACCTTACCTACTCCTTGCATTTCATGTGCAAGTTATGCTGGGATGGTGCACTGGCAGGCTCAGGCTGGAGCAGATACAGTCCTCACTGTTTCCCCTGGAATAGAGCTCCAGCAATCCTAGCCTCAGCTTCAGGACCTTGAGGATGTCTTACCCAGAGCCCACAGGTCATTCTGGGAATTGTCCTTTAACATGGGCAAGCCTGACTCAGTGGTATACAAATGGAACATTCCCCAGTGCACATAGGCAAGGGCAGGCATTACTGGGACGTGCAGAACGGTAATAGAACCAACACTACAGAATGCACTGGGGCCTATTCCAGTCCCTGTGATCTCAGGTGACTCTGTGGAATAATGAGGAATTTAGAGGTTACCTCAGTCATGTCCCAGGTGGTGACTGCACATTACAGTGGGTATTGCGCACTAAAAGTGACATTCTGGAGAACAATGCAGATATGGTCTCCTCCAGGCTGCCTGGGAGAGGGCAAGTGTTCCTGCACTTACAGAACCATTCAGGTACGGTCTCCTCTAGGCTGCCTGGGAGAGGGCAGGTGTCCCTGCACTTACAGAACCATTCAGGTATGGTCTCTTCCAGGCTGCCTGAGAGAGGGCAGGTGTGCCCGCACTTACAGAACCATTCAGATATGGTCTCTTCCAGGCTGCCTGGGAGAGGGCAGGTGTCCCTGCACTTACAGAACCATTCAGATATGGTCTCCTCTAGGCTGCCTGGGAGAGGGCAGGTGTTCCTGCACTTACAGAACCATTCAGGTACGGTCTCCTCCAGGCTGCCTGGGAGAGGGCAGGTGTGCCCGCACTTACAGAACCATTCAGGTACGGTCTCCTCTAGGCTGCCTGGGAGAGGGCAGGTGTGCCCGCACTTACAGAACCATTCAGGTATGGTCTCTTCCAGGCTGCCTGGGAGAGGGCAGGTGTGCCCGCACTTACAGAACCATTCAGGTATGGTCTCTTCCAGGCTGCCTGGGAGAGGGCAGGTGTGCCTGCACTTACAGAACCATTCAGATATGGTCTCCTCTAGGCTGCCTGGGAGAGGGCAGGTGTGCCTGCACTTACAGAACCATTCAGATATGGTCTCCTCCAGGCTGCCTGGGAGAGGGCAGGTGTCCCTGCACTTACAGAACCATTCAGATATGGTCTCCTCTAGGCTGCCTGGGAGAGGGCAGGTGTTCCTGCACTTACAGAACCATTCAGATATGGTCTCCTCCAGGCTGCCTGGGAGAGGGCAGGTGTCCCTGCACTTACAGAACCATTCAGGTACGGTCTCTTCCAGGCTGCCTGGGAGAGGGCAGGTGTCCCTGCACTTACAGAACCATTCAGGTATGGTCTCCTCCAGGCTGCCTGGGAGAGGGCAGGTGTCCCTGCACTTACAGAACCATTCAGGTACGGTCTCTTCCAGGCTGCCTGGGAGAGGGCAGGTGTGCCTGCACTTACAGAACCATTCAGATATGGTCTCCTCCAGGCTGCCTGGGAGAGGGCAGGTGTCCCTGCACTTACAGAACCATTCAGGTACGGTCTCTTCCAGGCTGCCTGGGAGAGGGCAGGTGTCCCTGCACTTACAGAACCATTCAGATATGGTCTCCTCTAGGCTGCCTGGGAGAGGGCAGGTGTGCCTGCACTTACAGAACCATTCAGATATGGTCTCCTCTAGGCTGCCTGGGAGAAGGCAGGTGTGCCTGCACTTACAGAACCATTCAGATATGGTCTCCTCCAGGCTGCCTGGGAGAGGGCAGGTGTCCCTGCACTTACAGAACCATTCAGGTACGGTCTCCTCTAGGCTGCCTGGGAGAGGGCAGGTGTGCCTGCACTTACAGAACCATTCAGATATGGTCTCCTCTAGGCTGCCTGGGAGAGGGCAAGTGTGCCTGCACTTACAGAACCATTCAGATATGGTCTCCTCCAGGCTGCCTGGGAGAGGGCAGGTGTGCCCGCACTTACAGAACCATTCAGGTATGGTCTCCTCCAGGCTGCCTGGGAGAGGGCAAGTGTGCCTGCACTTACAGAACCATTCAGATATGGTCTCCTCCAGGCTGCCTGGGAGAGGGCAAGTGTGCCTGCACTTACAGAACCATTCAGATATGGTCTCCTCCAGGCTGCCTGGGAGAGGGCAGGTGTGCCTGCACTTACAGAACCATTCAGGTATGGTCTCCTCCAGGCTGCCTGGGAGAGGGCAGGTGTGCCCGCACTTACAGAACCATTCAGATATGGTCTCCTCCAGGCTGCCTGGGAGAGGGCAGGTGTCCCTGCACTTACAGAACCATTCAGGTACGGTCTCCTCTAGGCTGCCTGGGAGAGGGCAGGTGTGCCTGCACTTACAGAACCATTCAGGTATGGTCTCCTCTAGGCTGCCTGGGAGAGGGCAGGTGTACCCGCACTTACAGAACCATTCAGGTATGGTCTCCTCTAGGCTGCCTGGGAGAGGGCAGGTGTCCCTGCACTTACAGAACCATTCAGGTACGGTCTCCTTAGGCTGCCTGGGAGAGGGCAGGTATACCCGCACTTACAGAACCATTGAAGTATGGTGTCTTCCAGGCTGCCTGGGAGAGGGCAGGTGTGCCTGCCTTTACAGAACCATCCCCAGAGCTGCAGGATGCAGTGGAGATCTTATTCAGGTGTCACAGGCAGAGCTCCAGTTGTGTTGGATGTTGTGGTCTGGCAGCTGCCAACCTGAAGCAGAGGATGCAGAAAATACCATCCAGGTCCCTTCAGTGAGTGTAAGTTAACCCAGGGGTTGTAGCACCCATAACCACAGTCCCAGAACTGCAGGACCTAGAAGGGACTGCCCCCAGTCTCCCAGGGCAAATAAGGAAGCTGCTGAGGACTGTGCCCTGGCCACATAGCACCTTGCGCTGATACGTGGAAACAGACTGCCTTGGCACTGGTCTCCTCAGCTGGTACATCTGCTGCTGTTGGCATCAAGCCCCAAGCCATAGAAGGAACTTCTCTAGGTTGTGCAGAGTGAGGAAGTATGGTTTGGAGCTCAGCAATCCTACAGCTTCAGGATGCAAGAGGGGCCTGCCTTCTGTTGTGTGAAGTGCCCTGGCTCTGAGTCTGGGGGGTTCTGGGTAGGAGGTACCTTGTGCTTTGTCCTCTTCTGGCTTTTAGAGTCTCTGTGCTGATAACAGTTCCCGTTACTTCTTTGCAGCAGTTCTGTTTCAGTGAATCTCCTGAAAATGCAGGCATACCTTTGGTGTTCTGGTTCTCTGTGATGGAGGCAAGTTTAGAGTCCCGCTGTTCAGTCTTGGAGCACTCCATTCACTTTCTATTGTTTTCTCTTGTAGAGTTTTCATGTACTTAAGTTCATTATATTGGGGCTCAAGAATCGATGACAATACGCTTTCTCTTGCTATGTCATTTTTATTGGTATATGACCTCATAGTAAGTAGACATGGGCAGCCTTTAGTGCTGGAATATTTTTTAATTTGGAAATATGTATAGACATATAAATATATGTTTTTAGAATTTTGATTGAGATTCATAGAGACAAAGCCTCTGTGTACTTCAGTGTGGAGGAACTTCACAGAAATGATAGCTGACCCCTGGAAGACTGGGGACCGCGAAGGACAGGGAAGACCAGGTCCATTGCACTGATGTGGGTCATTACAAGAATGTCCTGTGTGCCTTTATCTGCCAGTGCCTATCCTTGAAGAATAATGCTGCTCTAGATTTTCCAAATCTCACGTTTGTTCTGAGGACTCTCACTTACAGCCATATGGGGAAAGGGATTCTGAGTGATGTAGTTCCTGACCTCCTTGGAGAGTATTATAGAAGATCACAGTGGTCACGCTGCTTTGATAACAAACAGTGCAGGACACTATGGTTTGCCTCAACATCTCAAAAAATT